>NC_066580.1:89223546-89833546 GCF_024323335.1 Lathyrus oleraceus | reverse complement strand
TATAATTTTTTATTAATATTTTTTTTAATTAAATAAATTATATATATTTTAAATGGTAAATTGGGAATGAAAATAGGCCAGTCCAAAATCACCTATCCCCTTTATATATAGTTATAGATTTCAATTTATAGTCATTATTCTCAAATACTTTTAATGTCAACTTTTGTTTTAGCATCATTTAGGTACATGCATCAGTTATTTGCCCAAAGAGATTTAGAAAAGTATGGTTTATTGGACCTATTCTACATTCAATTTTCCAATGTTCATCAAATGATATCCAAACATACATACAAAATAAGTTAATTCAAGAGAAAAAAGTCATTTATCAATTCGTAAGTATATATGATTTGTGTTTTCTCTTATTTAGTATTCAATTTTTTTACCCATTATTAATTATTCTGGATGTTTATGTAATGATCATTGGCAACTAATAATTATTTATCCAAATAAAAATTCTGTAATTATGCGATGCTCGTTACATTATAGTCTTGATTCAAGGATTAAAAAAATTACTAGCGTGTAAGTGGTATTTTTTGTAATACTAAAATGTTACTTTTACTTTTGAATAACTTTTATTTATGTTTAATTCTTTCTAACATGCAGGACTATGGAGGGATACAATCTTATGTGTTGTAGTCAAAGAAATAAAAAGTCAATTTATTTTCCCAAAAGTAAGTGGTATCATATGTGACATTTTTTAAATTTTCTCTATGTATTACTTGTTCTTTGTGTGCAGGGACGAAGCCAGAAATTTGAGTAGTGTGGTCAATATATATATATATATATATATATATATATATATATATATATATATATATATATATATATATATATATATATATATATATATATATATATATATATATATATATATATATATATATATATATATATATATATATATATATATATATATATATATATATATATATATATATATATATATATATATATATATATATATATATATATAATATTTTTAAAAAAAAAAATTAATAATAAAAATATAATAATATATTTCCACTCTTATTATAAAAATAGAAATAAATTATACATTCATAAAGATTAAAATACAAAAGTGGTTTGTTTGTGCTTGGAAAGAGTAAAAAAAATTAATACAAAAAAGAAATGAAGAGTCAATTTTTTTATTTAATATATGAAATTAATCATTTATAAAAAAAGAGTGTACCAAATTATTACATTTAATGGAATAATATGTGTGAGAAATTAAATTATTCAATATTTATTAATTAAGTGGGGGCCTATTAGAGAAACTTCTTCTTAATTTTTATCATATTTAATATGTAAATATATTAGTATTATTAGTACTAAAATTATGGTAATTGTGGTGGGGCATGAGCCCACTCTTGGAGACAAATAGCTCCGTCCCTGTTTGTGTGTATTAACCACTATATACAAATTATTTGTAGACGCGAAATAACCAAACAAATACGTGTATGGATATTATGTTATGAAGCATACGTTGGATATTGTCTCTAGAGACATTAGAGATTCATGGGTTAAGATAATCACTTCATCGAACGCCGCTTGAATATGATTTTGTCCTCCAACTAGATCTCCAAGCACCACAAAATTGATCACCACAATTTTATCACCACAACTTGATCAACAAGCACATTCACTAAATCATTGCATCAGGTGATCTTTAGACACTTCAGTTGTAACACAATTGGATTATCTCAGACGATAATTTGATCTTCAAACACCATCACATGATCAACATATCAAACACTACCACTTGATCAACATATTAAGCATCATCACTTGATCAACATTTCAGGTGATATCATCTGAACTAACAACACGATTGATGATGACTTCTTCTAAGAGCATTGCCAACAAAAAATCAAACAGATCATTGCAGATGTTATACCTACAAGCACATAAATACACATATGTCAATTATGAGTACTTTATTAATACTTCGTATTTCTGAACACATCACAAGAAAGTTACATTTTTACGCCTTCAAATAAACTCATATTGATGTCCATTATCTTTATTGAACTCTGTTTGTACATGCTTAAATAAATCCATGCTTATCAATTTTGATGATGGCGACCTTGGAACGGTATATTTTAGAAGAAAAAAAAGGTGTCAACCACTCTAGTTGGGTGTAATCAAAACAACTCTATATAGTCACAACGTTTGCTTCGAGTTTGTCTTTTGCATTGGATTTTTTGTGTGCAAAGATGGTAGAAAAACTATTTCTCAAGACTCTTATGGAAATACAAAAGAGTCACATATACCACTGAAATGGATTTACATCCAACCAAATTTGAGATTTGAAATACTCTAGAAATCTTAATTTCCTATCAGCTAGTGAAATTATACGCATCTTTACTAATGAACTTTCAGCTAGAATTTATACAAGTTTCTGCTACACATAATTTCAAGCCGAAATCTCCTTCTAAGTTGTTACCTTGGTTAAGTGAGATTATGACCCCAGTGTAAGCAAAATAGGTTTCTGTTAGGTCAAATAATATATTCATCCAAGTTCCACATCGAATAGTAGAAAGAACGTATAATTGAAGTACTAATATAAATAGAGATAGTTAGTTTGAGTTTTCTACACAATAACAACATATTGATCCGCTCTAAAAATAGCGGTGGTGAGAACGTTTTCTATTTTTCAGTTGAAAAATAGTTTGTTGAGAGGGTTTGTAAATTTTTGGTTCAAAAATTGTAGTTGAGAGAGAGTTTGCAATTTTTCAGTTTAAAAATTGTATTTGAGAGATGATTTGCAATTTTTCCGTTCAAAAATTGTAGTTGAGAGGGAGCTTACAATTTTTCCGTCCAAAAATTGTAATTGAGTTAATGTTTGTAATTTTTCCGTCCAAAAATTGTATTTGAGAGAGGGTTTTCAATTTTTTTGTTCAAAAATTACAATTTGAAGGGTTTGCAATTTTCTCCTTTAAAATTGCAATTATATGAGAGAGTTTATAATGTTGTCCTTGTAACATTAATTCAAAGTTGAATTATGATTTTGTGACTTTTATTTTTTAATTTTATTTTATTTTTCTTCTTTTATGGATGAGTAAGGTTCCAATCAAAGGAGGAAGGATGAGTAACAAATATTCCGATCAAATGAGGAAGAAGACAAAAAAGTTGAGGAGTAATAATTTTACAAACGTGATTAACCATTATAATGATCTTAAACGCTTTGAAGATGAGTAAGAATTATGGTCCTCAACTTCAACTAATGAGAATTATGGTCCTCAACTTCAGCTAGTAAGAAACACTAGAAGCTCTTACGTTTAATTGTTTGAGAACTTAGACCCTCTACCTTCTCTGATACGCTCACTTCTCGACTTGTCACTGTGTCACTAAGGATAATGGCACCACCTCTACCTTAATTCGAGGAGATTATTTCATGGGGTTGAGATGAGAACATTCACATTTTGGCTAATGACTTATCCTAAGATGTTCGGATGTCAATAACATGATACATATAGAAATAACAAATCACAACATTCAAGAGTTACAACTTTGAAGATGATGACATGAACTTAAAAACCCTTAAATGTTAGTTGTCCCTCAATTATATAGCAATATTACTAGTATTAACTACCCTTGTAGGTTAGTATGCCACAAAAAGATTATGATTATAATTTGACTCTATCATCGTACTAACCTACAATACAGAGAACTATGTCAGTGATAGTCCAATCAATGAATTCCTAATCATGATTTTAAATTGCATTCGCCGTCGTTGATATGGTTGTAGTTGCGGGTATTGCGATTGTGGTTATTACGGTTGTTGCGATACGGATTGTGACGTGAATTTTAATTAGAATTGTTTGAAATATATCATTAAAGAATACTTGATATTAAGATTTTTATTACATGTGAAGCAAATTGAGTTTTTAAATTTTTATATTTTAAGTTTTAATAAAAGCATTTAAAGAAACATAGATGAAATGGTAGATGTAATTTCTAATGATAATTAAAAATATGATTTTAATTCACATCACAAATGCGGTTCAATATGGATACAGAAGCTACCATATTAAGGTGCTATTACGGTTGTGAACTGTAATTAAAAAAATTATGTTACTAATCAATATTTTTTACTAGAGTAAAAAGGGTGCCAAGATAACCAATTATGACCTCATCAAAGATAATCCATATATCTAAGTGCGATTCAAAATAAGAACTTCGTCAACCACCGATAAAGGTAAAAACACCAAACTCAAAGTATGCTAGTACTAATCTAAACTCAATACAACATCTTCAATGTTTGTCTCACACCACCACATCACCACCTTTTAAGTTACACACCATCCTAAAACGATGTTTTCCTCGGGATTAAATGCTGCGTGGATAAGGTTGAAACAAGATTACAGAGTTACGCTACCGACATGAATAATAAACCACATTCCAATATTTCCTTTGGCATAGAATTGGATAAGATATTTAGTATATTAGCTACAACAATCTTATCCTATCATCCAAACTTCGCCACATATATAATACAGCTTTCTAATTTTCTTCAACAAATAGTGGAAGAATGTCACAGTCAATCTGGCCAAGATGGAGAAAAGTGGTGAAATTTGTGTTTCTGGCATGAGAGTGAATGAGACATATGTAATCATCACCCGTGCCTTAAGTTATTAAATATGAATGAGATTGACGCATCTAGTTGAATTTTCTACTCATACAAGTTGTAATTTAGATTGAATTTCAAAGTTCACTAATAAATTTGGTGGTGATAAATACAAGTCAAAAAATTAGAACACCAATTCCAAAAAAGACAATCATGTCATCCCTTATTCTTAAAAACATACTACCATTTCTAGGAAGTCACTCCAACATGATTGAGCATTTTAGCCACATCTTTAAAGTATCCATTAAAAAGCACTTCGTTCCTGTACAATCATAAAGACCAACAAATATCCATCCACGTTACGCCATTAATGGCATTTTTGAATATGTCTTTGAGCTTCCTGTGAAAGGCCTTGAAGAATGTTGCAGGTGAGCTTGCAAGCCCCACAGAAGACATACCAGTCCAGACAAAAGCCTACTGCCACAACTGATTTGCAGCTGAGCAATTTACAAAAAGATGTTAAGTTGATTCATGTTCTTCAAAGCAAAGAGGATAAGACAAATTTTGACTGCCACTAAGCACACTTTTATTGTCTAACTCCACTCTAGTATGCAGTCTATCTAGCAATAATCTTCATCCAAAAAATATTTACTTGGCAATTTTAACTTCCACAACTTATCCAATTTCTAAAGCAAATTATCAGCCACTCTCGTTCCTGCATTCAAGGTCTCATCAAGCAAATGATAGTAGGATTTTACTGAAAATCTATTAGGATCTCTCTCTTGAATTGTAATACCTTGTGCCAAAGCAGATTGTTCGATAGAGTAAGGAAGCGTCAAACCATCTAGTATGTTGAGTTGTGTTAGTGTGTCGAAGTGTCGAAGCATGTTGCTTCACACAGGATTTCGCCTTATGCCTATTTTAGTGTTGTTACTTATTTTGGGCTTTTATAGTTTTGAGCTTTGGCTTGAGGTTCAAGTAAACTTAAATCTATAAATAGAGGGAGTAACCCTTATTTTTTAATGAGGTGAATAGAGTATTCATAACATTGTATTCACAGTATTTTGCAGTTGCAAAGTGAATAGAAATTTTCCACAGTTTGTGGGCAGAGAGAAACTCTGCAGAATTTTAATTATTCTCTTTACTTTCTTTCTTTCTCCATTGTTCTTTTATTTTATTGTCATTGTGTGGGTGATAATAATATTGTTCATCAAGATTGATTGAAATTCTCCATAGATTTTGGTGGATTTCCAACATCTGGTATCAAGAGCTCCGATTGAAATGATTCGAGGGAAGAAAGTCACCATGACAACGAATCATCCAAACGGGCATTTTCCAACAAATCTTCTGATTCTCAAGAACAACAATTAGGAGAATTGGTGCAAGCAAATAAAGGTTGTGTTCTGTTATCAAGATGTTTGGGATCTTGTGAAGGAAGGAGTAACAATGCTTGCAGAAGCCGCGACAGATCAAGAAAAGGCTGCACATAAAGAATTGAAGAAGAAATATTATAAAGCTCTCTTTATAGTCCATCAATGTGTTGATGCAGATAACTTTGAAAAGGTTAGTGATGCAGAGTCAGCGAAAGAAGCATGGGAAATTCTGGAGAAATCGTTTGAAGGCGCGGAGAAGGTGAAAGAGGTGAGGTTACAAACTCACAAAATAACGTATGAATTACTTCAGATGGAAGGCAATGAAAGAATAACTAATTTCTTCACCAAGGTTACGAAACTGGTGAATCAAATCAAGGTATGTGGAGAAGTGTTGACATCAATATCTGTTGTTCGAAAGATCTTGAGGTCGTTGGCTCCAAAGTTCGACCACGTGGTAGTAGGCATAAAAGAGTCGAAAGATTTGTTAAAATTGACAAAGGAAGAGCTTCAAGGGAGGTTTGAATCTCATGAATAAAGAATGGCTGAAAGAGCTGCAGAAAAGTCGAAGAGTGATATGGCTTTGTAGACTCAATCAGCAAAAGAAAGAAAAGGCAAAGGAAGTTGGAATGCCAACAAAGGTAGAGGAGGTTACAACAATTCTACTAGTCGAAATCAGCAAGAAGGAAACTGGTCGAATCAGAGAAAACCCTGGAACCAAGGCAACCAAAGAGGTGGTGTTGCAGGTAGAGGAAGAGGTGGTGGTCAAAAGCCAGACAAGAGTCACATTCAGTGTTACAATTGTCAAAGGTATGGTCACTATTCTAGTGATTGTCCAAAAAAGCAGAAGAATCAAGAAACTTATGCAAAGCTGGTGAAACATGAAGAAGAAACGTTGTTGATGGTTACAACAAGAGATGAAGAGATATTCAAGGACCAGTGGTACTTGGACTCAGGACGCTCATCACGCATATTTGGAAGAAAAGATTGGTTTGTCAACATAAAGCCCTCAATGAAGAACATGGTGAAATATGTAAATGACAACACTCTAGCAGCTGAAGGTGTTAGTGATGTTCTGATTATGAGGAAAGATGGCAAGAGGTCAGTAATTTCAAATGTGTTGTACATACTAAGCATGAAGATCAATTTGCTCAGTATATGGCAGTTAGTCGAAAAGAACTACAAGGTGTCGATCGAAGATAAGATGATGAGAGTTCTCAACTCAAATGGAAGGTTGATCTTGAAGGCTCTAGTGTCTTAGAATAGAACCTTCAAGATTGAGCTTAATGTGATAGAGCATAAGTGCCTTGCAACAGTAACCAATAGAGATGAATGAATATGACATTATAGACTTGGCCATCTCAATTTCAAAGACATCAGAGATTTAAAGAGAAGAAATATGGTTTCAGGATTACCAAAAATCGACATTCCAAACAAAGTGTGTGAAGAATGTGTGCAGGTGAAGCAGCATAAGAACAACTTCAGTAAGGATGCAGGAAGCAGGTCGAAGGAAATTCTTGAAGTCATATACTCTGATGTATGTGGTCCTCTCCAGGTGGATTCGATTGGAGGTAACAAATACTTTGTTACATTCATAGATGATTTCAATCGAAAACAGTGGTCTTACCTGATCCAGAAGAAAAGTGGAGTGATCGAGGTATTTCCAAAGTTTAAATCTATGGTCAAAGGACAGAGCGGTCGAAAGATCAAGATTTTGAGGACTGATGGTGGTGGAGAATATGTGTCGAAAGACTTTGACGCATTATGTGTGAAAGAAGGGATTGTGCATGAGGTGATGTCACCCTACACTCCACGTCAGAATGGAGTCGCAGAAAGGAAGAATAGAACCATTATGAATATGGTTAGAAGTATGTTGAAAGGCAAGCATCTACCCAAAAAATTATGGGGAGAAGATGTGTCGACTGTGACATATATCCTGAACAGATGTCTGACGAAGAAGCTAGAAGGAATCACGCCAGAAGAATGTTGGTCTGGTTTCAAGCCTAGCTTGAGTCATCTGAGGGTGTCTGGATATATAGCACATAGACATGTGCCAGATCAGTTGAGAAGAAAACTTGATGACAAGTCGACTCAGATGATCCTGATAGATATCATTCGACTGGAGGATACAAGTTGTTCAACCCAGTGAATAAGCAAGTGGTGATCAATAGGGACGAGATCATAGATGAGCTTAAGGAGTGGGATTGGATTGAGAATGTCAATAAAGATTCAGTGAGAATCTTTTATGATGAACCAGCTAGTGAAGTCGAAAGAGAAGTTTGACAGGAAGAAGTCAGAGGTGAAACAAGCACAAGCAGACCTCAAAGAACAAGACACATGCCTGCAAGGTTGGAAGAATGTGTGATTACATCAGATGACGTGGTCGATGAAGAAGATGAGCTGGTACACTATCCTTTCTACACAGATGTAGAACCTGTCAATGCAGTTGAGACATTGAAAGATTCGAAGTGGATGAAAGCAATGGATGAAGAGCTGAAGTCAATCGAAGTCAACAACATTTGCTCACTTGCCGAATTGCCCCAAAACAAGAAGGAAATCGATGTGAAGTGGATATACAAGGTGAAATTGAATCCCAAAGGAGAAGTCACTCGACACAAGGCGAGACTTGTGGCGAAAGGATTTCTTCAGAAAGAAGGAATCGACTTCGATGAGGTTTTTGCACCTGTTGCTAGGATCGAAACAATCAGGTTGGTTGTTGGCCTAGCAAACATGAACAACTGGCAGATGTGTTAGATGGATGTGAAATATGCATTCCTTAATGGACCCTTAGAAGAAGAAGTTTATGTTGCACAACCAGTTGGGTTTGTGAAACAAGGCGAAGAAAGAAAAATGTACAGACTGCATAAAGCCCTGTACGGACTTAAACAAGCTCCAAGAGCTTGGAATAAGAAGATAGATGGCTTTCTAAGGGAGAAGGAATTTGTAAAGTGAAAATCTAAACATGAAGTATATGTAAGAAGAAGCAAGAATGAATTGCTTATACTATGCCTCTATGTCGATGACCTGTTGATAACAGGTAGCTGCAAGAAGGAGATCGAAGACTTCAAAGGTGACCTCAACAAGGAATTCAAAATGTCAGATCTGGGTGACATTTCATATTTCCTTGGCATCGAATTCTACAAGAGTGGTAGAGGTTTGATGATGCACCAAAGAAGGTATGTAGGCGAAATACTCAAGAGATTTGAGATGCAAGATTACAACCCAATTTCGACTCCAGCTGAGCCCAGATTACAACTGTCGAAAGATTCATATGAGGATGATGTCGACCCAACCCAATATAGAAGACTTATTGGGTCACTTCGATATCTTTTTCATACAAGACCTGACTTAGCATACAGTGTAGGTATGGTGAGTAGGTTCATGCAGAAGTCAAAGGTATCACATCTAACAACAACAAAGAGGATACTAAGGTATCTAAAAGGAACTCTCGACTATGGCATTTTATTTCCTGCAGCTGATGAAGGAAAAGAATGAAAATTAGTGGGATACATCGACTCAAGTTGGTGTAGTGATGTTGAGGATCGAAAATCCACAGGTGGCTATGTGTTTATGCTAGGTGGTGCACCAGTTGCTTGGAGTTCTAGAAAAGAGCCAGTAGTGGCATTATCATTGTTCGAAGAAGAATACATAGCTACTTCTCTTTGTGCATGTTAAGCAACATGGATGGTGAATTTGGTCGAAGAGATAACATCGAAGAGTCATGGAGCAATTACCATGAAGATCGACAACATGTCAGCTATCAATCTGGCGAAGAATCCGATAGCACATGGTCAAAGCAAGCACATCGAGATGAGGTTCTAATATCTTCGAGATCAGGTAGCAGATGGGAAGATGAATGTGGAACACTACAGAACTGAGAATCAGATTACATACATCATGACAAAGGGAGTGCAGGTCGAAGTGTTCAGAATACTAAGAGATATCATGAATGTAGATAGCTTATACACAATGAATTAGGTGGTGTGTTGAATTGTAATTCCTTGTGTCAAAGCAGGTTGCTCAACAGAGTAAGGAAGCGTCAAACCACCTAGTATGTTGAGTTGTGTTAGTGTGTCGAAGTGTCAAAGCATGTTGCTTCACACAGGATTTCGACTTATGCCTATTTTAGTATTGTTAGTTATTTTGGGCTTTTCTAGTTTTGGGCTTTGGCTTGAGGTCCAAGTAAACCTAAGTATTACTTATAGGAACCATATCTCATTATGAACATAGTCTTCGGAATATCCTCTGACATCACAAGAATCTGATGATAACCCGAATGCAAATCAATCTTGCTAAACATGAAATCACTAACCAATTGATCCATCGAATCATCAATTCTCGGAAGTGGATACTTATTCTTGATAGTAACCTTGTTCAACTGTCAATAGTCAACACACAACCTCATGCTACCATCCTTCTTCTTAACTAACAACACTGGTGCTCCCCATAGTGAAATACTTGGTAGAACAAACTTCTTCTCAAGTAGATCATATAATTGTTTCTTCAGCTCATTTAGCTCTGAAGTATACATTCTATATGGAGCCATCGACAAAGGACTAGTACCAGGTACTAAGTCTATGGCAAACTCAACTTCTTACTCTGGCAAAAAATCACTAATGCCATATAAGAACACTTCAAGAAACTCATACGTAACAGGTAGATCCGTAATCATTCTCTTGTTCCCCCATCTCATTTGAAGTCGGTATATATTATTGATGTATACTGGTAAAGTCCATTGCTATCTAGAAACCTCTGTTTGAAGCTGGTATATATTATTGATTCCTACAGGTAAAGTCCAACGTCATATGGCAACCTCTATTTGAAGCTGATTTATATTACTGATGCCTACTGGTAATGTCCAACGCCATCTAGCAACCTCTGTTTGAAGTCAGTTTATAATACGGATGCCTTCAGTCAAAGTCTAGCGTCGTATGGCAGTTCACTTTCTAAGACCATCATTGTTTGGTATGAGTGTATTCTTCTGTTTATATATGTTTTGCATGATGTCAAAACTAGGAAGTAATGTTTATGTATATCGAACAGTATCATCCGAGTCTAGCTGTGCATTTTAGCATTCTTGCATTAGGAAGCATATTACCATTGTTGGAAATGGTCTGGAATATATATGTGCATCAAAATAGTGTGTTGAGCATTAAAAACTTGGTTTTAAGTGAAAAATCCTCATTATAGACTGGCACATACGACTACAGGTGGATCTATAGATGAATTTTTAAAACTTCAGATCGACACATAGATGGTACAGGTCGACACGTACGCTGCAGTATTAGAGTATGCAACTTTTGTCTCATGTGCTAAGTCTTCAGGTCGACATATGGGCTGCACATAACCTTACAGGTCGACACATGCTTCTAACAGGTCGACACATGACTTTAATAGGTCAACACATGATTCATATAGGTCAACCTATTGACTAAATTTTTTGAAAAAGTACATTTGTTTCATTTCCTTTTGCATTCCTTTTGCCTCTTATGACTCTCATACATATAAATATTTGATACATAAATCATTCTCTAGTAAGGTTTCTAGAGTGAGTAAAACCTACATGAATCCAGGATTTCAAAGCATCTATTCATCTTCAATTCAATCTATGCATACAAACAATCAAACTACACATAATTATTTTTTGATTGGGTGCCATCTAGATTAGGATTGATAACATCCAATTAGGTTTGTTGTACCGAGAATATTGGGTTGCGATCTTTGAGGGATTCAAATAAGAAAATCAAGGTAGAGTTTTCCTTCAAGATCTTTAGGGTTTGAAGGTTTTTAACAAGATTGTGCAATTCGTATCCGATCAAGTGAAAGCCTTAAGACTAGGTTTTTCGGTAAGGGAGTAGCATGAAACGGCGGATTATGTTGACAAATCTTGGGTTCAACAAGTGTGTGCTTGGGATTAATTCAGCCGGGTGAAAGCCTTGAGACAAAGGGGTCGTGCAAGGAAGTAGTAACAACATGTGAATTGAAGCGGCATTGTTGGTGACTTGATCAATCTTTGATCAAGGTTTTTAGAGGTGCTAGAGTCAAGAACAAACTTGGGGTTTATCAGATTTGATTTCTCATCTCTTGTATTCATACATTTACAATGTAAGATTTATTATATTAATATTTCAATTCAAATTCTAATTGAGGGAAGACGTACTCATAGCGAGGTCGATTGGGGAACTACCTAAACAAATCCTTGCACACTCTCTCTCACTCTCTCTCTCTATCTCGTTTATTTTTCGGTTCACAAATTGTTGTTTACATTGATATCTTGATCAACATTGTTTGGATAATAACTTTTGAGTTTATTGTTAAATTATGTTGTTGTAGTAATCACATACCATTTGGTAGTGATTGACTTTTAAGAACTACAAACACTATACTAATATTCAAACTTTATTGATTGCATACAAAGTGTTTGACAAATTAATTCAACTAGTCTTTCGTGTGTTGTTGTCATTGGAGATAGAGCGTTACTATTGTAAAGTATTCAATTTATTGCTTGAAGTGTTGATAAATCAACTTGTGAATTATTATCATACCATTGGTACTCATACGCATATCCGGCTTTTCAATAGAAGGTTCGGTTAGACGATATTGGATCTAGGAAATATTTGAAAATTGCTTCCGTGCTATAAATTTTTATAAATCAAATTTTCAAATAAATTTTTAACTTAGGATCTATTCACCCCCTCTAGATCTAGGCCTATTGTCTAACAAGTGGTATGATGAGCTCTAGTTGTTTCTGGTCTTCAAATTTTCTTATTAGATAATGGCTAGCGAACCTAAAGGGGCGTATAATAGAGCACCTATTTTCACCGGTGAAAATTATGGCTATTTGAAAGCCTGTATATGTATATATATCAACTCTATTGATAAGGGTGTATGGGACGTCATCACTAATGGTCCTAATGAAATTACAATGACCAATAGTGAAGGCGTCATCTTACCAAAACTGGAAAATCAATGGAATGATAATGATAAGAAGTTGTTGTCTCATGATTGGAAAGCACAAAATATTCTCATATCTGCATTAGGGATTGATAAGTATTATCGTGTCTCATATTGTGAAACCGCCAAAGCTATGTGAGACGCATTAGAAGTTTCCCATGAGGGAACTAATTAGGTCAAACAAGCTAGGATCAACACATTGAACCAAGAGTTTGAACTCTTTCGTATGAAGCATGGTGAAACCATTGCTGATATGCAAAAGAGATTCACACATCTTATCAATAGATTAAATGCTCTAGGTAATCCTATCTCCAATGATATTGCTACTAACAAGGTTTTAAGATGTCTTAAGAGGGAATGTCAACCCAAGATCACCATTATCAAAGAAGAGAATGATCTTAAAGCACTTGATCTTACTACTTTGTTTGGTAAATTGGAAGAACATGAGCAGGAACTCACTTTCTTGGAAAACATGAAAAGAAGATGATGAAAGAGAAAGGTAAAGATAATGTGGAAGAGAGGAAGTCCATTGCTCTAAAGATTTCTAGTTTAAAGTCCTCAAATAGTGAGCTTATTGATTGTGAAACAAAGATGACGAAGACTCCGATGAAGAAAACATGGGGTTGTTCATCAAAAGGTACAATAGATATATGTGTGAACAAGCAAATAAGCACTCTGAAAATAAGGATCATGGAAAATCCAAAAGGTTGTCAAATTCCTCAAAGGAAGATGAGAAGAAGAAAAGTAAGGATAGAAATACATTCTACCATTGTGGCAAAGAAGGTCACATTAGGCCGGAGTGTCATCAAATCGTGAAAGAAAATTAAAAAGGACATCACAAAATATCAAATAAGCCTAGAATGGCTTATGTCTCTTGGGAAAGCGAAAGTGGTTCTTCAAGTGGAGAAATTTCTAGCTCAAGCGACGAATCAGCAAAGATGTGTTATATGGTCAAAAAAGGAAAGAAAAAGAATGTAAGTCACTATAAGCCTAAATCTACTCATGACTTATCTTATTCTCAATTGCAAGAATCTTTTTAATGTCTACAAAGACAATCTATAAAAGCTTTCAAAAAGCTTACTTCAAATAAAAGAATTTTATCTCATTTGCAAGCTAAAATGTTAGAAAATGAAAATAATATGGAAGCTCTAAGGAAATATATGTTAGATATTTTAAAAGATGAATGTGATGATAATAAAACCTCATGGTTTGGGTGTGAGACTTGTCATATTTGGCAAAAAGAATCAAGAGATCTTAAAGCCAAGTGGAACAAGACTTTGCAACCCAAAGTCACTTTTTCTATTGACACTTCAAAATATGATATGCCTTCTCAAAATCCTTATAGAAGGTATAGCTATGTTGAAAAGAGTTAAAATAGAAAAAGAGCATCTTCTCACATTGTTTATTGTCATTATTGTTGCATGAAGGGTCATACCATTGCAAAGTGTAACTTTAGGAGACTCTTGGTCCCCAAAGGCACTCATCAATGGTTGCCTATGTGTAACCAAGGTTTCACTAATCATCAAGGACCTAATGAAGATTGGGTACCTGGAGCTAGTCGTTGATCTTGCAGTATAAATGTCTTGGCACTATGAAAAGAGTATGGGATCTCGTTCGTGGAAGCTTAAGACATGATACTTGTAACACTTCTCTATTTCTTGACTTGGTGACAAGGAAGATATAATGTGTTACTAAAGAGGTCAATGTTTAGTGTTATTTTAATTGGTAAAAGTGTATTGATTATTATTAATGTTTTCTATCTGAGAAGTGTCGGAAAAGGTATTGTTCTTAATGATGTAGGTTATCTTCGACGAGACATACTCAAGTTCATGAAATTAGGGATGATCAACCTAAGAAGATAAAACGTGAAGAGGAGCAAGATGATTATCACAATTGAACAAGATTGAAAGTCCAAGTATTACGATGATCATCAAGTCAATCAGATTCTTTGGTACATTATCAATAGCACTCTCAAATACTTGTACAAAGAAAAAAATGGTAAGAGCGTTTTGGTTTTGTTTGTGTTTGTGGCACTTGTTGCGTTCATTTCAACTTTAGTTCAAAACTTTCTCGTGGAATGATGTGCATTCTCTGTCTTCCGTACGGTGAGGTTATATCGTTTCAATCTTTTTTCTTATTTCGTAATTGAGTATTTCTTTTACCCATTTATCTTTCAAAGGTATATGATGTAGTATGTGTATGATATGTGTAATGGTTATTCACTTCCAAAAATCTCAATGCAACCCTTATGTGTTTCATTTCATATGTTTATAGTGACTTCATACTAAATATCATCATATGTGATCTATATCTTTTGCCAACTCATGCTTATCCTTATGTTTGCATGTTAATTGCTTTCAAACCATTAAATAATTACATGTGCATAGCCTCTTATTTATTATTTATGCATCAACACGTCTGTGGATAGGTCGACATGTGAATTAATTTTTCTATTCTTGATTAAACGCTTCAGTATGTGCCAACATATAACCTTAACAGGCCGACACATTAACACAGAGGTTGACTCATATTCCATCTTTGGTAAAAAAATCTTCATTTCACATTCATGCACCCAAAGATCTCAAGTCTCCAAGCTTTATCTCATCTCATAAAAGTCATTCAATTTCATAAAATCTTGTTTGTCTCTTGATCGGGAAAATAGCAAGTGTACTATTTTTCCTTTTATAGTAATAATGGGGAAATTCCCCGAATGTCGATCTTAAGGACTGCAAGTCAATATCAAGTTTAAATTATCATTCAATTAAACAAAAAGTATTAATTTGGTTTTTAGGTGTAAAAATATAAGACTAAAGATAAAAGCAAATAAGGATGAAAGTAAAGGTTTACAGGGAAAAAGGAACAATGTCAGGGAAGGTGTATGATTTATCCCTGTAATAGCTCTGAGTTACTATTGCATCAACAAATATCAATTACTACCAGTTCTCAAGGGTATTTTCTCCCAAGTCCTTGGTGAGAAAACCTTTAATCAATCTACCCTAATTTCTATGTCCATAGGCAATTAAGGTGACGTTAAGCTTTATAATATCAAGAATACTCTGGTTCATATAGGGTATCCCTAGTCCTAGGTGATATCTACTGTAGAGTAACCTTATGAAAACCTTACCAATGGTGGTCCAGCCTAATTGATAACCACAAATCAATCTCGATTGGTCCTAAAGAGAAAGCAATAGACACATCAAAAGGTTATCATAAAAATAATATTATAAATGCAAATGTAGACTCAAATTCGTTACAATTCTAAATCAGGGACACCCCCTAGCATTGGGGGGTTTAGCTACTCATATTGTTTAAAACAAATACAAGATAAAAATTACACATTACAAGTAATTGGATGACTTCGATCTTCAATCGCTCCCGCTCATGAAAACCTTCAACTCTCTGAATGCCTTGCTCTCTGTAATACTTGATTGCTTCACAATACTATATTTTTTCGTATTCCAAGATGATTTTTTCTTAGGCAGAAGGTCCTCTTTTATAGTGAAAATTCCAAGCAGCAGTTGGACATGTCCAAAAATATCTCTGAAAAAGCCCGACGAACAAAAGCCTGAGAAAAAGGGAATTTTTGGGCTTCGGCTGACACGGGTGGCCGTGTCAGCCTGTTGTCCCATCTGACACGCCCCTGTCATGGGTGACATAGTTGGGGATGATGCTTGACACAGCCCGTGTCAGCTGACACGGGTGGCCGTGTCAGGCCATTGTCTTCTACACCACGTCCTCCTTTGCCTGACACGGCCCGTGTCAGGTGACACGGGTGGCCATGTCAGGTCTCCTGTACCAGGGTTTTCTGCTCCTTTGCTTACTGGAATCTTGCATTGTCTCGTTCTGAGTTTCCTGGTTCTTCTACCTGGACCTGTCGGACAAAAACACAGTTATCCCACACATAAAATCACGAAAATAGAATTAAAATATAACAATGAATGGAAATGCTTAAATATAATACCGGAAGTAAAATTGACTCGAAAAGTATCAAAATTGCTTGCATAGTGTTTCAAAAGCCTCAGTTTCTTGTCGGATAAGTAACGAAAACTTAATGCAAATGGTGACTGATCACAACCCCAAACTTAGGTCATTGCTTGTCCGCAAGTAATGTCTCAGATAACACTGTGTGTCACTCCTCCAGATTCTTTATGTTTCCTAACACTGCTGAGATCATTCACTAACGTCTTCTTTCTTCCTTCCATAAGTCCTACTTTTTCCTTGTAAGTTTTCAATCACACTTCCACTTCAAAGCACCGTTTCACCTGTCAGCTTATTGTTGGTGTAAGCCCTAGAGGCCAATACTTTTGGTACTTGTATCGAATTTGTTAATACCTTAGGATTGGCATTAATTTTAGTAAAACAAATAATGTAATCACCTCTGTTGTTTTAATATGTTGGGTTGAAGAAATTCAACATCTGGACCAACATGTCTTGTACGATGTCACGACATCAGGTCTGTGACATCGCACTTGTGTAGAAAACTGAATTAATTAATTCAGTATATATTCTGGGATCAGCAAGGATATCTGGTGAATATCCTAACTCCCATGTGGAGGTCTTGAAGACTCAATCAGAATATATATAGGCTCTAAATATGGAGATATATATGGAGAGAGTTTAGGAACTTGAAGACCTTGTTTGTAGCAGAATTTTTCTGCTGAAGTTGTAACAGCAAAGAACAAGTCTGCTGCGACTTCTGAAGGCCCAAATCCAGTTGGGTGATTAGGTTATAAATAGCTGATTGTAATCTAGTCTTTGTAAGCCTCTTAGAATGAAAATTTAGGGGTGTGTGTGAGGTAAACCTCCCAGTCTGTGGGAAGGTTACCATGTGTATCTCAGTGGTAAAAGCTGAGAGTATTTGTAACTCAAAGCCTGTAGGCAAGAGTGATTTTGTTCTTGAATGAAGCTGTGAAGCAAGTTCAAGGTGTGGTAACATTACATTGTATTTGTAGTGATAGGAATGGAAACTAGAGGTTTCTATCTAGGAGTTCCTAGGTATAGATTGCATTGGGTAGGGATTAAGTGAAGAGTTGTAAACGGGGGAGTTTAACTCTGAATTAATACTGCTAATAGTGGATCTTCTTCCTGGCTTGGTAGCCCCCAGATGTAGGTCATGTTGGACTGAACTGGGTTAACAATTTCCTGTGTTTGTTTTCCTTCTGCATGTGTATTTATTACTGTCATAACTCAGTTGGTTTTCCAGTCAAGTTATCAAGATGATAACAGACCTGGTATATAACCTTTTGATTGAATGTCAATCAGAATGTTGTAACATTCATCAGTGACAGCGTAATCAGTCTGTTCTTTTCAAGGATAACAGACCTGGCTGAAGGATCATTGTGAAACTGTCAAACTGGATGTTTTGACAGTTGATACTGAAGGTTGATACTGAAGTAGAGACTAGTTGGTCTTTTACAGTACTGCAAACTTAGCACAGTACGTTTCCAGGAACATAACAGAATCAGCATATGTTCTGGATGTCGAACTGAATGTTGTGACATTCATTCCCAACAGCAGGTGCTAAAGTGTAGGATGATTGGTTTTTCTGGTTCAGTATTTTTCTCAGGCTATTCTTCAGGGATTCAACAGCTTAGAGAAAAACCAGGAAACCAACTACTAACCTACAATTAATGAACCTAACAAATAGCCTAGTTGTTAGCAATCTAATAAGTGGAAATTAGATTAACGTGTTCAACCTTTAATCCAGGAAATACAAGTAAAAGACAAACACACTGGAACAATGTAACAGATGATGTCCAAAATCAACAGTAAGACATCATGCTGATAACTGTGTAAGAAATCAACAGAAGTGAGTGCTAGGATTGATTTCTGTTGAGTCTTTCTTCCTGATGCACAGAACCAGGTGTTCATACATTCTAGGGTGACATAGAATGAGATGTCGTGACATCTGTGAACGTGTGCATATTAGTACAGTGGTTAATAACTATCTTGCTGTATTAGTTACAATGTTAGATCAGATGTCATGACTTGGAATAGAACATCTGAATTCTGACTACACCAGAATTTCAAATGGTATCAGAGCAGGCATCCTGTTCTGCTTCTGGATGAGATCCATGGGTGATACTTTCTGGTATCTTGCAAGAAGTTATGTTGGAACCAGTGGAAGGTTCTGTAATTTCCCTGAATGGTCCCTTGAAGTAGGTGGATGGACTGTTCATGACAGGAATAATGTGTACCTGTATCTGGAGGTTGGCAATTGGCCTTTGGATGGGACATCTGTGCCAGTATTGAATCACATTCAAACTTGGTATGGACTTTGAGGCTGATCTGGTGAAAAGTGTGTTCTTAGGTTGAGTTGTATTATGATTTCCGCTGCATAATACCTGGCAAAACTCAAACTCTGATGTAGTTTCCCCTCATGTGGATGAAAGGCTGCTGTATTCAAGATTTCATCATAACCTCTGAAGATGTCAAAGCTACTTGAGTCCCCTCAAGTCCACTCATCATGATGGTCTCACGTCAGGATGGTAAGAATCACCTGATCACTGATTCTTTTACTCTTTTGGGTAATGTATATGAAGACCTTGAAAAAAAAAATTCAAGGAAAGTTTGTTCCAAGGAGGTGGAACTAATGTTCTATGTGATGTTAGAACATGTTGTTCAACAAGTATGCAACTACTGGTTGAAGAGCAGATGTTTTTAGGTGTCAAACAAAGGGAGACCTTGTTTGGAACCTACTCCTGACCTGGAAGAGGAGACATCTGTGTGGGCTAAGTTGACAAGGGTAGGGTCAACGGTGTGTATGCTCAAGAAGGTCACATTTAGAGGTCTGGTCTCTAGAAGTGGAGCTGGGTGAGATGTGACATTGCGCAATTTCCTGCTGCTTGTCCTACTCCTGTAGATTGATCAGGGCTGGATAGCTGTTCTCTGGAGTACTATGGAGTGTTGGAACACAAGTCCTCTGGATGTTAGAAGTCATAAATGGAGTAACCTGACTGCTACTTCATTTAAGAGGATTGGGACCATGAATCTTGCTATTCAAGCACCACGATCAGAAGTGGCAGTTCTTTCAAGGAGTGAGAATATGAAGATTCATAGGTTGGTTGATGTAGTATGCTCTGGCAATGCATATCTGCTATTGACTGGTGTTCCTCTAGTACTTATGGTCAGCTAAAGTCTGATTGGTGTGATAGGAGTATGTGTAGGTATAACTCATAGAGTTAGTTACCACTGGTAGGGATGGAGTATGTCATGTTGAGACATGTCTGTACAATGCATGGATATTGGTGTGAAGTTTCCATGATTGTTAATTTGAGGGGGAGTTTTGGTTAACCTCCTCACATTTGGTCAGCCTAGGGTCTGGTTGGCTGTTGACCTGTGTCACATGGGTTCTGGTGGTTGTGTGACATATTTGCAAGGAAGAATTCATCTCTCTCATTCCTAAGGGTGAATTTAAGACTTTCAAAATTGTCGAGGTGCTTGCAAGCAGAAGATGTTGACACTAGAAGAGTATTTTCAAAGTAGTCTTATGGTGGAAGTATCTGAAAGGAATATTGGGAAAGGATTTAAGATCAATGTCAACTTGTGCCAAGTACAAGTATATAATTGATTATCCTTGGAACTCAAGATAACTGATGTTCTTAAAGATGTTGGAACATCTCTTCTTCAAGACCCTGTGCAGAATCACAGGAAGGATAGTACATTGGTTGATGATCTATCTCTTTGGTGGCAGCAAAAGCATATGATCTCTGAAAAAGTTTCCTGGCAAGAAACATGTTCAGCCTGGGTGTGTACAAGAAGAAGAAGACATCATAGTCTTGATGGTGGTCACTTGGATCAGTTTATCTCTGATCTAAGTAAGGAAGTGCATTGGCTAATGCACACTATGAAGTTAAGAACAAGTGGCAGCATTCTTAACATCATGGAAACAGCCTTGCTTTAGGAAGTGGAATCCTTGGTATAGCTGAAGGGTTAGTTTCTAACTGGTCCTTCTGAAGACTCATGCATCAGAGTGTCTGATGTCTTTGGAGAAGAAGCAGTAATTCATCAAGGTGTGAGCTTGGATGACTTAACTGCAAACCTGTAGGATGGAGGTTGTTTACTCAAACTTGGTTCCACAATCAAGTCTATGAGAACATTGAACTCTTGTTCTGTGAAGGGAGGAAGTTCTTTCAAGTGGCAGAAGAAGGAGCTGAATTCAACAGCTAGATGTCTAAACACAATGTTGTGACATTTGGTTTAACATCAGATTCTTAGTTGGTGAAGTGGCACATTAACTTAAGATAGAAGGGTCTACAGAGTTGTAGATTGGGTACTTCAAAAGGATCGGTCTCATTGCAGCTCTTAGGAGTTGCTGGTTGGAGAAGATGTTACATGTTCATGTCTTAGAGACCCTAAGCTTTGTTTAACATGTGACTTGAAGTTCAAATCTCACTTGGAAGGTCAGAATATCTTTGGGAGAAGTCTGATAAACTTGGGGAGGTCAAAAAGCAGCATTTGACCTTTTCATATGAGGATTCATGAAGGAGGTAATCAACCAGTGGCATTTGGTCTATCTCAGAAGTGAGTTCGAAGAATTAAGATAATCCACATATGGCAGCTGATTATTCTTGAGGAAAGTCTGAGACAAATTACTTTTGAGCAGAAAAGTAGTAAGTTGAAGACTAAAGGAGGTGTCTTCTATTCATCTCTTGGAGCTTGTGGTAGGAGTTCTGAGCTATCTATGGAAGAGTATCTCTTGTAATGGGATGAAAATGTATATGTCCCAATTTATGTCTGGGTCAAGCTGGTGACTCAGCAATATCTGAAGACTCTCAGATGGTGTTCCTTGTTGTGTTGTGAAGGATGTCCCAGCTGATGTCAGAACATCTTGTGAAGTGGTCTTCTGTTCTGGTTAGAAGAGAGATTGACACAGAGTGTGAATGTGTTCAGCTAAGAGGGTTGAACAGAGGGTGTGCTCTTGAAGACATGAAGATGCGTCTTATGTTTTCCATTCATCAAGTGGTCTGGATTCTCTTTGAATCAGGAAGTATGTGAAGGTCCAACTTTGGGGTGTTGGATATGCTCATGTGTGACCTCCAAGAGGAAAGTAGGGCGTCCATGACAGGGGGAGTTCTGTCCTTGAAGCTGCAAGTAATCATCAAGCTTGTGGTCTATGTGTACTCAGATAACTAGGTATGGCACCTTGTCAGTTATCAGGATGCTGTGATGTATGTCAAGGCTGAGTGAGCAGAAGAATGTCTGACTGGATGTCATGACATTGCCCTGGAAAATGCTGTTAATTCCTTCTGAATCCTAAAGTCATTAGGAATTATGAAGGTGATGTGTCTAATTCTGATAAATTAGAATAGGCCTGATGGCTACAGCTGTGTGGTACAGGGGGAGTAACTATCTGCTGAAGTGTGGGAATTTGGCTATAGCAGTGCCAGATGTCAAGTCTCTACTGGAGGTTGAAAGGGGTCTTGGGAAATGTTGAATACTGGCAGAATGCAGGAACAAGCCGCGTGGAATGTTAAGACATCGCGTGCAACGTGTCTGACTGCATATATGGAATAGTCTCCATGCACTGGAACTGCTGTTTTGGAAAAGAAACAGTCAAGAGCTATAAAAGGTATTCAAAGATAGTCTGAGATTTTGTTGGTGATTCTCTGACTGTTTCTCAGCAAAAATTAATGAATCTTGACCAAGCATTAATTCCTACCGTTATTTCCTAAGCACGGGCTGGACTATTTAAAGGATGTAATAGCCCTCTTCTTCTCACAAGAGAAACACTTCATTCCCTCAGAATCATGGGGTATGTTAAGGTTTGGGCAAGTTGCGCCTGGATCTGGTTTTGTGAGGGGTGCCTTTACAAATGTTTAGCTAAAAAGGGGGAGAGAAATACAGTCCTGGGGTTGAGAATGTACCAGAAGCAAGCTGACTGTGGTAGCAAACAGAAGTTGGTGTCAGGCACAAAATCCACCAACTGGGTATATCACTTGTGTCTTGTGATCTGAGTTAAGAGGACAGTTATGTCTTGTGATCTGAGTTACATTATCTATGTACTCAGTATTACATATTCTTCCGGAAGCTCTCCGGTTGAGGGAAAAGGTTCTGGTACAACTGATCCGTGTACCTCTTCTTCCTCATGTACACCAACATAGGTGTTTGTGGTGGTGGAGAGAATACAGAGGCTTATTTGTTTTAGCTAAAATTTGCCAAAGGGGGAGATTGTTAATACCTTAGGATTGGCATTAATTTTAGTAAAACCAATAATGTAATCACCTCTGTTGTTTTAATATGTTGGGTTGAAGAAATTCAACATCTGGACCAACATGTCTTGTACGATGTCACGACATCAGGTCTGTGACATCGCACTTGTGTAGAAAACTGAATTAATTAATTCAGTATATATTCTGGGATCAGCAAGGATATCTGGTGAATATCCTAACTCCCATGTGGAGGTCTTGAAGACTCAATCAGAATATATATAGGCTCTAAATATGGAGATATATATGGAGAGAGTTTAGGAACTTGAAGACCTTGTTTGTAGCAGAATTTTTCTGCTGAAGTTGTAACAGCAAAGAACAAGTCTGCTGCGACTTCTGAAGGCCCAAATCCAGTTGGGTGATTAGGTTATAAATAGTTGATTGTAATCTAGTCTTTGTAAGCCTCTTAGAATGAAAATTTAGGGGTGTGTGTGAGGTAAACCTCCCAGTCTGTGGGAAGGTTACCATGTGTATCTCAGTGGTAAAAGCTGAGAGTATTTGTAACTCAAAGCCTGTAGGCAAGAGTGATTTTGTTCTTGAATGAAGCTGTGAAGCAAGTTCAAGGTGTGGTAACATTACATTGTATTTGTAGTGATAGGAATGGAAACTGGAGGTTTCTATCTAGGAGTTCCTAGGTATAGATTGCATTGGGTAGGGATTAAGTGAAGAGTTGTAAACGGGGGAGTTTAACTCTGAATTAATACTGCTAATAGTGGATCTTCTTCCTGGCTTGGTAGCCCCCAGATGTAGGTCATGTTGGACTGAACTGGGTTAACAATTTCCTGTGTTTGTTTTCCTTCTGCATGTGTATTTATTACTGTCATAACTCAGTTGGTTTTCCAGTCAAGTTATCAAGATGATAACAGACCTGGTATATAACCTTCTGATTGAATGTCAATCAGAATGTTGTAACATTCATCAGTGACAGCGTAATCAGTCTGTTCTTTTCAAGGATAACATACCTGGCTGAAGGATCATTGTGAAACTGTCAAACTGGATGTTTTGACAGTTGATACTGAAGGTTGATACTGAAGTAGAGACTAGTTGGTCTTTTACAGTACTGCAAACTTAGCACAGTACGTTTCCAGGAACATAACAGAATCAGCATATGTTCTGGATGTCGAACTGAATGTTGTGACATTCATTCCCAACAGCAGGTGCTAAAGTGTAGGATGATTGGTTTTTCTGGTTCAGTATTTTTCTCAGGCTATTCTTCAGGGATTCAACAGCTTAGAGAAAAACCAGGAAACCAACTACTAACATACAATTAATGAACCTAACAAATAGCCTAGTTGTTATCAATCTAATAAGTGGAAATTAGATTAACGTGTTCAACCTTTAATCCAGGAAATACAAGTAAAAGACAAACACACTGGAACAATGTAACAGATGATGTCCAAAATCAACAGTAAGACATCATGCTGATAACTGTGTAAGAAATCAACAGAAGTGAGTGCTAGGATTAATTTCTGTTGAGTCTTTCTTCCTGATGCACAGAACCAGGTGTTCATACATTCTAGGGTGACATAGAATGAGATGTCGTGACATCTGTGAACGTGTGCATATTAGTACAGTGGTTAATAACTATCTTGCTGTATTAGTTACAATGTTAGATCAGATGTCATGACTTGGAATAGAACATCTGAATTCTGACTACACCAGAATTTCAGAATTATTTATTAATAATAAAAGGCTTTTTCTTTATTATGTTTGTCTAATAAAGTCCCTAGAATAGATAGTCCATTTAATTTATCAAGCGTGACTTAATCATGAGATCACATTAAACATAAGGACACTATTCTCAAAGTATCCATAGTCGAGCTTTATTGTGAAGTGGGATAACATTAAAGCATTAAGACTATTATGCATATAGACTGATGATCACATCTCATGGATCATGGATAAAGAGTTATCAAGTCTTAAACATAGGTATGAATATTAAGAGTAATATTTATATTGGATTGACCCGCTATGAGAATACTATATAGAATGTTATGCAAAGTATCATAAGTTATTCTCATGGTGATAATGGTGTATACCACCCTTCGACCTGAAACCACTATGGACCCTAGATGTAGAGTCGAGTGCCTTATTACTGATCAAACATTGTCCGTAACTGGATGACCATAAAGACAGTTGATGGGTACTTCACGAAGCATGCTAAGGGACATGAGTGACCTAGATGGAATTTGCCCATCCGGCGTAACAGGATAAATGTCTCTGGGCCCAATATTGAACTGGACAAGGATGACACGATCTATGCCTTGTGTTCAATATAGACATAATGGCAAAAGGTTAATTATACACATAAGTATTATCACAAAAGGATTTGTCAGATCACATGACATTTTCGTGTCTTGGGTAGCAGTGATGTGTTGCTAGATACTGCTCACTGTTTATTATGTTAAATACGTGATTTAATATAATTTCCAATGCCGCGAAAACCTACAAGGTCACACACAAAAGGACGAATTGATGAGAGATAGAGTAACTAAGGAATACCGTAATGTACGGTGCACTTAAGTGAATTGTAGAACATCGTAAGGTACGGTGTACTTAAGTAGAATACGAAATATGGTAAGGTACCACGCGCTTAAGTGATTTTGGCATATTATAAGATATGGGCCACATACACTTGAGTGGGCTTTTTTAGCTTGCAGCCCATACAAGTGGTTCTATAAATAAAACCCTTGTGTAGAAGCATTTGTGCAGTTGCAATTTCATTTCTCTCTCTCTCTCTCTCACTTAAAGCCTTCATTCGTAGCAGCTAGCACTGAGATCGAAGGAATCCGTTAGTGTGGACTGAGTAGAGGCGTTGTCATCATTCAACGTTCGTGATCGCTTCGTAGATATGCATCAAAGGTTACAATCACCACAAGAGGTAACGATTCTATCACTAATCATGCACATTCGTAAGGATCACTAAAGGATCAATTTTAAATTCCGATGCGTTTGGGATCGCTCTTCTCCTTCACTTATATCACATTCTCACCAATTCTCTCGGGGTTAAGTGTTTTCACTCATAATTCAGAATATGCAATATCAACTCGCAAGTTTGAATAGTCTCTCTTTTCATATCACGTACACACAACACACACACTTTGGAGGTCTTTCGGATTGTAACTTGGCTTGGGTTAGGGTGTGGATATTAAAACAAAACGGGAAACAAGTGGCTTTTGGTTCAGAGTCGATGTTACCTACTATGTTGGTTTCTTTTGCTCGGAATTCTCTTTTTTCTATTTTTCCACCGAGTGCCCTTTTTCGTGCTTCTTTTGAATCTTCGAGTTATACTTTTTTTCTTTTTTCTTTTCTCTCGATGATTTCCTATTTCACTTTTTTTCTTTTTGTTTTGCACGTTCTTGGCTTTGGGAGCTCTTGGGGTTTTTTACCCCAAACTTAGCTTTTCAACACATTTTAAATGTATTAACATGACTCTAAACAGGGTAAGGAAGTGTTTTGGCCAAGGGGTACATTTATGGGGTTTAAACAAACAAATGGATACAGACTCAAATGGGGTTTACAATGGATATAATCATTTAGGATGACTAGAAAGGCTCAGGGTTATATTCAAACAAAGTGCCTCAGTGTGTGTAATCATGCAGTGACAGTCCCAGAGAATCTATGCAAATTTAGAGTGATAAAGACAAACCAAAATATCGCTCATAATAATCAATGTGTTTGGCCTTTTATGACTCACCCTGTTTGGTTAAGCTTTGACAGTATCCAGAATACTCCTTAGCCTGGTGCGACTTCTTCCTTACTTCGAAATGTACATGACACTTATGTTGGTTAAGTTGTATATGTTGCGTCCGGTCTAACTTTCAGCAGTGTCAACTTCCTGGGGAGATCCTTCACAACAAACAATGGTAAATGGTGTGATCCTTTCATCCACTCTCAATCGTGATCATTACTATTTCCAACATATCACCACAAACTTGAAACACTCGCAACATAATGTACCTTCAAACAGAAAAACCAAATCTAGAATGCACAAAAGTAAAATAACACAATACAGAGATAAAATAACAAAATACTGAAAATAATAATAAAATACATAAAATCTCTCCCACACTTGAACTAAACATTGGCTCCAATGTTTGCGAACAAGAGCGAAGGAGGACACTCACAGTACCCTACTGAGGAGGTGGGTGTGGAAAATGCAGCATCAGCTGTCGTATCATGTTGCTCATCTCATCCAACATTGCCCCCTGTCGGGCTTGCTCAATGCCTTGTCGTTGTTGTTCCATCCTTAAGTCACCTATTTCGGTTTGTACTCAAGTCCATTGGTCAGTGGACCAAGAAGATGAACCTGCCTCCTGCTAGGTAGGTTCCTGATGTGGTGGTACAAACTGTTCCTGAGGTGCTTGAGGTTCCTCTTCTTCTACCTCCGTGGCATCCACCTGGTCATCTATAAACTGATCACCTGCAGTAAAATGGTCAGTGTCGTGGCCTTCCTCTGCGTCGGGGTCAGCGCTCACATACAACCAGTTGGCACAGTCAATAATAGCAACTTTGTCCAGATCCGGCAGAGCTATAATAAACCTCTTATGGATAAGCACAGAATAGTAAGTAGGGGTAACAACAATCATACCTTGTTGAATTAGAGCGGACATGTCAATTTTGGTCTTACCTGTAATTGGCGTGTCTTCGAGTAAAACAGCTTGATACCCAAAATGCTCAGTGATTTGGGTGATCATGCCGCCTATGGAGATGCCTCCGGAGTCGCCTCTTCCAACTCTGCCCAGATAGTCCTCTACAAAGGCAGCTACATTGATGGCTTTGTTTTGTGCCATCGAGTACATAAAGAATAGCTCTCTCTGAGTAGCTACCCTGGTGCTATCGCCTCTTCGAAACAGGGTGTAGGCCAAACCCTTCTGAGCATACCGGAAACATGGATTCTGGATGCTGGAGGCCTTAGCACCCTTGGAGGTGTAATCCGTCCTCCCGGTGATGGCAATCCATAAATCCTTAGGTGAGAACCCATCTGGGACAACTCCTGGTCCGTATAGAGAGAGTCGGAGTATCCCTGCCAATTCCTCAACCGACAATTCATGATAATTATTAAACAAGCAGAAATGCAAAGTGCCGAAATAATACCTGGTCGTGTCTATCCACCTCTTTTCGAGCTGGAATTCCAACATGTTGAGGAATTCGAGCGTGATGCGCTCATATGTCGGCGCTTCCAGGCTCATGAACTCTAGCATTCCTAAAACGTGGAACATCCGATATACCTGCATTTTAAGCCCTAGTGCGTTCAGAGTATGCTCACACATGTACCTTGTCGGCGTGAGCTTTCACTTCCGGTGGATTTGATACCTCTTTTCTTGTTCCGGATTGTCAAACACGATGTTATGTGGATTTGGATTCCAGCTTGGTCGCTTCCGTGACTTTGCCATCTCCGCAAGCTGTTGCTTTCCGGTGAGAATTCTCCTCGGGGGCATTTTGGACCTGCAAAAATAGATTTTTTTTTTGAAATAGGGAGTTAGGAAATTCCGGTTAAGTTGGATTAAATGGGTGGGTCCCACTGAAAAATTCGGATTTAAAAAAAAATCAAAATTTCCGCCTGCCTGACACGGTCGTGTCAGCTGACATGGGTGGCCGTGTCAGGCTACTGTCCAACACCATGTTTTGGATGTTACCTTCAGTGCTCTTGACACGGGCCGTGTCAGGCTACTGTTGATAACAAAAATTCCCTTTCTCTTTCAGTGTTCCTGACACGGCCCGTGTCAGCTGACATGGGTGGCCGTGTTAGGCCACTATTTTTCCACTTTTTGGCCTGAATTTGCACCCTCCTGACACAGCCCGTGTCAGCTGACACGACCCATGTTAGCTGACACGGGTGGCCGTGTCAGGCTGCCCTTTTGGCCGTTTTTTGGCTTTTTCTCCTATTCAACCTCTGGCACCTTTGGTCATGTTGATTATCCTTTTTCATGACTTACACATTTGTTGATGTGATGTTCTCTCCTTGTAGAGCTCCTGTGCAAACCTACAAACATACATAACTGATTAAATTTAAAATGTGTGGGTTGCTTCCCACGAAGCACTTCGTTTAACGTCGCATGGCTCGACGATTCTCCATCTGTTTAGGTGAGACAAATTTTGTCTATTAGACCACCCTCCTGGTCTTGTAGGTACAGTTTGACTCCCTTCCCATTCACCTTGAACGTGTCTCCATTTGCGGGATTTCTTAGTTCAACGGCTCCATTCGGAAATACTTTTTGTATCACAAAGGGTCCCGACCATCTTGACCTTAGTTTCCCTGGGAATAGCTTCAACCTTGAATTAAATAATAAGACCAGTTGTCCTTCCTGAAGTTCTTTCTTCTGAATGCGCCTGTCATGCCATGTTTTGGTTTGCTCTTTGTATATCTTGGCATTCTCATATGCTCGATTTCTGAATTCTTCCAGCTCTTGTAATTTAAGAATCCGAGATTTACCCGCTTTGGACAGATCATAGTTGAGAAATTTGGTAGCTCAGAATGCCATATGCTCTAGTTTGAACGGCAGATCATAAGCTTTACCATAGACCAGTTGATACGGGGACATACCTATTAGGGTCTTAAACATTGTTTGGTATGCCCAGAGTGCATCATCTAGCTTGATTGACCAATCTTTTCGTGAGGCGCTAACGGTCTTTTCTAGGATTTGCTTGATCTGGCGATTTGATACCTCAACCTGTCCACTAGTCTGGGGGTGGTACGGTGTGGCGATTCTATGCTTGACATTGTATTTCCTTAGCAGGTTCTCCATCAGCTTGTTGAGGAAGTGGGTAACTTCGTCACTAATCAGTGCTCTTGGTACCCCAAATCGTGCAAAGATACAATTCTTGAGGAAATTTATTACCACTTTCGCGTCATTCGTGGGCAGTGCGACTGCTTCCACCCATTTTGACACATAGTCAACCGCGACCAGAATGTATTGCTTTCCAAAGGACGGTGGGAAGGGTCCCATAAAATCTATTCCCCACACATCGAACGGTTCTACCTTTAACATGGCATTCTGAGGCATCTGATTCCTATTGGATATGTTTCCTGTTCTCTGACATCTGTCACACTCTTTTACCATCTCTTGGGCATCTTTGAATAGTGTAGGCCAGTACAATCCCGACTGGAGGACTTTTGCTGCGGTTCTATCTCCGCTAAAATGTCCTCCATATTCTGAGTTGTGACAGGCTTTTAGGATGTCCCTTTTCTCTTCCTCCGGAACACATCTCCTTACTAAGCCATCTGATCCCTTTTTGTAAAGGAATGGATTGTCCCACACATAAAACCTGTAATCATGCAAAAGCTTTTTTCTGCTGTTAGAGTCAAAGTCATCAGGTATTAGTCCACCTAACACAAAGTTCGAGTAGTCGGCGAACCATGGGATATGTGTAACGGTTAGGATACGTTCGTCGGTGAACTCATCTTTGATGGGGTATGTTTCTTCTGTTTCTTAAATCGCAGTCATCCGAGATAAGTGATCAGCAATAGTGTTTTCACTACCTTTTTTGTCTCTGATTTCCAGGTCGAACTCTTGTAGTAGTAGGATCCATCGCAGCAGCCTTGGCTTTGATTCCTGTTTGGCAAAAAGATATTTTAAAGCAGCATGGTCAGTATACACAATTACCTTTGACCCCAACAAATAGGATCTGAACTTATCAAACGCGTACACAACCGCCCCGAGTTCCTTTTCGGTGGTTGCATAGTTCATTTGAGCAGGGTTCAATATGTGGCTTTCATAATAGATCACATGCAAGAGCTTCTCCTTGTATTGCCCTAGTACTTCCCCTACTGCATTATCACTAGCATCGCACATTATCTCAAAAGGGAGAGACCAATCAGGGGCAATAACTATGGGGGCTGACACAAGTTCCTTCTTCAAAGTCTCGAAGGCTTGCATACACTCCTTGTCAAATAGGAATGGTGTATCCTTCACCAGTAGACTAGTTAGTGGCTTTGTGATCTTGGAGAAATCTCTTATGAACCTGCGGTAGAACCCTGCATGTCCCAAGAAGCTTCGGATGCCTTTTTCATTTACCGGAGGTGGTAAATTAGCTATTACCTCCACTTTTGCTATGTCCACTTCGATACCTTGGTTGGAGATCTTGTGTCCCAAGACTATTCCTTCACGTACCATGAAGTGACACTTTTCCCAGTTCAGGATCAAATTTGTTTGCTGGCATCTTTCTAACACAAGTGACAAGTTAGTCAAACAATTATCAAATGAAGAAACGAATACGGAAAAGTCATCCATAAATACTTCCATATGCTTCTCGAGCATGTCAGTAAAAATTGATGTCATACACCTTTGAAAAGTGGTCGGTGCGTTGCACAACCCAAATGACATTCTTCTATAAGCGAAAATACCATAGAGGCATGTGAATGCAGTCTTCTCTTGATCCTCAGGGGGAAACCGCAATCTGGTTGTACCCCGAGTACCCATCTAGGAAACAATAGTAATCGTGTCTGGCTAATCTTTCCAGCATTTGATCAATGAATGGTAACGGGAAGTGGTCCTTTCGTGTTGCCACGTTTAGTCTTCTGTAATCTATGCACACCCTCCAACCTGTAACAATTCGGGTTGGAATTAACTCATTCTTCTCATTTTTTATCACCGTAGTGCCCCATTTTTTTGGTACCACATGGACTGGACTTACCCAAGAACTATCGGAATTAGAATAAACTAAGCCCGCATCCAACAATTTTACAACTTCTTTGTGTACCACTTCTTTCATGGTTGGGTTAAGTCTTCGTTGTGGTTGCACCACTGGTTTGTGATCATCTTCCATTAAGATTTTATGCATGCAAACGGTCAGACTTATACCTTTTAAGTCCTCAATTGCCCATCCGATCGTGCCTTTGTATTTTTTTAGCACTTGAATGAGTTCTACTTCTTGGACACTTTGTAGATTGGAATTGATAATAACTGGGCATTTCTTTTCAGTGTCCAGAAATACATACTTCGGATTTGTTGGTAACTGCTTCAGATTTACACCTATTTTTGGTTCTTTAGTGACATCTGATGGTGGTGGTGGTCTTAAATCTTCCCACCGGTGTGGTCTAGATCTAATCCATTCAGATTGTTTTTCCATCATAGCGAGCACCTCAGACTCTCCTTCATCTTCATCACTTTCAAAATTTGATAGACTTAAGACCCGTTCTAGTGGTGACTGGGGTCTATGCCTTTCATTTTCTTGAGCAATTACTTGATCTATTATCTCTATAGTGTGGCTTGTGCCAATGTCATCTTTGTATTGCATTGTGTTCCTCACATCTATATTTAACTCTTCATCCTAGACTTTGAGGGTCATAGTTCCTTCCCCGATGTCTATCATACACCGTCCTGTTTCTAAGAAAGGTCTGCCTAATATGAGAGGAATTTCCTCATCTTCATGCATTTCCATAATGACGAAGTCAACTGGGAAAAAAAACTTGTCAATTTTTACAAGAACATCTTCCACAATCCCATAGGGTCACCTCACAGAGTGATTTGCAAACTGAAGTGTCATTCAAGTATCTTGAACAATGTCAATGCCTAATTTTTTTTATAGATGGGTAGTGGCATCAAGCTTACACTTGCTCCTAAGTCAATCAGAGCCTTCTTGAATTTTCTATCACCAATAGTGCATGGAATAGTAACCGATCCCATGTCTTTCTTTTTCACTGGGATTTTCATACCTTGGAGAATGACACTGCATGTTTCAGTTAGGATGATCAGGTCTATATTAGTGGAACGCTTCTTGGAGATGATGTCTTTCATGAACTTGGCATATATTGACATTTGTTCTAATGCCTCAGAAAAAGGGTTGTTTATTTCCAGTTTGTTGAACATTTCCAGGAACCTCTCAAATTTTTTCTCATATTGATCTTTCTTTTTTTGTCTTGGAGGGTAATGGAGTTTGATGACTGGTTTTGAAACCTTCTCTTTCTCCTTGACAGGTGGTAGTATCACTTCTTCATCTTGGTCCTTGGTTTCCTTGATTTCTAAATCCACTTCTAACAATCCATCTTTTTCAGCACTATTTTCCTCTGTTGACTTTCCACTTCGGGTTACGATAGTGTTAACAGTGTTATGTTCCCGTAGATTTGGTATTGTACCACTAGATAGGGTGCCCGGGGCTTGAGAATTTGAAGCTAACTATTGTGCTATCTAACCCATTTGGACTTTGAGATTTTTAATGGAGGTCCTGGTGTTTTTCTGATTAGTCCTGGTTTCTTCTTGAAACTGCATGTTGTTGGCTGCTAATTTTTCAATGGCGATTTCCCATTCAGCCTTTTTAGGTGTTTGTTGTTGTTGATACTGAGTCTGATATTGCCTTGTACCTTGTTGAGGAATATTCCCTCTCTGATCTTTCCAGGAGAAATTTGGATGATTCTTCCAACCTGGGTTGTAAGTGTTAGAGTAGGGATTATTCTGCTTCAAGAATTTGATCTCTTCAATTTGTTGTGGAGTAGCAAAGAAATAGACCGTGTGATGAGGTCCATTACAGATTTCACAAGTGCTAGCCTGAGCTGGCTAGACCCGCGCTATTTGTTGAGTACCTATATTCATAGCTTTCAACTTCTTGTCTACTTCGGCAGTAACTGTGTCTTCCAAACAGATTTTATTTGTTTCTAATTTTAGATCAATCACCCTCTCTGGCTGACTAGTACACCCGTCGTATAATTCTAGATGCTCATTGGCAGCTATTGCTTCAATAATCCTCTTAATACCGGTGGTTGTTGAGAAATTTGTTGAGCCACCGGTTGCTGTATCAATCAACTATTTTGTTTTTATTTTCATCCATTAGCGAACATCTGCATTTGTTTGGTCTGATCCATATTGTGAGTTGGACACGCTACTAAGACCCTTTTGAATCTTTTGTAGGCGTCTCCCAATGATTCACCATCCTTTTGTTTGAAATTAAGAATTTCATACCTTTTTCTCAAGAATACTGATGCTGGAAAGTACTCATTTAAGAATGTAGTTTCCATCTCTTCCCATGATGTGATACTGCCGGCAGGAAGAGAATAGAACCATTCTTCTGCATCTTCAACTAAAGTGAACGGGAACATTCTTAACTTTTTTGCTTCATCAGTATGACCATCAATTTTCAGCGTGGTGCTCATGGTCAGAAATCTTTGCAGGTGTTTGTTGGCATCTTCGTTAACCTTTCTGGTGAAAGGTTTTCTTTCCAATTGATTGATTGTGCTAGGATGTAGTTGAAAATTCGTCACATTCACCGGTTGGTTGACAATGGTCAATCGACCACCCGGTGCGTTTGCACCTCCATAGTCACCCAGGAGTCTTTTCGGAGGTGGAGGAGGTGGAATTGGAGGAACTTCGGCCATTGGTTCTTTGACTTTTGAGTGATCAGAGGTACTTTCTTCTTTGTAATCCACTCTTTGATTTCTGCGTCTTCGGTGAAGGGTTCTCTCGATCTTTGCATCAAAAAGAAATTCACCTGAGGGTTCTCCTCGCATCCACAAATTAGTAAATTATAAATGACAGAAAAATAATTTTATTGCAGAGCAACAAAATTTTAATTGAATTTAAAATTAAACTCTATATTTTGGCAGTCCCCGGCAACGGCGCCAAAAACTTGGTGGGAAAATAGCAAGTGTACTATTTTTCCTTTTATAGTAATAATGGGGAAATTCCCCGAATGTCGATCTCAAGGACTGCAAGTCAATATCGAGTTTAAATTATCATTCAATTAAACAAAAAGTATTAATTTGGTTTTTATGTATAAAAATATAAGACTAAAGGTAAAAGCAAATAAGGATGAAAATAAAGGTTTACAGGGAAAAAGGAACAATGCCAGGGAAGGTGTATGATTTATCCCTGTAACAACTCTGAGTTACTATTGCATCAACAAATATCAATTACTACTAGTTCTTAAGGGTATTTTCTCCCAAGTCCTTGGTGAGAAAACCTTTAATCAATCTACTCTAATTTCTATGTCCATAGGCAATTAAGGTGACGTTAAGCTTTATAATATCAAGAATACTCTGGTTCATACAGGGTATCCCTAGTCCTAGGTGATATCTACTGTAGAGTAACCTTATGAAAACCTTACCAATGGCGGTCCAGCCCAATTGATAACCACAAATCAATCTCGATTGGTCCGAAAGAGAAAGCAATACACACATCAAAAGGTTACCTTAAAAATAATATTATAAATGCAAATGTAGACTCAAATTCGTTACAATTCTAAATCAGGGACACCCCCTAGCATTGGGGGGTTTAGCTACTCATATTGTTTAAAACAAATGCAAGATAAAAATTACACATTACAAGTAATTGGATGACTTCGATCTCCAATCGCTTCCGCTCATGAAAACCTTCAGCTCTCTGAATGCATTGCTCTCTGTAATACTTGATTGCTTCACAATACTGTATTTTTCCGTATTCCAAGATGATTTTTTCTTAGGTAGAAGGTCCTCTTTTATAGTGAAAATTCCAAGCAGCAGTTGGACATGTCCAAAAATATCTCTGAAAAAGCCCTACGAACAAAAGCCCGAGAAAAATGGAATTTTTGGGCTTGGGCTGACACGGGTGGCCGTGTCAGCCTATTGTCCCAGCTGACACGCCCCTGACATGGGTGACACGGTTGGGGATGATGCCTGACACGACCCGTGTCAACTGACACGGGTGGCCGTGTCAGGCCACTGTCTTCTACACCACGTCCTCCTTTGCCTGACACGGACCGTGTCAGGTTACACGGATGGCTGTATCAGGCCTCCTGTACCGGGGTTTTCTGCTCCTTTGCTTGTCGGAATCTCACATTGTCTCGTTCTGAGTTCCCTGGTTCTTCTAACTGGACCTGTCGGACAAAAACGCAGTTATCCCACCCATAAAATCACGAAAATAGAATTAAAATATAACAATGAATGGAAATGCTTAAATATAATACCGGAAGTAAAATTGACTCGAAAAGTATCAAAAATGCTTGCACAGTATTTCAAAAGCCTAGGTTTCTTGTCGGATTAGTAACGAAAACTTAATATAAATGGTGGCTGATCATCTCTCTTAACCCATTTCATCTCCATTCACATTTTCATCAAATATCTCCCATTCATCTTATTTTTCCTCTTACTCTTTCAAAAACCCTCTTTTCACCCTAAGTCACAAAAAGTTCCAGATTCTTACTTAATTTTGGATTATCTTCTCATTTTTGTGTGTTGTTATGATTGTGTGTCTTGCTTGAGTGTGGGGGTATTCAAAAATATTGCATACTCATTAATTGTTCATTCAAACTTTTCATCAAACACCTGGTGTGCATACTTTCATTTCAATTTTTTTCATGGCTTCAAAGACTTCTAAGTCCAAGAGTGATGCTAAGGGTAGATACAAGGCGACTACCTCTAGGGTGTGCGAAAAAACCAGTTATCCATAACCAAATTGGTATCCAAATTGTTCTACTTTTAAAAAACCAAACCAAATGCTAAAATAAAAATTTGGGTATCCATTTTATTATCCAAATATAAACCGTTACCCATTATAAAAATTTGGTTTTGTTATTGGATATCCAAATTTTACTATGCGTTAAATTTTTATATTTGTCTGTTTTCATGTTTTATCACATTATAAATCAATTTTATATTTTATATTTTTTTAAGTTTTATAAAAAATTATTTTAAAAATAAAATTCAATTTTTTTTTTCTTTTCACGAAAAATATTATATTTGGATTTTTTTTCAAAAAAATTATATTTGATATTTTTTTTCAAATAAAATTATTATTTTATTCTAAATAAAAAAGATATTTTTTATCAAAAATATTTTGTATTTTTTTCAAGTAAAAAAATGTTTTAAAATAAATTATTATTTTATTTTCAAAAAAAATTATTTTTGATTTCCACTTTTTTAAAATAAATTTTTTTCAGTTATTTTTATTTTTTGGAATAATTTTTTTTTAAAGATTTTTTATCCAGAATATAACTTTATTATTTTCAATTTTTTTTCTTTTTTCTGAATATTTGTTATTTTTTTTCTAAAAAAGATTGTTTTTGTTATGTTTTTTAAATTTTTTAAAAAAAAATATTTTAAAACCTCATAACATTTGTTTATGAGCAATTATGAGAGATTTTAGAAGTCTGAACAATTTTTTTGATGAATTATTTATTTTATGAATAATTATGATTTATAGAGATATGATTCATAATTATTTTATTTTATGACCGTTTTTATGTAATACATCATACTTTGGGATTGTTTTTAATTGAGATATTATTTGTGGTGATTATAAAAGTCAAATTTAGAGTAATTTTTTAAAATAAATATTTTTTTCATATAAAATAGTTTTATAACTAGTGAAAATAAAAAAGTTAGTTAATAGAAAATAAAATTATTTTTGATATAAAATTGCTTTTTTAAAAATATAGTTTTAAAAACTGTTTTTCTTATAAAATTGGTTTTGAAATTGATTTTTTTAAGAAAATAAAAAATTGGTTTTAAAGAAATTGATTTAAAACTGTTTTTTTAACAATTTTTTTTTTGTTTAAAACCGAACTGATCCACTTATAAACCGGTTTTAAGAAAATAAATTGGTTTTATAAAAATGGTTTTAAGATCCAAACCGAACCATATATATGGTTCAATTTGGTTTGGTTTATGATCCATGCACACCCCTAACTACCTCTACTATTGCTGCTGAAAATCCATTTACTTCGGTTTCTAAGAAGTATGCAAAGGATTTTGAGTTAAAGCATCAAAATTGTCTTGTAGTGAAATAATTTATGTGGAAGCAAGTTACTGTTGGTTGTTTGGATATACCTGATGTTGTTAAGATCGTTGAGAATCAATAGATTAACTATTTCCTACAACTTTCTAAGGATTATAATGAGGATCTTATTCGTGTATTCTACTTAGGTGTACATGAAAAACAAGGTTCTTGCTTCAGGCTTTTGATAGGTAACAACGTTTATCAATTTACCAATGATTTATGGAAAACTTTGTTTGGAATTACTGTGGGTGATGTTGATGCGAATGGTAAGGTTGATTCGTTGGTAAATGATCTTTACACTCACATAGATTTTAATTGGAATATTCATTTGAATGAGATACTCAAGGCTCCTCGTGTCAAGGACTGTTATGATCCTATTACCACCGGTCATTTGAAGATGGTGCCAAGAGTTTTTCTATGGGTGGTGTCTCATAACTTGCGGCCAAAGAATGGCGGGTTTTCTAGAATTGACAATAATGAGATTCATTTAGTATACATTCTGATGCACAAGGTCAAAACTAACTGGTCTCACTAGTTTGTATCTCGTATGTTCTCTATCAAAAAATACAACAAGGGCACTTGTTTCTACTATCCCTCTATGATTTCTAAGATTCTAAACTACTTTGTCATTGGCTTACCGAATCTCACCTACAAATCTCTTGGTTCGTCTCAAGAATTTTCTCACCTACACTAGTTATCATGAACTACTTTTGGGATGTAAATCTTCTGGTGTACTATCTACACTTGAGTGAGCATGACAGGAAGGTGTACAATTTTGATGATCCTATTGAGTTTGGTGATGATGCAACTGAAGCTTCCATGAAAAATGAGCAACATATGGGGGTTCATCATGATGTTACTGAAGGAGATATTGTAATGCATGATGCTCCTCGTGGTGGTGATCATGCTGCAGGTTTTGGGGCTAATTATGCTTATAATGCCTCTATTATGACTATGCTTCAGGATATGTAGATGAAACAAGACGAGAGATATGATGAGGAGTGTAAGTGGCGAGACTCCTTTGAAGCTGCAAAAATGGATCAGTTTGTCTGATACAGCAACACATGTCTACTCAGGATTTCCAACTTTAAGGCCTTTGCTTCATACGTGATTGAGGCATTAGTGTCCTTACGCACTGATATGAATGTAAATCATGAAGTCAATTTGGCTAAAATCAATCACATTATTTCTGTACATGAGGATAACTCTCATCAGTGTGAGAGTTTCTACAGGGAGATATGTGAGGTTTTAGATTCTCAATACCTCAATGAAGGACATGGATGGCAATGAGGTGCACCAAGAGGATGGGGGAGAAGATAGATTGGTGTTTAAATGATGTGTTGTGAGATTGGTTTGGTGGTGTCCGATTATGTTTGGTGTCTTGTGACGTTATGTATTTTGTTAATTCATGTTTGGTATCTTTATGCATGTGCCTTTTAGATTATGGTTTATTTGGCTCTTGATTTATATATTAACAATGGCTTTTTAACGGCTTGAATTTAGACAATGGTTGTTGTATTAAGTACTTATGGTTGTTGTTATTGTTGTGTTGTTTATTTAATTTATACGTTATCATATATGTTGTATACATGTGAGCACATTTCTTGTCTTTGCAAATTGCCTTTGTATTCTCTACTGTGTATATGTGATTCTTCTAATTGTGGGCTTGGCGACTTTTTGATGTTGTCAAAGGGGGAGAAGTATGATGCACATATTTAGGGGGAGATTTCCATGAACAAGAACACATTGTCTCAAGTTTTGCCATCGTCAAAAAGGGGGAGTATGTGAGTGCATTCTTCCATTTAGATATGTTTTGCATGATGTCAAAACTAGGAAGTAGTGTTTATGTACATTGGACGGTATCATCCGATTCTAGGTGTGCATTTTAGCTTCCTTGCATTAGGAAGCATGTCAACATTATTGAAAATGGTCTAGAAAATATTTGTGCATCAAAATAGTGTGTTGAGCATGAGAAACTTGGTTTTAAGTGAAAAATCCTCATTATAGGTCGACACATACGACTACAGGCCGACCTATAGATGAATTTTTAAAACTTCAAGTTGACACATAGATGGTACAGGTTGACATGTACACTGTAGCATTAAAGTCTGCAACTTTTGTCTCATGTGCCGAGTCTTCAATTCGACATATGGGTAACACATAACGTTACAGGTCGACACATGCTTCTAACAGGTTGACACATGACCTGAATAGGTGGAAACATGATTCGTATACATCGACCTATTCACTAAATTCTTTGAAAAATTGCATTTATTTCCTTTCCTTTTGCATTCCTTTTGCCTCTTATGTGTCTCATACATATAAATACTTGATACATGCATCATTCTAAAGTAAGGTTTCTAGAGTGAGTAAAACCTACATGAATCCAGGATTTCAAAGCATCTCATCATCTTCAATTCAATCTATGCATTCAAACAATCAAACTACACATAATCATTTTTTGATTGGGTGTCATCTAGATTAGGATTGATAACATCCAATTAGGTTTGTTGTACCGAGAATATTGGGTTGCAATTTTGAGGGATTCAAATAAGAAAATCGAGGTAGGGTTTTCCTTAAAGATCTTTTGGGTTTGAAGGTTTTTGACAAGATTGTGCAATTTGGATCCGATCGAGTGAAAACCTTGAGACTAGGCGTGTCGGCAAGGGAGTAGCGTGAAATGGTGGATTATGTTGACAAATATTGGCTTCAACAAGTGTGCGCTTGGGATTAATTCAGTCGGGTGAAAGCCTTGAGACAAGGAGGTCATGCAAGGAAGTAGCAACAATAGGTGAATTGAAGCGGAATTGTTGGTGACTTAATCAATCTTTGATCAAGGTTTTTGGAGGTTCTAGAGCCAAGGAAAAACTTAGAGTTTGTGGGATTTAATTTCTCATCTCTTGTATTCATACATTTGCAAAGTAAGATTTATTATATTAATATCTCAATTCAAATTAGAATTGAGGAAAGACGTACCCATAACGAGGTCGATTGGGGAGCTGCCTAAACAAATCCTTGTGTACTCTCTCTCTCTCTCTCTCGTTTATTTTTCGGTTCACGAGTTGTTGTATAATTTAATCTTTTGAACAACATTGTTTGGATTATAACTTTTGAATTCCTTGTTAAATTGTGTTGCTGTAGTAATCACATACCATTTGGTAGTGATTGAATTTTAAGAACTACAAACACTATACTAATATCCAAACTTTGTTGATTGCATGCAAAGTGTTTGACAATTTTGTCAACTAGTCTTCCGTGTGTTGTTGTCATTGGAGATAGATTACTACTATAGTAGAGTATTCAATTTAGTGCTTGAAGTGTTGATAAATAAACTTGTGAATTATTATCATACCATTTGTACTCATACGCATATCCAGGCTTTTCAATAGAAGGTTTGGTTAGATGATTTTGGATCCGGGAAATATTTGAAACTTGCTTTCGCGCCATAATTTTTTCTAAATCAAATTTTCAAATAAATTTTTAACTTGGGATCTATTTACCCCCCTCTAGATCTAGGCCTATCGTCTAACATCTGGAAGTTCATTTTCAAAGTCCAGCATCGTCTGGCAGTTCATTTTTAAAGACTAACTTTGTCTAGAAGTTCATTTTCAAAGTCATGCACCGTATGGAAGTTCATTTTCAAAGTTCAGTGTTGTTTGGCAGTTCATTTTCAAAGTCCAGTGCCATCTGGCAATTCATTTTCAAAGTCCAGCGATGTCTTGAAGTTCATTTTCAAAGTCCAACATTGTCTAGCACATTATGAGATTGTGTTCTATTTTTCCTGATGTTTCTTAGAAAGTTGTCATTTTGACTATTTTATTGAAAGATATCCCCTAGTGTATTTTCTCAAACATAATTGTTATCCCTAGTGACTCTTTCACCATTTCCATCCTTTTCATTTGTCTCGGATCACCATCACCACATACATTCGTTATTCCCCACAGGTGCACCTTTCGTTCTTCATCCATCATAAAACATCATGCTAGGGTTAATCTCACATTATATCCCCGTCAAACAAAAGAAGAAGTCATTCAGCTCATAGCATAGCATGTCATTGCATCTAGGGGTGAAATTCGAGTCTTATGTATTTAAATACCTTTTACCTAGATTGTATGAGGATTTTACATCACTCATGCCATCCGATAAAGTTACTTAAATAAGGGCAACTGTCATACCCTAAATTTTGCCCCCCCTTAAAAGTCATTCATCAGTATATTTTCATATGCATCTCATTTCCTATGACCATTTCATCTGGTCATAAGATTCCATTTGCATGCATGATTCAACGTTAATAACCAAGGTCCAAAAGGTAAATTTGAGTGCATTAATTATTTGGACAAACTCATATATTCATGGCATTAGAACATCTCATTGATTTTCATCATCATGCATAACATGCATTCCATTGGTCATCATTCATCAATAAGTGCAAGAGAAGTCAACCATGACTTTAATCATGTGCATTCCTTTCGTTCATTGCATTTAGGTTAAGATAGTTCATTAGGGTTTTACTTTGGGTTATTCATTCACATTGATGCTTTACATGGCTAAGTTATATGTCTTTTGGTCATTTGCATGATTACTTTGAGAAGCATGAAAACATGTTTTTATGGACTAAGTGTTGATATTTACTTGGCTAAGATTTTTGTTCCACTATTTCTCATTGACATATCATGGACATCCCTAATATTGGGATTGGCCTTTCTAATGGAAACAAGACGTGAATTTAGATAGTGTAACATTATGTGTATATATTCTTATTTGCATTGATCCAACCAAGTTCTACTTTTACAATATGGAAAGTATGTTTAAATGTGACAAGTGATATCAAAGTCCTACAAATGTACACACACTTTTGCATTGACATAAAACAACGTAAAATTCCTAAGATCTAAACCTAATTCACTTCAAATTTCAATGGTTCCATGGAACCCCTATTTAAATATCTTTAACTGGAGGATAGGAAGAACTCTTATCTTCAAATCATCATGGTGAAAGATACTTTAAATGCCAAACAAACCCAAAATTTTCCTTTTTGTGCAATAAAATGATATGCTTATGATGATGTACTGAGATTAAGAAATACTCTTGATTTCTTAATCATCCGATGAATGTGAATGAACTGCAATGGGATTAAGAAATACTCTTGATTTCTTAGTTAATGGGGGATGTGAATGAATGAACTAAGATTAAGAAGTACTCTTGACTCCTTAGTCATCAGATGGATGAATGCGAGGATATGTAAATGCAATTATTTTTAGGGATGTGATACTCTTTCAAAGGTTGGCATGTTTCTTTGGGGTTAGAACGTCACATTCAGATGCTCTTGACTGGCGGTAAACTCCTCTAGGGATTGGAAAATAATGTTCAACTTCTCTTGGTTGATAGTAGATTCCTATGAGATTAGAAAATCATGTTCAGTCACTCTTGGCTGTTAGTAGATGTCTAGGGTTAATTGATCATGTTTTGCCGCTTCTTGCTAGCGGTAAATCTATACAAATTTGAAAGGAGTGGATGTTTACAAGTTAACATATTCGATTGTTCTTCAAATGATATTTGTTGGAAGCATACTCTTATGGGGAAATTATCATATTCCGTTTCTCTTGCCTGAAATGTCATATTCAGTTGCTCTTGGCTGAAATTGATTGCATTCAACTAATCTTTGTTGAACCTATTGCGTCCAACCACTCTTGGTTGAAAGAAAATATATGCAAGTACAATATCCAACTACTCTTGGCTAAAGACCAATATATGCACACAATGTATTCAACTGGACCTCGGATGGAACCATTGCATTTAGCTACTCTTGGCTGAAGACAAATATACATAAATGTTGTATCCAACTCCTCTTCGGTGGAGACAAAGTATTCAACTACTCTTGGATGAATTTATCGCAATCAACTGCTCTTGGTTGAAGCTAACACTTACAACTACTCTTGGTTGACAACTTGTTTGTTTGGAGATATATAATATTCTCTGGGGAATAATCGTACAGGAGACTTGCTGGAGATGTGATGAGAATACTTAGTGAATCTTGTCTGTTGGGGAACTCTTGCCCATTAGACTCGCTGGGGAGACTTTTAATCTTGAGATATCCTTGAGAAGACATGTCCATCTTAAACAAATACTTCTAAGAGATTTGTTGCGAATAATTTTGTTAGGGATACCTTTCTTAGGAACCCTGTTGAAGTGAAGCTCACTTAGGGGGCTTATAAAGTCTTGTTGGAGAAAAAAATTCAGAAGAAACTCTGTTGGGAAACACCAATTGGGGAAAGCAATCAGAAGTTCCGTTGACACTAGAGCTCACTTGGGATTATCAATCACTGTGTTTGGAAAGAAACTCATCTTGAGAATCAACATCAATACTGACCGACTTCTGAAAGCAACTTGTACTTGAGGAAAATCTTTGCTTTACTCTTTAGAACACCTCTTAAATCTAGATTTTTTCGAGGATAAAACTGGATTTATCCTTAAGGTCAATGGATCTTGACTGAGGCTTATGCATGATCTGTTTTGTACATGATATGCAAGAAAGAAAATAAATGCATGAATTTACTGGTTTATGCATTTTGTAGGTATCAAGCTCTGATTCTCCAACACCTTTGGTCTTGAACAGTTTTAACATCATGAAGATCGTTTGCAAAACCCTGATTTCTGCTTTGCCGCTTGGCAGGCTCCATGTTGATTCTTGTTTACGGAAGAATGGCCACTGTTGACTTTCTCATTAAGATGACCATCAATATGCTTCACATCTTGTGAATCGGATGCATTGTTGTAAGCTAACAAACATTCGATTGACATTTTCAAAGATCAAAATAATTTATGGTTTTCAAAGCTTTTGTTATTTCAATGTTTTAATGTTTTTATTTTATCAAGAGTAAAAATAATATTTTGCAAACAAACAGAAAAAACAAAATAATTGATGAATAAATGTTCAACTGAAGAATTTTATTTAATGACAAGAATAACTCATACATGGGATAATGGTGCATGAAGATGTAAATCACTTTAAGAGAAGATTACAAAAAAATAAAGGAAATAAATGGCAATGAAAATTTTAGCTTTCCATCGAAATACAACATTTTCTATTTTCCCACATGTCCTCCAATCCTCATTACTTTGCTTCTGAAGATGACAGTTGGATTGTTCCCTTCCATCTGGGTTCTATTTGTTGGTGTAAGCCCTAGAGGGAAATACTTTTGGTACTTGTATCGAATTATTTATTAATAATAAAAGGCTTTTTCTTTATTATGTTTAACAAAATCCCTAGAATACCTAGTTCGTTTAATGTACCAAGTGTAACTTAATAATGAGATCCCATTAAACATAAGGACAATATTCTTAAAGTATCTGTAGTCGAGATTTGTTGTGAAGTGGGATAACATTAAAGCATTAAGACTATTTTGTATATAGATTGATGATCACATCTCATGGATCATGGATAAGGAGTTATCAAGTCTTAAACATAGGTATGCATATTAGGAGTAATATTTATACTGGATTGACCCGCTATGAGAATACTACATATAATGTTATGCAAAGTGTCATAAGTTATTCTCATGGTGATAGTGGCGTATACCACCCTTCGACCTGAAACCACTATGGACCCAAGATGTAGAGTCAAGTTGATGGGAACTCCACGAAGCATGTTAAGGGACATGAGTGACCTAGATGGAATTTGCCCATCCTGCGTAACAGGATAAATATCTAAAGGCCCAATATTTAACTGGACAAGTATGACACGGTTGATGTCTTGTGTTCAATATAGATATAAGGGCAAAAGGGGTAATTGTACACATCAGTATTATCACAAAAAGGGTTTGTCAGATCACATGACATTTTCGTATCTTGGGTAGCAGTGATGTGTTGCTAGATATCGTTCACTATTTATTATGTTAAATACGTGATTTAATATAATTGCCAATGTCGCGAAAACCTACAAGGTCATACATAAAAGGACGAATTGATGAGAGATAGAGTAAATAAGGAACACCTTAAGGTACGGTGCACTTAAATGAATTATAGAACATCATAAGGTATGGTTCACTTAAGTAGAATACGAAATATGGTAAGGTACCACGTGCTTAAGTGATTTTTGGTATACCATAAGATATGGGCCACATACACTTAAGTGGGATTTTTAGCTTGCAACCCACATAAGTGGTTCTATAAATAGAACCCTTGTGCAGAAGCATTTCACTAGATGAAATTTCATCTCTCTCTCTCTCTCTCTCACACACACACACATACACACACACACACACACTTTCTCTCTCTCTCTCTCTCTCTCTCTCTCTCTCTCTCTATCTATCTATCTATCTATCTATCTATCTATCTATCTATCTATCTATCTATCTATCTATCTATCTCTCTCACACACACACACGCACACACATTCAAAGCCTTCATTCGTAGCAGCTAGCACTGAGACTGAAGGAATTCGTTCGTGTGGACTGAGTAGAGGCGTTATCACCATTCAACGCTCGTGATCACTCCTCAGATCTGCATCAAAGGTTTCAATCTCCACAAGAGGTAACGAGTTCTATCACTGATCATGCCCATTTGTAAGGATCTCATAAAATCAACCCCAACAAATCCCTTCCTACATTTGAACCCGAACTACGAGGTTTTGATCCTTCACGGGTACGTAGGTGTCATACCCCAATTTTGACCCTGAATCGCTGATTCAATACATTCATCATAGCTATTGCATGTCTACATAGCATACCATGCATTCCATACCGCATAGTGCCTAAAATATCAGTTGAAATAATTTTTTCAGATCTACAGACAAGCCGGTTGAATTAATCAACGGATGTGCGTCAAACCAGTGAGCGAAATTTTTTAAAATCAAGCTTCTAGACATCAATTTTATTAATCTACATTTCGCGTAGTTTAATCTGGTACGCTCGATTTATTTTTCAGCTAATTTTTCGGCCACTTCCTGATCAGCTCAAGCCTGTTTAACCGGTCAAAATTTATTTCAAAATTAAAAGAAACGCTGTATTTTTCCAATAAGTTCATTTTGCACTGATCATATTGGTGCATTCATTTTATTTTTTCGGGCACTTTTGCGTCCAACTTTTTTATTTTTGAGTCCTGTTATTTTTATTCTTTTGTCAAAAAATCAAAAAAAATTAAATAGGTATAATCATGCTCTCATTTTTATTTTATCATGTTTATATAAAAATGTGAAATTTATTTAATTTAATTGATTTAAATTGATTAAAGCTTCTAGAAGGGATATTCTAGGCATTTTTAATTTGGTTAACAATGTTGTGTTTCTTTGGTCCAATCGTGACCTTTAATTCAAGTTAATCAGTGAACCCAATTGAAAAACACATGGATCCTTATCCTCAATTATCCTTCTCAACCAATGACCCTTTGACACATCACCAAAAACAAAAGCCAAAGAAACACACATGATAGGAAAACTCTCTCACTCATTCTCACCTACCCACTCAATTGCTTTCATCATCACTCTCTCAGTAAGAAAAAACGAAAAATAATAAAAGGAAAAGAGAGCAGAGTCTCCAGGAGGACCCTCTCTCACACATTGAAATAAAACCCTTTCCTCTTCACAAAATCTTCCACGATACAACCTTCTCCTTCACCTCTCAACAACCCCAACGCTGCAGCCTCCTTTACCTTCACAAACCCCCAAAACCACCAAACCATGCATCCGCCGCTCAACCCGGTTGCTAATCCCCCACCTTAAATCCCTACTCCTTAATCATCACCGTCGTGCTAAACCACCGGCGAAACCCCAACAACAACACCCAATACTATCCGTCAATCTTCAATCAACTACAACCTCCACATCTCACCGGATCTCCAAATCCACCAACCTTATCTCTGTATTCGTGCCTTCTTTGCAAACATTCTCATTATCTCATTTCTAGGGTTTTCTCTTTTCACTATAACTCGAAGTTAGATCGGTGAGAGGAGAGAATTTCGTCGAGAGCGGGACCGTCGGAGTCTCAAGGTCCGGTGATGCAGAGGCGGATAACACGGACGCAAACAGCTGGAAACCTTGGAGAAGCCATTTTTGATAGTGAGGTTGTACCTTCTTCTCTTGTTGAAATTGCTCCTATTCTTCGTGTTGCTAATGAGGTTGAGAAGACTCATCCTAGAGTTGCTTATCTCTGCCGGTTCTACGCATTTGAGAAAGCTCATAGGTTGGACCCGACTTCAAGTGGTCGTGGTGTTCGGCAATTTAAAACTGCTCTTCTTCAATGTTTAGAAAGAGAAAATGATGCAACATTGCAAGGAAGAATAAAGAAAAGTGATGCCTGTGAGATGCAGAGTTTCTATCAGCATTACTACAAAAAATATATCCAAGCTTTACAAAATGCTACAGATAAAGCTGATCGAGCATAACTAACCGAAGCATATCAGACTGCTAACGTTCTTTTTGAGGTTTTGAAAGCTGTTAATATGACACAAACTATGGAAGTTGACTGTGAGATTTTGGAGACTCAAGATAAAGTTGCTGAAAAAACAGAGATCTTAGTTCCTTACAATATTCTTCCTCTTGATCTTGATAGTGAAAATCAGACGATAATGAGATTTCCGGAGATCCAAGCTGCTGTATTTGCTCTTCGTAACACGAGGGGTCTTGCCTGGCCAAAGGACTACAAGAAAAGAAAAGATGAAGACATTCTGGATTTGGCTTGGGGCAATGTATGGGTTACAGACGCACAAGCGACTAAATCAGATCCAAACTTCAACTTGATTTGGAATTGGCTCATTGAGAAGATCTAAAGGTGGAGTTTGCCAAATGACGACTTGATACAACCGCGACATCGTCATTTCGGAAGCGACATTGTGACGACAACGCGTTGGTAATCTCCAAATCATGCTTTAGACTTGTTTCTTTTCATGCTTATTATATTAAATTGTGCTGCACTAATGTTCTCATTTGTATTTTTATTGGGAGTTCATGAGCATTAGATTGTTGCTGCTTCTTCCTGTTATTGGTTGTTGTGAATTCTGAAATTGAAAGAAGCATAGGCGTGTTACAAAGAAGAGTTGGCGGTCGTTAATTCTTTTTTTGTTTTTTGTCGTCCCTTTCTGGAAAAATTATTTCAAAGTTGTTAACCTGTTTGAGGTTTAGAAATTATCTGGATTGTTTTCTTCTTGCAAGTCTTCTAATTCACTTGCCTGATTATGTGCATCTCTTTGGTTTTTCTTTAATTTTAGAGTGTGTTGTGTTTCTAATGGGATTTTCTTTGGATAGTCCTATTTCTTTTATTATTGCTATTTGTGGTTTCATAAATTGATTAATTAGATGGATTGTGATTTAATTACATGATGTTTAGATTAGACGTGGATATAACAATGCTAAACAGTGTGGTAAATAAATGTTGGGTTGTTGTTTAAAGACTATTGCGATTAATTGGATTTTGAATGACGGATTCGGCAATTTCATGTCGATATGCCGCGAAATTTTCGATATATCAATAGAGTATTTTCACCGTGTTATGAATTCTCGAATAACATTAATCGTTGTTATCTCGCGCAAACCAGTTTGAGCACATCGATTTAAATAAACCGATTTTGTCACTTAATGGATGGTTAATTAAAACTTTGCTTAATTAGTAAATTAATTTCAAGTAACTTGATTATTTGTTTGGATTAAATAATTCAGGAAATTAATCTTAATTGATCTAATTAATCAATTTTTAATAAATCAATCACAACAATTAAGCACCAAATTGATTTCTGACACTATTTTCCTCATAGTTTCCTTGTCAATTCATCATCAATCTAAACCAAGTTCAAAACAAAATCAAACAATCCTCGATTCACTTTCCATAGTTTCAACATTTAATTTCATTTTCTCCCATTAGAATCTAGCATTCTGGTGGGAAATCGATTATATATATAAAATTAATTCGATATATATATATATATATATAAAATAGTAAAATTAATTTTATCCCTATAATTTTATTATATTTTTAAACTATCTTTGCAACTTGATTAAATTCCTTTTTTAAAACACGAAAGAAGAGGACCATTCGAATCTTGCATTCCGGTGGGAACCCTCGAATAATCAGTCTTGAGCCCCACGTTTTGGATTAACCGTTCATTCTCTTCCCTCGTTCTTAAAACACTTTAATTAACGTGGACAAAATTAGGTCCGTTCGGATCAAGCATTCTGGCGTAACCCTTTGAACATTTGATTCTTATCAAATGTTCGTTGTCCATTAAATAATTTTCTTAAATAATTCGAACAAAAAAGGACCATTGGAATCTTGCATTCCGGTGAAACCCCGAGTGATTGATCCCGAGGCTCATGTCTCGTTCTCATCAAATATTCGTTTTTCAAACTCAAAAAATACTTAATCCCCACCTTAACACTTTTCAATAAAGATGGAAATGGAACATGGTGTATACCGTGCACTCCTGAGATTAAGATTCAAGGTGGATGCCTTGCTTATCTTAGCTCTCGCCATCGTCTAAAATTGTCAATACGGTTTCTTCAAACCCCTTTCTCAATCAAAAACCTAAAAATACTTAATCTTTATTAAACACTTTTGCCAATAAAGATGGAAATGGAACATGGTGTATACCGTGCACTCCTGAGACTAGGACTCGAGATGGATATCTCGCTCATCCAAGTTCTCGCCATCACTCGAAATACATCCAACTAATCAAACTCTTTTCTCGCCGTCGTGCGACTAATCAAAAACCTTTTTCATAAACGAAAGATATATTTTCTTAAGGTGATGCAAAACAATGTTTCGGCCACGATTGTTGAGTCGAGATAAGTGATGTTTTTCCGAATGTAGATTTATAAATCCGTTCGATGTGTGGTGTACGTCCGCTCCTCATCTGTTTTGGGTAAAACAATGTTTTCGTCGATTAATACAATATAGTTTTCGCTAAAATCGACCAACAAACGAACATTTTTCTACCCAGAACTACGTAAGCCTTGATTTCTCTTTTGAGATACGTAGGAGCAGGATTTGTAAATCTTGTCAGGCCCACTAATAAAAAACTTAGGTTTAGTCCTTCGTCAAAAATCCAAAAACATTTCTTCTCTCTTCTATTCTTTCTTTCCCTCATTATAACTTGAGAAGACTAACATAAGCTAACATTCAAAATGAAAGTAACTAAACGGTTCCCGTTGAATACAACGGACGTGAGGGGTGCTAATACCTTCCCCTTGCGTAACCGACTCCCGAACCCTGATATTGGTTGCGACGACCATAATCATTGTCGTTTTGTCTTGGGTTTTATCGATATTTCCCCTTTCCTTTTTAGGAATAAATAAAGTTCGGTGGCGACTCTGTTTAGTCCATCAATGCGAGCGTGCGATCGTGCTTCGCTTAAAGTCGTATCCCCATTTTTCGAGGTGCGACAGATGGCGACTCTGCTGGGGATAGGAACATCCCTAAGTGAGTCAACCCTAGTTCAGTTAAGTTTTTGTATGTGTGTTAGCTTTATTTGTTTATTTTTATTCCTTTGTTATATGCTTTCTTTATCTCTGTTTTATCGCATTTTTATATTTGTATATATATCTATGTGTGGGTGTTGGGATTTTTGGATATCATGAATAAAGCTCTACACCCGAGCTTTGGAAGAAGAAGAGAGAACACATAAGTTTAGAATTGGAAGTTGTGTATTGTTAGTCCCCAAGGGCCACTCCTTGCGTGCCTAGCATGAAGACTCCCCTAGAGTAGACCTGTTTGTAGATCTCGTTATAAGACAACTAGCCTGTTGCATGACGTTGATTCATGAAGGGTCTATGACTCTAGGAGCCCCTCTTAGAACCAGTTATTACTTTGGTGGTTACGTAGTGTCGGACTCCAAGGGCCTCTCCTTGTTGCACCTAACATGAAAACCCCGCTCAGAAGAGACCTTTCGTCACTCTTGTCATAAAGTGGCTAGTCTGTTGCATGACATTGATACAATTATGGTCCATGACTCTGGGAACCTTATCAAAAATATAGAAACTATCCCGTGAGTGGGTTTATGGGTAGAAAGCCTAGAACTATCTATTAAGGAGACTACCTAGTAGGGTGTTCTGAGTTACTCATGTTATCCCAGACTCTAACTACCTGCATTGCATTTTATTTGCATACCAAAACACAAAAAACAATGCATTGCATCCATTCATATACCATTGCATATGCATTTGTCATCATGCATTTCATATCATTTTTTAAAAATGCCAAAAAAAAAAACTCATCCATCCTTTGTCCATGATCAGCAAAGGGATTCCTAACACGCGTTTAGAACAAAGAACCATGTCTCAGGAGATGATGGACGAGCTAAGGAAAATCCAAGAAGCACTGAAGGAGGAACTTAATCTTTTGAAGAGCCAAATGAGATGGGTCTTGGAAACCCTGCAAGTCTTGTTGAGAAAAGAGGGTCACCCAATATGCACTGCTGCAACAAAGAGAGCTACTACTCCACATCCATCTAGTGTTACCTCAAGTCAAGGGAAATTCCATGTGGAAGCTCCTCATCTACCGGCATATGGCCATCCCTCAAGACGTCATCATCAACATCCTCTGGCTATTCCTCCTCAAAATCACCGAAGTCAGGTTCAGAACAAAAAGCAGAATCAGAACAAGAGGAACAAAAATCACAATGACCCAATTTCGGTGCCATATAGCAAGCTCTACCCACAGCTGATCCATAATGCTTTGGTGACCCCTCAAACTCTCACACCTACATCACCATACCTGCCATGGTACAATCCAAATGCAACATGTGAATTCCATAAAGGGGCAGTGGGACATGACCTGGATTCTTGCTTAGCGCTAAAAGCCTTGGTACGAGAACTGATTAACAAAAAGAGCTTAGTCTTTGAAGAAGATCACCCGAAGATCAAGTGCGGATACCATACTAGAACAATGGGGCACTCCATCGAGGAATGTAAGAGTTTTAAGCTCAAGCTGTAAAGATTGATTGATATAAGGTCACCAACACTCAAGGAGGAAGGCTCAGGTACATATACCTTGATTTCTGGGCCAGGTAATGAGAAAGGGAAAGGACCCTTGAAACCCCTCAAGGTTTTGTTCCACAAGGAAGATGCCAGGGATGTGGCTGATGAGCTATCATTGTTTCCTGGTAAGAGCATTGAGATACAGCCTTGGATTTCCAATGTCACGACCCATACCAATGAAAGAAAAGGAGAAGTGAGTAGTGGATCCATGAGGGTTGCGTTTAACGATGAGATTGAAGGAAAAGAATTTGAAGATCATCATGCCAATGTCAAAAAGCTTATTGATCCCAACCTTCAAGTTTGAAGAAGTCAATTCCCTAAAGCTGGCAATCATTTGGCTGTCTCAGCATTTCTTTTGTAGTTTCCTTGCATGTTGATTGTTAATTGCTTTTAAGCATTGTTGTTTTCTTTGAATTGGTAAGATTAAGGAAATGTTTATGCATATTTTGAATTAATCCATTCGTATTCACTCCTTTTTCATTCATGTTAAAAACAAAAATACTCCTCTCATTCACTTTTGTTTATCAAATTGTTGTGTTAACAAAGATTGGAAGGAGGATGATGAAAACGAAACACCTGAAATTGTTGTGGTATGCTTTTGAGTAAAACCTTGTCGATGATGTAAGGCATTGTTTCAAATCCCCAAACACTGAAGAGATCAGGAGTTAATCCCTAGTCAACCACTTTGAGCCTAGAAGTTGGTGTTTATTTCGGATCTAAAACCCTTAATCTTAACCTGGGGCAGGGTAGTTATGTTCCGATAGTTTGATCGTGCATTCGATCTTTCAAAAAATCGTCTATATGTACATCCTCCAATTTTATCCTTCGCGCACATGTTGAAGTGTCGAAGAAGTTGAGAAAAGCTAAAATTAGTTTTGGTTGATCCTCGTCCACCAATAATGTGGCAGTCACACCTTTTTTTTTTAAAAAAATAAATAAATAGAAAAAGCCCGCTAAGCCAAATACCACAAAATGACTTAGGCAAAAGTCAGGGCATCCCGATGGACCGAAAGCTTCAAAGAAGCGGTCCAGGCAAAATCAGGGATAAGGAAAATCAATCAAAAGAGGTCATTAAATCCTAAAAAAAAAGGTGACTGCCATTTCAAGAAAATTCGTCTTGAATCCTCATCACACCTTCGAACCCTCTTGGAAGTCGAATGCATGTATCGAATTAACTGAACGTAGGATCTGGAGATCATCAAGAAGAAGGGGTGGGTAAAAAATAAATTTCGAGCCTTATATCCTTTTGTTTCAAAAAATCGTGAACCAGACCAAATTACAACCCTTAAAAGACCTAATTGAGACATGGTTTATTTTGAAAGCATACTATAACAAGGTTGTGTTAACTTGACTCCAAATGATTTTTGTTAATCATTTGATGGCACCAACTTGCATACTGTGAATGACTTGATCACCATTGTGTTCTTATCAACGACCCGTTCACTGCATTCCACCCATTCATATCAATAAACTTTGATTTCAAATTTTTGCATAAGCATTGAATTAAAATTACCATTTTTGAATGAACAATCTTATTTGCGAGTCAACACTTAGCATCAAAGAAAATCCAAATACAATTGAGGAACTTGATAAAGTGAAAGAAGTCTAGTCAGGGGTAAATCACTTTGAGCATCAGTTAATTCGAGCTAATCACCCTAAGGGTCATCTCGTCAAGAGTAATTTGTTTCAAGACTCAGACCGGGGCAAGCCACCTCAGAGCTCAGTAAGTCCAACTATCCAAGGAAAGTCAATCAAGAGTCTACCATTCCAACATTTGGTTAGTCAAGTTCGGACCATTGCAAGTTTCAAACACTTGGGGCAAGCCATCTCGAGGTAGTCTCATGGCAAGTTGTTTCCAAACTCACATTCAAGGTGAACATTTCCAAAGACCTAACAAACTGGGGCAAGATGAGCCACAAAGGGGCAGACCCCCTTCATGCTTTCAAATTGATCAAACAAATTCTGCCATATGTCAACAACTATTGGTTTTGAGACGAGTGCCCAAAAACTATGCTAGCATGATTCATTAATCTTCCAAAAGGATCCCATTGGCTAAGTTGTGGTGTCAAGCTTGATAGAATTCTCCTTTGATAACATCTACCATTAAATATTTGGTTGGGTTCTCGGTGTTGAGGAATCATGATCTCCATAAAAAGCCACTACAGCTCCCAGTCCACTCAAGTGTCAGCATTTTCATATCATGATCATTCATATATCATGCATAGCTGAAATGTACTTCGGGCTCATTTTGCATTGACCCAGGTCTTGTTGTTGATCCTATACCCTTTGACCTCTAATTCCAGTTTGTATTTGGTGCCCTTAAACCAACATCCGGTTTTCGCAGTCATTTTCAAGTCCAATTGTTGTTGGCACCAATCTGTTAAAAGCTGGTTGTAATCCATTGCTTACAGTTAAAAGTCCAATTATTGTTGAGCTTTATTCAGGTCATATGTGAACCTGTTGTTGAGCTTTATTCCATTGTCAGGTCATATATGAACCTGTTGTTGAGCATTGTCAGGTCATATATGAACCTGCTGTTGAGCTTTATTCAGGTCATATATGAACCTGTTGTTGAGCTTTATTCCATTATCAGGTCATATATGAACCTGTTGTTGAGCTTTATTCAGGTCATATGTGAACCTGTTGTTGAGCTTTATTCAGGTCATATATGAACCTGTTGTTGAGCTTTGTTCAGGTCATATGTGAACCTGTTGTTTAGCTTTATTCCATTGTCAGGTCACATATGAACCTGTTGTTGAGCTTTATTCAGGTCATATGTGAACCTGTTGTTGAGCTTTATTCAGGTCGTATATGAACCTGTTGTTGAGCTTTATTCAGGTCATATGTGAACCTGTTGTTGAGCTTTATTTAGGTCATATGTGAACCTGTTGTTGAGCTTTATTCCATTGTCAGGTCATATATGAACCTGTTGTTGAGCATTGTCAGGTCATATATGAACCTGTTGTTGAGCTTTATTCAGGTCATATGTGAACCTGTTGTTGAGCTTTATTCCATTGTCAGGTCATATATGAATCTGTTGTTGAGCATTGTCAGGTCATATATGAACCTGTTGTTGAGCTTTATTCAGGTCATATATGAACCTGTTGTTGAGCTTTATTCCATTGTCAGGTCATATATGAACCTGTTGTTGAGCATTGTCAGGTCATATATGAACCTGTTGTTGAGCTTTATTCCAGTATTATCAGGTCATGTATGAACCTGTTTTGAAGAATCTTTCTCTATGTTTATTTCAGTGTTGTCAGGTCATGTATGAACTTGTTGATACACTCTTCTTGAATTTTTTTGAGTTTGTTAGGTCATATCTGAACCTGCTGTCAGAACTTCTTGAAATCCCTCAGCATTGTCAGGTCATGTATGAACTTGCTGTTTGAGTTTTCATTCCAGTATTACCAGGTCATGTATGAACCTGTTTTGAAGAGTCTTTCTCTATGATTGTTTCAGTGTTATCAGGTCATATATGAACCTGTTGTTGAGCGTTATTCCAGTATTAGCAGGTTCTTGATATTCCCCAACATTGTCAGGTCATATATGAACCTGTTGTTGAGCTTTATTCCAGTATTGCCAGGTCATGTATGAACATGTTTTGAAGAATCTTTCTCTATGTTTGTTTCAGTGTTATCAGGTCATATATGAACCCGTTGTAGAATTTTTTTTCTTATTCGGGTTTAGTAAGTCATATGTGAACTTACTACCGAAATCTCTTGTATTCTAAGTATCGTTTATCAAATTTCACTTTGAGTACTCCCCGGTGTGTGTCTGACTCTCCAGCAGGATTGTTTTCCCCAGCAAGTTGTTTTTTTACCATTTGTCTGTCTCCCTGTAGACCATCAGCATTCCCCGCAGATCTTTGTTTCATTCTGTATCCATCATAAAGCATCATGCTAGGGTTTATCTTATGTCCGATCATGTCCCTAGCAAATCAAATAAAAAGAGTCATTCATTCAGGCATTCATCTCATATCATATCCTATCATTTGCATTTCAGGATCAAAATCCGGGTCTTCTTAGTATTTAACTATCTCCCACTATGATCATATGAAGAGTGTCCTGCTTCATATTCTCTAGTTGAAGATACTTAAATAGGGGCAACTGTCATACCTCAATTTTGACCCTGAATCGCTGATTCAATACATTCATCATAGCTATTGCATGTCTACATAGCATACCATGCATTCCATACCGCATAGTGCCTAAAATATCAGTTGAAATAATTTTTTCAGATCTACAGACAAGCCGGTTGAATTAATCAACGGATGTGCGTTAAATCAGTGAGCGAAAAATTTTAAAATCAAGCTTCTAGACATCAATTTTATTAATCTACATTTCACGTAGTTTAATCTGGTACGCTCGATTTATTTTTCAGCTAATTTTTCGGCCACTTTCTGATCAGCTCAAGCCTGTTTAACCGGTCAAAATTTATTTCAAAATTAAAAGAAACGCTGTATTTTTCCAATAAGTTCATTTTGCACTGATCATATTGGTGCATTCATTTTATTTTTTCTGGCACTTTTGCGTCCAACTTTTTTATTTTTAAGTCCTGTTATTTTTATTCTTTTGTCAAAAAAAAATAAAATTAAATAGGTATAATCATGCTCTCATTTTAATTTTATCATGTTTATATAAAAATGTGAAATTTATTTAATTTAATTGATTTAAATTGATTAAAGCTTCTAAAAGGGATATTCTAGGCATTTTTAATTTGGTTAACAATGTTGTGTTTCTTTGGTCCAATCGTGACCTTTAATTCAAGTTAATCAGTGATCCCAATTGAAAAATACATGGATCCTTATCCTCAATTATCCTTCTCAACCAATGACCCTTTGACACATCACCAAAAACAAAAGCCAAAGAAACACACATGATAGGAAAACTCTCTCACTCATTCTCACCTACCCACTCAATTGCTTTCATCATCACTCTCTCAGTAAGAAAAAACGAAAAATAATAAAAGGAAAAGAGAGCAGAGTCTCCAGGAGGACCCTCTCTCTCACATTGAAATAAAACCCTTTCCTCTTCACAAAATCTTCCACGATACAACCTTCTCCTTCACCTCTCAACAACCCCAACGCCGCAACCTCCTTCACCTTCATGAACCCCCAAAACCACCAAACCACACATCCGCCGCTCAACCCGGTCGCTAATCCCCCACCGTAAATCCCTACTCCTTCATCATCACCGCCGTGCTAAACCACCGGCGAAACCCCAACAACAACACCCAATACTATCCGTCAATCTTCAATCAACTACAACCTCCACATCTCACCGGATCTCCAAATCCACCAACCTCATCTCTCTTCCACTATCTCTGTATTCGTGCCTTCTTTGCAAACATTATCATTATCTCATTTCTAGGGTTTTCTCTTTTCACTATAACTCGAAGTTAGATCGGTGAGAGGAGAGAATGTCGTCGAGAGCGGGACCGTCGGAGTCTCAAGGTCCGGTGATGCAGAGGCGGATAACGCGGACGCAAACAGCTGGAAACCTTGGAGAAGCCATTTTTGATAGTGAGGTTGTACCTTCTTCTCTTGTTGAAATTTCTCCTATTCTTCGTGTTGCTAATGAGGTTGAGAAGACTCATCCTAGAGTTGCTTATCTCTGTCGGTTCTACACATTTGAGAAAGCTCATAGGTTGGACCCGACTTCAAGTGGTCGTGGTGTTCGGCAATTTAAAAATGCTCTTCTTCAACGTTTAGAAAGAGAAAATGATCCAACATTGCAAGGAAGGATAAAGAAAAGTGATGCCTGTGAGATGCAGAGTTTCTATCAGCATTACTACAAAAAATATATCCAAGCTTTATAAAATGCTGCTAATAAAGCTGATCGAGCACAACTAACCGAAGCATATCAGACTGCTAACGTTCTTTTTGAGGTTTTGAAAGCTGTTAACATGACACAATCTATGGAAGTTGACCGTGATATTTTGGAGACTCAAGATAAAGTTGCTGAAAAAACAGAGATCTTAGTTCCTTACAATATTCTTCCTCTTGATCTTGATAGTGCAAATCAGGCGATAATGAGATTTCCGGAGATCCAAGCTGCTGTATTTGCTCTTCGTAACACGAGGGGTCTTGCCTGGCCAAAGGACTACAAGAAAAGAAAAGATGAAGACATTCTGGATTTGGCTTGGGGCAATGTATGGGTTACAGACGCACAAGCGACTAAATCATATCCAAACTTCAACTTGATTTGGAATTGGATCATTGAGAAGATCTAAAGGTGGAGTTTTCCAAATGACAACTTGATACAACCGCGACATCGTCATTTCGGAAGCGACATTGTGACGACAACGCGTTGGTAATCTCCAAATCATGCTTTAGACTTGTTTCTTTTCATGCTTATTATATTAAATTGTGCTGCACTAATATTCTCATTTGTATTTTTATTGGGAGTTCATGAGCATTAGATTGTTGCTGCTTCTTCCTGTTATTGGTTGTTGTGAATTCTGAAATTGAAAGAAGCATAGGCGTGTTACGAAGAAGAGTTGGCGGTCGTTGATTCTTTTTTTGTTTTTTGTCGTCCCTTTCTGGAAAAATTATTTCAACGCTGTTAACCTGTTTGAGGTTTAGAAATTATCTGGATTGTTTTCTTCTTGCAAGTCTTCTAATTCACTTGCCTGATTATGTGCATCTCTTTGGTTTTTCTTTAATTTTAGAGTGTGTTGTGTTTCTAATGGGATTTTCTTTGGATAGCCCTATTTCTATTATTACTGCTATTTGTGGTTTCATAAATTGATTAATTAGATGGATTGTGATTTAATTTCATGATGTTTAGATTAGACGTGGATATAACAATGCTAAACAGTGTGGTAAATAAATGTTGGGTTGTTGTTTAAAGACTATTGCGATTAATTTGATTTTGAATGACGGATTCGACAATTTCATGTCGATATGCCGCGAAATTTTCGATATATCAATAGAGTATTTTCACCGCGTTATGAATTCTCGAATAACATTAATCGTTGTTATCTCACGCAAACCGATTTGAGCACATCGATTTAAATAAACCGATTTTGTCACTTAATGGATGGTTAATTAAAACTTTGCTTAATTAGTAAATTAATTTCAAGTAACTTGATTATTTGTTTGGATTAAATAATTCAGGAAATTATTCTTAATTGATCTAATTAATCAATTTTTAATAAATCAATCTCAACAATTAAGCATCAATTGATTTCTCACACTATTTTCCTCATAGTTTCATTGTCAATTCATCATCAATCTAAACCAAGTTCAAAACAAAATCAAACAATCATCGATTCACTTTCCATAGTTTCAACATTTAATTTCATTTCCTCCCATTGGAATCTAGCATTCTGGTGGGAAATCGATTATATATATAAAATTAATTTGATATATATATAAAATAGTAAAATTAATTTTATCCCTATAATTTTATTATATTTTTAAACTATCTTTGCAACTCGATTAAATTCCTTTTTTAAAACACGAAGAAGAGGACCATTCGAATCTTGCATTCCGGTGGGAACCCTCGAATAATCAGTCCTGAGCCCCACGTTTTGGATTAACCGTTCATTCTCTTCCCTCGTTCTTAAAACACTTTAATTAACGTGGACAAAATAAGGGCCGTTGGGGTCAAGCATTCTGGCGTAACCCTTTGAACATTTGATTCTTATCAAATGTTCGTTGTCCGTTAAATAATTTTCTTAAATAATTCGAACGAAAAAGGACCACTGGAATCTTGCATTCCGATGAAACCCCAAGTGATTGATCCCGAGGCTCATGTCTCGTTCTCATCAAATATTCGTTTTTCAAACTCAAAAAATACTTATTCCCCACCTTAACACTTTTCAATAAAGATGGAAATGGAACATGGTGTATACCGTGCACTCCTGAGATTAAGATTCAAGGTGGATGCCTTGCTTATCTTAGCTCTCGCCATCGTCTAAAATTGTCAATGCGGTTTCTTCAAACCCCTTTCTCAATCAAAAACCTAAAAATACTTAATCTTTATTAAACACTTTTGCCAATAAAGATGGAAATGGAACATGGTGTATACCGTGCACTCCTGAGACTAGGATTCGAGATGGATATCTCGCTCATCCAAGTTCTCGCCATCACTCGAAATACATTCAACTAATCAAACTCTTTTCTCGCCGCCGTGCGACTAATCAAAAACCTTTTTCATAAACGAAAGATATATTGTCTTAAGGTGATGCAAAACAATGTTTCGGCCACGATTGTTGAGTCGAGATAAGTGACGCTTTTCCGAATGTAGATTTATAAATCCGTTCGATGTGTGGTGTACGTCCGCTCCTTATTTATTTTGTGTAAAACAATGTTTTTTCATCGATTAATACAATATAGTTTTCGCTAAAATCGACCAACAAACAAACATTTTTCTACCCAGAACTACGTAAGCCTTGATTTCTCTTTTAAGATACGTAGGAGCAGGATTTGTAAATCTTGTCAGGCCCACTAATAAAAAACTTAGGTTTAGTCCTTCGTCAAAAATCCAAAAATATTTCTTCTCTCTTTTATTCTTTCTCTCCCTCATTATAACTTGAGAAGACTAATATAAGCTAACATTCAAAACGAAATTACAACGGACGTGAGGGGTGCTAATACCTTCCCCTTGCGTAACCGACTCCCGAACCCTGATATTGGTTGCGACGACCATAATCATTGTCGTTTTGTCTTGGGTTTTATCGATATTTCCCCTTTCCTTTTTAGGAATAAATAAAGTTCGGTGACGACTCTGTTAAGTCCATCAATGCGAGCGTGCGATCGCGCTTCGCTTAAAGTCGTATCCCCATTTTTCGATGTGCGACAATAGGCATAAGACTCAATTTCTTTCTAAATCATCAAACAATAAAATCAAATAGAATTTTTTTTTAACCAAATATATATTTAAAAGGTTCATGTAGAGTACTACAGATGATTAGGGTGCTAATACCTTCCCTTTTCATAACACACCCCCATACCTTAGAATCTCCCCCCTTTTTGCTTAGCTTAAGGTTAATCTTATAGCTTTGCATATACATATTAGGTCATTTTTGAATTTTTCCCCTTCCCTTGGATAAATTAAAGTTCGGTAGTGATATTTTGATTCATGAGTCAAGTCTTATCAATAGTTTGATCTCCGATTTTTCACCGTGACATCGAATATTTTAAAAATTGAGATGTAAAGTAGATGGTTTTTAAAAAAATATGAATATGTTTTTGCTGAGTATTGAATCCATTATCAGTTCCATCTTTTTCCTCAATTGCAAATAGACTGAGGGGAAAAAGTTGCGACTTTTCACGACACCCTTCGTTACGAATGGATGTTATAATAATAGAAAAGAATAATACAAATGGATGTTATAATAATATAAAAGAATAATACAAATGGATGTTATAATGATAAAAAAAAAGTAATGTTATTCCTCCATCTCATTTTCTATACCAATAACTACACAAAATACTGTTAATCATATTTAAACGGTGAAAAATATTTTTTAAATAAAATATTTTATAAAAAAAATAATTTTATAACAAAAATATAACATTTGTTATTAATCAATTTTATTATTGGATTAACAAAAAAAATATTATTAACCACATATTTTTCTATAGTTTATTAACCAATTTTATTATTTTATTTACCATAAAATACATAATATTAACCATCTCACATTAATTTATAATTTGGTTAATTAAATTTTAAAATTTTAAAATAATAAATACTAAATAAAATTGGTTAATATTATATAAATACTAGTTTATAAAATTGTTTAATATTAACTAAATTTATTTTACTATTTATTATTTTTTCTATTTTAAAGTTTATTAATTAAATAATAAATTATTGTCAGAATTTGATTATATATTATATTGATTAATGAAGTAGTGAAGTTGGTTAATAATCTATAAAAAAATATATGGTTAATAAAAATATTTTTATGTTAATGCAATAATAAAATTAATTAACATTTTTTATATAAAATTAATTTTAAAAAATATTTTTTTATAAATATTTTTTATTCAAAATAAGTTTTTAATATTATTTTATTTTAAAAATATTATTCACTGAATAATATCTGACGTACATATTGGTATAAAAAAATGGTGGAAAAATAATATTATTCTAAAAAAGAATACGAACGGATGCACTAGTGAATCATAAAAAAATTATGAGTAGATATATTAAACGGTAAAACATTAATTTATTTTTCTTGAAAATGCGCGTCTTCATTGCCTTTAAAATGAAGGAAAATGAATGGGTAGGGAACCCAAAAGCAATAGAGGACCACAGAAGACCAAAAGCCAACACCTGAGGTTACAGGACTCTATTACTTCTAGTATTTGGCTAAATGTAAGTAACTCTAGCAATGGTGTATAATGTATTAATATTTACTTATATATTACTTTTTTTATCACTACAGTAGAACGGTGCAATGGAGCCATGCACAGAAGACATTGTTGAATCCGCAAAAGATGATAATAAGAGTAGCCCCGTTTCTATGATGATTTCCGATCCACGAGTCTTTGATTGCTGCATTTGTTTTCAACCTTTAACTATTCCTGTATGTCTGGTACGTTGTTTCTGTATAATCTTGATTATATATATAATGATATGAGAGCATTATTAGTTTTATGTTGGTTATATTTTTAATTGCATAATATGCTAACAAGCCTTACAAAGTTATCCCAGATGGTTCAAAATCTAATTTAATGATTATCTTTTATGTTCCAATTCAGTGTGATAACGGACATATTGTTTGCTCTACCTGTTGTGATTATAAACTTGAGAAAAAGTGTGACAAGTGTTCAGAAGACACTATCTTAAAACATTGTAAAGCCTTTGACAATCTATTGAAATGTATCAAGTTATCTTGCATAAATAGAAAACATGGCTGCATGGTGACAATAAGTTACAGTGAGAAGAGGAATCATGAAGAGAAATGCATCTATGTTCAATGTAAATGTCCTCTTTTCGGCTGTGACTTTGTGGCTTCATATGATTTGTTATCCAACCATTTCACCAGTAAGCATGGGTATTCGATGATCAAATTTTCTTATGATCATTGTTTCATCTCGTTCTTAAAATCTAATGATGAAGTCATTGTTCTTCAAGAAGAAAATGATGGGAAACTATTTATTCTCAACATCAATACTATTAGCATGGGAAATGCTATCAATATAAGCTACATTGGTCCTAAATCCTCCGGGACCTATTATTGTTATGATATATTAGCAAGGTCGGAGATATGCAATTTGAAGTTAGAGTCTTCACCAAAGAATGTCCTAGAGGTTGATTTAGCAACTCTTTCACCAGAGTTCCTTCTAATCCCATTTGATTGTTTTGGTTCTTCGAAAATTCTCACGCTACAAATTCGCATAAAACTTAAGGTATCTATCTCTTGTTTTTCATTACTTTGGTTGTTTTCTTTTCCATTTTAATTTTGTACTCTAGCATTTCATTTCAATTTCATTTGTTTTTCAAATGAAAAAAATGTTAGTAGGAATCTATATGGATTGGATCTTTTCTTGAAATATCAGTCTCATATTAAATGTTGTAGGGGTTTTTGTTTTTTTGTTTCACTGGTGTTTTTATTATTAATGAATTTTGTTGGCAATGGTGCTGCTGATAGAAATCATCATAAGGGGATTGATTAGAAGGTGGCTCTACTAGGTGGAGAGTTCAGACACAATATCCAATGTGAAGATGAAGATTTTTGAGAAGGAAGGGCTTTCGGTGAAGAATCAACGTTTGATATTTGGCAATAAGCAACTAGATGACAACCACACAATTGCTGACTATAATATCCAAGAGAAATCAACTATCTTTCTCAGGAATCGCTGAAGAGGATTCTGAATATTCATCGGGAAGTTTTTTAAAAGGGAGCATTGAATATTGTGAAACTATTTATTTTAGAGTAAAATCTTTGTGAGAGACACACCACATATTTATCTAAAATCTTAAGGCCATAGGTGAATGAGTTCTCTAACTTATAAATGTTTATGTCTCTACATTACCAACCAATGTGAACCAACCAATGTGAGACTATTATCCACATAGACTTTGAATCTTAAATTTCTTTATTTTAAGTATTTGAGTTTTTCTCTTTTTGTGTTGAAAATTTTACTTCATGTACCTAAAGTTATATTCATATCTTTACAATTTCTTTAAAATGTCAATTTTATTCTGGCATGTTTTTAATTAATTTGTCATTTTAATTTTTACTATTTATTTAAGACTTCTAAAAATTGCATTGCACATTTGTATCGAAAGATTTTAAAAATGACTTCTGGTATGCTTTTTTTTCTTATTGGGTGATTTTACACAAGATGATATATATCAAAATTAGTTCCAATAGAGTTTTGATTTTATCTGAAAAAATGCATTGTATTGGAATACTTTTCAAATGTGTTCCGGTTTATATGTTCACCGGAACACTTGGAGACAAAATATTTGATTTAGATATTTTGCGTATTGAAACTCTTTTATCATGATGTTATATTTGCTTTGTTAATTTTTTTTAAACAATTTTTTATGTTGTAGGTATGGAAATTTCTCCACAAATATTCGATAAAAACCAAATATGTTAGATACTTCTGATGATTTTTCATCTGTTTAAAGATTTGTAACACGAAAAGAGGTGATAAGGTGGATTAAAGAGGTTAAAATCTGAAATAAAGTAATTGTTATTATCACTCATTCAGATACTGAAATAGGAAAGAGAGAAGTAACAAATTAATATTTGGTTGTGATAAAGATGAGAAATATAAGGATACTGATAGTAGAACACAAATTGCGACAAAAAAATATGGATGTCAATTTAAAATCAGGTGGATTCCGGGGAAAGATGAGTTTGAATGGAAGGTTGATGTAAAATGTGGAGTTCATAATCATAGTTTACCTAATAAATTAGAAGGTCATTCTTTTGTTGGTAGGTTGACTACATATGAAAAACATCATGTTGTTGATTTGACAAAGAGACATGTTCCACCTAAACACATTGTTTTCTCGAGATCAGGAAAATGTCACTCAGATCCCGTAAATATATAAACATAAAAGTATGATAGAAAAGAGATAAGATGTCCTAGGAGTGAGATACAATATTTGTTTAAACTTATAAAGGATGCAAACTATGTTTATTGGAGTAGAAAAAGAGATGACTCAGAAGTAATCAACAACAACCTCTTCAGTAACATCTGCAGGGCTCCCTTACACTCCCTTGATGGGCAAATGAACCAGACAAAAGACATTGTCCAGAGTAATGCTCATTTCCCCAAATGACATGTGAAATGAAGATGTCTCTAGATGTCATCTCTCAACAAATACGGATACCAGGTTTGTGTCTATCTTCGTCAAACTGATTCACTGAAGTGAAGATAAATCAAACCTAGAAATCTAACTCTTTATCCGTGGTGGAAGAGCTTGTGGAAACCTCAATGTCAGCTTAAGCCCATATCTCGTAACTAGAGCTGCCAAAATGGGTTAGCTTATATGGGTCGGCCCGTCAGGCCTGAAAAATCATAGGGTTTGAGCTTTAAAATTAGTGTTCATAATTTTCAAGGTACTTTTAGTCCGGACCTAAAAAACCCGCTACCCATTAGGGCTAGTCCGTGTGGGCCGTGGGTATCCCGTTAGGCTCGTATGTCAATAAATTTTAAAAAAAATTATATTAATGTTTATATTGTCTTACTCCAAAATAACAATTCGATTTTTCTCATCTCACTAAATTTTATTTCTATTCTATTCAATCTTTCTCTTTTAAATTTTATACATTAATATAATCAACACTCTTTCCTTATATTTTATTAGTTTCTCTTATATTAAATATTCGAGTATTATTTTATACAAATTATATATGTGTTATATTTAAAAACACATTATAATATTTATAAAGATAATATAGTACTTAAAAATATATTATGTTTAAAATAAGAGATTAATTGTTATGCACTGTCAGTGTAAAAAGTTTTACACTATCAATGCATCACAATCATCCGTTTGTATTACTTTTTAAGTAGTTAAAACAAAAGTCAAACATTTTAAATAAATCAATGGTTGTGATTAACTGACAGTGTAAAAAATCTTTACACTGTCAGTGTATATCAATTAAATTCTTAAAATAATATAATTTTTAATTTCATTTATAATAAATATTACAGGTTTTTTTATTTAAATAGAGCATGTTTAGGGTTGAGTAGCCCGAATCTCATCTAGGGTCGGGCCTGGGTAGTAATTTTCGAGCCCATATTACAACAAAGTTTTTTTGGCGCAGCCCTAAAAAGCCTTAGGCCTTCTAGGACTGCGGCCCATTTAGGATCGGGTAGCCCATTTTGACAGCTCTACTTGCAACCTTGAAGTCTTTCTTCGGACATCTATCCTGAATACAATTAAAAGTACACATATTATAAAACACAACATTAAAAATTCAAATATTATTGAATATAAAATAAATGTCATTTACTTACCTCACTGAACCATAAATGTCAAGCGACATGCTGCTCGTACTTTACCAAAAGAGACATATCGTACGACCCTCATGAAAAGCCAATCAGATGTGTTGTGGATGCAAATGCACCAATATGTTGTTCCTCACCATCCAACGTCGATGGAGCATCCCGTCCTAAACCATGATCTTGAATCTTATTGTCTTTGCCTCGTGTTCGCGCCACTATCAAAATAACAACAACAAAAAATATTTAAAAAATATAAATTCTAACATAATTTAAAAGAGTTTTGGTTAAAAAAAATTCAAAAACCATAACACTTTTGGGAAGACTTTTGGCAAAATTTTGTCCAAATCGAAATCGAAAGACAACTCAAATGAGTTCCGATGTGTAGACTGATAATCGGAAAACCTTTTCATTGAGTTCCGATGAACATGTGAAACCGAAACACTTACTGAATCTGTAGCAATTTGTAAATTGTGAACTGGAAGAGTTGAAAAATGTGTTCCGATTTGCAAGGCGCGAGTTTCTATTTTGGAAGACTTTGAGAGAGAGTGAGGTGAAAGTGAAAAATTCTGAAATGTAACTTATTTATGAGCGAATTTTGGTCTAAAAAATTATAATGTAGGAGTAAGGGATAATTGATGAAATATGGAGTAAAATTTTCTATTGTATTGAGTTTTGTATACCCATAATGGCATCACACTTAGTTCGACTATGGTAAAATTCATGGTTGGAGCATATAATTTTTTTAAATGAAAAAGTAATATATTAATAAAAGAGAATGTATTGTTACACTATAATAAATTGTACATATTTTAACGGGCCAATTAATTTTTGAAGTAAAATCTATTTTATTAAATGTATTTTTTTTCATTTTAATTTTTAAGCCAATTTTTTCTCGATCAATGTTATTGATTGTCTAGAAAGATCCTTCAGGGATATGTTTGGAATCTTAACCAACAATTTTGTGATTTTTATTCATTATAAAAGTGACCTATTGTTAGCTCATATTTTCGACCCATATCCCAAATTACCAAAATTGAAAATATGCACAGCTGGTTTCGACTAAGAAGTGATTTGACCAACTGGAGGAGAATCGACTTAGCTGGTTGGATAAAGATCAAGCTCATAGCTGAGATTTCGGAGCGGTTCTTTAAGAAGTGGTTGAAAAACGGTTTTCGATTAAAGATTCAAAATTTAAATAAAGGAGGGAAGTTCACTTTCGTCAGAAATCCCAAGGGCACACGTGGAGCAGGATAAGCGAATACGCGCATGCAGAGCGCCACGTGTATCGACACGATTGAAGGGCCATCATAGCGGTTATTTCGATTTAGTATAAATATAGTGTCTTAGTGTTAGAAAAATGTGTGTTAAATTGTGTACAAAAATCTGCAAATTTACTAAGTATTCGTGTGAAGAAGAACTGTAAAATGCAGAATGTACGTTGTCTACACCATTGTTTAATCATTTCAAAGCAATATAAATTTGTCTTTACTTTCTTTTCAGAAATATTCTTCCTTGCTTCTACCTTTCAAACACTTTATTTTTACTTTGTAATTTGCAAATTCAAGATCCTTTCGTTCCCTTCAACTTTTACCTTACAGTCTTAAGATTCCAATACTTGCAAACTTTTTACTTTATTATTTTCGATCCTTTACAATTCCCGTCGTTTACTTCATTTTTCTTTACTAGTTCTAAATGTTATTTAAGACCTTTTCTTTTTCGTTTAAGTCCTTCTTTTCTCCTTAGTTTTCCTTTAAAACGCTGATCCGACATTTAGTTTTGATCATTTATTACTACCACATTTACGTAACACTTAGCATATGTCCTATGATCAATCTGATCGATCCTGCGAGTAACCAAATTTAGAAATTTGGAAGATCGGCGGTTGTTTACCAAGTTTCAAGGTAAATAAATTGGCATCCCTAGTGGGACCAGTGCTAACGTTACATATAATGTAACATTTTATGATTGCTAAGATTTGCTTGGGAAAAGATTCGTTGTATGCTTTTAAGAAGTGGTAAAATAGCCATAAACGATGAATGACGAACAGGGAGAGAATCCAAGACGAGGATGGCGAATACGAATCCGCCAGAAACTCAAAATTCTCAAAATCCATCAACTAACAATATAGTGCCCCCTTTTTCTTCGATAGGGGCAAACACGGGCACAACGCATGTGTCCGAAGTAGTTTCGTCTATGGTGAGTTTGATGCCTACGCATTTGATCTCCCATTCTGAACCAATTCTAACTTACAGTGGACCTAGAGGACCTCCTCACACTCCTTCACCAATTAGGGATATCCAAAATAGGTTTTTGGTACCCCCTGGTTTCTCAATACCATTTAGCGATCGAGAACATCCGTATGGAATGCCAACTTCGGTGATGGCTAATCTGCAGAACATGGGTTCTACTTTTTCGGAATCGCCGGCTAACATAAATTCACCAGTGCAAGGGTCCGGGGTAAACGCAGGTCGAACCAATCAAGCGTTAGGTCTAAGACACCCAGTACAACTACCCACTCTTACCAATAATTCTGCAGCGGCATGGAGGCAACAAATGGACGAAAGCAATCATGAAATGGTTCAAATGTTAATTCAAACTTTGACCACTGTGTTGAATCCTCTAATTCAGAATATGACTCAGTCGAATCAATAGATGACATCACAAATGGCTCGAATGTTTGAGTTTCTTGGTATACCTCAACACCAGCATCCCCTGCCTAGGGATTGGTTAAGAAGAGCCCACGTTTGAGGAAGACCTCACCATTAACCAGATCCCACAAAATCAAGGGGGAGTAGTAGTACCCCCTAGGATTGAACCACATGTACTCAGGGAACCAAGGGTGTTAATGGTAAACAGGATTCAAAATGCTGATGATATCATACGGCAAGTTCGACATGATGATGTGGCAGCAAATAATAACCAAGCAGCTATAGTCGAAAGAATTATGGTTCGAAATGGGGTAAATTTTGTCCTTAGAAGACCAAATTATATGTCACCTTTAGCAGAATATGTCCTACAAACGGCTGCACCCCTGAGGACCAAAATCCCCAAATTCACCAAGTTTGCTGAGGATACTACTGAGTCTACTGTCGAACACGTGGAGAGATATTTAATCGAAGCTAGAGATATGTCAAATAACGAGAGTCTTCGGATAAATTTTTTTCCAAGTTATCTTACAAAGAATGTCTTCACATGGTTCACAACTTTGCCCCAAAATTCGATCCACTCATGGAACCAACTGGAAAGAGTGTTCCATGAACAGTTCTACATGGGGAAAACAAAGATAAGTTTGAAAGAGTTGGCTAGTGTCCGACAGAAATTCACAGAGCCAATTGATGATTACCTAAATAGATTTCGACTACTCAAAGACAGGTGTTTAACGCAAGTACCAGAGCATGAACTAGTCGAAATGGCCGCTGGGGGCCTTGACTATTTGATTAGAAAGAAATTAGATACTCAATACCTAAGGGATATGGCCCAGTTGGCTGGCAATGTTCGACAGGTAGAACGTTTAAAAGAAGAAAAGGCTAGGACGAACAAAGGTAAAAGGGTGGCTTATGTCGATTTCAGGAAAGATGACGAAGATTCATATCATGAAGTTCCAAACTTCGACGATACTGAGATCGACCTTGCTGAATTGACGCAAGGGCCACCATATGTGTGCAAAGTTTTAACTCCTTCCAACGGGAAAGACCCTGTCGAACCTGAAAAGAATGACAGGTTTCCTAAGAAAACATACACATTCGACGTTACAAAATGTGATGAAATCTTTGACTTACTAGTCAAAGATGGACAGATGATAGTACCTCCAGGTGCTAAAGTACCCCCTTTAGAACAAAGAAAGAAACGAGGGTTTTGTAAATACCATAGTTTTTTGGGTCATAAAACGTCTCAATGTTTTCTTTCCAGGGATCTGGTGCAGAATGAAATCCAGGAGGGAAGACTCAAGTTCGGTGATAAGACACGGAGCCAGATGAAAATTGACTCCGATCCTCTAGAAATTGCTGAAGCTCATTATATTGAGCCAGAGGAGATGAATTTCATGGAAGTTGCTGATGATTTCTGTATGACCGAAGTTACTGAAGACTTTGACAATAGGCTTGTCATGGTTATAGTACACGAGTACTTCGAGCAGGCACCTCTTGACGATTTCTCCCAAAGGGGTTCAGAGGATGCCAACAAAGAAGATGTTGAAGCCTCAGGTGTCGAGGGTGTTGGAAATTCAAAGTTAGTGATGATCACTAAAGAAACCACTGATAATTTCATTCAGTTGGACAAGGCCACTGATAGCCTTCAAAAATAGTTCCAAAGGTTGGATATTATTGAGGATATCCACATGGAAGTTAATATGGTGGAGGCATCTCGAGAAGTCTCCATGGAAGTCGATGATGAATGTCGACAAGAGGAATACAACAAGATCGCCTTCCCTCAGGAGGAAGAAACACTGTCGGACTTCCTCTGAAGGTGTCAGAAGAAGAAATCGAAAGTTATGATATGCCTCGGGTGCAGTGCTGTCTTCGACAATAGGGCATCCCAGAATCTGGAAGGGGTTAGGAGAGTGAATCACCAAAATGGTCGTAAAGCCATCCACAATAATCAAGCGGGTAAGCCAAAAAGGCTTTTCGATCCCAGGAGATATCCTGATCCCAAGCGCCCTATGGTGAAGTTGAGCGAAACCAAGCAAGCTGGGCGAAATTTCTAACCCATAACCTTTAAGCCAATCATTGAAGGATCAAATGCGAAGTGGGTCAAGCAGACCGAGGGTAAGAAACACGTTCATGGAAAGTGGCAGAACTTCGAGGTTGAAATAGGTTCGTCGCTGGCTTACCGCCAGGAATTTCGGTCCGACAAAAGGACCGCACATGTATCCAAAAACTATAAAGGAAAGAATCCTATGACGAGATCTCAGTGGAGAAGAGAGCAAAGAAGGCGAAAAGCCAAAAGAGAAGCTGGCGAGATGGACCAGGCTGAATCAAGTACCAACTGTAAGAACAAAAATTGTTCTACAACAGATTCCAGGATTTTGATGATAACAAAAGATGAAACCAAAAATGGCACCCTAACGAAAAGTTTCTAAGTGTGCAAGGTTCTAAGGAAAGAAGAAAGAGATCTGATGACGTCATCAGATACAAAATCAAATCAGATAGAAAATATCAAAAGATCAGAAGTATCTGAAGTGGAAACACGCTCTAGAAGATCTGAGTCCAAGCAAAAGCAAATCAGAATATCAGAAGCATCTGAAGAAGAAGTATTCTCTAGAAGATCTGACTCTGAACATGGTACATCAATTCCAGAAGCTCTTAACATCATCTGAAGTTATCATCAGAATACTAAGCTATCAGAACCTTCTAAAGCTCTGAAGACGCATAGCCAGACTCCAGCAACTCAGACTCTAATAATAGAATTCCTTATTCAGAATGAGTAACGGAAACTTCAATATCAAATGGAAAGAATCTATTATTGGAAAGAAGTTATTCAGGGAGACAAAGTTGTTTTGGCAAGAAACAACAGAAATTATGGCATTAATTCCTATTCAAGACAAATTATCTGCCATCAATTTCAACGGTCCTTTCACTCCTATATAAAGGACAGCAAACAACATTGAGAGGCGCGCAAGTACACACTGAAACATTCTCTCTCTCTCTCTCTCAATCTTTCACGAGCTTTTGCTCATACGTGAAACATTCTATTTGCTGTTACCATTGTAATATTTGCTTTATCCTAGAAGCACTCTAGATTACAAAAGTTTTTTTATTACTTTATTTCCTCAAGTGACTCTGCGCAGTCTGTATACTTGAGAGGACTAAGAGATCTTTCTCTTAGACGTTGGTTGTAAACTATCTTTCAAGATTAGTGGATTAAGTCCTTGTTGAAGGCGAAATCACCTTGGCCGGGTGGACTGGAGTAGCTTTGTGTTATAAGCGAACCAGTATAAATTCCTTGTGTTGTCTTTATTTGAAAAAGCGCTTATTTTCCAAAAACAATTCAACCCCCCTTTCTTGTTTTTCTCACCTTCAATTGGTATCAGAGCTTCGGCTCTGTTATTGATTTTCTAGTCAAACACTTAACAATGTAGAGAGATCCAGAACGAGAAAAACCAATGGCCTACACAAGTGAAAGAGACAGTTACAATGCTAAGCCTCCTGTCTTTGATGGAGAAAAATTCGACTACTGGAAAGACAGGATTGAGAGCTTCTTTCTAGGCTATGATGCTGATCTCTGGGACATTGTCACAGATGGATACAAACCTCCCGTCTCAGAAAATGGAGTTGAAGTTCCCAGAAGTAAGATGTCAGATGATCAGAAGCGTGTTTTCAAAAATCATCACAAAGCCATAACCATTCTTCTCAACGCTATATCTTACAACGAGTATGAAAAGATCACCAACAGAGAAACAGCAAAAGACATCCTTGACTCTCTGAGGATGACTCATGAAGGAAATTCTCAGGTCAAAGAGAGAAAGGCTCTGGCGCTTATCCAGAAATATGAAGCTTTCAAAATGGAAGATGACGAAGCTATAGAGGTAATGTTCTCTAGATTCCAAACTCTAATTGCAGGTCTCAAGGTTCTAGACAAAGGATACACAACTGTAGACCACGTCAAAAAGATAGTCAGAAGTTTGCCAAAGAAGTGGAGACCCATGGTTACTGCCCTGAAACTGTCAAAGGATCTGAACAATATCAGCCTTGAAGAGCTTGTCAGTTCCCTCAGAAGCCATGAGATAGAACTAGAGGAAGATGAGCCTCAGAAAAAGAACAAGTCTGTAGCATTAAAGTCCAGATCTGAAAGACGCAAATCTGACAGAACCAAAGCATTCCAAGCAGAAACTGAAGATGCTGACGACTCTGAACCAGAAGATTCTGATGATGAAGAAGAATTGTCCCTCCTGACCAGAAGAGTTAAACAACTCTGGAAAAAGAGGAACAACAACTTCAGAAGACCAAGACCCAGAGGGGATCGATCAGAATCAACCTCAAAAGGTAAAACTAACAAAGACATTACTTGTTATGAATGTAAATAAACAGGTCACTACAGGAATGAATGCCCCAAGCTAAAGAAAGACAATTCCAGAAAAGAAAGTTTCAAGAAAAATACCTTCAGGACAAAGAAGGGACTAATGGCTACCTGGGATGATAGCGAATCTGGCTCATCAGAATCTGATTCTGATGAACAGGCCAATGTGGCATTTATGGCTACCATATCCAGGAATAGCTCAGATGAAGAATCTGAAGAGGTATTTTCTGAACTCTCTCGATCTGATCTAGAATCATGCTTGTCAGAAACTCTTAGCTCATATCAGAAATTAAAACAAAAGTTTAAAAATATAAAAGGCTGTCTTGAAGCAAAATTTGAAGAATGTGGCAAACTTGAGATGACAATTCTAAAACGAGAAGATGAAATCAGATCTTTAACATTACAAAGAGATGCAGCAAATAAAAATCGTTTAGAACTCGAAGAAGCGTTATCTCAAGCTCCACAGACTTCAAATACAATAATTTATAAATACGAAGAAGCCTTTCAAGAATTTCTGAAAAATGGGATAGGAAGGAGTGTTATGGCATCCATGATTTATGGAGTCAGTCAAAACAATAAAAAGGGAATTGGGTATGATCCTAAGGAAGATAAAACTTCTACTAGTGACCAACTTAAATCTCCATTTTCATATCACTACACACACACACAAGAACAAAAATTTGAAAATGCTAGAAAACCCAAAGTTATAAGAAACTCTGGGAAAACTAATCAGAAAGGACCCAAGAGACTCTGGGTACCAAAAGATAAGATTGTTTATGTTGCAGATATCCTATGCAGCAAAGTTCAAACACCAGTCATGGTACCTGGACTCTGGATGCTCGCGACACATGACGGGAAGAAAGTCTATGTTCCAAAGCCTGGAACTTAAAGACGCTGGATTCGTAGGCTTCGGAGGAGATCAGAAAGGAAGGATCAGAGGCTCCGGAACTATTGGTAATGGTACTCTTCCCTCTATATCTGATGTCCTTTACGTAGAAGGATTAATGCATAACTTGTTATCCATAAGTCAATTAAGTGATAACGGTTATGACGTGATCTTTGATCAAAAAACATGTAAAGCCATAAATCAAAACAATGGTTCTGTCCTATTCACAGGCAAGAGGAAAAACAATATTTATAAAATTAATCTTTCTGATTTAAAAGAACAAAATGTGAAATGTCTGATGTCTGTTCACGAAGAGAAATGAGTATGGCATAGACGCTTGGGCCACATTAGCATGAGAAAACTATCTCAGCTAAATAAACTCGAGTTAGTCAGAGGCCTACCTAAACTGAAGTTTTCTTCAGATGCTCTATGTGAAGCATGTCAGAAAGGAAAATTTTCAAAAACTTCTTTCAAAAAGAAAACTATTGTTACCACCTCTAAGCCTCTGGAACTTCTTCACATTGATTTATTTGGTCCTGTGAAAACAGCATCAGTCAATGGAAAGAAGTATGGACTAGTCATTGTTGATGATTTCAATCGCTGGACATGGGTGAAATTCCTAAAGCACAAGAGTGAGTCACACTCTGTATTCACTAGTTTCTGCTCCAAAGTGCAAAAAGAATTTGACTCTAAAATTATTAGAGTCAGAAGTGATCATGGTGGGGAATTTGAAAACAAAGATTTTGAGGAATTATTTGACTCTAATGGAATATCCCATGATTTCTCCTACCCTAGAACTCCACAACAAAATGGAGTTGTAGAGAGGAAGAATAGGACACTCCAAGAGATGGCTAGAACCATGATCAATGAAACGAATGTGGCTAAGCACTTTTGGGCTGAAGCTGTAAATACAGCGTGTTACATTCAGAATAGAATCTCCATAAGACCTATTCTGGATAAGACTCCCTATGAACTGTGTAAAGGAAGGAAACCAAACATTTCATATTTCCATCCTTTTGGATGTTATTGCTTTATTTTAAACACTAAAGATCATCTGAACAAGTTTGATTCCAAAGCACAGAAAGGTATTATGTTAGGATACTCAGAACGCTCTAAAGGCTACAGAGTATACAATACAGAAACCAAAATTGTGGAAGAATCAATTCATGTCAGATTTGACGATAAGCTTGACCCTGAAAAGTCAAAGCTAGTTGAAAATTTTGCAGATTTAGAAATCACTCTTGCAGGATCTGATAAAGCTCCAGAAGCAACTGTGTAAGACCCCAATTTTGGCCCTAAGATCCCTCATGGCCCATATCATATCATATCATGGCCTCAAGGATCATTGCATGCCCTAGCTTCCCTCCTAGTGGGTAGGTTGCTTTGTGAGTGTGGTTCTTGATCACCAAGCATGCTTTGCATTTGTATATCTTGGCTTTTCATATGATTACTAACCAAAAAGTACAAAAATATTGTCAGCTAACCATGTTACTTGCAGCTGAAGCAATCATCAGCCAATTAGGTCAAAATCAGTCAAAGTCAGTCATTGCAGTGGATGGTGGCCATTCTTGAAGAATTTGGGCACCATGATCAATAATCAAGAGCTCATATATGTTGTGATATCATTTGGAATCAAGACCTCAAGGAATTAGGGTTTGGAATTCACCAGAACATGCTTCAGTCATGCAAAACCCTAGAAAAGTCAAACTTGGTCAACTGTGGATTTAATCAGTGATTTGATGATGGGAATTGGTTTGAGGGAGCTCATTCATGTCCACATAGGCCTCATATATCATGTCGAACACCATCATGGAAGAATTTGAAGTCAAACAGAAAATTTCCCAAAATAGAAACTTGACCTGTAATTTTCACCTGCCAAAAATGGAAACTTCTTGATCTTAATCTTGCATCATGATACAAGCTTCAAATGAATTTTTGCCCAACATGAAAGTTGAAGATCTTGTTCTCCCATTTCTAAAAAGTCCAAGAACACTCAATTCCCATGTATGGTTGGCAAGATATGATCAATTCATTTTCAAAAATTTGTGAACTTCAAAAGGCCATATCTCTCAAACCATTTGGCCAATTTGGGTGGGGTTTTTTCCTACAAGTCATATTTAATCCCCTCTTTCCAAAAATGTCTTCATCATGCATTAAAACATCACCATTCAAAGTGGCCTTTTTGGACTTGCTTGAATTAATTTCAAGTGTAGTGAAAAATTGAGTTTTTGTATTAAGCATTTCTAACATTTTTGGCCATTTGGAATAGTTCAGAAATGTTGTTTATGACATGTTTGCCAAGCCCAATTCGTGCAGTACACACCCCATTTTCCAAGTTGGTGAAATTTAGCAAAATGACCAAATTACTTCATTTGAGCTAATTGTGTTTAGCATTCCTACTTAGCTCACTAAACAGAAGATATATAGCACATTTTCTGCCATTTCAAACCCTAGCAGCCACCAATTGAAGACAGAAAAAAGCTCATTTCTCTAAAACCTCATTTTGCCTCATCTGAACTTTTTTCGAAAACCTCCATTAAACTCATGCTTCTGTGCTTTGGTTCATGATATACCAACTTCTGTTAAGCATTTCCAGGTCTCATTTGGTAACTGTAAGCCAGCTTCAAGTTCTGTTTTCTCCATGAACTCATCAATGGCAGAGTTGGTTTCGAGCAAAAACAAACATCCTTGAGCCAAACTTCTTTCATCATTCATCATTTGGAGCATGAGTGTGCACCTGTTTCAAACCAAAACATCCAAATCAACACTGTATCAGCTTTGTCTTCAAGAACAAGTAAGTTTTCGAGTCTCTCATTTCTCTAAATCATGCCATGCTTTGTGTAGAGCTTGTTATGCTGGTCATTCTGAGACTTAAACCACTAAAAATGATTGGCTATTTTGAAAGTTATGCTGAAATGAAGTTTGATGCTCAAAGTTATTTTTGCCCGATCCATTCTATTTAGTTTGATTTGATGCAAATGAATGCCATATTCTTGATGTGTGTTGTTTGCTGATCACAATGGTGTGCTTGATTTCATGTTCTGGACAAATTAATGTTTCACGGTGTCGCATTACGCGAAAAACCGGCGGGAAAAGAAGAAACAACAGAGCCGCCACCGTGCGTTATTTATCCCAAAAGAGGGAAAGGAAACGCTCAGAGTAAACCTAGGAAAGAACATGGTCTCGCGACCAAAGAGGATGGGTTCGGGAGTCGGTTATGCGAAGGGAAGGTATTAGCACCCCTACACATCCGTAGTACTCTACGGGATCCACGCACACAAGGAAGGAATATTGGTTGCTAAACACTGCTCAAACACACACACACTGGCTGAAAGAGACACAAGAAACTGACTGAAACTGACTCGGCAGGACATCGTATCCTGGGCCTACTTAGTCTATCAGGCATAGACATCAGAGTCGAAGTAGTTCGGACTGGGGAGATGACACATGCTCGCTAGGATGTCGCATCCTATGCATACGTATCTTCTCGGACGAGAGAAGAATCAGAGCATTCGTAGCTCGGCTGACACGCACACAAACAAACAAAGGCAAAGGCAAACGTGGAGCCTGAATGCCAATCGTTGGACTTACATCAGCATCCGAACCAAAACACACAAAAGGAGGCAAACGTGGAGCCCGAATGCCAATCACTGGACTTACATCAGCATCCGAACCAAAACACACGCAAGGGTGGTTAAGACACAAAAGGTTGAAAAAGAAAAAGGGCGCCCGGAGAGATCAGCTCAATCTCCTGCCTACATACTTCATCTGGTGTGAAGATCAGGGCGATGTAGTTCCCCTACGCAGGGACAAGGATCTAGCCTAACCAGATAACAGAGGGAGACACAACTCTAGGGAGACTACGACTCGAGCCTAGATGTTGTCATGCAAAGTCAACCCTAAGTTAAGGTTTCTAGCTAAATGGCACGAGGGCCAAACTATCCTAGACACGGCTTGCACAGGAAGCAAGGGTCTCGATTGCAACGAGGGCAAGAGAAAGGGGAGGTCTCAATCGCAACGAGGGCGAGAGAAAAGGGATATCTCAATCACAACGAGGGTGAGAGAAAAGAATTAGTGTTAGTGGTTAGTCAAACTCGACAAGACATCGCATCTCGTGCCTACGTATCTCATCTGAACATGAGAATCAGAGTTGCCGTAGTTCGGCTACGGAGGGACGAAGGTCTCTATTGCAACTAGGGCAAGAGAAAGGGAAAGTCTCGATCGCAACAAGGGCGAGAGAAAGGAAAAGGCTCGATCGCAACGAGGGCGAGAGAAAGGATCGCAACGAGGGCGAAAGCAAACAAGGATTACTCTAAACTAAACCTAACTTGCACAGGAAGCAAGTCAAAGCTAGCCTAAGAAGCAAAGCAATCACAATCACAGATAGCACACACTATATACATACAAGAGGCTCACACAAGGGTTAGGCACTGAGGCCAACTGGAGTAGGGTCAAAGGTTTGCTCTTAACCTTGCCATTGAGAGGCTAAGGTGAAGCAGATGAAAGGAGATGAGGGGTGTGCCTCATTGCTCTTATCCCTGATCAGGGAGAGCATATCAGAAAGTGTGGGAGCTCAGAAAGATGGAGCTCTTTCCACATTATTGACTCGATAGATCTTTGGGTTTTTATCTCAATGCTACAACCATGTAATGGGAGCAAGGAGAGGACTCACTGAATAGTAGGGGATAGGCTACTTATCCCTTTGATCTACCAATTGCCTTACTTGAAGGACTTTTCCTGCTTGGGACAAAATTAAACACACACAAGCATTGCCTCTTAAGGAGGACTTCAGACAGTTTGCCCGGCCAAATAACAGGCCGGGTCTCCAGACTACATGAAGAAAGAGGGATTATACCTCAAAGCAAATTGCTAAATAGCAAAGCAAAGCAAGTTCAAAGAACTTAAGCAACTAATGGTACCTGAAATAGTCAAACTAATCAGTACACAGTTCAATAGTTTAAATCAAAAGGAAATGAATCAAACAGTTAAATCAGAGGGACCAATGTGCAAAGCACAAGACTCAAGCTATATGAGTCATATCACCTACAAAACAAAGGTTAGCACATGATATGTAATCAAACTCAATCAAATTTGTATGGTTCCTTTGAAGCATTGATGCTTAACCTGAAACATAAACTCAATCATAAGCCCAAAAGACCACTAGGACAAGCCTAGGGTCAAAAACAAAAGGGAAAGTCAAAACAGCAAACAAATAGTCAACCAAAGTCAAGTTCAAGCATTTAAGAAGCAAACACAATTGGTTTCAAGCTCATATTATGCATCATTGTCATTTCATAGACCAAAGAAGTCAAAACATGGCAAAAGGGAGCACAAAGAGGTCAACAGCAAGACTTGGCTCAAACTCAAACATAATCAATTCCAAAAATCATGAAATAATTCATACTCAATCACAATCCATAACATAGCATGCATATGAAATTTCAGCTCAATTGGATCGTGGGAAGATAGTCAATTAAAATCAGGAAGTCAACACAATTTCAAGTGTGCACAAAGAAGTCAACAAAACATGTGTCATCTTCAAAAAATCATAACTAAATGAAAACAGATGAGAAATGAATGGGATTAACACCAATGCAAAGCTCAAGATGTCTAGTATTCACATGTGAAATTTCATGATCATACAGTAAGATATGAGAATTTCCCAAATGAAATGGCAAGGTGTGTCACACCAAGTCAACAATTGACTAGGCAGGGAAGAAAAATCTCAAACAATTAAGAAATGGCTCAATTAAATCCAGGAAAATTCACACATCAACTAGACATATAAGAGATGGCTCATGCAAAATTTCACATTAATTGAAGGTCAGGAAGCATGTCAACAAAAATCATGAACTTGCATAACATTGGTGTGACACAAATTGTCACACCCTACTTCAAAAATTTGTATCTCACAAACCACATATGATAAATGCACAAACTTTACATCAAAATGAACATGAATGAGTGTAGAATAACCACAAAAAATTTCAGGGTCATTGGATGCATCATCATTATTTCACAAAAGAATTGGCAAAGGGTACAAAATAATGACACATGAACAAAACCCTAATACCATTAAAAATTCGACCAACCAAAAATTCAGCAAAAATCATGATAAAATACTAGACATCAAGATGGAACACAATGCTGAAATTTTCATGAATTTTGGATTAACAATGAATGAGATGTGATTTTTGTAAAATTGTGTAACAAAAATGAAATAATTATTGAACAATTAAAATGAATTAATTTAAATAAAAGGAGCCAATGGCATTATGGTAATTCGTGGGGAAATTAAATGAAACGGTGAGTTTGGTCATCCTGCGTGGCGCTCGGTCATTGGGCAAGGTAATGGAACAGTATACATTTCATGCAAAAACACGATATGCAGCAGCCAAACGCAGAACACAGTTTCCAGACTTCTGGGATAAAACATTTTAGGGTTTGTAACAGTACCCGGGTTCGTGTACAGTAACGGTGTTCATCACCAAGAACCACTCATGATCAAACTTTCCAGAAAATAAAATCGAGCATATCAATATGATCAGCAATCAACACACAACACAAATATGACATCCATTTTCACTAACTCATCTTGAACAAAGCAAATCGAGCAAAAACTCATTTGAGCATAAAAAATGAAATCCAGATTTCTCACTCAATGCATAACCATTTCACACGATTTAAACTTCATAATGATCAGAAAAACAAGACCTATCTAAAACATGGCACGATTTTGGGAATAGTGTGATTCGAAAACTTACTCAATCTGCAAGACAGTGATGCTACCGATGTTGTTTGGTCTCGACAGGCTGAAACAGATGTTCACTGGAGTTGGCTTTGATGAATGAACACTGAGTTTTAGCTCAACAATCTCTAAAAGGGCTCCATTCGAGATATGCCATGGAAGGAGCTTTGGATGAAACAGAGCTGGGTTTGCTGTTCCAGCTGGTTATTGTTGCTTGCAAAGGCCTAGCAGAGGTTGATGGATGATGGTAAAACCAAACACACTCGGATTCTTGGAGATTTCTTAGCAGAAAGTTCAAAGGAAGAAAAATGAAAATCCTTGAAAGAGAGAGAACTTTTTCGTTTTTCTGTGTGGCTGCCAGCTCTAGGGTTGGAAATGGACAGAAAATATGTATATATACTTCTGTTTAACATTGCTAATGAAAGTGCTAAGCATGCTTAACTAAAATGAAGCCAAATTGCATTTTGCTAATTTTTGACATATGCACATGGAGGGTGTAAAGGTCTGCACGAATTGGGCCTTTGAGCATGCTTCAAATATCAATTAAAACCAATCCCAAATGGCCAAATTGCTTAAAACTTGCTAAATTAAAAAGTCAACTTTTTTCACACTTGAAATGAATAAAGTCAAGTCAAAAAATGCCATTTTGCATGGTAAGGTTTTGGTAAAAGATGAATGCATTTTTGGAAAGAGGGGAACAAATGGAGCTTGTAGGAAAAAACCCCATCAAATTTGGCCAAAGGGTTCATGAGATATGGCTTGTTGAAGTTCAAAAATTTTTGAAATTGAATTGATCATATCTTGCTAACCATACATGGGATTTGAGAGTTCTTGGACTTTTTGAAAATGGGAGAACAAGATCTTCAACTTTCATGTTGGGAAAAAATTCATTTGAAGCTTGTATCATGATGCAAGTTGAGGATCAAGAAGTTTCCATTTTTGGCAGTTAAAATTACAGGTCCAGTTTCTATTTTTGGAAATTTCCTGATTGGCTTCAAATTCTTCAATGATGTTGTTTGCCATGATATATGAGACCTATTGGGACATGAATAAGCTCTTTCAAACCATTTCCATCCATCAAAACCATAAAATCAACCACAGTTGACCAACTTTGACTTTCTAGGGTTTCTGACTGTCTGTGCATGAACTGATGGCTTCTGAACATCCAACCCTTGACTTAAACACTTCAAATGGACCTCCAAGTCATGTGAACTTGTTGGACAAACCCTAGGGCCTTGGCTCTTTGAGAAACACCCTTGCTTGATTGGTTGACTGATCTCCTGATCAGTTTGACCTAATTCTTGGCTTGCTTGCTCTTGAGGCAACTGGGGACAATGCAATGCTATGCAATGTATCATGATATGCTATGACCTAATATGAGATGGTCTGTACAATGATAGGTGCAAATTTGAGGTGCTACAGCTGCCCCTATTCAATCAGCTGGGAACCCGAACGGATGATAGCAATGGCTGTCAGACTTTCAGGGTAAACAGGGATTGAATACAAAAGAACCGTAGAAATTTGCACCAACTGGATATGCTACAAGGAAAACCACGTCATTTACCGATGACAAACTGCATGACAACTTCAGAAAAGCAAAAACCATTTACCGATGGTTGAAGAACTGGAACCTTGATATTTACCGATATCAACTTCAGCACGACCATTTACCGATGGCGGCTGGGGAAAAAAAACAGAACCATTTACCGATGGTTGAAAACTTGATATTTACCAATATCAACTTCAGCAAGACTATTTACCGATGGCTGCTGGGAAAAAAAACAGAACCATTTACCGATGGTTGAAAACTTGATATTTACCAATATCAACTTCAGCAAGACCATTTACCGATGGCGGCTGGGGAAAACAAACTTCTGAAAAACAAACCATTTACCGATGGTTAAAACTTTGACCTTGATATTTACCGATATCAACTTCAGCAAAACCATTTACCGATGGTTGCTGGGAAATAATTTGATGTAGAGGGGAAGCAAGACCATTTACCGATGGTGGCTTCAAAGCAAACCTGATATTTACCGATATCAAGGCCATTTACCGATGACTGCTGCAACTGGGAAATCGATATTTACCGATATCGAAGAAAACTGGGCCATTTACCGATGGCATCTCCGCTTGGGGAGGAACAAAATCTTCGTGGTGATACCAGACAAGACGTTTACCGACGACTTCTGGGGATTCTGATTTTATTAACGAGAGAACAAAAAATAACCAGACATTTACCGATGACTGGGTGAGACTCGATGTTTACCGACATCGAAAGATGATGTTTACCGACATCAAAAAGAATGACCAGACATTTACCGATGACTGGGGTGAGACTCGATGTTTACCGACATCGAAAGATGATGTTTACCGACATCAAAAAGAATGACCAGACATTTACCGATGACTGGGAATGAGAAATTTATTGGGGAGAGACAAACAAATATTTGCAACTGGGAACCAGGTAGGACATTTACAGATGACTCTACTGGGGATTTCTAGCTGGGGAATTATCAGACATTTACTGATGACTGGAAGAAAGACTCGATGTTTACCGACACCGAAACAATGGCGTTTACCGACACCAAAAAAAATGACCAGACATTTACCGATGACTGGGTGAGCCTCGATGTTTACCGACACCGAAACATGATGTTTACCGATATCAAAAGAATGACCAGACATTTACCGATGACTGGGTGGGAACTCGATGTTTACCGACACCGAAACAATGGCGTTTACCGACACCAAACAATAGAACACACGCGGGTGCTGACATGACACTTACTGGTATCACATGAACAATATCTGGGACATGTTGAGGCAAGGCTGAACACTTGCTGGGGGTCTCACTGGGGAGAAACAAGCTTTCTGTCACCATCGGGTGAGGAAATAAACCTCTGCCACCATCGGGTGAGAAAATAAACCTCTGTCACCATCGGGTGAGGAAATAAACCTCTGTCACCATCGGGTGAGGAAATAAACCTCTGTCACCATCGGGTGAGGAAATTTATCTCTGCGGGGATAATCAATTCTGAATGCTGTCGAAGCAACTGTAGCAGACTTGGTGCTGATGTCGAACAAAAATGATCCGCCTCTGCCGGGGGATACGGTCTGATGTGGTTTCGAACACATGAATGCATATGTTTGAATTTTTCTATGGCGTAATGCTCCATATGGGATGGAAATGCTACGCAGTTTGAGGATGCAATGATTTACTATATGCAATGCAATATGATGAGAACTCTGCGGGGAAAATACACAGGACGACTGTGCTGAGGAATCTTCAAGATAAATCCACTGGGGGAACAATACAACTGCCGGGGAACCAACAATACAACTCCACTAGGGGAAGACAAGGCAACTCGCTGGGGAGTAATAAAGCAACTCTGCTAGGAGACAACAACGGTAAACTGCTGGGGATAGCCCAATCAATCCGCAAAAAATTCCGCTTGGGGAAATAAATGCTCCGCTGGGGAAGATAATCCAGGCAACTCTCTGGGGGGTAATAAAGCAACTCTGTTAGGGGAAAACAAAGGTATACTGCTGGGGATAGCCCAATCAATCCACACAAATTCCGCTTGGGGAAATGAAAGCTCCGCTGGGGGAAACTAAACCAGGCAATTCTCTGGGGATAAGGCTCATACAAACCTCAAATAAAACTATGCCTTGGGAAAATGACAGTTACTCTGCCGGGGACGACCCATACAGTTCACGAGTAGAATCAACTCAGCTGGGGATGCAGGTATCGACCTGCTACTGAAACCTGTCCAATCCACTGGTGGGATGAACTCTGCTGGAGAAATATTTCATGAAACCCGCTCCACTCGGGGATCAAGGTCACAACAGCGAGCAAACAGGAAGGAACACCAAGGATACCGGGTTGTAGGTATGAAACGGGTGACCGACCAAAGCGTGAATTGGTTTGAATGCCATAAGTACATCGACCTGATCGTCGGAAACTTCTTCGGTCTGAATACCGGAAAAACATAAGTACATCGACCTGATCGTCGGAAACTTCTTCGGTCTGAATACCAGAAAAAACATAAGTGCATCGACCTGATCGTCGGAAACTTCTTCGGTCTGAATACCGGAAAAAACATAAGTGCATCGACCTGATCATCGGAAACTTCTTCGGTCTGAATACCGGAAAAACATAAGTACATCGACCTGATCGTCGGAAACTTCTTCGGTCTGAATACCGGAAAAACACATAAGTACATCGACCTGATCGTCGGAAACTTCTTCGGTCTGAATACCGGAAAAAACATAAGTACATCGACCTGATCGTCGGAAACTTCTTCGGTCTGAAAACCGGAAAAATTGGCCTGAGCGCCAAAGCGTGAATTGGTTTGTGTTCCAAAACACTCAACATCCTGAAGAGGGCTAGAAAAGCAGTCTTGTTAAAGGATGGACATTCGATTCCATAAGGAACACGAATCTTACTCTGCTGGAGATAACAATCGAGAGATTGACCAAAGAGTGCATGAGACATATTATCTACAGCCGTCAAAACGTAGATAATAACCTCGCATGGAAGATTATCCATAACCGGGTTGTAGGTTGTTAAATGGATAAACGACCGAAAAGAAAGGCATCGGTACCAGGACTAGGTATGCAAAAGATGACCAATCAAAAGAGGATAAAGTTGCTAACTCGGAGCAAATATCCAAAAAGAAGGGGAAAACCCAATGGGGACAATACTGCTTTATCAAGGCAAGTATCCAAAGGGGAAAATAATATCAATACCGCAAACTGGATACTGATAACTGTAAAGAGGGGATTACATCTACCGGTTTGTAGGCAGAAAACCACGGAAAAGCAACCAGTCATCATCGGGATGAGCACAAAGGGTTAACTCCAACAAGGGGAGGAATGTGGGATTTTACAACTACCAGCTGGTGGGTAGAAAACCACAAAGATAGGACTTACAACTACCGGTTCGTAGGTAGAAGCCAACAAAAGTAACCAGTCATCATCGGGATGGGCACAAAGGATTAACTCCACCAAGGGGAGAAAGTGGGATTTTACAACTACCAGCTAGTGGGTAGAAAACCACAAAGATAGGACTTACAACTACCGGTTTGTAGGTAGAGGCCAACAAACAGTCTGCTGAGAGACAGAGTGAGAAAAAGGATTTACAACTACCGGTTAGTGGGTAGAAGACCGTAAGGAAAGGACTTACAGCTACCGGTTCGTAGGTAGAAGCCAACAAACAAAATGAACCACAAAGGTTACCTCTGCTAGGGGGTGAAAGTGGGATTTTACAACTACCAGTTTGTAGGTAGAAAACCACGACAATAGGACTTACAACTACCGGTTTGTAGGTAGAGGCCCACAAATTCCGCTGAGGATAAGATGAATGAGTGCCGGTTAGTGAGCGACTATCCATTTATGCCCCAGGGAAGCACAGGAGACAACCAACAGGAAGCCAATTTAGGATCGATCCAAAAAGGCAGACTGAAACAGGACTCATCCTAATGAGGAAAGAACTCAATAGGGAAAACCCATCCCGTGTAGGGAGGGAACGGAAACAACCGTCATCCACGAGGATGTATCTCAGTGGGGAAATGGCAGGAAAGGATAGACACTTTCTGCTTAAGGGGTTGGCTCTACATGGAGAGATCAGACACACCCACATCTGCTAGGGGAAAATCTACTGGAGAGATCTGTATCAACAAATAGCAGGAGGTAACAATCAACAGATACCCGGCGACAGCTGCAACATGAGTATCTAAATGCTATGATTATGCATGTATGCATTAGGCCTAAAATGTATGATGAATGCTGACAAACAGACATGCTCAACCCACAGGTCCAGGAATCGATCATCCGGAGAGAAAACCAAAGTCACCATAGAGCCAAGAAAATCCACTGGAGGCTGGGACAATAGGGAACAATCATCATCCTGCAGGGGAGGAAGGCCACCAGAGGCTTCCGGAGGGATCGTCGGTCACAACCGGAGAACAGATTTCAACATACTGGCGGACGCGCCACAACAACTCGTGCTGGAAATCAGAGATGCCAAGGAGCAACCAGATCTCTGATGAGGATAGATAGGCATTGAGAAAGCTCATCATGCCAACAACTCCGCTCGGGGATCTATCTGAGGACATGATGGAGCACTGGGATGTCAATCCACGAAATACTGAATCTTCAAAGAAAAGCAACTATGCTGGGGGAGAGAGGAAGACTGCTCTGCTGGAGAGGCGACAGTTGAAGTCTTCAGTAAACACTCTGCTTGGGGAACTGCCCCACAAAAGTATTTCAACAGCAACTTTGCTGGGAATGCCCCACGGTAGGGCTCAAACAGCACTCTACTGGGGATGCCCCACAATAGAGCTAACAGGGATTTGGAGGAAGAATCTGTACTGCCGGGAACATGAAGATGAACAAATTCAAACAACACTGCATCGGGCAAATTCGCTGAGGAGAGACCATACGAGGTTCTGCAGGACAAAGATACAGTCATGCTCGAGATACGAACAATTGTCTTACCTGTTGGTAATCATACCACCCTCGGGAGAGCACTGCGGATCTCCTAAGTGTCCTTCCATCATTGTGAACGTTCACTTTGCTTAAGAACAATTTTTTTGAAAAATTTGTTTATTTTGAAAACAATGATACTTTATCAATGAAAACATGCAAAACATTTGTTGAGTTGAAACAAATAAGAGTGCAAACAATTTGGATAAAAGCTCAAATTGATGTAATGGAATGGTAGTCTGCAAAGGGCGAGACTCCATAGATCTGTACAAGTTTGAAATCGGTGATATATATTGGAGAGGGCTACATTGAACATAATGACCTTTCCTCTACCATTCTGAATTTTCGATGTATTCAAAGCTTCAGTCGACGACGGATCGAGAATCCCTGACGGATGACAGATGTACAGCACAGTCTTGTCAAGATGCAGTTACTTGCCAAATCCCTAATTTTTGCCTAGATTGCCCCCAGTGTGAGGTGTTCAATCTAGCGGGATGCGAATTCTTTTTTTCAATGTCTCTAACTTTTGCCTGGATCGCCCTTTCGGGTTTTCAATCCACCGAGACGCTCTTTTTTGCCTAAGTCGCCCTTTGGGGTGTTCGACTTAGCGAGCTGTTTTGCTTTTTTTGTTTAGGCGAAGTATTTCTTGACTGCATCAGAATTCACAGGACGAGTGAACTTCTTCATCCATTGCTGTAAGTGTCAAAACATTGCCTGAAGAGGTTGGACGTTCATAACTTGGAGTCCACTTGCCCCTGGAATCGGGCACGAAAGACAAGACCTTCTTGAGCACAAGGTCATCTTCTCAGAACTCGAGACTTGACCTTCTTGTCGAATGCTTTTTCACTCTCTGCTGATATGACTGACCATGATACATGACAGTTGATCTCTTCTTCTTGATCGAATTCAGCATCAGTCAACTTGGGACTTTGAGGGTGCTATTTCTCTTTTGTTTTTTTCTTTCTTTTTCTTTCTTTTGATTTGGATTTCTTTTGATTTGGATTTCTTTTGATTTTGCACCCTCTCTTTCTTTTTTCTTTCTCTTCTTTTTTTTTTTGATAATGCCCCAGTTGGCTGTTCTGCTGATTCTCGAGATGCAGCTGAGTGATCTTCTTTTCTTGCTCAAGAAGTCGGGAAATCTCGTCAGGAATCCCTTCAACATCATCTTCGTCCGCTTCGAATACAGGGAATTCAAAATTGGGAGATGACGTCCGATCATTATGTTCAATGGGTTTGAGAAACAACCTGCATAAAGATTTTGATATGAAAAGCTCTTTGAAAAACAAACAAGACAATCGTTATGCAGATGAAAAGATTGCTTTTATTCTTGTTTTTTAAAGGGTTTTTTGTGATCACCAATTTCATGTAAAAAGCGAAAAGGGAAAACAAATGGAAAAACAAATGTTTAACATGAATTTATTTGAATGAAAATATCATTGCACAAAATGTTGCCAACAATGTCATCACTTCTCCTTTTGGCATGGGAGAAGGGTTTTTAAACAAAGTGATTGTTACTCTGACTTATGAACAACTGTAGGAACGCCCACAGTGACCCAATTGTGACAGACACCACCAGGAATGATGAAATTGTTCAAGTTCTCTGCGTCCTCTTCCAAGATAGCAGCATCCTCTTCTTCAGGTTGACCGTCATGGATGAATCCTCCACTTGCAAACAAACCTTGCTCCTTAAGTGCCTCAGAACAGCAGCCAATGCCAGCCCGGGATTGGTTAACCAGGAATAAATCCATCAACAGCACTAAGTCTGGCAAAATCTCCCTCGAGTTCACAATTCTCTTGCTCAGGATGATCCATCAATCTGGCAGAGTCAGCTCTGGTATAATACCGGCAAAGTGCGTCTTCAAAATAAATGAAGATCGCAGGGTCAGACCACAGGACGGGAGACCGGAACAAAACACCCGCTGATGCAAATGATGCATGAAGTGTTTATGCATATGCTTGTTTTTATTTCAAAGGAACTCGAGGGTTTTATTTGCAAACTTTGAAATATTTAGCATTTTGATCATATATGAGAATATCTCATCAGATATATCAGGTGAAAAAATTTTCCCGGTTTTTTCATGTTTTGAAAATTTTTGCAAATAAACTCCTTTGAGTTCCTTGAAAATTTTCTTTTTTCTGATGATATGGATGCAGATGAATGTATGAATGCATGAATGCAACAAACACACTCAAGGATCACGCAAAGCACGCCAAACAAAGGTCGTGGGAAAGCTCATTGTATCCCTAATATCAATCATCCATTTTGGTGGATTTAGGTTTTCACCTTATCGACACCCAAGTTCCATTGATATTAACGGTACATGAACCAGCTCAAACATCCTTAATATCAACCAGCCGCTTTGGTGGATTTTAGGTTTTACCCCTGATCCGGGATCCATTGATATTAACAATGTTTGAACGACTCAACCACGAATCATGGGTTTGTTGAGAGTCACGAGCATGGAGTCTCGGTTAGGAACCACCCAAAGGGAGTGTACTAGGGTTTAAACCTGCCAGACATGTTCTACCAGAGGTTCCCATAATCATCGTTCCATCTTTCGAATATTATCGGAGGAACGAATACTCGTATTCCAAGAATATTCTCAAGAGAAACTCTTATGAGTGTAGTATCGCGTAACAATCGTATCAGAACTGACATCTGAACGACCTCCGCACTACGGTCCTAAAAAATAGGCCAAGATGGGTTTGGTAAACTAAGGTCCTTGGCTTCTGCGGCACATGATTGAAAGAATAATGCCTAACCACAAATAACTTGTGTGACATTATTAGTTCAACATGACCTCCACCAAGTGAATGGACTCGCAAGTCAACTGGCTAAGGAATACTCCACACCAGTCGACAAGACTATGCCATTCTCCTATCCTAGAGTGCACTCGAGTTCGGGTATAGAACTCATCTCACAAAGGAAAATAGACAACCAGCCAGGCAAAATGAATAATGAATATGAATGCAAACATTAATGCACACAATCAATGCAATCAATAAATGAAATGAACAAATAATGAAAGCAATAAAATACGTACAGCAATAGCAACCAAAACCCTAATCCTAGAGAGCGCTAGGAGAGACTCGCTCAGGGAAGATGGACCAGCATAGGTCAACTTCTCTATATCCCCAGCAGAGTCGCCAGCTGTCGCATTACGCGAAAAACCGGCGGGAAAAGAAGAAACAACAGAGCCGCCACCGTGCGTTATTTATCCCAAAAGAGGGAAAGGAAACGCTCAGAGTAAACCTAGGAAAGAACATGGTCTCGCGACCAAAGAGGATGGGTTCGGGAGTCGGTTATGCGAAGGGAAGGTATTAGCACCCCTACACATCCGTAGTACTCTACGGGATCCACGCACACAAGGAAGGAATATTGGTTGCTAAACACTGCTCAAACACACACACACACTGGCTGAAAGAGACACAAGAAACTGACTGAAACTGACTCGGCAGGACATCGTATCCTGGGCCTACTTAGTCTATCAGGCATAGACATCAGAGTCGAAGTAGTTCGGACTGGGGAGACGACACATGCTCGCTAGGATGTCGCATCCTATGCATACGTATCTTCTCGGACGAGAGAAGAATCAGAGCATTCGTAGCTTGGCTGACACGCACACAAACAAACAAAGGCAAAGGCAAACGTGGAGCCTGAATGCCAATCGTTGGACTTACATCAGCATCCGAACCAAAACACACAAAAGGAGGCAAACATGGAGCCCGAATGCCAATCACTGGACTTACATCAGCATCCGAACCAAAACACACGCAAGGGTGGTTAAGACACAAAAGGTTGAAAAAGAAAAAGGGCGCCCGGAGAGATCAGCTCAATCTCCTGCCTACATACTTCATCTGGTGTGAAGATCAGGGCGATGTAGTTCCCCTACGCAGGGACAAGGATCTAGCCTAACCAGATAACAGAGGGAGACACAACTCTAGGGAGACTACGACTCGAGCCTAGATGTTGTCATGCAAAGTCAACCCTAAGTTAAGGTTTCTAGCTAAATGGCATGAGGGCCAAACTATCCTAGACACGGCTTGCACAGGAAGCAAGGGTCTCGATTGCAACGAGGGCAAGAGAAAGGGGAGGTCTCAATCGCAACGAGGGCGAGAGAAAAGGGATATCTCAATCACAACGAGGGTGAGAGAAAAGAATTAGTGTTAGTGGTTAGTCAAACTCGACAAGACATCGCATCTCGTGCCTACGTATCTCATCTGAACATGAGAATCAGAGTTGCCGTAGTTCGGCTATGGAGGGACGAAGGTCTCTATTGCAACTAGGGCAAGAGAAAGGGAAAGTCTCGATCGCAACAAGGGCGAGAGAAAGGAAAAGGCTCGATCGCAACGAGGGCGAGAGAAAGGATCGCAACGAGGGCGAAAGCAAACAAGGATTACTCTAAACTAAACCTAACTTGCACAGGAAGCAAGTCAAAGCTAGCCTAAGAAGCAAAGCAATCACAATCACAGATAGCACACACTATATACATACAAGAGGCTCACACAAGGGTTAGGCACTGAGGCCAACTGGAGTAGGGTCAAAGGTTTGCTCTTAACCTTGCCATTGAGAGGCTAAGGTGAAGCAGATGAAAGGAGATGAGGGGTGTGCCTCATTGCTCTTATCCCTGATCAGGGAGAGCATATCAGAAAGTGTGGGAGCTCAGAAAGATGGAGCTCTTTCCACATTATTGACTCGATAGATCTTTGGGTTTTTATCTCAATGCTACAACCATGTAATGGGAGCAAGGAGAGGACTCACTGAATAGTAGGGGATAGGCTACTTATCCCTTTGATCTACCAATTGCCTTACTTGAAGGACTTTTCCTGCTTGGGACAAAATTAAACACACACAAGCATTGCCTCTTAAGGAGGACTTCAGACAGTTTGCCCGACCAAATAACAGGCCGGGTCTCCAGACTACATGAAGAAAGAGGGATTATACCTCAAAGCAAATTGCTAAATAGCAAAGCAAAGCAAGTTCAAAGAACTTAAGCAACTAATGGTACCTGAAATAGTCAAACTAATCAGTACACAGTTCAATAGTTTAAATCAAAAGGAAATGAATCAAACAGTTAAATCAGAGGGACCAATGTGCAAAGCACAAGACTCAAGCTATATGAGTCATATCACCTACAAAACAAAGGTTAGCACATGATATGTAATCAAACTCAATCAAATTTGTATGGTTCCTTTGAAGCATTGATGCTTAACCTGAAACATAAACTCAATCATAAGCCCAAAAGACCACTAGGACAAGCCTAGGGTCAAAAACAAAAGGGAAAGTCAAAACAGCAAACAAATAGTCAACCAAAGTCAAGTTCAAGCATTTAAGAAGCAAACACAATTGGTTTCAAGCTCATATTATGCATCATTGTCATTTCATAGACCAAAGAAGTCAAAACATGGCAAAAGGGAGCACAAAGAGGTCAACAGCAAGACTTGGCTCAAACTCAAACATAATCAATTCCAAAAATCATGAAATAATTCATACTCAATCACAATCCATAACATAGCATGCATATGAAATTTCAGCTCAATTGGATCGTGGGAAGATAGTCAATTAAAATCAGGAAGTCAACACAATTTCAAGTGTGCACAAAGAAGTCAACAAAACATGTGTCATCTTCAAAAAATCATAACTAAATGAAAACAGATGAGAAATGAATGGGATTAACACCAATGCAAAGCTCAAGATGTCTAGTATTCACATGTGAAATTTCATGATCATACAGTAAGATATGAGAATTTCCCAAATGAAATGGCAAGGTGTGTCACACCAAGTCAACAATTGACTAGGCAGGGAAGAAAAATCTCAAACAATTAAGAAATGGCTCAATTAAATCCAGGAAAATTCACACATCAACTAGACATATAAGAGATGGCTCATGCAAAATTTCACATTAATTGAAGGTCAGGAAGCATGTCAACAAAAATCATGAACTTGCATAACATTGGTGTGACACAAATTGTCACACCCTACTTCAAAAATTTGTATCTCACAAACCACATATGATAAATGCACAAACTTTACATCAAAATGAACATGAATGAGTGTAGAATAACCACAAAAAATTTCAGGGTCATTGGATGCATCATCATTATTTCACAAAAGAATTGGCAAAGGGTACAAAATAATGACACATGAACAAAACCCTAATACCATTAAAAATTCGACCAACCAAAAATTCAGCAAAAATCATGATAAAATACTAGACATCAAGATGAACACAATGCTGAAATTTTCATGAATTTTGGATTAACAATGAATGAGATGTGATTTTTGTAAAATTGTGTAACAAAAATGAAATAATTATTGAACAATTAAAATGAATTAATTTAAATAAAAGGAGCCAATGGCATTATGGTAATTCGTGGGGAAATTAAATGAAACGGTGAGTTTGGTCATCCTGCGTGGCGCTCGGTCATTGGGCAAGGTAATGGAACAGTATACATTTCATGCAAAAACACGATATGCAGCAGCCAAACGCAGAACACAGTTTCCAGACTTCTGGGATAAAACATTTTAGGGTTTGTAACAGTACCCGGGTTCGTGTACAGTAACGGTGTTCATCACCAAGAACCACTCATGATCAAACTTTCCAGAAAATAAAATCGAGCATATCAATATGATCAGCAATCAACACACAACACAAATATGACATCCATTTTCACTAACTCATCTTGAACAAAGCAAATCGAGCAAAAACTCATTTGAGCATAAAAAATGAAATCCAGATTTCTCACTCAATGCATAACCATTTCACACGATTTAAACTTCATAATGATCAGAAAAACAAGACCTATCTAAAACATGGCACGATTTTGGGAATAGTGTGATTCGAAAACTTACTCAATCTGCAAGACAGTGATGCTACCGATGTTGTTTGGTCTCGACAGGCTGAAACAGATGTTCACTGGAGTTGGCTTTGATGAATGAACACTGAGTTTTAGCTCAACAATCTCTAAAAGGGCTCCATTCGAGATATGCCATGGAAGGAGCTTTGGATGAAACAGAGCTGGGTTTGCTGTTCCAGCTGGTTATTGTTGCTTGCAAAGGCCTAGCAGAGGTTGATGGATGATGGTAAAACCAAACACACTCGGATTCTTGGAGATTTCTTAGCAGAAAGTTCAAAGGAAGAAAAATGAAAATCCTTGAAAGAGAGAGAACTTTTTCGTTTTTCTGTGTGGCTGCCAGCTCTAGGGTTGGAAATGGACAGAAAATATGTATATATACTTCTGTTTAACATTGCTAATGAAAGTGCTAAGCATGCTTAACTAAAATGAAGCCAAATTGCATTTTGCTAATTTTTGACATATGCACATGGAGGGTGTAAAGGTCTGCACGAATTGGGCCTTTGAGCATGCTTCAAATATCAATTAAAACCAATCCCAAATGGCCAAATTGCTTAAAACTTGCTAAATTAAAAAGTCAACTTTTTTCACACTTGAAATGAATAAAGTCAAGTCAAAAAATGCCATTTTGCATGGTAAGGTTTTGGTAAAAGATGAATGCATTTTTGGAAAGAGGGGAACAAATGGAGCTTGTAGGAAAAAACCCCATCAAATTTGGCCAAAGGGTTCATGAGATATGGCTTGTTGAAGTTCAAAAATTTTTGAAATTGAATTGATCATATCTTGCTAACCATACATGGGATTTGAGAGTTCTTGGACTTTTTGAAAATGGGAGAACAAGATCTTCAACTTTCATGTTGGGAAAAATTCATTTGAAGCTTGTATCATGATGCAAGTTGAGGATCAAGAAGTTTCCATTTTTGGCAGTTAAAATTACAGGTCCAGTTTCTATTTTTGGAAATTTCCTGATTGGCTTCAAATTCTTCAATGATGTTGTTTGCCATGATATATGAGACCTATTGGGACATGAATAAGCTCTTTCAAACCATTTCCATCCATCAAAACCATAAAATCAACCACAGTTGACCAACTTTGACTTTCTAGGGTTTCTGACTGTCTGTGCATGAACTGATGGCTTCTGAACATCCAACCCTTGACTTAAACACTTCAAATGGACCTCCAAGTCATGTGAACTTGTTGGACAAACCCTAGGGCCTTGGCTCTTTGAGAAACACCCTTGCTTGATTGGTTGACTGATCTCCTGATCAGTTTGACCTAATTCTTGGCTTGCTTGCTCTTGAGGCAACTGGGGACAATGCAATGCTATGCAATGTATCATGATATGCTATGACCTAATATGAGATGGTCTGTACAATGATAGGTGCAAATTTGAGGTGCTACAGCTGCCCCTATTCAATCAGCTGGGAACCCGAACGGATGATAGCAATGGCTGTCAGACTTTCAGGGTAAACAGGGATTGAATACAAAAGAACCGTAGAAATTTGCACCAACTGGATATGCTACAAGGAAAACCACGTCATTTACCGATGACAAACTGCATGACAACTTCAGAAAAGCAAAAACCATTTACCGATGGTTGAAGAACTGGAACCTTGATATTTACCGATATCAACTTCAGCACGACCATTTACCGATGGCGGCTGGGGAAAAAAAACAGAACCATTTACCGATGGTTGAAAACTTGATATTTACCAATATCAACTTCAGCAAGACTATTTACCGATGGCTGCTGGGAAAAAAAACAGAACCATTTACCGATGGTTGAAAACTTGATATTTACCAATATCAACTTCAGCAAGACCATTTACCGATGGCGGCTGGGGAAAACAAACTTCTGAAAAACAAACCATTTACCGATGGTTAAAACTTTGACCTTGATATTTACCGATATCAACTTCAGCAAAACCATTTACCGATGGTTGCTGGGAAATAATTTGATGTAGAGGGGAAGCAAGACCATTTACCGATGGTGGCTTCAAAGCAAACCTGATATTTACCGATATCAAGGCCATTTACCGATGACTGCTGCAACTGGGAAATCGATATTTACCGATATCGAAGAAAACTGGGCCATTTACCGATGGCATCTCCGCTTGGGGAGGAACAAAATCTTCGTGGTGATACCAGACAAGACGTTTACCGACGACTTCTGGGGATTCTGATTTTATTAACGAGAGAACAAAAAATAACCAGACATTTACCGATGACTGGGTGAGACTCGATGTTTACCGACATCGAAAGATGATGTTTACCGACATCAAAAAGAATGACCAGACATTTACCGATGACTGGGGTGAGACTCGATGTTTACCGACATCGAAAGATGATGTTTACCGACATCAAAAAGAATGACCAGACATTTACCGATGACTGGGAATGAGAAATTTATTGGGGAGAGACAAACAAATATTTGCAACTGGGAACCAGGTAGGACATTTACAGATGACTCTACTGGGGATTTCTAGCTGGGGAATTATCAGACATTTACTGATGACTGGAAGAAAGACTCGATGTTTACCGACACCGAAACAATGGCGTTTACCGACACCAAAAAAAATGACCAGACATTTACCGATGACTGGGTGAGCCTCGATGTTTACCGACACCGAAACATGATGTTTACCGATATCAAAAGAATGACCAGACATTTACCGATGACTGGGTGGGAACTCGATGTTTACCGACACCGAAACAATGGCGTTTACCGACACCAAACAATAGAACACACGCGGGTGCTGACATGACACTTACTGGTATCACATGAACAATATCTGGGACATGTTGAGGCAAGGCTGAACACTTGCTGGGGGTCTCACTGGGGAGAAACAAGCTTTCTGTCACCATCGGGTGAGGAAATAAACCTCTGCCACCATCGGGTGAGAAAATAAACCTCTGTCACCATCGGGTGAGGAAATAAACCTCTGTCACCATCGGGTGAGGAAATAAACCTCTGTCACCATCGGGTGAGGAAATTTATCTCTGCGGGGATAATCAATTCTGAATGCTGTCGAAGCAACTGTAGCAGACTTGGTGCTGATGTCGAACAAAAATGATCCGCCTCTGCCGGGGGATACGGTCTGATGTGGTTTCGAACACATGAATGCATATGTTTGAATTTTTCTATGGCGTAATGCTCCATATGGGATGGAAATGCTACGCAGTTTGAGGATGCAATGATTTACTATATGCAATGCAATATGATGAGAACTCTGCGGGGAAAATACACAGGACGACTGTGCTGAGGAATCTTCAAGATAAATCCACTGGGGGAACAATACAACTGCCGGGGAACCAACAATACAACTCCACTAGGGGAAGACAAGGCAACTCGCTGGGGAGTAATAAAGCAACTCTGCTAGGAGACAACAACGGTAAACTGCTGGGGATAGCCCAATCAATCCGCAAAAAATTCCGCTTGGGGAAATAAATGCTCCGCTGGGGAAGATAATCCAGGCAACTCTCTGGGGGGTAATAAAGCAACTCTGTTAGGGGAAAACAAAGGTATACTGCTGGGGATAGCCCAATCAATCCACACAAATTCCGCTTGGGGAAATGAAAGCTCCGCTGGGGGAAACTAAACCAGGCAATTCTCTGGGGATAAGGCTCATACAAACCTCAAATAAAACTATGCCTTGGGAAAATGACAGTTACTCTGCCGGGGACGACCCATACAGTTCACGAGTAGAATCAACTCAGCTGGGGATGCAGGTATCGACCTGCTACTGAAACCTGTCCAATCCACTGGTGGGATGAACTCTGCTGGAGAAATATTTCATGAAACCCGCTCCACTCGGGGATCAAGGTCACAACAGCGAGCAAACAGGAAGGAACACCAAGGATACCGGGTTGTAGGTATGAAACGGGTGACCGACCAAAGCGTGAATTGGTTTGAATGCCATAAGTACATCGACCTGATCGTCGGAAACTTCTTCGGTCTGAATACCGGAAAAACATAAGTACATCGACCTGATCGTCGGAAACTTCTTCGGTCTGAATACCAGAAAAAACATAAGTGCATCGACCTGATCGTCGGAAACTTCTTCGGTCTGAATACCGGAAAAAACATAAGTGCATCGACCTGATCATCGGAAACTTCTTCGGTCTGAATACCGGAAAAACATAAGTACATCGACCTGATCGTCGGAAACTTCTTCGGTCTGAATACCGGAAAAACACATAAGTACATCGACCTGATCGTCGGAAACTTCTTCGGTCTGAATACCGGAAAAAACATAAGTACATCGACCTGATCGTCGGAAACTTCTTCGGTCTGAAAACCGGAAAAATTGGCCTGAGCGCCAAAGCGTGAATTGGTTTGTGTTCCAAAACACTCAACATCCTGAAGAGGGCTAGAAAAGCAGTCTTGTTAAAGGATGGACATTCGATTCCATAAGGAACACGAATCTTACTCTGCTGGAGATAACAATCGAGAGATTGACCAAAGAGTGCATGAGACATATTATCTACAGCCGTCAAAACGTAGATAATAACCTCGCATGGAAGATTATCCATAACCGGGTTGTAGGTTGTTAAATGGATAAACGACCGAAAAGAAAGGCATCGGTACCAGGACTAGGTATGCAAAAGATGACCAATCAAAAGAGGATAAAGTTGCTAACTCGGAGCAAATATCCAAAAAGAAGGGGAAAACCCAATGGGGACAATACTGCTTTATCAAGGCAAGTATCCAAAGGGGAAAATAATATCAATACCGCAAACTGGATACTGATAACTGTAAAGAGGGGATTACATCTACCGGTTTGTAGGCAGAAAACCACGGAAAAGCAACCAGTCATCATCGGGATGAGCACAAAGGGTTAACTCCAACAAGGGGAGGAATGTGGGATTTTACAACTACCAGCTGGTGGGTAGAAAACCACAAAGATAGGACTTACAACTACCGGTTCGTAGGTAGAAGCCAACAAAAGTAACCAGTCATCATCGGGATGGGCACAAAGGATTAACTCCACCAAGGGGAGAAAGTGGGATTTTACAACTACCAGCTAGTGGGTAGAAAACCACAAAGATAGGACTTACAACTACCGGTTTGTAGGTAGAGGCCAACAAACAGTCTGCTGAGAGACAGAGTGAGAAAAAGGATTTACAACTACCGGTTAGTGGGTAGAAGACCGTAAGGAAAGGACTTACAGCTACCGGTTCGTAGGTAGAAGCCAACAAACAAAATGAACCACAAAGGTTACCTCTGCTAGGGGGTGAAAGTGGGATTTTACAACTACCAGTTTGTAGGTAGAAAACCACGACAATAGGACTTACAACTACCGGTTTGTAGGTAGAGGCCCACAAATTCCGCTGAGGATAAGATGAATGAGTGCCGGTTAGTGAGCGACTATCCATTTATGCCCCAGGGAAGCACAGGAGACAACCAACAGGAAGCCAATTTAGGATCGATCCAAAAAGGCAGACTGAAACAGGACTCATCCTAATGAGGAAAGAACTCAATAGGGAAAACCCATCCCGTGTAGGGAGGGAACGGAAACAACCGTCATCCACGAGGATGTATCTCAGTGGGGAAATGGCAGGAAAGGATAGACACTTTCTGCTTAAGGGGTTGGCTCTACATGGAGAGATCAGACACACCCACATCTGCTAGGGGAAAATCTACTGGAGAGATCTGTATCAACAAATAGCAGGAGGTAACAATCAACAGATACCCGGCGACAGCTGCAACATGAGTATCTAAATGCTATGATTATGCATGTATGCATTAGGCCTAAAATGTATGATGAATGCTGACAAACAGACATGCTCAACCCACAGGTCCAGGAATCGATCATCCGGAGAGAAAACCAAAGTCACCATAGAGCCAAGAAAATCCACTGGAGGCTGGGACAATAGGGAACAATCATCATCCTGCAGGGGAGGAAGGCCACCAGAGGCTTCCGGAGGGATCGTCGGTCACAACCGGAGAACAGATTTCAACATACTGGCGGACGCGCCACAACAACTCGTGCTGGAAATCAGAGATGCCAAGGAGCAACCAGATCTCTGATGAGGATAGATAGGCATTGAGAAAGCTCATCATGCCAACAACTCCGCTCGGGGATCTATCTGAGGACATGATGGAGCACTGGGATGTCAATCCACGAAATACTGAATCTTCAAAGAAAAGCAACTATGCTGGGGGAGAGAGGAAGACTGCTCTGCTGGAGAGGCGACAGTTGAAGTCTTCAGTAAACACTCTGCTTGGGGAACTGCCCCACAAAAGTATTTCAACAGCAACTTTGCTGGGAATGCCCCACGGTAGGGCTCAAACAGCACTCTACTGGGGATGCCCCACAATAGAGCTAACAGGGATTTGGAGGAAGAATCTGTACTGCCGGGAACATGAAGATGAACAAATTCAAACAACACTGCATCGGGCAAATTCGCTGAGGAGAGACCATACGAGGTTCTGCAGGACAAAGATACAGTCATGCTCGAGATACGAACAATTGTCTTACCTGTTGGTAATCATACCACCCTCGGGAGAGCACTGCGGATCTCCTAAGTGTCCTTCCATCATTGTGAACGTTCACTTTGCTTAAGAACAATTTTTTTGAAAAATTTGTTTATTTTGAAAACAATGATACTTTATCAATGAAAACATGCAAAACATTTGTTGAGTTGAAACAAATAAGAGTGCAAACAATTTGGATAAAAGCTCAAATTGATGTAATGGAATGGTAGTCTGCAAAGGGCGAGACTCCATAGATCTGTACAAGTTTGAAATCGGTGATATATATTGGAGAGGGCTACATTGAACATAATGACCTTTCCTCTACCATTCTGAATTTTCGATGTATTCAAAGCTTCAGTCGACGACGGATCGAGAATCCCTGACGGATGACAGATGTACAGCACAGTCTTGTCAAGATGCAGTTACTTGCCAAATCCCTAATTTTTGCCTAGATTGCCCCCAGTGTGAGGTGTTCAATCTAGCGGGATGCAAATTCTTTTTTTCAATGTCTCTAACTTTTGCCTGGATCGCCCTTTCGGGTTTTCAATCCACCGAGACGCTCTTTTTTGCCTAAGTCGCCCTTTGGGGTGTTCGACTTAGCGAGCTGTTTTGCTTTTTTTGTTTAGGCGAAGTATTTCTTGACTGCATCAGAATTCACAGGACGAGTGAACTTCTTCATCCATTGCTGTAAGTGTCAAAACATTGCCTGAAGAGGCTGGACGTTCATAACTTGGAGTCCACTTGCCCCTGGAATCGGGCACGAAAGACAAGACCTTCTTGAGCACAAGGTCATCTTCTCAGAACTCGAGACTTGACCTTCTTGTCGAATGCTTTTTCACTCTCTGCTGATATGACTGACCATGATACATGACAGTTGATCTCTTCTTCTTGATCGAATTCAGCATCAGTCAACTTGGGACTTTGAGGGTGCTATTTCTCTTTTGTTTTTTTCTTTCTTTTTCTTTCTTTTGATTTGGATTTCTTTTGATTTGGATTTCTTTTGATTTTGCACCCTCTCTTTCTTTTTTCTTTCTCTTCTTTTTTTTTTTGATAATGCCCCAGTTGGCTGTTCTGCTGATTCTCGAGATGCAGCTGAGTGATCTTCTTTTCTTGCTCAAGAAGTCGGGAAATCTCGTCAGGAATCCCTTCAACATCATCTTCGTCCGCTTCGAATACAGGGAATTCAAAATTGGGAGATGACGTCCGATCATTATGTTCAATGGGTTTGAGAAACAACCTGCATAAAGATTTTGATATGAAAAGCTCTTTGAAAAACAAACAAGACAATCGTTATGCAGATGAAAAGATTGCTTTTATTCTTGTTTTTTAAAGGGTTTTTTGTGATCACCAATTTCATGTAAAAAGCGAAAAGGGAAAACAAATGGAAAAACAAATGTTTAACATGAATTTATTTGAATGAAAATATCATTGCACAAAATGTTGCCAACAATGTCATCACTTCTCCTTTTGGCATGGGAGAAGGGTTTTTAAACAAAGTGATTGTTACTCTGACTTATGAACAACTGTAGGAACGCCCACAGTGACCCAATTGTGACAGACACCACCAGGAATGATGAAATTGTTCAAGTTCTCTGCGTCCTCTTCCAAGATAGCAGCATCCTCTTCTTCAGGTTGACCGTCATGGATGAATCCTCCACTTGCAAACAAACCTTGCTCCTTAAGTGCCTCAGAACAGCAGCCAATGCCAGCCCGGGATTGGTTAACCAGGAATAAATCCATCAACAGCACTAAGTCTGGCAAAATCTCCCTCGAGTTCACAATTCTCTTGCTCAGGATGATCCATCAATCTGGCAGAGTCAGCTCTGGTATAATACCGGCAAAGTGCGTCTTCAAAATAAATGAAGATCGCAGGGTCAGACCACAGGACGGGAGACCGGAACAAAACACCCGCTGATGCAAATGATGCATGAAGTGTTTATGCATATGCTTGTTTTTATTTCAAAGGAACTCGAGGGTTTTATTTGCAAACTTTGAAATATTTAGCATTTTGATCATATATGAGAATATCTCATCAGATATATCAGGTGAAAAAATTTTCCCGGTTTTTTCATGTTTTGAAAATTTTTGCAAATAAACTCCTTTGAGTTCCTTGAAAATTTTCTTTTTTCTGATGATATGGATGCAGATGAATGTATGAATGCATGAATGCAACAAACACACTCAAGGATCACGCAAAGCACGCCAAACAAAGGTCGTGGGAAAGCTCATTGTATCCCTAATATCAATCATCCATTTTGGTGGATTTAGGTTTTCACCTTATCGACACCCAAGTTCCATTGATATTAACGGTACATGAACCAGCTCAAACATCCTTAATATCAACCAGCCGCTTTGGTGGATTTTAGGTTTTACCCCTGATCCGGGATCCATTGATATTAACAATGTTTGAACGACTCAACCACGAATCATGGGTTTGTTGAGAGTCACGAGCATGGAGTCTCGGTTAGGAACCACCCAAAGGGAGTGTACTAGGGTTTAAACCTGCCAGACATGTTCTACCAGAGGTTCCCATAATCATCGTTCCATCTTTTGAATATTATCGGAGGAACGAATACTCGTATTCCAAGAATATTCTCAAGAGAAACTCTTATGAGTGTAGTATCGCGTAACAATCGTATCAGAACTGACATCTGAACGACCTCCGCACTACGGTCCTAAAAAATAGGCCAAGATGGGTTTGGTAAACTAAGGTCCTTGGCTTCTGCGGCACATGATTGAAAGAATAATGCCTAACCACAAATAACTTGTGTGACATTATTAGTTCAACATGACCTCCACCAAGTGAATGGACTCGCAAGTCAACTGGCTAAGGAATACTCCACACCAGTCGACAAGACTATGCCATTCTCCTATCCTAGAGTGCACTCGAGTTCGGGTATAGAACTCATCTCACAAAGGAAAATAGACAACCAGCCAGGCAAAATGAATAATGAATATGAATGCAAACATTAATGCACACAATCAATGCAATCAATAAATGAAATGAACAAATAATGAAAGCAATAAAATACGTACAGCAATAGCAACCAAAACCCTAATCCTAGAGAGCGCTAGGAGAGACTCGCTCAGGGAAGATGGACCAGCATAGGTCAACTTCTCTATATCCCCAGCAGAGTCGCCAGCTGTCGCATTACGCGAAAAACCGGCGGGAAAAGAAGAAACAACAGAGCCGCCACCGTGCGTTATTTATCCCAAAAGAGGGAAAGGAAACGCTCAGAGTAAACCTAGGAAAGAACATGGTCTCGCGACCAAAGAGGATGGGTTCGGGAGTCGGTTATGCGAAGGGAAGGTATTAGCACCCCTACACATCCGTAGTACTCTACGGGATCCACGCACACAAGGAAGGAATATTGGTTGCTAAACACTGCTCAAACACACACACACACTGGCTGAAAGAGACACAAGAAACTGACTGAAACTGACTCGGCAGGACATCGTATCCTGGGCCTACTTAGTCTATCAGGCATAGACATCAGAGTCGAAGTAGTTCGGACTGGGGAGACGACACATGCTCGCTAGGATGTCGCATCCTATGCATACGTATCTTCTCGGACGAGAGAAGAATCAGAGCATTCGTAGCTTGGCTGACACGCACACAAACAAACAAAGGCAAAGGCAAACGTGGAGCCTGAATGCCAATCGTTGGACTTACATCAGCATCCGAACCAAAACACACAAAAGGAGGCAAACATGGAGCCCGAATGCCAATCACTGGACTTACATCAGCATCCGAACCAAAACACACGCAAGGGTGGTTAAGACACAAAAGGTTGAAAAAGAAAAAGGGCGCCCGGAGAGATCAGCTCAATCTCCTGCCTACATACTTCATCTGGTGTGAAGATCAGGGCGATGTAGTTCCCCTACGCAGGGACAAGGATCTAGCCTAACCAGATAACAGAGGGAGACACAACTCTAGGGAGACTACGACTCGAGCCTAGATGTTGTCATGCAAAGTCAACCCTAAGTTAAGGTTTCTAGCTAAATGGCATGAGGGCCAAACTATCCTAGACACGGCTTGCACAGGAAGCAAGGGTCTCGATTGCAACGAGGGCAAGAGAAAGGGGAGGTCTCAATCGCAACGAGGGCGAGAGAAAAGGGATATCTCAATCACAACGAGGGTGAGAGAAAAGAATTAGTGTTAGTGGTTAGTCAAACTCGACAAGACATCGCATCTCGTGCCTACGTATCTCATCTGAACATGAGAATCAGAGTTGCCGTAGTTCGGCTACGGAGGGACGAAGGTCTCTATTGCAACTAGGGCAAGAGAAAGGGAAAGTCTCGATCGCAACGAGGGCGAGAGAAAGGAAAAGGCTCGATCGCAACGAGGGCGAGAGAAAGGATCGCAACGAGGGCGAAAGCAAACAAGGATTACTCTAAACTAAACCTAACTTGCACAGGAAGCAAGTCAAAGCTAGCCTAAGAAGCAAAGCAATCACAATCACAGATAGCACACACTATATACATACAAGAGGCTCACACAAGGGTTAGGCACTGAGGCCAACTGGAGTAGGGTCAAAGGTTTGCTCTTAACCTTGCCATTGAGAGGCTAAGGTGAAGCAGATGAAAGGAGATGAGGGGTGTGCCTCATTGCTCTTATCCCTGATCAGGGAGAGCATATCAGAAAGTGTGGGAGCTCAGAAAGATGGAGCTCTTTCCACATTATTGACTCGATAGATCTTTGGGTTTTTATCTCAATGCTACAACCATGTAATGGGAGCAAGGAGAGGACTCACTGAATAGTAGGGGATAGGCTACTTATCCCTTTGATCTACCAATTGCCTTACTTGAAGGACTTTTCCTGCTTGGGACAAAATTAAACACACACAAGCATTGCCTCTTAAGGAGGACTTCAGACAGTTTGCCCGGCCAAATAACAGGCCGGGTCTCCAGACTACATGAAGAAAGAGGGATTATACCTCAAAGCAAATTGCTAAATAGCAAAGCAAAGCAAGTTCAAAGAACTTAAGCAACTAATGGTACCTGAAATAGTCAAACTAATCAGTACACAGTTCAATAGTTTAAATCAAAAGGAAATGAATCAAACAGTTAAATCAGAGGGACCAATGTGCAAAGCACAAGACTCAAGCTATATGAGTCATATCACCTACAAAACAAAGGTTAGCACATGATATGTAATCAAACTCAATCAAATTTGTATGGTTCCTTTGAAGCATTGATGCTTAACCTGAAACATAAACTCAATCATAAGCCCAAAAGACCACTAGGACAAGCCTAGGGTCAAAAACAAAAGGGAAAGTCAAAACAGCAAACAAATAGTCAACCAAAGTCAAGTTCAAGCATTTAAGAAGCAAACACAATTGGTTTCAAGCTCATATTATGCATCATTGTCATTTCATAGACCAAAGAAGTCAAAACATGGCAAAAGGGAGCACAAAGAGGTCAACAGCAAGACTTGGCTCAAACTCAAACATAATCAATTCCAAAAATCATGAAATAATTCATACTCAATCACAATCCATAACATAGCATGCATATGAAATTTCAGCTCAATTGGATCGTGGGAAGATAGTCAATTAAAATCAGGAAGTCAACACAATTTCAAGTGTGCACAAAGAAGTCAACAAAACATGTGTCATCTTCAAAAAATCATAACTAAATGAAAACAGATGAGAAATGAATGGGATTAACACCAATGCAAAGCTCAAGATGTCTAGTATTCACATGTGAAATTTCATGATCATACAGTAAGATATGAGAATTTCCCAAATGAAATGGCAAGGTGTGTCACACCAAGTCAACAATTGACTAGGCAGGGAAGAAAAATCTCAAACAATTAAGAAATGGCTCAATTAAATCCAGGAAAATTCACACATCAACTAGACATATAAGAGATGGCTCATGCAAAATTTCACATTAATTGAAGGTCAGGAAGCATGTCAACAAAAATCATGAACTTGCATAACATTGGTGTGACACAAATTGTCACACCCTACTTCAAAAATTTGTATCTCACAAACCACATATGATAAATGCACAAACTTTACATCAAAATGAACATGAATGAGTGTAGAATAACCACAAAAAATTTCAGGGTCATTGGATGCATCATCATTATTTCACAAAAGAATTGGCAAAGGGTACATAATAATGACACATGAACAAAACCCTAATACCATTAAAAATTCGACCAACCAAAAATTCAGCAAAAATCATGATAAAATACTAGACATCAAGATGAACACAATGCTGAAATTTTCATGAATTTTGGATTAACAATGAATGAGATGTGATTTTTGTAAAATTGTGTAACAAAAATGAAATAATTATTGAACAATTAAAATGAATTAATTTAAATAAAAGGAGCCAATGGCATTATGGTAATTCGTGGGGAAATTAAATGAAACGGTGAGTTTGGTCATCCTGCGTGGCGCTCGGTCATTGGGCAAGGTAATGGAACAGTATACATTTCATGCAAAAACACGATATGCAGCAGCCAAACGCAGAACACAGTTTCCAGACTTCTGGGATAAAACATTTTAGGGTTTGTAACAGTACCCGGGTTCGTGTACAGTAACGGTGTTCATCACCAAGAACCACTCATGATCAAACTTTCCAGAAAATAAAATCGAGCATATCAATATGATCAGCAATCAACACACAACACAAATATGACATCCATTTTCACTAACTCATCTTGAACAAAGCAAATCGAGCAAAAACTCATTTGAGCATAAAAAATGAAATCCAGATTTCTCACTCAATGCATAACCATTTCACACGATTTAAACTTCATAATGATCAGAAAAACAAGACCTATCTAAAACATGGCACGATTTTGGGAATAGTGTGATTCGAAAACTTACTCAATCTGCAAGACAGTGATGCTACCGATGTTGTTTGGTCTCGACAGGCTGAAACAGATGTTCACTGGAGTTGGCTTTGATGAATGAACACTGAGTTTTAGCTCAACAATCTCTAAAAGGGCTCCATTCGAGATATGCCATGGAAGGAGCTTTGGATGAAACAGAGCTGGGTTTGCTGTTCCAGCTGGTTATTGTTGCTTGCAAAGGCCTAGCAGAGGTTGATGGATGATGGTAAAACCAAACACACTCGGATTCTTGGAGATTTCTTAGCAGAAAGTTCAAAGGAAGAAAAATGAAAATCCTTGAAAGAGAGAGAACTTTTTCGTTTTTCTGTGTGGCTGCCAGCTCTAGGGTTGGAAATGGACAGAAAATATGTATATATACTTCTGTTTAACATTGCTAATGAAAGTGCTAAGCATGCTTAACTAAAATGAAGCCAAATTGCATTTTGCTAATTTTTGACATATGCACATGGAGGGTGTAAAGGTCTGCACGAATTGGGCCTTTGAGCATGCTTCAAATATCAATTAAAACCAATCCCAAATGGCCAAATTGCTTAAAACTTGCTAAATTAAAAAGTCAACTTTTTTCACACTTGAAATGAATAAAGTCAAGTCAAAAAATGCCATTTTGCATGGTAAGGTTTTGGTAAAAGATGAATGCATTTTTGGAAAGAGGGGAACAAATGGAGCTTGTAGGAAAAAACCCCATCAAATTTGGCCAAAGGGTTCATGAGATATGGCTTGTTGAAGTTCAAAAATTTTTGAAATTGAATTGATCATATCTTGCTAACCATACATGGGATTTGAGAGTTCTTGGACTTTTTGAAAATGGGAGAACAAGATCTTCAACTTTCATGTTGGGAAAAAATTCATTTGAAGCTTGTATCATGATGCAAGTTGAGGATCAAGAAGTTTCCATTTTTGGCAGTTAAAATTACAGGTCCAGTTTCTATTTTTGGAAATTTCCTGATTGGCTTCAAATTCTTCAATGATGTTGTTTGCCATGATATATGAGACCTATTGGGACATGAATAAGCTCTTTCAAACCATTTCCATCCATCAAAACCATAAAATCAACCACAGTTGACCAACTTTGACTTTCTAGGGTTTCTGACTGTCTGTGCATGAACTGATGGCTTCTGAACATCCAACCCTTGACTTAAACACTTCAAATGGACCTCCAAGTCATGTGAACTTGTTGGACAAACCCTAGGGCCTTGGCTCTTTGAGAAACACCCTTGCTTGATTGGTTGACTGATCTCCTGATCAGTTTGACCTAATTCTTGGCTTGCTTGCTCTTGAGGCAACTGGGGACAATGCAATGCTATGCAATGTATCATGATATGCTATGACCTAATATGAGATGGTGTGTACAATGATAGGTGCAAATTTGAGGTGCTACACACGGATTTGGGGAAGAGATGAAGATGAACACTGTAGCTTAGAAACCCTAAATTCATTTTCCCAGATTTTCCTGTTCACGTGTTTGGCTTTTTCGTTGCATGCTGATACTGTTTGATTTCCCATGTCCAATGGTTGTCCGCCACGCCTATGAACGCTACGCAGCGTTTCATTAAAAAGTCTCCATTATTACCAAAATGCCATCCCCGGTTTTATTAATTCAATTAAAATCATTTCATTTCAATTTTTATTTCACTTTGTTACACAATCTTACAAAAATTATAACTCATCCATTTTAAATCCAAATTCCATGAAAATTTTTGCATTGTGTTCTGCTTGATCTCTACTTTTTTATCATGATTTTTGCTGATTTTTTGGATGAGTAGATTTTTAATGGCATTAGGGTTTTGCTCATGTATGAATATTTTGTACCTTTTACCAATTCAATTGTGAAATGATGATACATTATCCAATGGCCCTGAATTTTTTTGTGCATAAACTAGACTCATCCATGGTGATTTTGGTATAGAGTTTGTGAATTTATCTTATCTGGATTGTGAGTTATGAATTTTTGAATTAGGGTGTAATTTGTGTCACACCATTGATGTGCAACTTCATGATTTTTGATAATATGCTTCTTGACCTCAAATTGATCTGAATTTTTGCATGAACCTACTCTTGGATGTCTAGTTTACATGTGAATTTTCTTGGAATTATTTGTGGCATTTCCCAATTGTTTGAGATTTTCTCCCCTGTTTGACCAAAATGTTGACTTTTGTGATACATGTTGCCATTTCATTTGTGAAATTCTCATACTTTATTGGATGAATTTGAAATTTGACATGTGATTACTAGACATCTTAAGCTTTGCCATGGTGTTGATCCCATTCATTTCTTATATGTTATCACTGAGTTATGAATTTTTGAAGTTGATGCATGTTTGGTTGACTTCTTTGAGCATGCTTGAAATTGTTTTGACTTTCTGATTTTCATTGACTATCTTCCCATGATCCAATTGAGCTGAAATTTTATATGCATGTCATGTTATGGATTATGTTTGATCATGATTTATTTGATGATTTTTGGAATTGTTTATGGTTGGTTTTGAGTTAAGTCTTGCTGTTGACTTCTATGAGCTTTCATTTGCCATGCTTTAACTTCTTTTATTTATGAAATGATGATGATGCATGATATGAACATGAAACCAATTGAGTTTGCTTCTTAAATGTTTGAATTTGACTTTGATTGGATATCACTTGCTGTTTTGACTTTCTCATTCTCTTTTGACCCTAGGCTTGTCCTAGGGATTAAGCGAATGACTGCGTTCTGAGTTAGTTCTGAATCTCATCTCATGTCGGTGACTGGAAACTTTCAGAAGGGTAGGAAATAGTCCAATCACCTTTTTCAGAAGGCTGATCATCTGGAGGATCTTGAAGATGAGCGAGTCATAGCAGAATTGGAACCCAATAGAAATCCATCTCACATTGCCATTAGATTAATTTCTGTTTTTATCTTTTGTGCGATTACCTCTTTCCAGGGATTGCTTCCTGATGTAAATGCCTATTCAGAGGCCATTCAATCAATAAAATCATGTTATTCAGTATATCTCTGTTTTCATTTTCATTTTACTGTTTTGTTTGCAAAAATGACGTCCGAATTTTTGATAAACATTGCATCATGACACATAAGGGCTTTACAGGTACATGCTTAATAAACATTTAACATTGTTGTAAATTTTTAAGTGCTTTGGATCGTCTATTCAGAACCGGTACACTCGGGGCGTTTCCTTAAGATTCCCAGCAGGTTCTCACTACTGTACTCCCCAAGCGGTTGTTTCAGACTATACACTCCCTAGTAGAGTTAACAGTGCCAGACTGTATATCCCCAGCGAAGTTAACAGTACCAGACTGTAGCTTCCCAGCAGAAGCAGCTGTTCCTCAGAGTTCGATGCCAGATCAATGTTTTCAATCCCAGATCGGTGATCTCTTTCCTGGAAGCATAACCTCGGTACCGTATCGGTGTTTGCCTCCCCCTGCTGAGTCATCTCCCGTAGATTATGGTTGCCAGAACCACTTTTGATTCCCCAACAACAGTTTTACAGCGCCGTTCTCTCCCCAGTCAGAGCCTCGGTATCTCGCCATTACTAGAACACCGCGCGGCTGGTCATCTCCCCACATAGTTCATTATGCTGTGCATCTCCAACAGTAGTGCCAGGGTCCGGAAGATTATAATCGTTTCCCCAACGGGATTCCTTGCTTCAGCTTGGCATTTTCCCCAGTATTTCGCATCCCTGCATGTAGAATCATATTGCATTGCATCCTCCCAAATCGCGTAGCATTTCCGTTTTCGCGGAGCATTACGCCATCGTAAAATTCAAACATACGCATGCAAGCATAAAACATTCTCGGTATTCCAAGTGACAAGCCAGAAGTTTGTTTCCAGTGCTCAGACTGAAGTTTGTTCATGACTTATTATCCCCAAGCGGATCGGGTTTTGGAGAAAATCATCCCCAGTAGAGATAAGAATGGGTTGCCTCCCCTAGCAGGGTAATCTCCAAGCGGTTCAGATTCGATGGAGTGTATCCTCAGCAAGGTTTGTCTTTCCCCAGCAGGGTGGAAGTTGACGTGATTATAGGATCCTCAGCACAGTTCCTGGAGTTCCCCGGTGTTGTCTCTGGAGGAGACGTGTGTTTATGCATTCATCATTTAGATAAGCATAGCATATTGCATTATTAGTGCATAGCATTTCCATGATCATGGGGCATTGTGTAAAACAAAAAACTCATGCATCAACATTGCAAACATATCCATTAGCCCTAGGCCGTGGTGACCAGCCGAGATTGGGTTGTTGGAAAGAGTTTAGCATCGCACCATTGGATCGGCTTCAGAATTGGGTTCATCAGCATGGTTGAGAAGTTGATGTTTTCCCAGCAAGTGACTCCTTAGTCGAGTGGGTATCCCCAACAGTGTTACTCCCCAATTGTTAGCAACTTGCCAACTTGGGTCTGTTTCCCTAGCGGATGTGGGTGTGTCTGATCTCTCCATGTAGAGTCTACCCCTTAAGCAGAAAGTGTCTACCATTTCCTTCTGCGCTCCCCACTGAGTTATATCCTCGTGGATGACGGTTGTTTCCGTTCCCTCCCTAACGGGATGGGTTTTCCCTATTGAGTTCTTTCCTCATTAGGATGAGTCCTGTTTCAGTCTGCCTTTTTGGATCGATCCTAAATTGGCTTCCTGTTGGCTGTCTCCCGTGCTTCCCTGGGGCATAAATGAATGGTTGCTCACTAACCGACACTCATTCATCTCATCCTTAGCGGAATTTTTGGCTTCTACCTACAAACCGGTAGTTGTAAGTCCTATCTTTGTGGTTTTCTACTAGTTGGTAGTTGTAAAATCCCACTTTCATCCCTAGCAGAGTTAACCCTTTGTGCTCATCCTGGTCGATGACTGGTTGCTTTTCTGTGGTTTTCTGCCTACAAACCGGTAGATGTAATCCCCTCTTTGTGGTATTGATAGTCTTATCCCCTTTGGATACTTGCCTTGATCAAGCAGTATTATCCCCATTGGGTCTTCCCCTTTCTTTTGGGTATTTGCTCCAAGTCAGCAACTTTATCCTCTTTTGATTGGTCGTCTTTGGCATGCGTGCCGGCTCACGTATCACTGTTTTGTTATCTTCGCCGATGATGATAGACATGAAGAATTTTCCGGTGTTCAGACCGAGGCGGTATTCAGACCGAAGTGGCATTCAGGCCAATTTTCCGGTATCCAGACCGAAGTGGCATTCAGGCCAATTCCCGGTATCCAGACCGAAGTGGCATTCAGGCCAATTCCCGGTATCCAGACCGAAGTGGTATTCAGGCCAATTCCCGGTATCCAGACCGAAGTGGCATTCAGGCCAATTTTCCCGGTATCCAGACCGAAGTGGCATTCAGGCCAATTCCCGGTATCCAGACCGAAGTGGTGTTCAGACCAGTTCCCGGTATCCAGACCGAAGTGGCATTCAGGCCAGTTTTCCCGGTATCCAGACCGAAGTGGCATTCAGGCCAATTCCCGGTATCCAGACCGAAGTGGCATTCAGGCCAGTTTTCCCGGTATCCAGACCGAAGTGGCATTCAGGCCAGTTTTCCCGGTATCCAGACCGAAGTGGCATTCAGGCCAGTTTTCCCGGTATCCAGACCGAGGTGGCATTCAGGCCAGGTCCCGGTATCCAGACCGAAGTGGCATTCAAGCCAGTCTTTTCCGATTTTCAGATCGAAGAAGTTTCCGACGATCAAGTCGAAGTACTTGTGGCATTCAGGCCAGTTTTCCGATTTCCAGATCGAAGTGGTGTTCAGACCAGATTTCCGGTGATCAGACCAACATTGATACTCTCATATTCCTATGCTTAGTGTTCAGACTAATGTGCGGCGTTCAGGCCATGGGTATTCCTGTGTTACCATTCATTTTGGTATTCAGGTCAACTTCCTGTTTCGGTACTCAGACCGATTTTCACCGTGCCAGATGGATTCTTCTTTTGAGATTGCTTCTTTGCCGATTCAGACAGGCATTGTTAATTTTTTCACAGGGATTCAGGATCAAAATCCGGATCTTCTTAGTATTTAACCATCTCCCACTATGATCATATGAAGAATATCCTGCTTCATATTCTCTAGTTGAAGACGTTTAAATAGGGGCAACTGTCATACCCCGATTTTGGTCCTGAATTTTTGATGTTTGTTTGACATGCTTGGCCTAGTTTTGCTTTGGTTTCATATGAGGATTGGTTTTGATTCAAAGTCATGGTGTTGTGATTGTGGATACATCTATGTTCTGGATCATCTGAACAACCAAGGTTTCTTGTGTTTCAAGCCACTTTCTAGTCATGTTTTTTTTGGTTCATGGATACTATGCCAAAACCCCAACCTTATGGTCTTATTTCATGGTTTTGTTCATACACATTATCAATCAAGTTATTCAAGTCATGACTAAACCAATTGTGAAAACCACCGTCAAACCATTTTGTTAATCCATTTCAATTTATTTCAATTTTAAACCATTACATTTGATTCCATACAAAATTACACAAAAATTGACACTTTGACCAATTGTTGACTTTGGTCAACAGTTGACTTTTTGGTCAACTTTGACCAAAGTCAACTTGAATTCTTTTCTATCCTAAACCACCAATTGTCCAATCCTAGTCCTAATCCCATTTTACAACTCCATCTTGATCTTGTTTTGGCCATTTGCACAGGATCTTCAATGCCATCATGCCATGAACTAGGAGCCATAAACTACACACGTGAAGCATAAGCTAGTGCAACCAGCTTCATGCAATGTACCTGCTGCCAAACCAATTGAATGTCATAACCAAGTTGCAAAAAAAAAAAAACATAAACCTGTGTCAAATTTAAACCAAACAAGGAGACAGTGCCATAAAATCAACCTGCATTGAGCCAGATGCAAACCACTTACAACACACCAACCACGTAGCTAATCTTGCATCATGGCCCTACTCAAACATTGCAGCTAACACCCTACAAAAATCTTGCCAAGTCTGCAGTGCCTGCAGCAGACCATAACCACATGACAAGGCCATACCGTTTCCAAGCCATTTGTGTTCAAAACCTACAAAGCCAATCATTCACATGTTCAAGAAAAAAAACAGTACACAATGTAATAGGTCACTCCTCAATCATACATCATGAACTACACATGGTCAAAATGGCTACACAATGCACTTCAAGGCCAAGGCTCCATGCTTTAACCAAGACAAAGGCTGCAATGAACCTGAAAGGATCAACAATACAAACTCCATCATTGAACGGTGACGAACACTCAACAAACCACCACAAATCCTGCTATACCAACCTGAATTCTTAACCTGCACCATTTTCCAAGGGTTGGAACACCAGCACATGACCTGTAAATCCATTCCTAACACAAAGCCCTGCATAATAATTCAGATCTACAGTTAACCAGCCGTTAATTCACTTAACATAAATTTATGGAAAGTTGTTTTAACATAACTCAACTAACAATTTAGCAAATTCAATCCAGCAAGACAGGGTCAGTTCAAGCTGAGAAGAAACTTCTTCTGAAGTTTATTTCCATGAGGAAGCACGACAATATCAATGCTTGTTGGTCTTCTCGCATCAGTTGGAAACAGTAAGGTTATAATTCTTGACGAGCCTGCAAGTGGAAGGGATCCATATTCAATGCAATTGACTTGGCAGTTAATAAAAAAATCAAGAAGGACAGAATAATTTTGCTTACAACACATTCCATGGACGAAGCAGATGAACTAGGTGACCGGATAGCTATCATGGCCGATGGTTCTCTGAAATGCTGTGGAAGCTTCCTTTTCTTGAAGCATCATTATGGAGTTGGTTACGCTTTAACTCTCGGCAACCCAAGCTCATATAAATTTCCCAATTCAGAAAAGGCATATGCTGATGCAGTGAAAGCAGCAGGGCCAACTTTGGGACTTGCTCTACTTTCAACGAGTGAATATTTGATGGCTAGCTTTAATGAGTCCTACCAATCTAGGTTTGGGGCAATTGCGATGAATGGCCAAAACACTGATGGAAGCTTAGGCTACACTATATTACACAACTTTTCTTGTCAGCATGCTGCTCCCACCTTTATCAATTTGATGAATTCGGCAATTCTTAGGCTTGCTACTCATGACATGAATGCCACAATTCAGACACGCAACCACCCTCTACCAAAGCCCGAAGCAACACGGAAACCTGCATTTTCACAACAGAAGCAAAAATCAACGGCAGGTCGTGACATCTAAACCAATGCATCATCATAGCTACTAACATACCTGCTGTTAACAGCACCCATTCTGCAGCAAACTATCCTGCACTTCCATTCATCCACACACCAGTCAGTAGCGGCAAGGGTGCAGGGGTATTGGCATCACATCCAAATAACAGCATCAGGTCCCTAACATTTATGGTCTCAATCATGTTACCTACCTCATCGAGCAGAATAAAGCTCAGCTTGTCGTGATTGCCCATGACGTTGATCCAATTGAATTGGTTGTCTGGCTTCCAGCTTTGTGCAGGAAGATGGAATTTCCTTACTGTATTGTTAAGGGCAAGGCTCGCCTTGGAACTGTTGTCCATAAGAAAACTGCAGCTGTTTTGTGCTTGACAACGGTTAAAAATGAAGATAAAACGGAGTTTAGCAGGGTCCTTGAAGCAATCAAGGCTAACTTCAGTGACAAGTATGAAGAGTACAGGAAGAAGTGGGGTGGTGGAATCATAGGTTCCAAATCCCAAGTCAAAACCGGGATATAGCAGAAGCAGTACGCAAAGTCTCCATAGTACAGCACCTGAACCATTGGATTAAGGTTCAAGAGACCTGAGCTATCGCTGCATCACCAAAAAAAAAAAAAACTGTTAGACAACATTTATTATTGCAACAAAGAGACAGTCTAAAACAAACCATTGGAGAGATGAATGTTGAGATGAAGCACTTGGAATATGAGATCAACAAACGGGAACACACTATTGCAGAGCATGAACAGGAGATAAGAAGTCTGATTTGTTAGGATCTCTTCTCTGATTCCAGGAGCAAAACCTTCCTGGTTTCTTGGTCTCTCTTTCTGGAGAGTTAGCGAATGAAGAAAAACCAGTTGATAGTCGCAAGTTGGCAGGTTTGATACTTAAAAATGCATTGGATGCCAAGGATGAAAACAGAAAGCGGGAATTGGTTCAGAGATGGTTGTCATTGGAGACCGCAGCAAAGGCCCAGGTTAAGGCATGCTTGCTGCAGACACTCTCTTCTCTTGTACTGGATGCACGGTCAACGGCAACTCAAGTTGTTGCTAAAATTGCGGGAATTGAGCTTCCTCATAAACAGTGGCCTGAGCTGATAGGATCACTTTTATCAAATATTCATCAAGTTCCAGCTCATGTCAAGCAAGCAACTTTGGAGACTCTCGGGTATTTGTGTGAGGAAGTCTCTCACGAGGTTGTTGAACAAGATCAAGTAAATAAAATTCTTACTGCTGTAGTTCAAGGTGTGAATTCATCTGAAAAGAACAATGATGTCAGACTTGCTGCTACTAGGGCATTATATAATGCTCTTGGAACTAAGCTTGAATTTGAAAGCATGCGTGTTGGCCAAGCTGTTCCATCAAATTTTGTTCTTGCAATTGAGAAAGCTGCCAACTCATGTGCATTAATTGGACATCCAGTTGAAAATCTCCGAGTTGTCTTGACAGATGGTGCTGCTCATGTTGTTGATTCCAGTAAATTTGCCTTTAAAATGGCTTTTGTCTATGCTTTTAGACAGTGTTACACAGCTTCCAGACCGGTTATATTAGAACCTGTTATCAAACCAGGACAGGTGTTATTCCAAAGACTGACCCAATGCTAATTGACTGACCACAACCTAGTAACATACCTGGGGGAATACTGCTGTGTAAAACCAGACCAAAGTTGAACTTAGGCGAGTGGAAATGCATGGATAAGGTTTGCTGCAGAATTGAGCAACATTAAACCTACAACAAAACCATCTGCCACAATTTCATTCATCATTCTTCAACCACTAACTTTAGCCATAACAATTCAAAGAAAACCAAAGCACAAGCACACTTACCATTTCAGCAGATTACTTTTGATCTGATAACCTCATCTCCTAATTCCAATTTATCATGTCACCTACTGCAGCCAGTCTATGCATTAAAACCATCACTCTTCAAAATATCCATTATCCCAAGTCAAACCAAGCTCACCATTTTTTACTGCGGTAAAAAGGCACACATTAATCAGTCAATTTGCAAAACCTACAGTGCAAAACCATTAACCAACAGTCAGAGGGCAAAGTCCAAAAACATCCCAAATTGGTATGAGGTCAAAGCAGAGAGGAAAGTTTGTGAAGGATACCTTTTCTTGAAGCTAACATGGATAGGGCAATTCAATTTCTGTGCATCCAAAGTGCTTTGCAGAGTTGCTTTTGAACACAAGGGCACCAATTTGTAACCCTAATTCACAGAATATAAATAGGGAGAATGAATCAGTAACCGAAAAAAAACCTAGAGGCAGAAAAGAGACCAAAGAAAAACCCTAGAGAACAACAAAGAACTGAGAGGCAAAAATCAAAAGAGAAAAAACCCTAATTTCTAAAGGTTGGAGGAGCGGCCACTGTTCACAGAAAAGCTAGAGGCGGAAATCTGAGGAAGGAAAAAGACCTAGAACCGTTTACCTGGAGGCCGGCGTCTATACGTTCTTCACCGCCACCACCACCACGACACTTTGTAAGTATTTCTCTTTCTTTCTTTTTTATCTTTCTCATGTGCTTGCTGTCGAAAATATTGTGAGAGTTGAGAGTGATTGAGAGGGGTTTGTTGAGAGCGAGAGAGGGATTCGTGTGAGAGATGGAAAGATGCCATTGTTGCTGAAGGTTTGAGCTCGTGTGAGAGAGACGAGCTTCTGTTTCCATTTTCCTTTTTTCTTTTTATTTATTTCTTTTATTATTTGATCTTATTTCATTTTTAATAAAAAATCAGAAAAGTGTTTATGCTTTTATTTTCTTTTATATTATTATTTACTTTTTATTTATTTAGTTTATTTTTGTTTTTTTTAACAGAGATAAAAAACCACAAAAATATTTATTTTGTTCTTTTTAATAAAAAATCAGAAAAGTGTTTATGCTTTTATTTTCTTTTATATTATTATTTACTTTTATTTATTTAGTTTATTTTTGTTTTTTTTTAACAGAGATAAAAAACCCACAAAAATATTTATTGTTGTTCTTTTTAATAAAAAAATCAGAAAAGTGTTTATGCTTTTATTTTCTTTTATTATTATTATTTATTTTTATTTATTTAGTTTATTTTTGTTTTTTAACAGAGATAAAAAACCCACAAAAATATTTATTTTGTTCTTTTTAATAAAAAATCAGAAAATGTAAAAATGTTTATTTTGTTTTTTTTTTATTTTGTTTTAAATCTGTTAGTCCGGTTCATATAGTTAACATAGTATCTTAGTAATAGATAGTGATGAGTGGCCTAGTGGAGAAGGGTAGTGTTCATATTCTTGAGTGGGGTGGGTTCAATACTCATGTGGGGCTGTTTTTGGCATTTTATTTCTTTTGTTTTTTAATTTGATTGTATCTTCCTTTAGCATTTTTTATGTTGATTAATATCTTTTTATGTTTATTATAATTTCATTTGTTAATAATGCATAGTTATTGTATTTGAATTTAGTTCAAAAAACCATTTTTTTTAAACTATAAAAAGCATACTTTCTCGATTTAATATCGAGCCCTTTTTTTTTCACACCCTCGTAAGTCGATTGCTTTTTAAGCATCGCCGTCGACCTCACGTAGCTTACTCTTGGGCTTTCTTACAATGAGCCGGTTCCTTTGCACTTACACTCATACATTGTTTAATGCTTTATTATTTCATTATTTGATTCGATTATATATTTGTTTATACCTTACTTGTTTGATTAACTGAGGCCTACTTGTATGGTGTATGAGGCATATATTTATATTGTTTTGATTGCCATGACAACCCCCATTCATAACAAATGTACCCCTCTCCCATGAAATGTATAATATTTATTCTTTCATTCTTTATTCATCTGTTAATACAAGAATTAAAATGAACATCCGATAACCATTTCAAAACAAGACCAAAACCTCGATCCAACGTCGAGTAATCTTTTCTCAAAACCTAACAGAACCAGCACGTATTCCTCCACCCTTTTGTAAGTCGATTGCTTTATGCATCGCCATCAACCTTGTAAGTCGATTGCTTCATGCATCGCCATCTACCCTTATCCCTAACACTTCTCCTTGCTCCATTCGTCGATTCTTGTTCCGATTAGGTAGCACCCATTAGATAGAACCCTTTGCATGATAACATAGGTAGAATTCCCATATTCTTCGCATGCTAACATTAGGTAGATATTCCCATTTGTAAATCCTAACACTTAAGTACACGTTGCATGACAACTTTAGGGCAGAGCTTCCCCACTTCTAGACTTTCCCGAGCGTCTCCGATCCTGTGGCATGTAGTCCGTTCTATTGCAAAGAGGTAACTGCCTAAGACTCGATTCAGCGAGCTGCGACACCTACTGCTAGGACGTGAACACATCGCCCACTCTCCTTTGACACAACTGGTGTCCTCCTTTGTAAGTCCATGTTCAGATGGCAACCCCTATGTAGGGGAACTACATCGCCCTGATCCTTGTTCCAGACGAGGTATGTAGGCAGGTGGTCGTGCGAGACCACTCCGGGCATCTTTCTTTTTTCCTTTTTTGTGTGTGTTTGTTTGACAATTGCTAGGCTCGAGTTCCCGACTCCTTAGCGATTTGTTGTTTGTTGTGCTTGTTGTGTGCTTGGAAGCTGATGTAAGTCCATCGAGTGGCATTCGGGTTCCAGTGTGGGTTTGTTGGGTTCGGATGCTGATGTAAGTCCAGTGATTGGCAGTCGGGCTCCACGTTTGCCCTTTTGTGTGTTTGGTTCGGATGCTGATGTAAGTCCAGTGATTGGCATTCAGGCTCCATGTTTGCCTGCTTGTGTGTTGTTGTTTGGCGTGCGTGAGCCGAACTACGGCAACTCTGATTCTCATGTTCAGATGAGATACGTAGGCACAAGATGCGATGTCTTGCCGAGTTTGACTGACAACTAACAACTAATCCTTGTTTGCCTTCGCCCTCGTTGCGATCCTTTTCTCGCCCTCGTTGTGATCGAGACCTTCCCTTTCTCTTGCCCTAGTTGCAATCGAGATCCTTATTCCCGTAGTTAGTTTGAACTACGTTTTGCTCTGATTCTCATTCCCGATGAGATACGTAGGCATAAGACGCGATGTCTTAGCGAGCACACATCCCTTTCACCCATAGGTAGCCGAGCTACGAAGACTCTGATTCTCATTCCAGATGAGATACGTATGCAGTGGATGCGACATCCGTGCGAGTCATTTTCTTTGACCCTTTCTTTTAGTAAATAGTACATTAGATAAACTTACACCCTTTAGACAAGAACAACAAGAGTGGATCCCGTAGAGTACTACGGATGCGTAGGGGTGCTAATACCTTCCCTTCGCATAATCGACTCCCGAACCCAAGATTTGGTTGCGAGACCTTGTCTTTTCCTTTCCTTCTCTTCAGGTTTACTTCGAGCGTTTCCTTTCCCTCCTTTGGGATAAATAACGCACGGTGGCGACTCTTCTGTCATTTCTTTCTCGCCGGTTGTTTCTTTTCGCAGACCGTATTTTTCGGGTTGCGACAGCTGGCGACTCTGCTGGGGACAATAGTTTCCCTAAGCGAGTCCCTCCTAGCTTTTGTAGGTTTCTTGTTTGTTGGGTGTTTATTCTTTTGTACAGTTATTTATTTTCCGCATTTATCTGCTTTATCTTATTGCATTCATGTACATATGTTTGTTGTATCTGTGGGTTCCGTGGGTTGTTTGTTTGTTGAGGGGGGATGTTCTATGAGAGGTAAGCCCATTACCCAGGCTTGAGTGTACACACAGATTTTAGAGTGGATGTTCATGAGGCTTGCGTGGCATGTTGCTACGTTAAGTCGTTCGTGAAGAACCACACCCAGACGAGGTTTCTCTTGGATATATTATGTCCTACGGATGTTCCGTAACGACATGATGTTCCTCTAGAAATTGTCGACTCTGGTGACCATTTCCCGAGAACTCAGTCGAGGCCTCTCCTCCGAGACGTGATTATGTTAGCTCTGGTGGGCGCATTCTCGCTGCTCAATCCGAGGACCCCGAGACTGTGAACTTGCTTTAGGATATCCTGTTGAGGGGAGTCAGCAGAGGTCTTTTATTCCGTAATAATGCCAAACCTTCAGTGGTAAACGTATTATTCTCGACTGAAAGGCTGAAACTGACAAACTTCTGTTCTTAGAACCTACCAGTGAGGGGCGGGCTAAATTCAGGAAACCTTAACCTCCAACCAACCCGGTTTTCTGGAGCAGAGTTTTGGCCTTGTATTATATCCCTCAGTGGGTTTCTCTTCAGACAGTGCAATCTGACAGATGTTCAAGTGGATACAGCAGTCCTGGTTTCCATGTCATTACATTGTATCACATCATTTTGCATTCATATCATTTAACACATGTTTATCCATTTCTAGGGGGTTTACATCTTCTTCTTGATTCCGGTCGGGGTTTTTCTGGTTCTCTTAAGATGGATGTTGGCAGAAATGTTGCAAAATTTGTGGACATAGACGCAATACGCCTCTTCGTGTTGGGAAATCCAGTGCCGACCTTAAGATTTCTTTCATTCGGTGCATCACAGGAATGAGAATAGAAAAGGAGGATTGTTGAATTGCTGTGCGCCTTTGTTTTATAAGTGGTTCAGTTCTCACCTACCCAAATCAGGAGGAATGAGAATAGAAAAGGAGGATTGTTGAATTGTTGTGCGCCTTTGTTTTATAAGTGGTTCAGTTCTCACCTACCCAAATCAGGAGCGTTCGTTGATGTCGTTCGTTGATGTCGAGGACTCGTTGAGTTGGTCGAAGAGATTGATGGGGTTGAGGGCTGAAGATATTGCTTGGTGGTCTGACAGGAGTTTGCTTCGGGCAGATATTATTCACAGCTGTGGGAATTTCCCAAATGTACCGTTGGTAGGAAGAAGAGGAGGAATCAACTATAATCCTTCTCTAGCAGTCAGACAGTTTGGATATGCTTTAAGAACTCCGCCTTTGGAAAAGGATGTGGAAGAATCTCTGTTTTTCCATTCTTCGCCTGATTTGACTGTATCCCGTGAGGCAGCTGAGGCCTGGCTCAAGGTGATCAAGAAAGGAAGAGCTGTGCTTGGAAAAGGAGATTGTAGGACTTATCCTCAGTATGAAGAGTGGCTTCAAGGAAGAGTTGAAGAGTTTGGTCTGCCGTTTCCTATAGAAGAACCTTTGTATCCACCTACTCCTGCGCAGTCAACAATGGTGAGTCGAGAGGAGTATGACAAATTGAAGAAAGCCATGGAGGAGCTTCAAATTGAAAACTCAGATTTGAGTGGGAAGTTGCAAGACTATATGCGTCAATTCCATGAGGCCGAATATCAGAAGGGGGAAGCCGTCAGATTGCAAGAGGAAGCAGAAAGGAAATTAGTTGTGGAGGTGGATTTCTTCAGGAAGACAGACAAGGCCTTGGGATCATCCAGTTCTGAGTTGAAGCGAGTCAAGCAACAATTAATGGATGCTCATGGTAAATTAGCTGGGTGGCAAGAGCGATGGGATGCATTTTCAACTTCTCGGAAGGCAAAGGAGGAGGAGATGGTGACCGAACTGACTGGTCAGATGGAGAAATTGAAGACTTTGTTGAAAGAGAAGAACCATGAGCTTCTGTGTGCCCGTTCTACCAATGGTTACATCACCGATCAACTCAACGAGGCTCGAGGACAGATTGAAGAACTTAAGGTGTTGGCAGGTTTGAAGAAATCCAGACTTGTAGAGGTATTCGGAGAGGATGATGGGAATTACTACAGAGAACACATCAACGAGTTGGATGGGGTTATTCACCAAAGAAATCTGCTTATCCGGCGTTTGATAGAATTCCCAGATCATCCTGACACGATAGCATTACTGGCTGAAGTGAGGAGCAGTCCTTATGGTTTGTACACAGGAGGCTGAGTCCTGATTTTTTGTTCCTCCCTTTACTTTTGCTTTATTGCTGTGTAGTGATGATCCACAGGCTTGTTGTGGAAATCCTCTTTTGATGTACTATCGGCTAAGGCCATTCTCTTTGATTTTATCTATATGAAGACTTTCTCTCTATTGCATCTTGATCTCCGAAGTTTATGGCTCGATTTTCTCGTGAGACTGGAATCAAGGGGGTAGAATACCTTTTTGAAGTGATAAACATGTCATTGCATTAACATTTCATTCTTGCATATTCTTGCATAACAGGTGTCGCCGCGGTGTTCTCATATTATTTGGTGTTCCATCAGCAGGATAGCCGATTCAGGAGTTCACCGGTACGGTACCCGCAGAAACCAGCAAAGAGCAATGGAGAATCTACAAGCAGAGCTCGCAGAGATGAGGGTCCGCATGAACCAGTTCATGGACGTGGTCCAGGGAGTAGCGCAGGGACAGCAAGAGATTAGACAAATGATACAAAGAAATCCCGCAACTACTCAACCAGAGGTCGTGACTGATCCTCCAGTTGGAGAGGTTAATGGACCGGGGCCTATCCCAATCCCACATAACAACCCTGATCAACAACCCATCCACGATGATCAAGATGATCAGTTCTTGCTGCCGGAAGACTTTGGCATGGGCCATGGCATGGATCCCATGTTCAGGAGATTAGAGGAGAGGCTGAAGGCGGTGGAAGGACAAAACCCTCTGGGGGTAGATGTTTCTGATTTGGGATTGGTCCCAGGCGTGAGGGTCCCACCAAAGTTCAAAGTCCCAATCTTCGACAAGTACAATGGTAGCTCTTGCCCGAAGACCCATGTGCAAGCCTACTTCCGAAAGATGGTTGCATACTCTGATGACGAGAAGCTACTCATGTATTTCTTCCAGGACAGCCTAGCTGGGGCATCCCTGGAATGGTACATGAGATTGGATAGAGCCCATATCCGTTGCTGGAGGGATTTGGCAGAGGCTTTTGTGAAGCAATACCAGTATAATGCAGACATGGCCCCAGATAGAACTCAACTCCAGAACTTGTCTCTTAAAAGCAATGAGTGCTTCAGGGAATACGCTCAACGCTGGAGGGAGACAGCTTCCCGTGTTCAACCTCCCATGTTGGAAAAGGAGATGGCCAACATGTTCATGAATACGTTGCCTGGACCTTACCTTGAGCGTCTGGTGGGGTGCAATGCCTCTAACTTTGCTGATGTGGTCTCTACGGGAGAGAGGGTAGAGAATTACCTGAAGACCTACAAGAGCTACAATGGAGGTGGATCTTCATCAGGAGTAAAGAAGCCATTTATGGGAGGACAGAAGCAGAGGGAAGGGGGTGTGAATTCTGCGTCTTCATATCAAAACAGGAGGAATAATTTTCAAAACTATCATCAGCAACCGTATGTTGCGGCTGTGACCATTCCAGCTGCAGCACCACTACAACAACAACAACAACCACAACGTCAACAGAATCAATACCAACAACAGCAACCACAACGTCAACCAGCTCAGTATCAACAACAACAACAACCAGGTAACAGACCCACCTATCAACAGAGGCAGAGGATGATGGATCGGCGTTTCGACACTCTTCCAATGTCGTGCGCTCAACTGCTTGCCAATCTTCAACAGCTACAACTGGTGCAGCTACGCACTCTGGCTCCTCCTGTGGGTAGACTTCCGGTGGGATACGATGCCAACGCTAGGTGTAGCTTCCACTCTGGGGCACCTGGCCACAATATTGAGAACTGCAAAGCTTTTAAGCACGTAGTTCAGGACCTTATTGATTCAAAGGCTATCAGCCTTGCACCGGCTCCTAATGTTGTCAACAATCCCATGCCACAGCATGGTGGTGCGAACGTTAATATGCTGGAAGAAGAAGCCAAGTCTGTTAAGGATGTGTTGAAGTTGAAGACTCCGTTGTTGGAAATTAAGGAATGCTTGATGAAGGCCGATGTTTTCCCCGGTTGTGGGAAAGGTTGTTCGGAATGCGCTACACAGGGTAAGGATTGCTTGAAGCTGCAACAGGGTATCCAGGTCTTGCTTGACAATGGTACCCTCCAAGTTGAAGACTTGTCTGTCAAAGAATTTGCTGAAGGGGTAGTTGAAGAGGTGTTTGAAGACGCTGTTGAAGAATTCACAGATGTTGTTCCTGCTGATTGTGTATTTCCCATTGATGTATTTAATTTTCCAAATGTTGTTGATGATATACCAAACAATGTGTCTGATTTTGATGTAGCTGAACTTGATTCCGGTGTCCCGGATGTTTTCGTTGTAATGAATGAGGTTCCCGAGTATGACTATGATGTCGCTACTATCACCATCTTTTACCCGACTAATCAGATCAGTGTGCCAGAAGCACAACCAGTGCCACCAGTGCGACCGGCTGCTATGACAATCACAACCCCTGGTCCTCTACCTTTCACCAGTGAAAGGGCCATTCCGTGGCATTATGGGGGGAGTGTATACACACACGATCATGGGGTGGAACGACCATTGAAGGTAGAAGAGGGTCGAAAGTCTGAACTCGAAGTTGAAAGTCCCGCAGTGGACAATGTTGGTGGAATCGGGCGATTCACCAGGAGTGGTAGATTGTTCTCGCCACCTGTTACCCAAGCTGAGAGCACTGATGCCGCGGCTAAGGCCAAAGGCAAACAAGTTGTGAATGAGGGAACCTCTGCACCCCAAGCTGTTTCTGAGCCTACTTTCTCGAATGATGTGGACGAGCTCTTAAGAATCATAAAGAAAAGCGATTACAAGGTAGTCGATCAGTTGATTCAGACGCCGTCTAAGATATCCATTCTCTCACTCCTGTTGTGTTCAGAGGCACACAGGGACGCACTTCTGAAGGTCCTTAATGCTGCATATGTGCCTCAGGAGATCTCAGTAAACCAGCTAGAAGGGATCATTGCAAATGTTCATGCGAGCAATGGGCTGGGCTTTACTGATTCTGACTTAACACCAGCTGGACGCAACCATAACAAGGCTTTGCATATCTCAATGGAATGCAAAGACACCGTGTTATCTCATGTTCTGGTGGATATAGGTTCCTCTCTCAATGTGCTACCCAAGAGAGCCCTGTCAAGGTTGGAAGTAGAAGGTTTGATCTTGAAACCTTCCGATCTCATGGTGAGAGCCTTCGATGGTTCTAAGAGGGCGGTGTTTGGAGAGGTAGAATTGCCAATTCAGATTGGATCACAAACCTCCAACACTGTCTTCTATGTGATGGATATCAGTCCCTCGTATAGTTGCCTGCTGGGTCGTCCTTGGATCCACAATGCTGGGGCAGTCTCTTCAACACTGCATCAGAAGATCAAATTCCCGGTCAATGGAAGAATTATCACTGTCTGTGGTGAGGAGGACATCCTGGTCAGTAACCTGTCTACATTCAAGTACGTATAGGTGGAAGGTGAAATTCAAGAGACTCTCTGTCAGGCCTTTGAGTCAGTTCAGATCAAGGATGCAGCTCCGTTAGAAGAGTTTAAAGCAGGTGCCTCTATCTCATCTTTCAAGCAGGCGCAAGCCTTGGTGGATTCAGGTGTTGCTCCCGGTTGGGGACGTCTGTTGGAGTTACCGATGAAAGACGACAAGTTCGGGATTGGGTATCAACCAGCGCTGACTTCTACAACTTCAGCACTTCAGACTCGTCAAGGGCCGATTACTTTCTCCAGTGCTGGCGTCATCCAATATGGCCAGATCTCTGCAATCAACGATGAAGATGGGGATAGTGATTGCGACATCGACAACTGGGTGCGTCCGAGGATCCCGGGTGAAGTCATCAACAATTGGTCTGCGGAGGAAATTGTCCAAGTCACTCTGCTAGAGGAGTAATTTTTCTTGTTTATTCATGCATGTCCAAGTCTTACGTTCCGCCCAGGGCGTAATGACTCATTGTAGGGCTCATCTATGTGGATACCTGCATTGTTTATCATAAATGAAGGACGTCTTTTGCATTCAAATATTTTGTTCATTGTCTTTCTATTTTTACAGTTTTCAAAAAAAATTCAAAAAAATAAATAATATTTGGCAATGTTTTGTTTAGTTTTCACTCACTGTTCACACTCATAAGCACATACCATCACTCATGCAGATACACATCACCGGATCCTATTGATAACAGTTCTGCTATGGCTCGCTTCGACTTCGAAAATCCAATCTTCCAAGCTGAAGAAGAGGTTGATGAAGACTGTGAACTCCCTGAAGAACTTGCCAGGCTGCTAAAACAGGAGGAAAGGGTCATTCAACCGCATCAAGAGTCTACTGAAGTGATAAATCTTGGCACCGAGGACGTCAAGAAAGAAATCAAGATAGGGGCTGCTTTGGAAGATGATGTGAAGAAGGGGTTGATTGAACTGTTGCAGGAGTATGTTGACGTCTTCGCTTGGTCTTATCAGGATATGCCAGGGCTTGACACAGATATTGTGGTACACCGTTTACCTCTCAAAGAGGGTTGTCCTCCGGTCAAGCAGAAGCTCAGAAGAACAAGACCAGAGATGGCTGTAAAGATAAAGGAAGAAGTGCAGAAACAGTTGGATGCAGGGTTCCTAGCGGTTACCAATTATCCGCCATGGGTCGCAAACATCGTTCCAGTACCTAAGAAGGATGGAAAGGTACGGATGTGTGTCGACTACCGGGATCTGAACAGAGCTAGCCCTAAAGATGATTTCCCATTACCTCACATCGACGTTTTGGTGGATAACACAGCTCAGTTCTCGGTATTCTCCTTCATGGATGGCTTTTCTGGCTATAACCAAATCAAGATGGCACCAGAAGACATGGAGAAGACAACTTTCATAACCCCGTGGGGCACCTTCTGCTACAAGGTGATGCCGTTTGGTCTGAAAAACGCTGGGGCAACATATCAACGAGCTATGGTGACTCTATTCCATGATATGATTCATCATGAAATCGAGGTTTATGTGGACGATATGATTGCCAAATCTCAGACAGAAGAAGAACATTTGGTGAATCTGCAGAAATTGTTTGAACGGTTAAGGAAATTCAAGCTGAGGCTTAATCCGAACAAGTGCACTTTCGGGGTGAGATCTGGAAAGCTACTGGGTTTTATTGTTAGTGGAAAAGGGATTGAGGTGGATCCTGACAAAGTGAAAGCGATACAGGAAATGCCTGAGCCAAGAACAGAAAAGCAAGTCCGTGGTTTCTTAGGGAGGTTGAACTACATTGCAAGGTTCATCTCTCACCTAACAGCCACGTGTGAGCCAATTTTCAAATTGCTGAGGAAAGATCAGGCTATCAGGTGGAATGACGATTGTCAAAGGGCTTTTGAAAAGATAAAAGAGTATTTGCAGAGTCCCCCTATCCTTATGCCTCCAGTCCCAGGAAGGCCGCTGATTATGTACTTGACGGTACTCGACAATTCCATGGGTTGTGTTCTCGGTCAACACGACGAGACCGGTAGAAAGGAGCATGCCATCTACTACCTGAGTAAAAAATTCACAGACTGCGAGTCGAGATACTCAATGCTCGAAAAGACATGTTGTGCACTGGCATGGGCTGCTAAGCGATTGAGACAATACATGCTGACTCACACAACCTTACTGATCTCCAAGATGGATCCAGTCAAGTACATATTCGAGAAACCAGCTCTCACCGGAAGAGTTGCTCGTTGGCAAATGGTATTGACAGAGTATGATATCCAGTATACATCCCAGAAAGCCATCAAGGGGAGTATTCTGTCAGACTATCTTGCTCAACAACCGGTTGAAGACTATGAGCCAATGAAGTTTGATTTTCCAGATGAAGACATCATGTTCCTCAAGATGAAAGACTGTGAAGAGCCAGTTGTTGGGGAGGGACCTGATCCAGATGAAAAGTGGACTTTAACGTTTGATGGGGCCGTAAACGCCAGAGGAAGTGGAATTGGTGCTGTCATTACAACTCCGAAAGGTGCCCACATGCCTTTCACCGCTCGCCTGACTTTCGAGTGCACCAATAATGAAGCTGAGTACGAGGCTTGTATCTTGGGAATTGAGCAAGCCATTGATATGAGAATCAAGACTCTGGACATCTTCGGAGATTCAGCTCTAGTGATCAATCAAGTGAATGGTGATTGGAATACTCTCCAGCCTACTCTGGTCCCTTACAGAGATTACACGAGAAGACTGTTGACTTTCTTCACAACAGTAAAGATGTATCATATACCTCGTGACGAGAACCAGATGGCAGATGCTCTTGCTACTCTATCCTCCATGATCAAGGTGTTCCGGTGGAACCATGTTCCTAGTATCGATGTTATGCGCCTTGATAGGGCCGCATATGTGTTTGCTGCTGAACTGGTAGTTGATGACAAGCCCTGGTATCACGACATCAAATGCTTTCTGAAGAATCAAGAGTACCCTGCAGGGGCATCCAACAATGACAGAAAGACTTTGAGAAGATTGGCAGGCAGTTTCTTTTTGAATAAAGACGATGTGTTGTATAAGAGGAACTTCGACATGGTTCTGCTCAGATGCGTGGACATACACGAAGCGGACATGTTAATGCAGGAAGTTCATGAAGGCTCCTTCGGTACTCATGCCGGCGGACATGCAATGGCTAAGAAATTATTAAGGGCGGGTTATTACTGGATGACCATGGAGTCAGATTGTTTCAAGTATGCTCGGAAGTGTCATAAATGCCAGATTTATGCTGATAAGGTGCATGTACCGCCGAATCCTCTGAATGTGATGTCTTCGCCGTGGCCGTTTGCGATGTGGGGCATTGACATGATTGGAAAGATTGAGCCGACTGCTTCCAATGGGCATCGCTTCATCCTTGTTGCCATCGACTATTTCACCAAGTGGGTCGAAGCAGCATCATTCGCGAATGTCACCAGACATGTGGTTGCCCGTTTCATTAAGAAAGAAATCATTTGTCGTTATGGGATTCCTGAAAGAATCATTACTGATAATGGTTCCAATCTCAATAACAAAATGATGAAGGAGTTGTGCCAGAACTTCAACATTCAGCATCACAATTCTTCCCCTTACCGTCCTAAGATGAATGGTGCTGTTGAGGCAGCAAATAAGAACATAAAGAAGATTGTGCAGAAGATGGTCGTTACGTACAGAGATTGGCATGAGATGCTACCCTTCGCCTTGCATGGGTACCGCACTTCAGTACGTACATCGACCGGGGCAACCCCTTACTCCCTTGTGTATGGTATGGAAGCAGTCCTACCTGTTGAAGTGGAGATTCCTTCTCTAAGAGTCCTGTTGGATGTCAAGCTAGACGAAGCTGAATGGATTCGGACAAGGTTCAACGAGTTGAGTCTTATCGAAGAGAAGCGAATGGCAGCCATTTGTCATGGGCAGTTGTATCAGAGTCGGATGAAGAGAGCCTTTGATCAGAAAGTGCGTCCTCGTCGTTTCCAAGTCGGAGATTTAGTGTTGAAAAGGATCCTTCCTCCTCAGACAGATCACAGGGGCAAGTGGACTCCTAACTATGAGGGACCTTATGTTGTCACCAAGGTTTTTGATGGAGGGGCCTTAATGCTTGCAACGATGGATGGTGAAGACTTCACTTCCCCGGTGAACTCAGACGCAGTTAAAAAATACTTCGCATGAAATAGACCCGCTGGACAGTAAAAAGAGTAGTCCAGGCAAAAATGGGCATCCCGACGAACCAAGAAAATGAAAAAAGGTTCGGGCAAAAATTAGGGATTAAAAATAAAAAAAAGATAGTACACCCGGTAAGTTGAAAACCTGAAAAGGCAACTTAGGCAAAAATGGGTATCCCGGTGGATTGAAAACCCGAAAGGGCGATCCAGGCAAAAGTTAGGGATTAAGCGAATGACTGCGTTCTGAGTTAGTTCTGAATCTCATCTCATGTCGGTGACTGGAAACTTTCAGAAGGGTAGGAAATAGTCCAATCACCTTTTTCAGAAGGCTGATCATCTGGAGGATCTTGAAGATGAGCGAGTCATAGCAGAATTGGAACCCAATAGAAATCCATCTCACATTGCCATTAGATTAATTTCTGTTTTTATCTTTTGTGCGATTACCTCTTTCCAGGGATTGCTTCCTGATGTAAATGCCTATTCAGAGGCCATTCAATCAATAAAATCATGTTATTCAGTATATCTCTGTTTTCATTTTCATTTTACTGTTTTGTTTGCAAAAATGACGTCCGAATTTTTGATAAACATTGCATCATGACACATAAGGGCTTTACAGGTACATGCTTAATAAACATTTAACATTGTTGTAAATTTTTAAGTGCTTTGGATCGTCTATTCAGAACCGGTACACTCGGGGCGTTTCCTTAAGATTCCCAGCAGGTTCTCACTACTGTACTCCCCAAGCGGTTGTTTCAGACTATACACTCCCTAGTAGAGTTAACAGTGCCAGACTGTATATCCCCAGCGAAGTTAACAGTACCAGACTGTAGCTTCCCAGCAGAAGCAGCTGTTCCTCAGAGTTCGATGCCAGATCAATGTTTTCAATCCCAGATCGGTGATCTCTTTCCTGGAAGCATAACCTCGGTACCGTATCGGTGTTTGCCTCCCCCTGCTGAGTCATCTCCCGTAGATTATGGTTGCCAGAACCACTTTTGATTCCCCAACAACAGTTTTACAGCGCCGTTCTCTCCCCAGTCAGAGCCTCGGTATCTCGCCATTACTAGAACACCGCGCGGCTGGTCATCTCCCCACATAGTTCATTATGCTGTGCATCTCCAACAGTAGTGCCAGGGTCCGGAAGATTATAATCGTTTCCCCAACGGGATTCCTTGCTTCAGCTTGGCATTTTCCCCAGTATTTCGCATCCCTGCATGTAGAATCATATTGCATTGCATCCTCCCAAATCGCGTAGCATTTCCGTTTTCGCGGAGCATTACGCCATCGTAAAATTCAAACATACGCATGCAAGCATAAAACATTCTCGGTATTCCAAGTGACAAGCCAGAAGTTTGTTTCCAGTGCTCAGACTGAAGTTTGTTCATGACTTATTATCCCCAAGCGGATCGGGTTTTGGAGAAAATCATCCCCAGTAGAGATAAGAATGGGTTGCCTCCCCTAGCAGGGTAATCTCCAAGCGGTTCAGATTCGATGGAGTGTATCCTCAGCAAGGTTTGTCTTTCCCCAGCAGGGTGGAAGTTGACGTGATTATAGGATCCTCAGCACAGTTCCTGGAGTTCCCCGGTGTTGTCTCTGGAGGAGACGTGTGTTTATGCATTCATCATTTAGATAAGCATAGCATATTGCATTATTAGTGCATAGCATTTCCATGATCATGGGGCATTGTGTAAAACAAAAAACTCATGCATCAACATTGCAAACATATCCATTAGCCCTAGGCCGTGGTGACCAGCCGAGATTGGGTTGTTGGAAAGAGTTTAGCATCGCACCATTGGATCGGCTTCAGAATTGGGTTCATCAGCATGGTTGAGAAGTTGATGTTTTCCCAGCAAGTGACTCCTTAGTCGAGTGGGTATCCCCAACAGTGTTACTCCCCAATTGTTAGCAACTTGCCAACTTGGGTCTGTTTCCCTAGCGGATGTGGGTGTGTCTGATCTCTCCATGTAGAGTCTACCCCTTAAGCAGAAAGTGTCTACCATTTCCTTCTGCGCTCCCCACTGAGTTATATCCTCGTGGATGACGGTTGTTTCCGTTCCCTCCCTAACGGGATGGGTTTTCCCTATTGAGTTCTTTCCTCATTAGGATGAGTCCTGTTTCAGTCTGCCTTTTTGGATCGATCCTAAATTGGCTTCCTGTTGGCTGTCTCCCGTGCTTCCCTGGGGCATAAATGAATGGTTGCTCACTAACCGACACTCATTCATCTCATCCTTAGCGGAATTTTTGGCTTCTACCTACAAACCGGTAGTTGTAAGTCCTATCTTTGTGGTTTTCTACTAGTTGGTAGTTGTAAAATCCCACTTTCATCCCTAGCAGAGTTAACCCTTTGTGCTCATCCTGGTCGATGACTGGTTGCTTTTCTGTGGTTTTCTGCCTACAAACCGGTAGATGTAATCCCCTCTTTGTGGTATTGATAGTCTTATCCCCTTTGGATACTTGCCTTGATCAAGCAGTATTATCCCCATTGGGTCTTCCCCTTTCTTTTGGGTATTTGCTCCAAGTCAGCAACTTTATCCTCTTTTGATTGGTCGTCTTTGGCATGCGTGCCGGCTCACGTATCACTGTTTTGTTATCTTCGCCGATGATGATAGACATGAAGAATTTTCCGGTGTTCAGACCGAGGCGGTATTCAGACCGAAGTGGCATTCAGGCCAATTTTCCGGTATCCAGACCGAAGTGGCATTCAGGCCAATTCCCGGTATCCAGACCGAAGTGGCATTCAGGCCAATTCCCGGTATCCAGACCGAAGTGGTATTCAGGCCAATTCCCGGTATCCAGACCGAAGTGGCATTCAGGCCAATTTTCCGGTATCCAGACCGAAGTGGCATTCAGGCCAATTCCCGGTATCCAGACCGAAGTGGTGTTCAGACCAGTTCCCGGTATCCAGACCGAAGTGGCATTCAGGCCAGTTTTCCCGGTATCCAGACCGAAGTGGCATTCAGGCCAATTCCCGGTATCCAGACCGAAGTGGCATTCAGGCCAGTTTTCCCGGTATCCAGACCGAAGTGGCATTCAGGCCAGTTTTCCCGGTATCCAGACCGAAGTGGCATTCAGGCCAGTTTTCCCGGTATCCAGACCGAGGTGGCATTCAGGCCAGGTCCCGGTATCCAGACCGAAGTGGCATTCAAGCCAGTCTTTTCCGATTTTCAGATCGAAGAAGTTTCCGACGATCAAGTCGAAGTACTTGTGGCATTCAGGCCAGTTTTCCGATTTCCAGATCGAAGTGGTGTTCAGACCAGATTTCCGGTGATCAGACCAACATTGATACTCTCATATTCCTATGCTTAGTGTTCAGACTAATGTGCGGCGTTCAGGCCATGGGTATTCCTGTGTTACCATTCATTTTGGTATTCAGGTCAACTTCCTGTTTCGGTACTCAGACCGATTTTCACCGTGCCAGATGGATTCTTCTTTTGAGATTGCTTCTTTGCCGATTCAGACAGGCATTGTTAATTTTTTCACAGGGATTCAGGATCAAAATCCGGATCTTCTTAGTATTTAACCATCTCCCACTATGATCATATGAAGAATATCCTGCTTCATATTCTCTAGTTGAAGACGTTTAAATAGGGGCAACTGTCATACCCCGATTTTGGTCCTGAATTTTTGATGTTTGTTTGACATGCTTGGCCTAGTTTTGCTTTGGTTTCATATGAGGATTGGTTTTGATTCAAAGTCATGGTGTTGTGATTGTGGATACATCTATGTTCTGGATCATCTGAACAACCAAGGTTTCTTGTGTTTCAAGCCACTTTCTAGTCATGTTTTTTTTGGTTCATGGATACTATGCCAAAACCCCAACCTTATGGTCTTATTTCATGGTTTTGTTCATACACATTATCAATCAAGTTATTCAAGTCATGACTAAACCAATTGTGAAAACCACCGTCAAACCATTTTGTTAATCCATTTCAATTTATTTCAATTTTAAACCATTACATTTGATTCCATACAAAATTACACAAAAATTGACACTTTGACCAATTGTTGACTTTGGTCAACAGTTGACTTTTTGGTCAACTTTGACCAAAGTCAACTTGAATTCTTTTCTATCCTAAACCACCAATTGTCCAATCCTAGTCCTAATCCCATTTTACAACTCCATCTTGATCTTGTTTTGGCCATTTGCACAGGATCTTCAATGCCATCATGCCATGAACTAGGAGCCATAAACTACACACGTGAAGCATAAGCTAGTGCAACCAGCTTCATGCAATGTACCTGCTGCCAAACCAATTGAATGTCATAACCAAGTTGCAAAAAAAAAAACATAAACCTGTGTCAAATTTAAACCAAACAAGGAGACAGTGCCATAAAATCAACCTGCATTGAGCCAGATGCAAACCACTTACAACACACCAACCACGTAGCTAATCTTGCATCATGGCCCTACTCAAACATTGCAGCTAACACCCTACAAAAATCTTGCCAAGTCTGCAGTGCCTGCAGCAGACCATAACCACATGACAAGGCCATACCGTTTCCAAGCCATTTGTGTTCAAAACCTACAAAGCCAATCATTCACATGTTCAAGAAAAAAAACAGTACACAATGTAATAGGTCACTCCTCAATCATACATCATGAACTACACATGGTCAAAATGGCTACACAATGCACTTCAAGGCCAAGGCTCCATGCTTTAACCAAGACAAAGGCTGCAATGAACCTGAAAGGATCAACAATACAAACTCCATCATTGAACGGTGACGAACACTCAACAAACCACCACAAATCCTGCTATACCAACCTGAATTCTTAACCTGCACCATTTTCCAAGGGTTGGAACACCAGCACATGACCTGTAAATCCATTCCTAACACAAAGCCCTGCATAATAATTCAGATCTACAGTTAACCAGCCGTTAATTCACTTAACATAAATTTATGGAAAGTTGTTTTAACATAACTCAACTAACAATTTAGCAAATTCAATCCAGCAAGACAGGGTCAGTTCAAGCTGAGAAGAAACTTCTTCTGAAGTTTATTTCCATGAGGAAGCACGACAATATCAATGCTTGTTGGTCTTCTCGCATCAGTTGGAAACAGTAAGGTTATAATTCTTGACGAGCCTGCAAGTGGAAGGGATCCATATTCAATGCAATTGACTTGGCAGTTAATAAAAAAATCAAGGACAGAATAATTTTGCTTACAACACATTCCATGGACGAAGCAGATGAACTAGGTGACCGGATAGCTATCATGGCCGATGGTTCTCTGAAATGCTGTGGAAGCTTCCTTTTCTTGAAGCATCATTATGGAGTTGGTTACGCTTTAACTCTCGGCAACCCAAGCTCATATAAATTTCCCAATTCAGAAAAGGCATATGCTGATGCAGTGAAAGCAGCAGGGCCAACTTTGGGACTTGCTCTACTTTCAACGAGTGAATATTTGATGGCTAGCTTTAATGAGTCCTACCAATCTAGGTTTGGGGCAATTGCGATGAATGGCCAAAACACTGATGGAAGCTTAGGCTACACTATATTACACAACTTTTCTTGTCAGCATGCTGCTCCCACCTTTATCAATTTGATGAATTCGGCAATTCTTAGGCTTGCTACTCATGACATGAATGCCACAATTCAGACACGCAACCACCCTCTACCAAAGCCCGAAGCAACACGGAAACCTGCATTTTCACAACAGAAGCAAAAATCAACGGCAGGTCGTGACATCTAAACCAATGCATCATCATAGCTACTAACATACCTGCTGTTAACAGCACCCATTCTGCAGCAAACTATCCTGCACTTCCATTCATCCACACACCAGTCAGTAGCGGCAAGGGTGCAGGGGTATTGGCATCACATCCAAATAACAACATCAGGTCCCTAACATTTATGGTCTCAATCATGTTACCTACCTCATCGAGCAGAATAAAGCTCAGCTTGTCGTGATTGCCCATGACGTTGATCCAATTGAATTGGTTGTCTGGCTTCCAGCTTTGTGCAGGAAGATGGAATTTCCTTACTGTATTGTTAAGGGCAAGGCTCGCCTTGGAACTGTTGTCCATAAGAAAACTGCAGCTGTTTTGTGCTTGACAACGGTTAAAAATGAAGATAAAACGGAGTTTAGCAGGGTCCTTGAAGCAATCAAGGCTAACTTCAGTGACAAGTATGAAGAGTACAGGAAGAAGTGGGGTGGTGGAATCATAGGTTCCAAATCCCAAGTCAAAACCGGGATATAGCAGAAGCAGTACGCAAAGTCTCCATAGTACAGCACCTGAACCATTGGATTAAGGTTCAAGAGACCTGAGCTATCGCTGCATCACCAAAAAAAAAAAAAAACTGTTAGACAACATTTATTATTGCAACAAAGAGACAGTCTAAAACAAACCATTGGAGAGATGAATGTTGAGATGAAGCACTTGGAATATGAGATCAACAAACGGGAACACACTATTGCAGAGCATGAACAGGAGATAAGAAGTCTGATTTGTTAGGATCTCTTCTCTGATTCCAGGAGCAAAACCTTCCTGGTTTCTTGGTCTCTCTTTCTGGAGAGTTAGCGAATGAAGAAAAACCAGTTGATAGTCGCAAGTTGGCAGGTTTGATACTTAAAAATGCATTGGATGCCAAGGATGAAAACAGAAAGCGGGAATTGGTTCAGAGATGGTTGTCATTGGAGACCGCAGCAAAGGCCCAGGTTAAGGCATGCTTGCTGCAGACACTCTCTTCTCTTGTACTGGATGCACGGTCAACGGCAACTCAAGTTGTTGCTAAAATTGCGGGAATTGAGCTTCCTCATAAACAGTGGCCTGAGCTGATAGGATCACTTTTATCAAATATTCATCAAGTTCCAGCTCATGTCAAGCAAGCAACTTTGGAGACTCTCGGGTATTTGTGTGAGGAAGTCTCTCACGAGGTTGTTGAACAAGATCAAGTAAATAAAATTCTTACTGCTGTAGTTCAAGGTGTGAATTCATCTGAAAAGAACAATGATGTCAGACTTGCTGCTACTAGGGCATTATATAATGCTCTTGGAACTAAGCTTGAATTTGAAAGCATGCGTGTTGGCCAAGCTGTTCCATCAAATTTTGTTCTTGCAATTGAGAAAGCTGCCAACTCATGTGCATTAATTGGACATCCAGTTGAAAATCTCCGAGTTGTCTTGACAGATGGTGCTGCTCATGTTGTTGATTCCAGTAAATTTGCCTTTAAAATGGCTTTTGTCTATGCTTTTAGACAGTGTTACACAGCTTCCAGACCGGTTATATTAGAACCTGTTATCAAACCAGGACAGGTGTTATTCCAAAGACTGACCCAATGCTAATTGACTGACCACAACCTAGTAACATACCTGGGGGAATACTGCTGTGTAAAACCAGACCAAAGTTGAACTTAGGCGAGTGGAAATGCATGGATAAGGTTTGCTGCAGAATTGAGCAACATTAAACCTACAACAAAACCATCTGCCACAATTTCATTCATCATTCTTCAACCACTAACTTTAGCCATAACAATTCAAAGAAAACCAAAGCACAAGCACACTTACCATTTCAGCAGATTACTTTTGATCTGATAACCTCATCTCCTAATTCCAATTTATCATGTCACCTACTGCAGCCAGTCTATGCATTAAAACCATCACTCTTCAAAATATCCATTATCCCAAGTCAAACCAAGCTCACCATTTTTTACTGCGGTAAAAAGGCACACATTAATCAGTCAATTTGCAAAACCTACAGTGCAAAACCATTAACCAACAGTCAGAGGGCAAAGTCCAAAAACATCCCAAATTGGTATGAGGTCAAAGCAGAGAGGAAAGTTTGTGAAGGATACCTTTTCTTGAAGCTAACATGGATAGGGCAATTCAATTTCTGTGCATCCAAAGTGCTTTGCAGAGTTGCTTTTGAACACAAGGGCACCAATTTGTAACCCTAATTCACAGAATATAAATAGGGAGAATGAATCAGTAACCGAAAAAAAACCTAGAGGCAGAAAAGAGACCAAAGAAAAACCCTAGAGAACAACAAAGAACTGAGAGGCAAAAATCAAAAGAGAAAAAACCCTAATTTCTAAAGGTTGGAGGAGCGGCCACTGTTCACAGAAAAGCTAGAGGCGGAAATCTGAGGAAGGAAAAAGACCTAGAACCGTTTACCTGGAGGCCGGCGTCTATACGTTCTTCACCGCCACCACCACCACGACACTTTGTAAGTATTTCTCTTTCTTTCTTTTTTATCTTTCTCATGTGCTTGCTGTCGAAAATATTGTGAGAGTTGAGAGTGATTGAGAGGGGTTTGTTGAGAGCGAGAGAGGGATTCGTGTGAGAGATGGAAAGATGCCATTGTTGCTGAAGGTTTGAGCTCGTGTGAGAGAGACGAGCTTCTGTTTCCATTTTCCTTTTTTTCTTTTTATTTATTTCTTTTATTATTTGATCTTATTTCATTTTTAATAAAAAATCAGAAAAGTGTTTATGCTTTTATTTTCTTTTATTATTATTATTTACTTTTTATTTATTTAGTTTATTTTTGTTTTTTTTAACAGAGATAAAAAACCCACAAAAATATTTATTTTTGTTCTTTTTAATAAAAAATCAGAAAAGTGTTTATGCTTTTATTTTCTTTTATTATTATTATTTACTTTTTATTTATTTAGTTTATTTTTGTTTTTTTTAACAGAGATAAAAAACCCACAAAAATATTTATTGTTGTTCTTTTTAATAAAAAAATCAGAAAAGTGTTTATGCTTTTATTTTCTTTTATTATTATTATTTATTTTTATTTATTTAGTTTATTTTTGTTTTTTAACAGAGATAAAAAACCCACAAAAATATTTATTTTGTTCTTTTTAATAAAAAATCAGAAAATGTAAAAATGTTTATTTTGTTTTTTTTTATTTTGTTTTAAATCTGTTAGTCCGGTTCATATAGTTAACATAGTATCTTAGTAATAGATAGTGATGAGTGGCCTAGTGGAGAAGGGCAGTGTTCATATTCTTGAGTGGGGTGGGTTCAATACTCATGTGGGGCTGTTTTTGGCATTTTATTTCTTTTTGTTTTTTAATTTGATTGTATCTTCCTTTAGCATTTTTTATGTTGATTAATATCTTTTTATGTTTATTATAATTTCATTTGTTAATAATGCATAGTTATTGTATTTGAATTTAGTTCAAAAAACCATTTTTTTTAAACTATAAAAAGCCATACTTTCTCGATTTAATATCGAGCCCTTTTTTTTTCACACCCTCGTAAGTCGATTGCTTTTTAAGCATCGCCGTCGACCTCACGTAGCTTACTCTTGGGCTTTCTTACAATGAGCCGGTTCCTTTGCACTTACACTCATACATTGTTTAATGCTTTATTATTTCATTATTTGATTCGATTATATATTTGTTTATACCTTACTTGTTTGATTAACTGAGGCCTACTTGTATGGTGTATGAGGCATATATTTATATTGTTTTGATTGCCATGACAACCCCCATTCATAACAAATGTACCCCTCTCCCATGAAATGTATAATATTTATTCTTTCATTCTTTATTCATCTGTTAATACAAGAATTAAAATGAACATCCGATAACCATTTCAAAACAAGACCAAAACCTCGATCCAACGTCGAGTAATCTTTTCTCAAAACCTAACAGAACCAGCACGTATTCCTCCACCCTTTTGTAAGTCGATTGCTTTATGCATCGCCATCAACCTTGTAAGTCGATTGCTTCATGCATCGCCATCTACCCTTATCCCTAACACTTCTCCTTGCTCCATTCGTCGATTCTTGTTCCGATTAGGTAGCACCCATTAGATAGAACCCTTTGCATGATAACATAGGTAGAATTCCCATATTCTTCGCATGCTAACATTAGGTAGATATTCCCATTTGTAAATCCTAACACTTAAGTACACGTTGCATGACAACTTTAGGGCAGAGCTTCCCCACTTCTAGACTTTCCCGAGCGTCTCCGATCCTGTGGCATGTAGTCCGTTCTATTGCAAAGAGGTAACTGCCTAAGACTCGATTCAGCGAGCTGCGACACCTACTGCTAGGACGTGAACACATCGCCCACTCTCCTTTGACACAACTGGTGTCCTCCTTTGTAAGTCCATGTTCAGATGGCAACCCCTATGTAGGGGAACTACATCGCCCTGATCCTTGTTCCAGACGAGGTATGTAGGCAGGTGGTCGTGCGAGACCACTCCGGGCATCTTTCTTTTTTCCTTTTTTGTGTGTGTTTGTTTGACAATTGCTAGGCTCGAGTTCCCGACTCCTTAGCGATTTGTTGTTTGTTTGTGCTTGTTGTGTGCTTGGAAGCTGATGTAAGTCCATCGAGTGGCATTCGGGTTCCAGTGTGGGTTTGTTGGGTTCGGATGCTGATGTAAGTCCAGTGATTGGCAGTCGGGCTCCACGTTTGCCCTTTTGTGTGTTTTGGTTCGGATGCTGATGTAAGTCCAGTGATTGGCATTCAGGCTCCATGTTTGCCTGCTTGTGTGTTTGTTTGTTTGGCGTGCGTGAGCCGAACTACGGCAACTCTGATTCTCATGTTCAGATGAGATACGTAGGCACAAGATGCGATGTCTTGCCGAGTTTGACTGACAACTAACAACTAATCCTTGTTTGCCTTCGCCCTCGTTGCGATCCTTTTCTCGCCCTCGTTGTGATCGAGACCTTCCCTTTCTCTTGCCCTAGTTGCAATCGAGATCCTTATTCCCGTAGTTAGTTTGAACTACGTTTTGCTCTGATTCTCATTCCCGATGAGATACGTAGGCATAAGACGCGATGTCTTAGCGAGCACACATCCCTTTCACCCATAGGTAGCCGAGCTACGAAGACTCTGATTCTCATTCCAGATGAGATACGTATGCAGTGGATGCGACATCCGTGCGAGTCATTTTCTTTGACCCTTTCTTTTAGTAAATAGTACATTAGATAAACTTACACCCTTTAGACAAGAACAACAAGAGTGGATCCCGTAGAGTACTACGGATGCGTAGGGGTGCTAATACCTTCCCTTCGCATAATCGACTCCCGAACCCAAGATTTGGTTGCGAGACCTTGTCTTTTCCTTTCCTTCTCTTCAGGTTTACTTCGAGCGTTTCCTTTCCCTCCTTTGGGATAAATAACGCACGGTGGCGACTCTTCTGTCATTTCTTTCTCGCCGGTTGTTTCTTTTCGCAGACCGTATTTTTCGGGTTGCGACACCTTGTGCATTGCACATTTGTCTATTTGACTGTTGACTTCTGTTTCCTTTTGCTTTGACTTTTGAACTGTGTACTGATTCTGTTTGACTATTTCAGGTACCATTAGTTGCTTAGTTCTTTGAACTTGCTTTGCTTTGCTATATAGCAATTTGCATTGAGGTATAATTCCTTTTCTTCATGTAGTCTGGAAGATCTGGCCTGTTACTTGGCCAAGCAACTGTCTGAAGTCCTCCTTAAGAGGCAATGCTTGTGTGTGTTTACATTTGTCCCAAGCAGGAAAAGTCCTTTAAACAAGGCAATTGGTAGATCAAAGAGATATGTAACCTATCTCCTACTATTCTATGAGTCTTCTCCTTGCTCCCATTACATGGTTGTAGAATTGAGATCCAAGCCCAAGATCTATTGAGTCTTACTTGTGGAGAGAGTTCCTACTTTCTGAACTCCCACACCCTCTGATATTCAATGCTCTCCCTGATCAGGGATAAGAGCAATGAGGCACACCCCTCATATCCTTTCATCTGCTTCACCTTAGCCCCTCAATGGCAAGGTTAAGAGCACCATTGACCCTATTCCAGTTGGCTTCAATGCCTAACCCTTTTGTATGAGCCTCCTTGTTTGGTTATAGTGTGTGCTGATTGCCTTCATTGATTGATTGTTCTATTCATATGCACATGTTTGCTTGTTTGCTCTATGCATTTATCATCATTGATTGCTCATTATTGCATGATCATCTCATTTGTCTTTGTGACATCATTATCATTGTTGTTTCCCCATTGAGAACAATTGTAAGACCATTCCTTTGGCCTTTGTTTCTATGATATGGAAGTGAGTTGTAAGACCATTTCATTGGCCACTCATCTTATCTTTGCATGTTGCATTGTTTGTTGTATGTGAGGATGCAATTATAAGTCCCTGTGATGTGGCATTTGTATTCCCAGGACCGTACTGTGGAGATTAGAATAAGCCCAGATAAATTGGCATCTGATATCCATGTTTTGCTTCTGTTTGTTTATGTGAGGATGCAATTGTAAGTCCCTGTAAGTTGGCATTTGCTTTCCTATGATCATAAGTTGCTTTGTTTGATTGTATGTGAGGATACAATTGTAAGTCCGTGTAATTTGGCATTTGTATTCCTATGATCATATGTTGGAGTTTAGAGTAAGCCCAGATAAATTGGCATCTGACATTCAAGTGTTTGCTTCTTTTGTTGGAGATTGGTATAAGTCCAGACAGATTGGCATCCGGTATCCACTTTCTTTTCATTTTCTTTGTTAAGGAGATTAGTGTAAGTCCATTGAGTGGCCTCTGATATCCATTTCTGTTTTAGGAGATTGGTGTAAATCCATTTATTGGTATCCGGTATCCGCTTTTGTTTGTGAGATTGGAGTAAGACCATTGAGTGGCATCCGGTATCACTTGTTTGTTTACTTTATTATTGCTTATTGCCCATTCCAAAGGACACACTTGAATCATCCTCTATATGATCTCAAGAGGTGAACTTTCTAAGAAGTTTTACAATCCATCCTCATCCATTCATCCCCATTGTGTCCTAAACCTTTTCACACATTACTTTTAAAACTTGAGATAGATATTGTGCAAACGTCCTCATGCTTTTCAAACTGAAAACCTGGACCCAAGTCCTTGACTTTTTTCAAACTCCATTTCATAATACTTCTTTGAATTAATCTTAATCATACTTTGACTTCATTTTCATAATCACAATCAATTAACTTCACCCATTCAATGTTTTTGTGGCGTTGTCCATTCTTGTTAAGTTTTCATACATGAGCTATAGGTTTAATTTATCTTAGTTGGTTGATGTCAATCTCACCTATTTGTCCTTAGTTGATTGAATTGTAAGTCTTCCTTGCTTATTATAGGGTTAACCCCTCACTAGCAAGTTGAAGCTGTTCTCACATGGTGGACCTGTTGTTTGTATAAGGTTGAGTTTTCTCCCGTGGATAACGTAAGACCTTAGGGCTTGTGTTTAAAATTGAATCCACTAACTTTTGGAAGTTTTTAACCGAACTACGGCGTTTTGATCCTTACCTTTGATGGAAGGTACGTAGGCAACGGGTTCATCCGTTCAAACCCAATAAAATTGTATATTCTTTTCTCATCATCCCAATCATGTTTGCACAATATTTATGTCATAACAAATAACAATTTTATACAACAAGTGTGAAAAGGGCTCCCTAGGAGTACCTAGGACGTGATGGGTGCCTAACACCTTCCCATTGCGTAATTTACCCCTTACCCAGACTCTCTGATCTTTTTATTAGTTTTCTACGTGTAAAACTTCTTAGGCTTTTGTTCGCTTTTTAGCCAGTCCTTTGGATAAATAAAAGTGCGGTGGCGACTCGAAAAATTCATTGTATCTCTTGCTTATGATTTAATCGATAGATCATATAGCGACGAATACACCGCTACAGAAAAGTGGCGACTCTGCTGGGGACTCTCACCAGAATCCTTGGTGGTATTGCCTACTTTTCACCCTTGTTGTGCTATATTGTTATTTGTTATATGACATATTTTTGTACAATTTGGGATAACTGTATTGATTGTAATGTGTGAATTGCTTGATATACAATTGCTGTTTGCTTTGGTGATCTGTGAGATGAGTTCTGTACCCGAACTCGAGTGCACTCTAGGATAGGAGAATGGCATAGTCTTGTTGACTGGTGCGGAGTATTCCTTAGCCAGTTGACTTGCGAGCCCATTCACTTGGTGGAGGTCATGTTGAACTAATAATGTCACACAAGTTATTTGTGGTTAGGCATTATTCTTTCAATCATGTTCCGCAGAAGCCAAGGACCTTAGTTTACCAAACCCATCTTGGCCTATTTTTAGGACCGTAGTGCGGAGGTCGTTCAGATGTCAGTTCTGATACGATTGTCACGCGATACTACACTCATAAGAGTTTCTCTTGAGAATATTCTTGGAATACGATTATTCGTTCCTCCGATAATATTCAAAAGATGGAACGATGATTATGGGAACCTCTGGTAGAACATGTCTGGCAGGTTTAAACCCTAGTACACTCCCTTTGGGTGGTTCTTAACCGAGACTCCATGCTCGTGACTCTCAACAAACCCGTGATTCATGGTTGAGTCGTTCAGACACCGTTAATATCAATGGATCCCGGATCAGGTGTAAAACCTAAAATCCACCAAAGCGGCTGGTTGATATTAAGGATGTTCGAGCCGGTTCATGTACCGTTAATATCAATGGAACTTGGGTGTTGATAAGGTGAAAACCTAAATCCACCAAAATGGATGATTGATATTAGGGATACATAGAGCTTTCCCATGACCTTTGTTTGGTGTGCTTTGCTTGATCCTTGAGTGTGTTTGTTGCATTCATACATTCATGCATTCATCTGCACTTCATGTCATCAAAAAAGAAAATTTTCAAGGAACTTAAAGGGTTTATTTGCAAAATTTTCAGACATGGAAAGACCAAAAAGGCATACAAAGAAGTACAGCTTTAAACAACCCGATGTAAAAGAGTTAAGGAATCTGACATCGTATGTATTAGATCCCTTGGGTTTCAAAGCTCGCTATGGGAAGCTTCTACCTCTGCTGACTACTCAGGTTGATGAAGGCCTGATGAGTACCCTAGCTCAGTTCTACGATCCGTTGCATCATTGCTTCTTATTTCCGGACTTCCAGTTGTTGCCAACTTTGGAGGAGTATTCTCACCTTATTGGGATTCCGATTCTGGATCAAGTGCCGTTCAGTGGCTTAGAGGATATTCCATCTGCTCGAGAGATTTCCAGCTTGTTGCACATAGATGAAGACTTGATTAGAGCTAATCTGACTACCAAAGGCGGAATTCAGGGTTTTCCTTCCGAGTTCCTCATTGCCCAAGCTACCTTCTATGGGAAGGCCATGAGTGAGGATGCCTTTGAGGCTCTATTTGTGCTGCTCATCTATGGATTGGTGTTGTTTCCCAACTTCGACAAGTTCGTGGACATGAATGCTATTAGGATCTTCTCAGTTCTTAATCCAGTTCCGACTTTGTTGGGCGATGCTTATGTTTCCTTGCACTCCAGGAATGTGAAAGGAGGAGGAGTTATTGTCTGCTGTCTACCCCTGCTGTACAAGTGGTTTATTTCGCACTTGCCTCAGACAGTTGCTTTCAAGGAGAACAAGGGATGTCTACGGTGGTCTCAGAGACTCATGTCTCTCACCAATGATGACATCACCTGGTATGATCGCGTGTATGATACCGTTCAGATCATCGACTATTGTGGTGAATTCCCTAATGTGCCTCTTCTTGGCACATGTGGTGGGATCAGCTACAATCCTATTCTCGCACGTCGTCAGCTTGGGTTCCCCCTAAAGGATAAACCCCATAACATTCTGTTAGAAGGTGTATTCTTTCTGGAGGGTAAAGATCCCCAAGGCCTGAAAGCCAGATTTGTCCGTGCTTGGCGCAGTATTCGCAAGAAGGGTAGGAATGAGTTGGGCCCAAAGAATTGCATCGCTTTGGAGCCGTACACTGCTTGGGTCAGACAGAGAGCTGCTACCTACCTGATGCCGTATGATCATCCGAGACCTACACCGTTGGATGTGGCTGGGCCTTCAACCCTCCCTACCCAACGTGTAGAGGAGTTGAGAGAAGAAGACCTTTCGCGTGCTTGGATCCGTGAAAGGGAGGAATTGCTGCAGCAGCTCAAGGAGAAGGACGCTATGATTGAATTCCTCGAGCACCGAGTGATCGACGATCCGAACGACGCTTGGACATCTCTGCTTCCTCAGTCTTCCAAGTTCTGAAAGAGGAGATATGATCAACTTGCAAAGGAGAAAGCTGACATGGAAGCAACCTATGAGAGAGAGATCAAGAAGTTGTGCACTTCTCGTCTTCCAGCATCCCGAGCTAATAGGGATCCATAGGATGTCATTTACCTTTTCTCTTTGTAATATTTTAAAAAAAAATGCTGTACTTCTTTGTCTCAACATTTTGAATGAAATATTTTCTATGAGTAATTAAAATGCTTCAACAATTCAAAATATTGCAAATAATACCCTCAGGGTTCCTTGAAAATAAACAAAGCATCTGCACAAGCATTTCATGCATCATTCTTGCATAAGCAGGTACCCTTTGTTTCTGGTCTTCTGTTCCTAACCTTGTGTTCTTCATTTATTTTGAAGACAAGCTGACTCACCGGTATTATACGCGAGTCAACTCTGCCAGAGTAATGGAGCAACTGGAACAAGAGAACCGAGAATTGAAGGAAGAGGTCGCCAGACTTGGCGCTTTGATGGAGCAACTTCTTGCTGCCCAGAATCAGCCTACTCCGCCTCCCGCAACTCCTGCCCAGAGGACGGTCATATCAGAGATAGCCACTTCTACAGTGCCGGTCAGTGTTCATCAGCCCAATGCTATGCCCGCCGGGTTCCCTTGGGGGATGCCTCCAGGCTTTATGCCTGATATTCCTGCGCCAACATTTGCTCATATGCCGGCATCTAGCCCGGTCCCTGTTCCCGCTCCTCCTGTCGTGCATACCATGCCTAGGGTAGACGACACCATCTATCATTCTGAGCCATCTGAGGGCTCAGATGTTCATGAAAAGATGGATGCTATGAACGATCAATTCCTTGAGCTGAGAAAGGAATTGAGGACTCTTCGAGGAAAAGATCTCTTCGGCAAGTCTGCAGCCGAACTGTGCTTAGTTCCCGGTGTCAAAATACCGATCAAATTCAAGGTCCCTGACTTTGAAAAATACAAGGGGAACACCTGTCCACTCGCTCACCTGGTCATGTACGCCAGGAAGATGTCGACTCAGACTGATAATGATCAACTCCTGATTCATTATTTTCAGGACAGTCTATCCGGTGCCGCACTCAGATGGTACATGAGCCTGGACAGTGCTAACATCCGATCTTTCAACGACCTTGGCGAAGCTTTCGTCAAGCAATATAAGTACAATGTCGATATGGCGCCTGACCGAGATCAACTCAGGTCCATGTCGCAGAAAGATAAAGAGTCGTTCAAGGAGTACGCCCAGAGATGGCGAGAGCTGGCAGCTCAGATCACTCCACCGCTGGAAGAGAAAGAAATGACCAAGATCTTTCTGAAGACTCTTGGCTCATTTTATTATGAGCGGATGGTAGCAAGCGCTCCCTCTGATTTCACCGAGATGGTGAACATGGGGATGCGTCTTGAAGAAGGTGTCCGTGAAGGACGGTTGGCTAAAGATGATGGTTCTTCCTCTAAACGATATGGAGCGTTTAAGAGGAAAGAAGGGGAAGCACATGCTGTGCAGTCTCAGCCAAAGCATAGAAGACCCTCTGTTCAGAGGAAGCCTGCACATCGTGCCGGACATCAGCACCAGGTGGCTCATGTAGCACCTGTCTTCAAAGATAATGCTCAGCAATATCAACATCCACAATATCAGCATCAACAACAATATCAACAACCGCAATACCAACAACAACATCAGCGTCCACAGCAACAGGCTTACCAGCCTCGTGGAAGTACAACCAATCAAGCTAATGTGAATTATGACAGGAAGAAGATCAGCTTCGATCCAATTCCTATGACATATGCAGAGCTTTATCCCTCCTTGTTGGAGAGGAAATTGGTTTCTCCCAGGGATCCTCCTGCCATTCCTGCAAATCCACAATGGTGGTACAAACCAGACCAGCATTGTATCTATCATTCCGGTGCTCCGGGCCACAATGTAGAGAACTGTTTCCCACTGAAGACTAAGGTGCAAGACCTTATGAGAAGTGGAATTCTGAGTTTTGAAGACTCAAACCCGAACGTCACCAGGAACCCATTGCCTTCGCGTGGGAAGTCTGTCAACATGATTCAGGAATGCCTTGGGAAGTACAAGGTTAGATATGTCATCCATATCAGGCAGTCGTTGGTTGAATTACACCGTATGCTGTGTCAGTACAGCTATTTGGAGCATAACCACGACAAGTGCCGCGTCTGCTCGGTTAACCGTTTGGGTTGCGACCAGGTCCACAAAGAGCTTCAGAAGATGTTGAATGAGGGTACCATTGAGGTTCTGCAGAATCGCAATGTTGATGTAGCTGAGCCTGAAGTGAATGTCATCTCACCAGTGTTCAAGCTGCCTGAGCCCGTTGTTATTCGCTACAATAGCAACAAGCCTAAGGCTTCCCCTTCTTTGGTGATTAAACCTGCCGGCCCTGTGCCCTATTCATCTGATCGAGCTGTGCCATTCCGGTACAATCCTGTTGCTGTCCAGGATGGGGTCGAAGTGCCTTTGCCTTCCACTTCCGTGACCAATGTAGCTGATGTCAGTGGGTTGACTCGAAGTGGTCGTGTATTTTCTGCACCCGCCAAAGCTCCTGTCGTTTCTGAATCTGTTGAACGTCCTGTGGGGACAGCTGTTAGAGTTCAGAATCCGGCACTTGATGTTGCCAAACCATCCTCCTCTGTACAGAAGACTCCTGTTTCTTCAGTTGGCCCGAGTGGCATTGTTGATGAAGAATCTGATGAGATGCTGAGGCTCATCAGAAAGAGTGAGTACAACATTGTAGACCAGCTTCTACACACACCCTCCAAGATTTCTATTCTTTCTCTGCTGCTGAATTCAGAACCCCATAGGGAGTCTCTGCAGAAAGTCTTGGACCTGGCGTATGTTGATCACGACGTCACCCTTGAGCAGTTTGATAGTATTGTTGCAAACATTACCGCTTGCAACACTTTGAGCTTTTGTGACGCTGATCTCCCTGAGGAGGGAAGAGACCACAACATGGCCTTACATATCTCCATGAATTGAAAATCAGATGCAATGTCCAATGTGCTGGTGGACACTGGATCTTCTCTTAATGTATTGCCAAAATCCACACTCTCTCGACTGTCATATCAAGGTCCTCCTATGAGGCAGAGTGGGGTTGTTGCGAAAGCATTTGATGGGTCGCGCAAGACCGTGATTGGGGAAGTTGATCTCCCAATCAAAATAGGACCAAGTGATTTCCAAGTTACTTTCCAAGTAATGGATATCCACCCATCTTATAGCTGTCTCTTGGGCAGACCATGGATTCACGAGGCTGGCGCCGTGACATCCACCCTACACCAGAAGCTGAAGTTTGTCAAGAACAAGAAACTGGTCGTAGTAGGGGGAGAAAAGGCTCTCCTGGTTAGCCATCTGTCTTCTTTCTCGTACATTGACGCAGAGGATGAAGTTGGAACTCCGTTCCAAGCTTTATCTATTGATGAACCAATCGAGAAGAAGTCTCCTTCATTCACTTCCTACCGTGATGCGAAGCTGGCCATTGAATGTGGTGCAGTTGCTGGATTAGGGAAAGTGCTTGAACTTGAAGATAACCGATCTCGGGCTGGTATTGGCTACTGTTCTAGGGCATGCAATGAGCAAGGTTTGTTCACGAGTGGAGGATTCATCCATGCTGATCAACCTGGAGAAGAGGAAGCTGCTGCTATCATTGAAGAAGATGCAGAAGATGTGAACAATTTTGTTATTCCTGGTGGTGTCTGCCACAATTGGGTCGCTGTGGATGTTCCTACAGTTATCCATAGATCAGAGTAAATTGTTCACTTTGTTTAAAACCCTTCTCCCATGCCAAAAGGAGAAGTGATGACATTGTTGGCAAAGCATATATACAATGATGTTTTCATTCAATTTTCGCATTGTTAAACATTTGTTTTTCCTTTGTTTTCACTTTTTGCTTTTCATTATGAAATCAGTGATCACAAAAAACCCATAAAAACAAAAATAAAATCAAGGATTTTTCATCTGCATAATGATTTGCTTGATTAAATTCTGAAGTTTTTCCCTAACCAAAATCATTATGCAGGTTGATTCTAAAACCCATTGAACATAATGATCCAACGCCATCTCCCAATTTTGAATTCCCTGTATTTGAGGCAGAGGAAGATGATGTTGAAGGGATTCCTGATGAGATCACCCGTCTCCTTGAGCACGAAGAGAAGATCATTCAACCGCATCTCGAAGACTTGGAAACAGTCAACTTGGGGTCTGAGGATTGTGTTCGCCTGGTGAAGATTGGGGCACTTCTTGAAGGGTCTGTCAAGGAAGATTTGATCAGTTTGCTACGAGAATATTCAGATATCTTTGCTTGGTCCTATGAAGATATGCCAGGTTTGGATACAGATATTGTGCAACATTTCCTGCCTTTGAAGCCTGAGTGCGTGCCTGTGAAGCAGAAGCTCAGAAGAACTCATCCAGATATGGCAGTGAAGATCAAAGAGGAAGTTCAGAAGCAAATTGATGCGGGGTTTTTGGTGACTTCTACATATCCTCAATGGGTGGACAATATTGTGCCTGTTCCTAAGAAGGACGGAAAAGTCCGTATGTGCGTTGACTACAGAGATTTGAACAAAGCTAGTCCGAAAGATGATTTTCCTCTACCACACATTGACATGTTGGTAGACAATACAGCTAAATTCAAAGTCTTTTCGTTTATGGACGGATTTTCCGGATATAATCAAATCAAGATGGCACCAGAGGATATGGAGAAGACAACATTCATCACACCTTGGGGAACATTCTGTTATCGAGTGATGCCCTTCGGTTTGAAGAACGCCGGAGCCACGTATCAACGAGCTATGACTACCTTGTTTCATGATATGATGCACAAGGAGATAGAAGTCTATGTTGATGATATGATTGCCAAGTCCCAAACGGAAATTGAACATGTTGAGCATTTGTTGAAGCTTTTCCAGCGTTTGAGGAAGTTCAAACTTCGCCTGAATCCGAACAAATGTACCTTTGGAGTCCGTTCCGGCAAATTGTTGGGTTTTGTGGTAAGTGAAAGAGGTATTGAGGTTGATCCTGCAAAGGTCAAAGCAATACAAGAGATGCCTGCACCCAAAACTGAGAAGCAAGTCCGAGGTTTTCTTGGCCGCTTGAACTACATTTCCAGATTTATATCCCACATGACTGCCACATGTGCCAGAAAGCCTTCGACAGAATCAAAGATTATCTGTCTGAACCTCCGATTTTGTCTCCACCTGTGGAAGGAAGACCTCTGATTATATACTTAACAGTTCTTGAAGACTCGATGGGTTGTGTACTCGGTCAACAAGATGAATCAGGGAAGAAGGAGTTTGCTATATACTACCTCAGTAAGAAGTTTACTGATTGTGAGTCTCGGTACTCTACGCTTGAGAAGACGTGCTGTGCTTTGGCTTGGGCTGCCAAGCGTTTGCGCCAGTACATGATAAATCATACAACTTGGTTGATATCCAGAATGGATCCAATTAAGTATATCTTCGAGAAGCCTGCTTTAACTGGGAGGATTGCCCGTTGGCAGATGCTGTTGTCTGAGTATGATATTGAGTATCGAGCTCAGAAAGCTATCAAAGGTAGTATCTTGGCTGACCATTTAGCGCACCAGCCAATTGAAGATCATCAGTCTGTTCAGTTTGACTTCCCGGATGAGGAAATTCTGTATTTGAAGATGAAAGATTGCGATGAGCCTACACTTGATGAAGGTCCAGAACCTGGTTCCAGATGGACGATGGTGTTTGATGGCGCTGTTAATCAATATGGGAATGGAATTGGGGCAGTGATCATTACTCCTCAAGGTTCGCACATCCCGTTTACAGCAAGGCTAACTTTCAAATGCACGAATAATATGGCGGAGTACGAAGCCTGTATTATGGGACTTGAAGAATGCATTGACTTGAGAATCAAATATCTTGATGTCTATGGTGATTCGGCCTTGGTTGTCAATCAGATCAAGGGCGAATGGGAGACGAATCAACCAGGTCTCATTCCATACAGAGATTATGCAAGGAGAATTTCAACATTCTTCACAGAAGTTGAATTTTATCATATTCCTCGAGAGGATAATCGGATGGCAGATGCTCTTGCTACGCTTGCTTCCATGATAGTAGTCAGATGGTGGAATGATGTTCCCAATATTACTGTGACGCGCTTGGATAGACCAGCCCACATATTTGCAATTGAAGAAGTGAAAGATGACAAGCCTTGGTATTTTGATATCAAGAATTTCCTCCAGAACCAGGTCTACCCGCCTGGGGCATCTGTGAAAGATAGGAAAACGTTGAGAAGGTTGTCAGGCAGTTTCTACCTCAGTGGTGAAGTGCTATATAAAAGAAATTTTGATATGGTTTTGCTCAGATGCGTGGATAGACACGAAGCAAACCTATTGATGACTGAGGTCCATGAGGGTTCATTTGGTACTCATTCCAATGGACATGCCATGGCTAAGAAGATGTTGAGAGCAGGCTACTATTGGCTGACAATGGAGTCTGACTGTTGCAAGTATGTGAAGAAATGTCACAAGTGTCAAGTTTATGCGGATAAGATTCATATTCCTCCGACACTCCTGAATGTGATTTCATCACCATGGCCTTTCTCCATGTAGGGAATTGACATGATCGGCATGATTGAGCCGAAAGCGTCCAACGGACATCGGTTTATTCTCGTAGCAATTGATTACTTCACCAAATGGGTCGAAGCCGCGTCATATGCGAATGTAACCAGGCAGGTGGTTGTGAAGTTTATCAAAAACCAGCTGATTTGCCGTTATGGTGTGCCAGAGAGGATCATTACTGATAATGGATCCAATCTGAATAACAAGATGATGGATGAGTTGTGCGCTGAATTCAGGATTGCACACCATAATTCCTCTCCCTACAGACCTAAGATGAATGGGGCTGTTGAAGCTGCTAATAAGAATATCAAGAGGATTATCCAGAAGATGACTGTCACCTACAAAGATTGGCATGAGATGCTGCCATTTGCTTTGCACGGATATCGTACATCTGTACGCACTTCAACAGGGGCAACCCCTTTCTCTCTTGTTTATGGCATGGAAGCCGTTCTCCCAGTAGAGGTGGAGATCCCATCAATGCGAGTCTTGATGGAAGCCAAGTTGACTGATGCTGAATGGATTCAGAGTCGTTATGACCAGTTGAATTTGATTGAAGAGAAGCGATTGACTGTCATGTGTCATGGTCAGTTATATCAGCAGAGAATGAAGAAAGCATTCGACAAGAAGGTCAAGCCTCGTGTGTTCCGAGAAGGTGACCTCGTGCTCAAGAAAGTTTTGTCTTTCGCGCCCGATGCCAGGGGCAAGTGGACTCCAAACTACGAGGGTCCATATGTTGTTAAGAGAGCCTTTTCAGGCGGTGCTTTGATGCTTACAACAATGGATGGGGAGGATTTCACTCGCCCTGTGAATTCAGATGCAGTCAAGAGATACTTTGCCTAGAAAAAAAAGTATATGCAAATGAAAAACAGAATAGCTCGCTAAGTTGAAAACCCGAAAGGGCGGCTTAGGCAAAAATGAGCGTCTCGGTGGAGAACCCGCGAGGGTAATCCAGGCAAAAATTAGAGACTTGAAAAATAGAATATTTGCATCCCGCTAGATTGAGTACCTCACCCTGGGGCAATCTAGGCAAAAATTAGGGATTTGGCAAGTAACTGCATCCTGACAAGACTTTCTGTTTCACCAGTCGTCATTTCGTCAGAAGATTCTCGATTCGTCGTCAACTGAAGCTTCGGATACATCGAGATTCAAATTGGTAGAGAAAGGATCATTATGTTCAATGTAGCCCTCTTCCAATATATATCACTGATTTCAAATTTGTACAGATCTATGGAGTCTTGCCATTTGCAGACTACCATTCTATCAAATCAATTTGAGCTTTTTATCCAATTATTTGCACTCTTATTTGTTTCAATTCAACAAATGTTTTGCATGTTTTAAATTGATAAAATGTCATTGTTTTAAACAAATCAAATTTTTCAAAATTGTTGTTTTAAACAAAGTGAACATTCACAATATTGAAAGGATACTCAAGAATATCTCAGTGCTCTCCCGAGGGTGGCATGATCTCCAACAGGTAAGACATTTGTTCATATTCCTGGTTTGGTTGTATCTTCTTTCTTCAGATCCTTGTTGAGGTTGTTCCTCAGGAAGATTTGTTGTTGGGGTTGTTCCCCAGTATAGTCGCAAGCAGAGTGTTGTTGAAGACTTCGTTTTCTCCAGCAACAATCTTCCCTGGCATGGGTGTTTTTCTTGTAGAAGTTTCGGCGGTTGACAGTTTGTCATCTTGGTGCCCCGTCACTTTCTCCGGTGGGTCGACATTCCCAGACTTTATTTGTCTCCTCAACACAGCCACGAGTAGAGCTGTTGTTGATATCCCCATCGGATTCGCGTGCAGAATTGTCGACACTCTTCCCAGTGCAGTTGCCAGCGGAGTTGTCTGTTTCCTCAGCACGATCGCTTTCTTTTTGAAGACTCGGTAAGTCAGTGGTTTGATACCCGGTACTTTACCTTTTTCCCCGGCGAAGTCGTCTGCGGAATTGTTGCTATCTCTCCATCAGAGTTATTCTCTTCAGCAGAGCAGGATTTATTTTCCTACTCAGTGGTTGATTTGGGTTGACATCCCAGTATTGCATTCATCTTTTCCTCAGCTTAGTCTGCAGAATGTTTGCTGTGGCAGTTTTGCCTGTTAAATACTCCTTCAATCCCCAGTATAGTCGGATGATGGCTTTGGCCTCCAGTCAACGGATTGATTTCCTGACTGTTTGTGATCCCCAGTAGAGTGGCTTATATTGCAGAATCTACTTGTTATGATCAGTTTGCTATGTATAGTCTCCCCGAGTGGAGTGGGTTGTTGCAGAATCTACTTGTTTGATTTGACCTCCCTCAGTGGGTTGTTCCCCAAGAGAGTAGCCGACAGTTTTCCCCAGTAGAGTTGCTTATGCAGTTAGATTCTATTTGGATGATATCATTCTCCCTCAGTGGGTTGTTCCCCAGCGGAGTTTTGTGGATTCGCTTCTACAGCAGTTCGTGCTTGTGCAAGGCACCTTTTGTTTCTCAGTTGACACTGGGATCCCCTGCAGATATCCTGGATTTTCTCTTGTTCCCCGACAGATTCGTCTTGATGGCTGTCTTTGCCCGTTGTGACTGTCTGTACCTTGTTTGGGTTGTTTCCTGATATCTCTGATCTTCTGCTTCTCCAGCAGTACTCGCGGATCTTTGCTTTACAGCATTTAGACCTCTGCAGATTGGCTCTCCAGTTGGTTTTTTCCCTGGAAGTATAATACCGGGCGTGTGATTCCTGGACCTGTTTGTGTTAGAATTGTCTGTTTTGTCAGCATTCATCAAACATAAATCACGCACATTCATGCATACTCATAAACATTCAGACATTCATGTTGCATTTCTTGCCATATATCCTTTGTTTGTTATTCCCTGCTTTCGGGTGATATAGATCTCTTTACAGATCTCCCCAAGCAGATGTCGGGTGTTTAAAATCTCTCCATATAGAGTCAACCCCATAAGCAGAAAAAGTCTGTCTTTCATTCTGCAGTTCCCCACTGAGATATATCCTCGTGGATGACGGTTTCTTCCGTTTCCTCCCAACACATATATTGGGATGGATTTTCCTATTTGAGTTATATCCTCATTAGGACGTGTCTTGATTCAGTCTGTCTTTTCGGATTATTCCCGAATTGGCCATTTGTCAAAAGTCTTGTGCTTCCCAGTGGGTTGTTCCCCAGCGGAATTTTTTCGGGCCTCTACCCTCATACCGGTAGTTATAAGTCCTATTTTTCCTGGCTTCTTTGGCAGAATTTGTGGTTATACACCTTTTATTCCCCAGCCAGTTTTGTTGGTTTTCTACCTCAGTCGGTAGTTGTAAATCCTACTTTCCTGCTCTCCAGCAGTTTGTGGTTTGTTATAAACCCTATTTTGGTTTCCCGTGCGGATTTGTGATTTGTTCTATCCCCACGCGGAGTTGTTGGTTTTCTACCCCGTATTCGGTAGATGTAAACCCTAAATTTGTGGTTATCTCCATCTAGTTCTTGATGTTGAGTTTCCTTTGCTCGGATAATTTGCTCAGATAAGCACTTATATCCCCAGCAAATCTTTTGTGGATAATTGCCGTATGCTAGCAATTTTATCCCCAGTGGGTCCTTTCACCTTTTGTCAGTGATTGCTTTCCCCGGATAGTTGATTGTCATCATTATATCCCTAGCCTGTTGTTGTGGATAATTGCTGTTTATGCAATTCATCCCTGGATCATTGATTTTCACCAGTGAATCCTCAGCAGATCGCCTTTCATTTACCCTCTTGTTGGTAATGTCTGTTGCTCCTCTTGATTGGTCATCATTATATACCTAGTTTGGTGTCCCGATGCCTTTCTTTTCGGTTGATTTATCCTTTATTAACCCAGTAACCGGTTGTGGATAATCTTCCATGCGAGTATATTATTCACGGTCTGCCGGTAATGAATAATATATCTCATGCACTCTTCAGTCGAAGCCTTTTGTGTTTCCCTAGTTGAGTAAGATTCGTTATTTCCCTTTGTGGAATCGAATATTTCTTTGTTGTAGGATAATTGCCGGATGCTTGCAATTTATCCTTCTTCGAGTTGCCTTTCGTTTACCCGGATGCTTGGTATCGATTGTCTCTCTTTTTGGTTAGTCACCTATTATATACTTCGGTATCTCTGGTGTCTTTTCCTTTCGAGTATATTATTCACGGTCTGCCGGTAATGAATAATATATCTCATGCACTCTTCAGTCGAAGCCTTTTGTGTTTCCCTAGTTGAGTAAGATTCGTTATTTCCCTTTGTGGAATCGAATATTTCTTTGTTGTCGGATAATTGCCGGATGCTTGCAATTTATCCTTCTTCGAGTTGCCTTTCGTTTACCCGGATGCTTGGTATCGATTGTCTCTCTTTTTGGTTAGTCACCTATTATATACTTCGGTATCTCTGGTGTCTTTTCCTTTCGAGTATATTATTCACGGTCTGCCGGTAATGAATAATATATCTCATGCACTCTTCAGTTGAAACCTTTTGTGTTTCCCTAGTCGAGTAAGATTCGTTATTTCCCTTTGTGGAATCGAATATTTCTTTGTTGACGGATAATTGCCGGATGCTTGTAATTTATCCCTTTGAGTTGTCTTTCGTTTACCCGGATGCTTGGTATCGATTGTCTCTCTTTTTTGGTTAGTCACCTATTATATACTTCGGTATCTCTGGTGTCTTTTCCTTTCGAGTATATTATTCACGGTCTGCCGGTAATGAATAATATGTCTCATGCGCTCTTTAGTTGGAATCCTTTGTTGATTTTCCCCAACTGAGCAAGATTCGTATTCTTTGTAGAATCGAATATCCATCCTTTAACCAGTTTGTGTTCTGGATGATGAGTGTTTTGGCATATATACCAATTCACGTTTTCGGTAGATCACCTATTATATACCCAGTAACCGGTATCTCTGGTGTTTCTTACCATGCGAGTTTGTTATCTACGTTCTGACGGTAATAGATAATATATCTCATGCGAGTATTCTTATCCACGGTCTGCCGGTAATGGATATTGCATCTCATGCACTCTTTGGGTTTGTGTCCCCAGTTGAGTAAGATTCGTTTTCCCGTTGTGGATTCGAATGTCCATCCTGTAAGTCGATTTGCTTTTTCAAGCCCTCCTTTCGGATGATGAGTGTTTTGGCATATATACCAATTCACGCTTCGGTCGGTCACCTATTATATACCCAGTAACCGGTATCCCTGGTCTTCCTTCCTTTCTGCTCCCTATTATGACCTCGGTCCCTCGTGGAGTCAGATTTTCCTGATTTTATGTACCTTTTCCAGGTCTTTCTCAGATGTTGGTTGATTGATATCTCTCACCCTTATACCGGTCTTAGATTTTCATTCTTCCTGAGTCTGTTACCCTTATACCGGTAACACCTCATTCTTTGGTACTTCCCCAGTGGAGTTCCTGTTGCTTCTTCCCAGGAGTCAGCTTGTGTCTCTCCAATGGATGTTGTTCCTTTGGGATTGTCTTTTCCCCAGTGTGAGGCTTTCACTCCCCAGTTAGGTCCCCAGTCTGTTTTCTGTTCCCTAATCAGAGTCGTGTCTTGTTCACGCATTTCTTTTTCTTTTACTATCCCCAACTAGAGTCTTGTTAGAGTCTCTGTTCCTGGTGAGTGTATTACTCCGATGGATCGTCTTTTCTTCTGTGTGAATCATATTCCCCGCAGAATTTGTGTCTTTTGCATGCATACATTTGCATCATGAGGTCTCTTAGGGACCAAAATTTGTCTCATTACTGTTATTTAAGTCCATTCTACCGCGTCGAGATGAAGATTTCTAAACTTCATTTCTCCGGCTAGAATGACCTTAAATAGGGGCATCTGTAAGACCCCAATTTTGGCCCTAAGATCCCTCATGGCCCATATCATATCATATCATGGCCTCAAGGATCATTGCATGCCCTAGCTTCCCTCCTAGTGGGTAGGTTGCTTTGTGAGTGTGGTTCTTGATCACCAAGCATGCTTTGCATTTGTATATCTTGGCTTTTCATATGATTACTAACCAAAAAGTACAAAAATATTGTCAGCTAACCATGTTACTTGCAGCTGAAGCAATCATCAGCCAATTAGGTCAAAATCAGTCAAAGTCAGTCATTGCAGTGGATGGTGGCCATTCTTGAAGAATTTGGGCACCATGATCAATAATCAAGAGCTCATATATGTTGTGATATCATTTGGAATCAAGACCTCAAGGAATTAGGGTTTGGAATTCACCAGAACATGCTTCAGTCATGCAAAACCCTAGAAAAGTCAAACTTGGTCAACTGTGGATTTAATCAGTGATTTGATGATGGGAATTGGTTTGAGGGAGCTCATTCATGTCCACATAGGCCTCATATATCATGTCGAACACCATCATGGAAGAATTTGAAGTCAAACAGAAAATTTCCCAAAATAGAAACTTGACCTGTAATTTTCACCTCCCAAAAATGGAAACTTCTTGATCTTAATCTTGCATCATGATACAAGCTTCAAATGAATTTTTGCCCAACATGAAAGTTGAAGATCTTGTTCTCCCATTTCCAAAAAGTCCAAGAACACTCAATTCCCATGTATGGTTGGCAAGATATGATCAATTCATTTTCAAAAATTTGTGAACTTCAAAAGGCCATATCTCTCAAACCATTTGGCCAATTTGGGTGGGGTTTTTTCCTACAAGTCATATTTGATCCCCTCTTTCCAAAAATGTCTTCATCATGCATTAAAACATCACCATTCAAAGTGGCCTTTTTGGACTTGCTTGAATTAATTTCAAGTGTAGTGAAAAATTGAGTTTTTGAATTAAGCATTTCTAACATTTTTGGCCATTTGGAATAGTTCAGAAATGTTGTTTATGACATGTTTGCCAAGCCCAATTCGTGCAGTACACACCCCATTTGCCAAGTTGGTGAAATTTAGCAAAATGACCAAATTACTTCATTTGAGCTAATTGTGTTTAGCATTCCTACTTAGCTCACTAAACAGAAGATATATAGCACATTTTCTGCCATTTCAAACCCTAGCAGCCACCAATTGAAGACAGAAAAAAGCTCATTTCTCTAAAACCTCATTTTGCCTCATCTGAACTTTTTTCGAAAACCTCCATTAAACTCATGCTTTTGTGCTTTGGTTCATGATATACCAACTTCTGTTAAGCATTTCCAGGTCTCATTTGGTAACTGTAAGCCAGCTTCAAGTTCTGTTTTCTCCATGAACTCATCAATGGAAGAGTTGGTTTCGAGCAAAAACAAACATCCTTGAGCCAAACTTCTTTCATCATTCATCATTTGGAGCATGAGTGTGCACCTGTTTCAAACCAAAACATCCAAATCAACACTGTATCAGCTTTGTCTTCAAGAACAAGTAAGTTTTCGAGTCTCTCATTTCTCTAAATCATGCCATGCTTTGTGTAGAGCTTGTTATGCTGGTCATTCTGAGACTTAAACCACTAAAAATGATTGGCTATTTTGAAAGTTATGCTGAAATGAAGTTTGATGCTCAAAGTTATTTTTGCCCGATCCATTCTATTTAGTTTGATTTGATGCAAATGAATGCCATATTCTTGATGTGTGTTGTTTGCTGATCACAATGGTGTGCTTGATTTCATGTTCTGGACAAATTAATGTTTCACGGATTTGGGGAAGAGATGAAGATGAACACTGTAGCTTAGAAACCCTAAATTCATTTTCCCAGATTTTCCTGTTCACGTGTTTGGCTTTTTCGTTGCATGCTGATACTGTTTGATTTCCCATGTCCAATGGTTGTCCGCCACGCCTATGAACGCTACGCAGCGTTTCATTAAAAAGTCTCCATTATTACCAAAATGCCATCCCCGGTTTTATTAATTCAATTAAAATCATTTCATTTCAATTTTTATTTCACTTTGTTACACAATCTTACAAAAATTATAACTCATCCATTTTAAATCCAAATTCCATGAAAATTTTTGCATTGTGTTCTGCTTGATCTCTACTTTTTTATCATGATTTTTGCTGATTTTTTGGATGAGTAGATTTTTAATGGCATTAGGGTTTTGCTCATGTATGAATATTTTGTACCTTTTACCAATTCAATTGTGAAATGATGATACATTATCCAATGGCCCTGAATTTTTTTGTGCATAAACTAGACTAATCCATGGTGATTTTGGTATAGAGTTTGTGAATTTATCTTATCTGGATTGTGAGTTATGAATTTTTGAATTAGGGTGTGACAATTTGTGTCACCCCATTGATGTGCAACTTCATGATTTTTGATAATATGCTTCTTGACCTCAAATTGATCTGAATTTTTGCATGAACCTACTCTTGGATGTCTAGTTTACATGTGAATTTTCTTGGAATTATTTGTGGCATTTCCCAATTGTTTGAGATTTTCTCCCCTGTTTGACCAAAATGTTGACTTTTGTGATACATGTTGCCATTTCATTTGTGAAATTCTCATACTTTATTGGATGAATTTGAAATTCGACATGTGATTACTAGACATCTTAAGCTTTGCCATGGTGTTGATCCCATTCATTTCTTATATGTTATCACTGAGTTATGAATTTTTGAAGTTGATGCATGTTTGGTTGACTTCTTTGAGCATGCTTGAAATTGTTTTGACTTTCTGATTTTCATTGACTATCTTCCCATGATCCAATTGAGCTGAAATTTTATATGCATGTCATGTTATGGATTATGTTTGATCATGATTTATTTGATGATTTTTGGAATTGTTTATGGTTGGTTTTGAGTTAAGTCTTGCTGTTGACTTCTATGAGCTTTCATTTGCCATGCTTTAACTTCTTTTATTTATGAAATGATGATGATGCATGATATGAACATGAAACCAATTGAGTTTGCTTCTTAAATGTTTGAATTTGACTTTGATTGGATATCACTTGCTGTTTTGACTTTCTCATTCTCTTTTGACCCTAGGCTTGTCCTAGTGGTCTTATTGCTTATGTTTGAGTTCATGTTTTCAGGGTGAGAAGCAATTGCCTCAAAGAAATCTATACAAGTTGAAAGAATTTGTTTGTTTATCATGAGCTAACCTCATTGTTTTGTAGGTGGCTTGACTCATAAGCCTTGTGCCTTGTGCATTGCACATTTGTCTATTTGACTGTTGACTTCTGTTTCCTTTTGCTTTGACTTTTGAACTGTGTACTGATTCTGTTTGACTATTTCAGGTACCATTAGTTGCTTAGTTCTTTGAACTTGCTTTGCTTTGCTATATAGCAATTTGCATTGAGGTATAATTCCTTTTCTTCATGTAGTCTGGAAGACCTGGCCTGTTACTTGGCCAAGCAACTGTCTGAAGTCCTCCTTAAGAGGCAATGCTTGTGTGTGTTTACATTTGTCCCAAGCAGGAAAAGTCCTTTAAACAAGGCAATTGGTAGATCAAAGAGATATGTAACCTATCTCCTACTATTCTGTGAGTCTTCTCCTTGCTCCCATTACATGGTTGTAGCATTGAGATCCAAGCCCAAGATCTATTGAGTCTTACTTGTGGAGAGAGTTCCTACTTTCTGAACTCCCACACCCTCTGATATTCAATGCTCTCCCTGATCAGGGATAAGAGAAATGAGGCACACCCCTCATATCCTTTCATCTGCTTCACCTTAGCCCCTCAATGGCAAGGTTAAGAGCACCATTGACCCTATTCCAGTTGGCTTCAATGCCTAACCCTTTTGTATGAGCCTCCTTGTTTGGTTATAGTGTGTGCTGATTGCCTTCATTGATTGATTGTTCTATTCATATGCACATGTTTGCTTGTTTGCTCTATGCATTTATCATCATTGATTGCTCATTATTGCATGATCATCTCATTTGTCTTTGTGACATCATTATCATTGTTGTTTCCCCATTGAGAACAATTGTAAGACCATTCCTTTGGCCTTTGTTTCTATGATATGGAAGTGAGTTGTAAGACCATTTCATTGGCCACTCATCTTATCTTTGCATGTTGCATTGTTTGTTGTATGTGAGGATGCAATTATAAGTCCCTGTGATGTGGCATTTGTATTCCCAGGACCGTACTGTGGAGATTAGAATAAGCCCAGATAAATTGGCATCTGATATCCATGTTTTGCTTCTGTTTGTTTATGTGAGGATACAATTGTAAGCCCCTGTAAGTTGGCATTTGCTTTCCTATGATCATAAGTTGCTTTGTTTGATTGTATGTGAGGATACAATTGTAAGTCCGTGTAATTGGCATTTGTATTCCTATGATCATATGTTGGAGTTTAGAGTAAGCCCAGATAAATTGGCATCTGACATTCAAGTGTTTGCTTCTTTTGTTGGAGATTGGTATAAGTCCAGACAGATTGGCATCCGGTATCCACTTTCTTTTCATTTTCTTTGTTAAGGAGATTAGTGTAAGTCCATTGAGTGGCCTCTGATATCCATTTCTGTTTTAGGAGATTGGTGTAAATCCATTTATTGGTATCCGGTATCCGCTTTTGTTTGTGAGATTGGAGTAAGACCATTGAGTGGCATCCGGTATCACTTGTTTGTTTACTTTATTATTGCTTATTGCCCATTCCAAAGGACACACTTGAATCATCCTCTATATGATCTCAAGAGGTGAACTTTCTAAGAAGTTTTACAATCTATCCTCATCCATTCATCCCCATTGTGTCCTAAACCTTTTCACACATTACTTTTAAAACTTGAGATAGATATTGTGCAAACGTCCTCATGCTTTTCAAACTGAAAACCTGGACCCAAGTCCTTGACTTTTTTCAAACTCCATTTCATAATACTTCTTTGAATTAATCTTAATCATACTTTGACTTCATTTTCATAATCACAATCAATTAACTTCACCCATTCAATGTTTTTGTGGCGTTGTCCATTCTTGTTAAGTTTTCATACATGAGCTATAGGTTTGATTTATCTTAGTTGGTTGATGTCAATCTCACCTATTTGTCCTTAGTTGATTGAATTGTAAGTCTTCCTTGCTTATTATAGGGTTAACCCCTCACTAGCAAGTTGAAGCTGTTCTCACATGGTGGACCTGTTGTTTGTATAAGGTTGAGTTTTCTCCCATGGATAACGTAAGACCTTAGGGCTTGTGTTTAAAATTGAATCCACTAACTTTTGGAAGTTTTTAACCGAACTACGGCGTTTTGATCCTTACCTTTGATGGAAGGTACGTAGGCAACGGGTTCATCCGTTCAAACCCAATAAAATTGTATATTCTTTTCTCATCATCCCAATCATGTCTGCACAATATTTATGTCATAACAAATAACAATTTTATACAACAAGTGTGAAAAGGGCTCCCTAGGAGTACCTAGGACGTGATGGGTGCCTAACACCTTCCCATTGCGTAATTTACCCCTTACCCAGACTCTCTGATCTTTTTATTAGTTTTCTACGTGTAAAACTTCTTAGGCTTTTGTTCGCTTTTTAGCCAGTCCTTTGGATAAATAAAAGTGCGGTGGCGACTCGAAATTTCATTGTATGCTTTGCTTATGGTTTAATCGATAGATCATATTGCGACGAATACACCGCTACAAACTGCCACTCAGAACTCTGAGGAAAAACATTCACCTGTAATCCCAAAGAAAGCTAAAAGTCGCATCAACGTATCTGAAGAATTGATTCTGGGCAACAAAGACGAACCTGCCAGAATCAGATCTACCTTCAGGAACTCTGAAGAAACGCCTCTGGGACTAGTGTCTCTGATCGAGCCTACTGTAGCGGTGTATTCGTCGCTATATGATCTATTGATTAAATCATAAGCAAGGTATACAATGAATTTCGAGTCGCCACCGCACTTTTATTTATCCAAAGGACTGGCTAAAAAGCGAACAAAAGCCTAAGAAGTTTTACACGTAGAAAACTAATAAAAAGATCAGAGAGTCTGGGTAAGGGGTAAATTACGCAATGGGAAGGTGTTAGGCACCCATCACGTCCTAGGTACTCCTAGGGAGCCCTTTTCACACTTGTTGTATAAAATTGTTATTGGTTATGACATAAATATTGTGCAAACATGATTGGGATGGTGAGAAAAGAATATACAATTTTTATTGGGTTTGAACGGATGAACCCGTTGCCTACGTACCTTCCATCAAAGGTAAGGATCAAAACACCGTAGTTTGGCTAAAAACTTCCAAAAGTTAGTGGATTCAATTTTAAACACAAGCCCTAAGGTCTTACGTTATCCACGGGAGAAAACTCAACCTTATACAAACAACAGGTCCACCATGTGAGAACAGCTTCAACTTGCTAGTGAGGGGTTAACCCTATAATAAGCAAGGAAGACTTACAATTCAATCAACTAAGGACAAGTAGGTGAGATTGACATCAACCAACTAAGATAAATCAAACCTATAGCTCATGTATGAAAACTTAGCAAGGATGGACAAAGCCACAAAAACATTGAATGGGTGAAGTTAATTGATTATGAGTATTCATGAAAGTAGGTCAAGGTATGGTTAGGATTAATTCAAAGAAGTATTATGAAATGAAGTTTGAAAAAAGTCAAGGACTTGGGTCCAGGTTTTCAGTTTGAAAAGCATGAAGATGTTTGCACAATATCTATCTCAAGTTTGAAAGTAATGTGTGAAAAGGTTTAGGACATAATGGGGATGAATGGATGAGGATGGATTGTAAAACTTCTTAGAAGGTTCACCTCTTGAAATCATATAGAAGATGATTCAAGTGCGTCCTTTGGAATGGGCACTAAGCAATAATAAAACATAAGCAAACAAATGATACCGGATGCCACTCAATGGTCTTACTCCAATCTCACAAACAAAAAGCGGATACCGGATTCCAATAGACGGATTTACACCAATATCCTAAAACAGAAATGGATATCAGAGGCCACTCAATGGACTTACACTAATCTCCTTAACAAAGAAAATGAAAGAAAGTGGATACCGGATGCCAATCTGTCTGGACTTATACCAATCTCCAACAAAGGACAACATTTGGATGTCAGATGCCAATTTATCTGGGCTTACTCTAACCTCCAACGTATGATCATAGGAATACAAATGCCAAATTACACGGACTTACAATTGTATCCTCACATACAATCAAACAATGCAACATATGATCACAGGAAAGCAAATGCCAACTTACAGGGGCTTACAATTGCATCCTCACATAAACAAACAGAAGCAAAACATGGATGTCAGATGCCAATTCATCTGGGCTTATTCTAACCTCCAACATATGATCCTGGGAATACAAATGCCACATCACAGGGACTTATAATTGCATCCTCACATACAACAAACAAATGCATCAAGCAAAGATAAGATGAGTGGCCAATGAAATGGTCTTACAACTCACTTCCATATCATAGGAACAATGGCCAATGAATGGTCTTACAATTGTCCTCAATGGGTAAATCAACAATGATAATGATGTCACAAAGACAAATGAGATGATCATGCAATAATGAGCAATTAATGATGATAAATGCATAAAGCATACAAGCAAACATGTGCATATGAAGATAAGCAATCAATCAATGAAATCATTCAGCACACACTATAACCAAACAATGAGGCTCATACAAAAGGGTTAGGCATTAAAGCCAACTGGAATAGGGTCAATGGTGCTCTTAACCTTGCCATTGAGGGGCTAAGGTGAAGCAGATGAAAGGATATGAGGGGTGTGCCTCATTGCTCTTATCCCTGGTCAGGGAGAGCATTTGGATATCAGAAGGTGTGGGAGTTCAGAAAGTAGGAACTCTCTCCACAGATAAGACTCTATAGATCTTGGGCTTGGATCTCAATGCTACAACCATGTAATGGGAGTAAGGAGAAGACTCACAGAATAGTAGGAGATAGGTTGCATATCTCTTGGATTCTACCAATTGCCTTATTTGAAGGACTTTTCCTGCTTGGGACAAATGTAAACACACGCAGGCATTGCCTCTTAAGGAGGACTTCAGACAGTTGCCTGGCCAAGTAACAGGCCAGGTCTTCCAGACTACATGAAGAAAAGGGATTATACCTTAATGCAAATTGCTATATAGCAAAGCAAAGCAAGTTCTTAAGAACTAAGCAACTAAAGGTACCTGAAATAGTCAAACAGAATCAGTACACAATTCAAAAGTTAAAGCAAAAGGAGGTAGGAATCAACAGTCAAAACAAACAGACAAATGTGCAATGCACAAGTCTCAAGGCATACGAGCCAAGCAACCTATAAAACAAAGAGGTTAGCTCATGATAATCAAATAAACTCATTCAACTTGTATAAGTTTCTTTGAGACAATTGCTTCTTAACCTGAAAACATGAACTCAAACATAAGCAATAAGACCACTAGGACAAGCCTAGGGTCAAAAGAGGATGAGAAAGTCAAAACAGAAAATGATATCCAATCAAAATCAAATTCAAACATTTGAGAAGCAAGCTCAATTGGTTTCATGTTCATATCATGCATCATCATCATTTCATAAGCAAAAGAAGTCAAAGCATGGCAAATGTAAGCTCATAGAAGTCAACAGCAAGACTTAACTCAAAACCAATCATAAACAATTCCAAAAATCATCAAATAATTCATGATCAATCATAATCCATAACATGACATGCATATAAAATTTCAGCTCATTTGGATCAAGGGAAGATAGTCAATGAAAATCAGAAAGTCAAAACAATTTCAAGCATGCTCAAAGAAGTCAACCAAACATGCATCAACTTCAAAAATTCATAAATCAGTGATAACATATGAGAAATGAATGGGATCAACACCATGGCAAAGCTTAAGATGTCTACTAATCACATGTCAAATTTCAAGTCCATCTAATAAAGTATGAGAATTTCACAAATGATATGGCATGATGTGTCACAAAAAGTCAATATATGATCAAACAGGGGAGAAAAATCTCAATCAATTAGGAAATGCCACAAATAATTCCAAGAAAAATCACATGTAAACTAGACATTCAAGAGTACATTCATGCAAAAATTCAAAGCAATTGGAGTTCAAGAAGCATGGTATAGAAAATCATGAAGTTGCACATCAATGGTGTGACACAAATTGTCACACCCTACTTCAAAAAATCATAACTCAAAGACCAGAGATAATAAATTCATAAACTCTAGACCAAAATCACCATGAATGTGTCTAGTTTATGCACAAAAAATTTCAAGGCCAATGGATAATGTATCATCATTTCACAAATGTTTTGGCAAAAGGTACAAAATATGAGCACATGAACAAAACCCTAGCACCAATTAAAATTCACTTATCCAAAAAAATCAGGAAAAATCATGATTAAATATTAGAGATCCAGATGAACACAATGCAAAAATTCTCATGAAATTTGGATTTAAAATGAAGATGCTATGATTTTTGCAAGATGATGCATCAAAATGAAATAAAAAAATAAAACAACATGGATTAATGAGGCAAGGGGCACGACAGTGGCAAACTTGTAATTATGGGACAACTTAAGTAAAACGCTGCGCAGCAGCCCAAAGCTGGAAATGTTCTGATTGGTCATGGGGGAATAGAACAGTACATTCATGCATTCAACACGTAAAAAATGCAAATTCTGGGAATTTTAAGAAATTGGGTTCACGTACAGTAGCAATGTTCATCTCCTTCCAAAATCGTGAAATTAATTTATGCCCAGAAATGGAAATTGAACATACTATCGTGATCAACAAACATCACACATCAACAATCTAAAAGCCATTTACATTAAATCAAACCAAGCATCATGAATCGAGCAAAAACAACTTTGAGCATCAAACTTTAAAACTAGATTTCTCTAAGCACAAGCAACCAAAATGCACGATTCAAAGCTTAATGAAACCAGCAAAGTGAGATCTATTAGAAGCATGTAATGGTTTGGTAAATAGTGAAACTCGAAAACTTACTTGATCTTGAAGAAAAGAATGGAACAGTGATGATTTGGTTCCAAATGCTCGAAACAGTTGTTGCTTCAAGCCTCAAATGATGGATGATGAAGGAAATTTAGCTCAGGAATGTTTGTAATAGCTTAGCTCGACATTTGCCATGGATGGAGCTTGGAAAAACAGTCCATGAAAGTGGCTGCACAGTTAAGATTCGAGGCTAGCAAATGGTCCAAAGATGTTGGTAGACCAAGGAACAAAGGACCAAAACTCGAGCTCTTTGGAGTTTTTAGCAGAAAAATCAAATGAGGGAAAAATGGTGATTTTGAGAGCACAAGAGTTTTTCTGTTAGAATGTGTGGCTGCTAGGGTTGCTTTGAGCAGAAAAAGTGGTATATATTTGCTGTTTAAGGTTGGCTAAGCATGGTTAGTGGTAATGTAATCCCCATTTGCCAAAATAACAAAATTGCTAAAAATAACCAAGCTTGCATGAGGTGTATGTGCTGCACGAAAATGGGCCTTCCAACATGTCTTAAACAACATTTCAGAACTTATTTGAATGGAAAAATGGATTGGAATTGGTTAATTCAAAAGTTCATTTTTCAACCTCACTTGAAATTAATTCATGATAGTTCAAAAATGCCATTTTGATTGGTGATGTTTTGGTGAATGATGGTTACATTTTTGGAAAGAGGGGATCAAATGTGACTTGTTGCAAAAAACCCCACCCAATTTGGCCAAATGGTTTGAGAGATATGGCCTTTTGAAGTTCAAAAATTTCTAAAAATGATTTGATCATAACTTGCCAACCATACATGGGAATTGAGTGTTCTTGGACTTTTTGGAAATGGGAGAACAAGATATTCAACTTTCATGTTGGGCAAAAATTCATTTGAAGCTTGTATCATGATGCAAGTTTAGGATCAAGAAGTTTCCATTTTTGGCAAGTTTCAATTACAGGTCAAGTTTCTATTTTTGGAAATTTTCTGTTTGACTTCAAATTCTTCCATGATGGTGTTTGACATGATATATGAGGCCTATGTGGACATGAATGAGTTCCCTCAAACCAATTCCCACCATCAAATCACTGATTAAATCCACAGTTGACCAAGGGTTGACTTTTCTAGGGTTTTGCTTGACTGAACCACCTTCTGATGAATCCCAAACCCTAATTCCTTGAGATCTTGATTCCAAATGATATCACAACATATATGAACTCTTGATTATTAGTCATGGTGCCCAAATTCTTCAAGAATGGCCACCATCCACTGTTTAATGACTGATTTGACTGATTGACTGATGATTGCTTCATCTGCAAGTAACATGGTTAGTTGACAATATTTTTGTACTTTTTGGTTAGTAAACATATGAAAAGCAATGATATACAAATGCAAAACATGCTTGGTGATCAAGAACCACACTCACAAGGCAAACCACCCACTAGGAGGGAAGCTAGGGCATGCAATGATCCTTGAGGCCATGATATGATATGATGTGAGCCATGAGGGATCTTAGGGCCAAAATTGGGGTCTTACAGATGCCCCTATTTAAGGTCATTCTAGCCGGAGAAGTGAAGTTTAGAAATCTTCATCTCGACGCGGTAGAATGGGCTTAAATAACAGTGATGAGACAAATTTTGGTCCCTAAGAGACCTCATGATGCAAATGTATGCATGCAAAAGACACAAACTCTGTGGGGAATATGATTCACATAGAAGAAAAGACGATCCATCGGAGTAATACACTCACCAGGAACAGAGACTCTAACAAGACTCTAGTTGGGGATAGTAAGAGAAAAAGAAATGCGTGAACAAGACACGACTCTGATTAGGGAACATAAAACAAACTGGAGACCTCACTGGGGAAAAGAATTCCAAAGGAAAATAAATCCATTGGAAAGACACAGGCTGACTCCTGGGAAAAAGCAACATGAAACTTCAATGAGGAAGTACCAAAGAAATGAGATGTTACCGGTATAAGGGTAACAAGCTCAGGAAGAATGAATATCTAAGACCGGTATAAGGGTGAGAGATATCAATCAACCAACATCTGAGAAAGACCTGAAAAAGGTACATAAACTCAGGAAAGTCTGACTCCACAAGGGACCGAGGTCATAATAGGGAGCAGAAAGGAAGGAACACCAGGGATACCGAGGTATATAATAGGTGACCGACCGAAACGTGAATTGGTATATATGCCAAAACACTCATCATCCGAAAGGAGGGCTTGAAAAAGCAAATCAACTTACAGGATGGACATTCGAATCCACAACGGGAAAACGAATCTTACTCAACTGGGGACACAAACCCAAAGAGTGCATGAGATACAATATCCATTACCGGACGACCGTGGATAAGAATACTCGCATGAGATATATTATCTATTACCGTCAGAACGTAGATAATAAACTCGCATGGTAAGAAACACCAGAGATACCGGTTACTGGGTATATAATAGGTGATCTACCGAAAACGTGAATTGGTATATATGCCAAAACACTCATCATCCAGAACACAAACTGGTTAAAGGATGGATATTCGATTCTACAAAGAATACGAATCTTGCTCAGCTGGGGAAAATCAACAAAGGATTCCAACTAAAGAGCGCATGAGACATATTATTCATTACCGGCAGACCGTGAATAATATACTCGAAAGGAAAAGACACCAGAGATACCGAAGTATATAATAGGTGACTAACCAAAAAGAGAGACAATCGATACCAAGCATCCGGGTAAACGAAAGACAACTCAAAGGGATAAATTGCAAGCATCCGACAATTATCCAACAACAAAGAAATATTCGATTCCACAAAGGGAAATAACGAATCTTACTCAACAAAGAAAACACGAAAGGCTTCGACTGAAGAGTGCATGAGATATATTATTCATTACCGGCAGACCGTGAATAATATACTCGCATGGAAGATTATCCACAACCGGTTACTGGGTTAATAAAGGATAAATCAACCGAAAAGAAAGGCATCGGGATACCAAACTAGGTATATAATGATGACCAATCAAGAGGAGCAACAGACATTACCAACAAGAGGGTAAATGAAAGGCGATCTGCTGAGGATTCACTGGTGAAAATCAATGATCCAGGGATGAATTGCATAAACAGCAATTATCCACAACAACAGGCTGGGAATACAATGATGACAATCAACTATCCCGGGAACGCAATCACTGACAAAAGGTGAAAGGACCCACTGGGGATAAAATTGCTAGCATACGGCAATTATCCACAAAAAATTTGCTGGGAATACAAGTGCTTATCTGAGCAACTTATCCGAGCAAAGGAAACTCAACATCAAGAACTAGATGGAGATAACCACAAATTTAGGGTTTACATTTACCGAATACAGGGTAGAAAACCAACAACTCCGCGTGGGGATAGAACAAATCACAAATCCGCACGGGAAACCAAAATAGGGTTTATAACAAACCACAAACTGCTGGAGAGCAGGAAAGTAGGATTTACAACTACCGACTGTTAGGTAGAAAACCAACAAATCTGGCTGGGGAATAAAAGGTGTATAACCACAAATTCTGCCAAGAAGTCAGGAAAAATAGGACTTATAACTACCGGTATGAGGGTAGAAGCCCGAAAAAATCCGCTGGGGAACAACCCACTGGGAAGCACAAGACTTTTGACAAATAGCCAATTCGGGAATAATCCGAAAAGACAAACTGAATCAAAACACGTCCTAATGAGGATGTAACTCAAATAGGAAAATCCATCCCAATATATGTGTTGGGAGGAAACGGAAGAAACCGTCATCCACGAGGATATATCTCGGTGGGGAACTGCAGAAAGAAAGACAGACACATTTTCTGCTTATGGGGCTGACTCTATATGGAGAGATTTTAAACACCCGACATCTGCTTGGGGAGATCTGTAAAGAGATCTGTATCACCCGTTGCAGGAGACACAACAAACAAAGGATATATGGCAATAAATGCAACATGAATATCTGAATGTTTTATGAATATGCATGAATATGCGTGATTTATGTTTAATGAATGCTGACAAAACAGACAGTTTTAACACAAACAGGTCCAGGAATCAAACGCCCGGTATTATACTTCCAGAGGTAAAACCAACTGGAGAGCCAATCCGCGGAGATCTACATGCGGAGAAGCAAAGATCTGCGAGTACTGCTGAAGAAGCAGAGGGTCAGAGATATCAGGAAACAAACCAACCAGGGTACAGAAAGTCACAACGGGCAAAACAGCCACCAAGACAAATCTGTAGGGGAACAAGAGAAAATCCAAGATATCTGCAGGGGATCTCAGCATCAACTGAGGAACAAAAAGTGCGTTGCACAAGCACGAACTGCTGTAGAAGCAAATCCACAAAACTCCACTGGGGAACAACCCACTGGGGGAGAATGATATCATCCAAATAGAATCTAACTACATAAGCAACTCTACTGGGGAAAACTGTCGGCTACTCTCTTGGGGAACAAACCACTGAGGGAGGACAGATCAAACAAGTAGATTCTGCAACAAACCACTCTACTTGGGGAGAATACACATAGCAAACTGATCACAACAAGTAGACTCTGCAATATAAGCCACTCTACTGGGGATCACAAACAGTCAGGAAATCAATCCGTTCACTGGAGGCCAAAGCCATCATCCGACCATACTGGGGATTGAAGGAGTATTCAACAGGCAAAACTGCCTCAACAAACGCTCTGCAGACTAAGCTGAGGAAAAGAATGGATGCAAATACTGGGATGTCAACCCAAATCAACCACCGAGTAGGAACATAAATCCTGCTCTGCTGAAGAGAACAACTCTGATGGAGAGATAGCAACAATTCCGCAGACGACTTCGCCGGGGAAAAGGTAAAGTACCGGGTATCAAACCACTGACTTACCAAGCCTTTCAAAAAGGAAAGCGATCGTGCTGAGGAAACAGACAACTCCGCTGGCAACTGCACTGGGAAGAGTGACAACAACTCTGCTCGCGAATCCGATGGGGATATTAACAACAACTCTACTCGTGACTGTGTCGAGGAGACAAATGAAGTCTGGGAATGTCGTCCCACTGGAGAAAGTGACGGGGCACCAAGATGACAAACTATCAACCACCGAAACTTCCACAAGAAAATCACCCATGCTGGGGGAAAATTGCTGCTGGAGAAAACGAAGTCTTCAACAACGTTCTGCTTGCGACTATACTGGGGAACAACCCTAACAACAACTCTGTTTGAGGAGCAACCCCAACAAAGGTCTGAAGAAAGAAGATACAACCAAACCAGGAATATGAACAAATGTCTTACCTGTTGGAGATCATGCCACCCTCGGGAGAGCACTGAGATATTCTTGAGTATCCTTTCAATCTTGTGAATGTTCACTTTGTTTGAAAAATGATTTTGAAAAGATTTGTTTTGTTTAAACAATGACGTTTTATCAATTAAAAACATGCAAAACATTTGTTGAATTGAAACAAATAAGAGTGCAAATAATTGGATAAAAAGCTCAAATTGATTTGATAGAATGGTAGCCTGCGAATGGCAAGACTCCATAGATCTGTACAAATTTGAAATCAGTGATATATATTGGAAGAGGGCTACATTGAACATAATGATCCTTTCTCTACCAATTTGAATCTCGATGTATCCGAAGCTTCAGTTGACGACGAATCGAGAATCTTCTGACGAAATGACGACTGGTGAAATAGAAAGTCTTGTCAGGATGCAGTTACTTGCCAAATCCCTAATTTTTGCCTAGATTGCCCCAGGGTGAGGTACTCAATCTAGCGGGATGCAAATATATTCTTTTTTTCTAGTCTCTAATTTTTGCCTGGATTACCCTTGCGGGTTCTCCACCGAGACGCTCATTTTTGCCTAAGCCGCCCTTTCGGGTTTTCAACTTAGCGAGCAATTCTATTTTTTTCATTCTTTTCATTTGCATATACTTTTTTTTTATTTTTTTTTTAGGCAAAGTATCTCTTAACTGCATCTGAATTCACAGGACGAGTGAAATCCTCCCCATCCATTGTTGTAAGCATCAAAGCACCGCCTGAAAAGGCTCTCTTAACAACATATGGACCCTCGTAGTTTGGAGTCCGCTTGCCCCTGGAATCGGGCGCGAAAGACAAAACTTTCTTGAGCACGAGGTAACCTTCTCGGAACACACGAGGCTTGACCTTCTTATCGAATGCTTTCTTCATTCTCTGCTGATATAACTGACCATGACACATGGCAGTCAATCTCTTCTCTTCGATCAAATTCAGTTGGTCGTAACGACTCTGGATCCATTCAGCATCAGTCAACTTGGCTTCCATCAAGACTCGCATTGATGGGATCTCCACCTCTACTGGGAGAATGGCTTCCATGCCATAAACAAGAGAGAAAGGGGTTGCCCCTGTTGAAGTACGTACAGACGTACGATATCCATGCAAAGCAAATGGCAGCATCTCATGCCAATCTTTGTATGTGACAGTCATTTTCTGGATAATCCTCTTGATATTTTTATTAGCAGCTTCAACAGCCCCATTCATCTTAGGTCTGTAGGGAGAGGAATTATGGTGTGCAATCTTGAATTCAACGCACAACTCATCCATCATCTTGTTATTCAGATTGGATCCATTATCAGTAATGATCCTCTCTGGCACACCATAACGGCAAATCAGCTGGTTCTTGATAAACTTCACAACCACCTGCCTGGTTACATTCGCGTACGAAGCAGCTTCCACCCATTTGGTGAAGTAATCAATTGCTACGAGAATAAACCTGTGTCCGTTGGACGCTTTCGGCTCAATCATGCCGATCATGTCGATTCCCCACATAGAGAAAGGCCATGGTGATGAAATCACATTCAGGAGTGTCGGAGGAATATGAATCTTATCCGCATAAATTTGACACTTGTGACATTTCTTCACATACTTGCAACAATCAGACTCCATTGTCAGCCAATAGTAGCCTGCTCTCAACATCTTCTTAGCCATGGCATGTCCATTGGAATGAGTACCAAATTAACCCTCATGGACCTCAGTCATCAACAGGTTTGCTTCGTGTCTATCCACGCATCTGAGCAAAACCATATCAAAGTTTCTCTTATACAGCACTTCACCACTGAGGTAGAAACTGCCTGACAACCTTCTTAAAGTTTTCCTATCTTTCACAGATGCTCCAGGCGGGTAGACCTGGTTCTGGAGGAAATTCTTGATATCAAAATACCAAGGCTTGTCATCTTTCACTTCTTCAATTGCAAATATGTGAGCGGGTCTGTCCAAGCGCATCACAGTAATATTGGGAACATCATTCCACCACCTGACCACAATCATGGAAGCAAGCGTAGCAAGGGCATCTGCCATCCGATTATCCTCTCGAGGAATATGATAAAATTCAACTTCTGTGAAGAATGTTGAAATTCTCCTTGCGTAATCTCTGTACGGAATGAGACCTGGCTGATTCGTCTCCCATTCACCCTTGATCTGATTGACAACCAAGGCCGAATCACCATAGACATCAAGATACTTGATTATCAAGTTAATGCATTCTTCAAGTCCCATAATACAGGCTTCATACTCCGCCATATTATTCGTGCATTTGAAAGTTAGCCTTGCTGTAAACGGGATGTGCGAACCTTGAGGAGTAATGATCACTGCCCCAATTCCATTCCCATATTGATTAACAGCGCCATCAAACACCATCGTCCATCTGGAACCAGGCTCTGGACCTTCATCAAGTGTAGGCTCATCGCAATCTTTCATCTTCAAATACAGAATTTCCTCGTCAGGGAAGTCATACTGAACAGACTGATGATCTTCAATTGGCTGGTGCGCTAAATGGTCAGCCAAGATGCTACCTTTGATAGCTTTCTGAGCTCGATACTCAATATCATACTCAGACAACAACATCTGCCAACGGGCAATCCTCCCAGTTAAAGCAGGCTTCTCGAAGATATACTTAATTGGATCCATTCTGGATATCAACCAAGTTGTATGATTTATCATGTACTGGCGCAAACGCTTAGCAGCCCAAGCCAAAGCACATCACGTCTTCTCAAGCGTAGAGTACCGAGACTCACAATCAGTAAACTTCTTACTGAGGTAGTAGATAGCAAACTCCTTCTTCCCTGATTCATCTTGTTGACCGAGTACACAACCCATCGAGTCTTCAAGAACAGTCAAATACATAATCAGAGGTCTTCCTTCCACAGGCGGAGACAAAATCGGAGGTTCAGACAGATAATCTTTGATACTGTCGAAAGCTTTCTGGCAATCCTCGGTCCAATCAAGGGACTGATCTTTCCGAAGGAGCTTGAATATCGGCGCACATGTGGCAGTCATGTGGGATATAAATCTGGAAATGTAGTTCAAGCGGCCAAGAAAACCTCGGACTTGCTTCTCAGTTTTGGGTGCGGGCATCTCTTGTATTGCTTTGACCTTTGCAGGATCAACTTCAATACCTCTTTCACTTACCACAAAACCCAACAATTTCCCGGAACGGACTCCAAAGGTACATTTGTTCGGATTCAGGTGAAGTTTGAACTTTCTCAAACGCTGAAAAAGCTTCAACAAATGCTCAACATGTTCAACTTCCGTTCGGGACTTAGCAATCATATCATCAACATAGACTTCTATCTCCTTGTGCATCATGTCATGAAACAAGGTAGTCATAGCTCGTTGATACGTGGCTCCGGCGTTCTTCAAACCGAAGGGCATCACTCGATAACAGAATGTTCCCCAAGGTGTGATGAATGTTGTCTTCTCCATATCCTCTGGTGCCATCTTGATTTGATTATATCCGGAAAATCCGTCCATAAAGGAAAAGACTTTGAATTTGGCTGTATTGTCTACCAACATGTCAATGTGTGGTAGAGGAAAATCATCTTTTGGACTAGCTTTATTCAAATCTCTGTAGTCAACGCACATACGGACTTTTCCGTCCTTCTTAGGAACAGGCACAATATTGGCCACCCATTGAGGATATGTAGAAGTCACCAGAAACCCCGCATCAATTTGCTTCTGAACTTCCTCTTTGATCTTCACTGCCATATCTGGATGAGTTCTTCTGAGCTTCTGCTTCACAGGCACGCACTCAGGCTTCAAAGGCAGGAAATGCTGCACAATATCTGTATCTAAACCCGGCATATCTTCATAGGACCAAGCAAAGATATCTGGATATTCTCGTAGCAAGCTGATCAAATCTTCCTTGACAGACCCTTCGAGAAGTGCCCCAATCTTCACCAGGCGAACACAATCCTCAGACCCCAAGTTGACTGTTTCCAAGTCTTCGAGATGCGGCTGAATGATCTTCTCTTCGTGCTTAAGGAGACGGGTGATCTCATCAGGAATCCCTTCAACGTCATCTTCTTCTGCCTCAAGTACAGGGAATTCAAAATTGGGAGATGGCGTTGGATCATTATGTTCAATGGGTTTTAGGATCAACCTGCATAATGATTTTGGTTAGGGAAAAACTTCAGAATTTAATCAAGCAAATCATTATGCAGATGAAAAATGTTTGATTTTATTTTTGTTTTTATGGGTTTTTTGTGATCACTGATTTCATGAAAAAGCAAAAAGTGAAAACAAAGGAAAAACAAATGTTTAACAATGCGAAAATTGAATGAAAACATCATTGTATATATGCTTTGCCAACAATGTCATCACTTCTCCTTTTGGCATGGGAGAAGGGTTTTAAACAAAGTGAACAATTTACTCTGATCTATGGATAACTGTAGGAACATCCACAGCGACCCAATTGTGGCAGACACCACCAGGAATAACAAAATTGTTCACATCTTCTGCATCTTCTTCAATGATAGCAGCAACTTCCTCTTCTTCAGGTTGATCAGCATGGATGAATCCTCCACTTGTGAACAAACCTTGCTCATTGCATGCCCCAGAACAGTAGTCAATGCCAGCCCGCGATTGGTTAACCAGGAATAAATCCATCAAAAGTACTTAGTCTGGCAAATATCTCTCTGAGTTCACAACTCTAGCTCAGGATGATCCATAAATCTGGCAGAGATGGCTCTGGTATAATACCGGCGAAGTGCGTCTCCAAAATAAATGAAGATCGCAGGGTCAGACCACAGGACGGGAGACCGGAACAAAACACCCGCTTATGCAAATGATGCATGAAGTGTTTATGCATATGCTTGTTTTTATTTCAAAGGAACTCGAGGGTTTTATTTGCAAACTTTGAAATATTTAAGCATTTTGATCATATATGAGAATATCTCATCAGATATATCAGGTGAAAAAATTTTCCCGGTTTTTTATGTTTGAAATTTTTTGCAAATAAACTCCTTTGAGTTCCTTGAAAATTTTCTTTTTTTTCTGATGATATGGATGCAGATGAATGCATGAATGTGTGGATGCAACAATCACACTCAAGGATCAAGCAAGGCACACCAAATAAAGGTCATGGGAAAGCTCAATGTATCCCTAATATCAATCATCCATTTTGGTGGATTTAGGTTTTCACCTTATCGACACCCAAGTTCCATTGATATTAACGGTACATGAACCGGCTCGAACACCCTTAATATCAACCAGCCGCTTTGATGGATTTTAGGTTTTACACCTGATCCGGGATCTATTGATATTAACGGTGTCTAAACGACTCAACCATGAATCACGGGTTTGTTGAGAGTCACGAGCATGGAGTCTCGGTTAAAAAACCACCCAAAGGGAGTGTACTAGGGTTTAAACCTGCCAGACATGTTCTACCAGAGGTTCCCATAATCATCGTTCCATCTTTCGAATATTATCGGAGGAACGAATACTCGTATTCCAAGAATATTCTCAAGAGAAACTCTTATGAGTGTAGTATCGCGTGACAATCGCATCAGAACTGACATCTGAACGACCTCCGCACTACGTTCCTAAAAATAGGCCAAGATGGGTTTGGTAAACTAAGGTCCTTGGCTTCTGCGGAACATGATTGAAAGAATAATGCCTAACCACAAATAACTTGTGTGACATTATTAGTTCAACATGACCTCCACCAAGTGAATGGGCTCGCAAGTCAACTGGCTAAGGAATACTCCACACCAGTCAACAAGACTATGCCATTCTCCTATCCTAGAGTGCACTCGAGTTCGGGTACAGAACTCATCTCACAGATCACCAAAGCAACCAGCAATTGTATATCAAGCAATTCACACATTACAATCAATACAGTTATCCCAAATTGTACAAAAATATGTCATATAACAGATACCAATATAGCACACAAGGGTGAAAAGTAGGCAATACAACCAAGGATCGATGTCCCCAGCAGAGTCGCCACTTTTCTGTAGCGGTGTATTCGTCGCTATATGATCTATTGATTAAATCATAAGCAAGGTATACAATGAATTTCGAGTCGCCACCGCACTTTTATTTATCCAAAGGACTGGCTAAAAAGCGAACAAAAGCCTAAGAAGTTTTACACGTAGAAAACTAATAAAAAGATCAGAGAGTCTGGGTAAGGGGTAAATTACGCAATGGGAAGGTGTTAGGCACCCATCACGTCCTAGGTACTCCTAGGGAGCCCTTTTCACACTTGTTGTGTAAAATTGTTATTGGTTATGACATAAATATTGTGCAAACATGATTGGGATGGTGAGAAAAGAATATACAATTTTTATTGGGTTTGAACGGATGAACCCGTTGCCTACGTACCTTCCATCAAAGGTAAGGATCAAAACGCCGTAGTTCGGATAAAAACTTCCAAAAGTTAGTGGATTCAATTTTAAACACAAGCCCTAAGGTCTTACGTTATCCACGGGAGAAAACTCAACCTTATACAAACAACAGGTCCACCATGTGAGAACAGCTTCAACTTGCTAGTGAGGGGTTAACCCTATAATAAGCAAGGAAGACTTACAATTCAATCAACTAAGGACAAGTAGGTGAGATTGACATCAACCAACTAAGATAAATCAAACCTATAGCTCATGTATGAAAACTTAGCAAGGATGGACAAAGCCACAAAAACATTGAATGGGTGAAGTTAATTGATTATGAGTATTCATGAAAGTAGGTCAAGGTATGGTTAGGATTAATTCAAAGAAGTATTATGAAATGAAGTTTGAAAAAAGTCAAGGACTTGGGTCCAGGTTTTCAGTTTGAAAAGCATGAAGATGTTTGCACAATATCTATCTCAAGTTTGAAAGTAATGTGTGAAAAGGTTTAGGACATAATGGGGATGAATGGATGAGGATGGATTGTAAAACTTCTTAGAAGGTTCACCTCTTGAAATCATATAGACGATGATTCAAGTGCGTCCTTTGGAATGGGCACTAAGCAATAATAAAACATAAGCAAACAAATGATACCGGATGCCACTCAATGGTCTTACTCCAATCTCACAAACAAAAAGCGGATACCGGATACCAATAGATGGATTTACACCAATCTCCTAAAACAGAAATGGATATCAGAGGTCACTCAATGGACTTACACTAATCTCCTTAACAAAGAAAATGAAAGAAAGTGGATACCGGATGCCAATCTGTCTGGACTTATACCAATATCCAACAAAGGACAACATTTGGATGTCAGATGCCAATTTATCTGGGCTTACTCTAACCTCCAACGTATGATCATAGGAATACAAATGCCAAATTACACGGACTTACAATTGTATCCTCACATACAATCAAACAATGCAACATATGATCACAGGAAAGCAAATGCCAACTTACAGGGGCTTACAATTGCATCCTCACATAAACAAACAGAAGCAAAACATGGATGTCAGATGCCAATTTATCTGGGCTTATTCTAACCTCCAACATATGATCCTGGGAATACAAATGCCACATCACAGGGACTTATAATTGCATCCTCACATAAAACAAACAAATGCATCAAGCAAAGATAAGATGAGTGGCCAATGAAATGGTCTTACAACTCACTTCCATATCATAGGAACAATGGCCAATGAATGGTCTTACAATTGTCCTCAATGGGTAAATCAACAATGATAATGATGTCACAAAGACAAATGAGATGATCATGCAATAATGAGCAATTAATGATGATAAATGCATAAAGCATACAAGCAAACATGTGCATATGAAGATAAGCAATCAATCAATGAAATCATTCAGCACACACTATAACCAAACAATGAGGCTCATACAAAAGGGTTAGGCATTAAAGCCAACTAGAATAGGGTCAATGGTGCTCTTAACCTTGCCATTAAGGGGCTAAGGTGAAGCAGATGAAAGGATATGAGGGGTGTGCCTCATTGCTCTTATCCCTGGTCAGGGAGAGCATTTGGATATCAGAAGGTGTGGGAGTTCAGAAAGTAGGAACTCTCTCCACAGATAAGACTCTATAGATCTTGGGCTTGGATCTCAATGCTACAACCATGTAATGGGAGCAAGGAGAAGACTCACAGAATAGTAGGAGATAGGTTGCATATCTCTTGGATTCTACCAATTGCCTTATTTGAAGGACTTTTCCTGCTTGGGACAAATGTAAACACACACAGGCATTGCCTCTTAAGGAGGACTTCAGACAGTTGCCTGGCCAAGTAACAGGCCAGGTCTTCCAGACTACATGAAGAAAAGGGATTATACCTCAATGCAAATTGCTATATAGCAAAGCAAAGCAAGTTCTTAAGAACTAAGCAACTAAAGGTACCTGAAATAGTCAAACAGAATCAGTACACAATTCAAAAGTTAAAGCAAAAGGAGGTAGGAATCAACAGTCAAAACAAACAGACAAATGTGCAATGCACAAGTCTCAAGGCATACGAGCCAAGCAACCTATAAAACAAAGAGGTTAGCTCATGATAATCAAATAAACTCATTCAACTTGTATAAGTTTCTTTGAGACAATTGCTTCTTAACCTGAAAACATGAACTCAAACATAAGCAATAAGACCACTAGGACAAGCCTAGGGTCAAAAGAGGATGAGAAAGTCAAAACAGAAAATGATATCCAATCAAAATCAAATTCAAACATTTGAGAAGCAAGCTCAATTGGTTTCATGTTCATATCATGCATCATCATCATTTCATAAGCAAAAGAAGTCAAAACATGGCAAATGTAAGCTCATAGAAGTCAACAGCAAGACTTAACTCAAAACCAATGATAAACAATTCCAAAAATCATCAAATAATTCATGATCAATCATAATCCATAACATGACATGCATATAAAATTTCAGCTCATTTGGATCAAGGGAAGATAGTCAATGAAAATCAGAAATTCAAAACAATTTCAAGCATGCTCAAAGAAGTCAACCAAACATGCATCAACTTCAAAAATTCATAAATCAGTGATAACATATGAGAAATGAATGGGATCAACACCATGGCAAAGCTTAAGATGTCTACTAATCACATGTCAAATTTCAAGTCCATCTAATAAAGTATGAGAATTTCACAAATGATATGGCATGATGTGTCACAAAAAGTCAACATATGATCAAACAGGGGAGAAAAATCTCAATCAATTAGGAAATGCCACAAATAATTCCAAGAAAAATCACATGTAAACTAGACATTCAAGAGTAAATTCATGCAAAAATTCAAAGCAATTGGAGTTCAAGAAGCATGGTATAGAAAATCATGAAGTTGCACATCAATGGTGTGACACAAATTGTCACACCCTACTTCAAAAAATCATAACTCAAAGACCAGAGATGATAAATTCATAAACTCTACACCAAAATCACCATGAATGTGTCTAGTTTATGCACAAAAAATTTCAAGGCCAATGGATAATGTATCATCATTTCACAAATGTTTTGGCAAAAGATACAAAATATGAGCACATGAACAAAACCCTAGCACCAATTAAAATTCACTTATCCAAAAAAATCAGGAAAAATCATGATTAAATATTAGAGATCCAGATGAACATAATGCAAAAATTTTCATGAAATTTGGATTTAAAATGAAGATGCTATGATTTTTGCAAGATGATGCATCAAAATGAAATAAAAAAATAAAACAACATGGATTAATGAGGCAAGGGGCACGACAGTGGCAAACTTGTAATTATGGGACAACTTAAGTAAAACGCTGCGCAGCAGCCCAAAGCTGGAAATGTTCTGATTGGTCATGGGGGAATAGAACAGTACATTCATGCATTCAACACGTAAAAAATGCAAATTCTGGGAATTTTAAGAACTAGGGTTCACGTACAGTAGCAATGTTCATCTCCTTCCAAAATCGTGAAATTAATTTATGCCCAGAAATGGAAATTGAACATACTATCGTGATCAACAAACATCACACATCAACAATCTAAAAGCCATTTACATTAAATCAAACCAAGCATCATGAATCGAGCAAAAACAACTTTGAGCATCAAACTTTAAAACTAGATTTCTCTAAGCACAAGCAACCAAAATGCACGATTCAAAGCTTAATGAAACCAGCAAAGTGAGATCTATTAGAAGCATGTAATGGTTTGGTAAATAGTGAAACTCGAAAACTTACTTGATCTTGAAGAAAAGAATGGAACAGTGATGATTTGGTTCCAAATGCTCGAAACAGTTGTTGCTTCAAGCCTCAAATGATGGATGATGAAGGAAATTTAGCTCAGGAATGTTTGTAATAGCTTAGCTCGACATTTGCCATGGATGGAGCTTGGAAAAACAGTCCATGAAAGTGGCTGCACAGTTAAGATTCGAGGCTAGCAAATGGTCCAAAGATGTTGGTAGACCAAGGAACAAAGGACCAAAACTCGAGCTCTTTGGAGTTTTTAGCAGAAAAATCAAATGAGGGAAAAATGGTGATTTTGAGAGCACAAGAGTTTTTCTGTTAGAATGTGTGGCTGCTAGGGTTGCTTTGAGCAGAAAAAGTGGTATATATTTGCTGTTTAAGGTTGGCTAAGCATGGTTAGTGGTAATGTAATCCCCATTTGCCAAAATAACAAAATTGCTAAAAACAACCAAGCTTGCATGAGGTGTATGTGCTGCACGAAAATGGGCCTTCCAACATGTCTTAAACAACATTTCAGAACTTATTTGAATGGAAAAATGGATTGGAATTGGTTAATTCAAAAGTTCATTTTTCAACCTCACTTGAAATTAATTCATGATAGTTCAAAAATGCCATTTTGATTGGTGATGTTTTGGTGAATGATGGTTACATTTTTGGAAAGAGGGGATCAAATGTGACTTGTTGCAAAAAACCCCACCCAATTTGGCCAAATGGTTTGAGAGATATGGCCTTTTGAAGTTCAAAAATTTCTAAAAATGATTTGATCATAACTTGCCAACCATACATGGGAATTGAGTGTTCTTGGACTTTTTGGAAATGGGAGAACAAGATATTCAACTTTCATGTTGGGAAAAAATTCATTTGAAGCTTGTATCATGATGTAAGTTTAGGATCAAGAAGTTTCCATTTTTGGCAAGTTTCAATTACAGGTCAAGTTTCTATTTTTGGAAATTTTCTGTTTGACTTCAAATTCTTCCATGATGGTGTTTGACATGATATATGAGGCCTATGTGGACATGAATGAGTTCCCTCAAACCAATTCCCACCATCAAATCACTGATTAAATCCACAGTTGACCAAGGGTTGACTTTTCTAGGGTTTTGCTTGACTGAACCACCTTCTGATGAATCCCAAACCCTAATTCCTTGAGATCTTGATTCCAAATGATATCACAACATATATGAACTCTTGATTATTGATCATGGTGCCCAAATTCTTCAAGAATGGCCACCATCCACTGTTTAATGACTGATTTGACTGATTGAATGATGATTGCTTCATCTGCAAGTAACATGGTTAGCTGACAATATTTTTGTACTTTTTGGTTAGTAAACATATGAAAAGCAATGATATACAAATGCAAAACATGCTTGGTGATCAAGAACCACACTCACAAGGCAAACTACCCACTAGGAGGGAAGCTAGGACATGCAATGATCCTTGAGGCCATGATATGATATGATGTGAGCCATGAGGGATCTTAGGGCCAAAATTGGGGTCTTACACCTACGTCATGTGATGAAGCACTTCAAGATAACGACTGGGTTTCAGCTATGCAAGAAGAGTTGGATCAATTCACAAAGAATGACGTCTGGGATCTTGTTCCCAAGCCCAGAAGCACTCACGTTATTGGAACCAGATGGGTATTCAGAAACAAGCTGAATGAGAAAGGAGAAGTCGTCAGAAACAAAGCTCGACTGGTAGCTCAAGGTTACAGTCAACAAGAAGGTATTGACTACAATGAAACCTTTGCTCCAGTCGCAAGGTTAGAATCTATTCGTCTTCTTGTATCTTTTGCTATTAACCATTATATTAAATTATATCAAATGGATGTCAAGAGCACATTCCTTAATGGTTATATATCAGAAGAAGTGTATGTCAACCAACCTCCAGGTTTTGAAAATCCAAATTTTCCAGAACATGTCTTTAAACTTAAAAAATCCTTATATGGACTTAAACAAGCTCCCAGAGCTTGGTATGAACGTTTAAGTAATTTTCTTCTGGAACACAATTTTATCAGAGGGAAAGTTGACTCTACACTCTTTTGTAAGAACCTTAACAATGATCTCATGATATGTTAGATATATGTTGATGATATTATTTTTTGTTCTGCTAACGCCTCTGTGTGTCAAGAATTCTCTGAGTTAATGCAGGCAGAACTTGAAATGAGCTTAATGCAAGAACTAAAGTTCTTTCTAGGAATTCAAATTAACCAAACTTCAGAAGTCACGTACGTTCATCAAAGCAAATACATAAAAGATGTTCTGAAGAAATTTGACATGGCTGAATGCAACTCTGCAAAGACTCCCATGCATCCAACATGCATTTTGGAAAAGGAAGAAGTCAGTAAAAAGGTTTGTCAGAAGCTCTATCGTGGTATGATAGGCTCCCTTCTCTATCTGACTGCTACTCGACCTGCTATTCTCTTTAGTGACTGTCTATGTGCCAGATTCCAATCAGATCCTAGAGAAACTCACTTAACAGCAGTTAAGAGAATTTTCAAATATCTGAAAGGAACTCCTAACCTGGGCCTGATGTATGAGAAAACATCAGAGTATAGACTTTCGGGTTACTGTGATGCAGATTATACAGGAGATAGATTGGAACGGAGAAGCACATCTTTGAGCAAGTCAGAAACGACTTCATCAGAGATGCTGAGGCAAGACTACAGGAGAGACTTACCAGGGAAGCTGAAGAGGAAGCCAGAAGGCAAGAAGAAGAAAGAGCCAAACAAGCAGAAATCCAAAGGGCCAAGGAAGCTGAAGCACTTGCTGCTGCTGAAGCTGAAGCACTAGCTGCCGCTGAAGCTGAAGCACAAGCCGCTGCTGAAGCACATAATGCCTTGACTTAGGGGGAGTCCTCCTCTGTTATTCCTATGGTTCTCAAGACACTTGAAGAACTTCAGAAAGACCAGAAGGAACTCAGAGCCAGAATGGACAAACAGGACACCGTCACCGACAACATTCAGAACATGCTGGCTCAACTACTTCAGAGAATGCCTCCTCCTCCCAACCCTTAGGCACTTAGGATCTTTTGCTTGTTGCTTCGTTTTCCTTGTTTCTGATGGTTGTGTGCTTGTTTTCTTGCCATTGTCTCTGCTGTTTTATTATCTGAATATAATGCTTTTTCTTGATTATTTTGTTTGTCTTTTTGATTCTGACAAAAAGGGGGAGAAATCAAATATAGCTCTGATGAAAAATTGCCTAATTCCTTAAGCACTTTGCAACATACTTTTCTTAAAAAATAAATTCATCTAACATTGGACTTAAGAAATTGCAGAAGGTATCAACTTCATTGCTTGGAAGCTCTGGTAAGAACTTCTGAACTCCCTAGCCCATCTCAGGGGGAGATCACTTCTATCTGATATGATTTTTTTTCATCTACTAATTGAGTTTGTTTTGTCATCATCAAAAAGGGGGAGATTGTAAGAATAAAAATTGTTCTACAACAGATTCCAGGATTTTGATGATAACAAAAGATGAAACCAAAAATGGCACCCTAACGAAAAGTTTCTAAGTGTGCAGGGTTCTAAGGAAAGAAGAAAGAGATCTGATGACGTCATCAGATACAGAATCAAATCAGATACAAAATATCAAAAGATCAGAAGTATCTGAAGTGGAAACACGCTCTAGAAGATCTGAGTCCAAGCAAAAGCGGATCAGAATATCAGAAGCATCTGAAGAAGAAGTATTCTCTAGAAGATCTGACTCTGAACATGGTACATCAATTCCAGAAGCTCTTAACATCATCTGAAGTTATCATCAGAATACTAAGCTATCAGAACCTTCTAAAGCTCTGAAGACGCGTAGCCAGACTCCAGCAACTCAGACTCTAATAATGGAATTCCTTATTCAGAATGAGTAACGGAAACTTCAATATCAAATGGAAAGAATCTATTATTGGAAAGAAGTTATTCAGGGAGACAAAGTTGTTTTGGCAAGAAACAACAGAAATTATGGCATTAATTCCTATTCAAGACAAATTATCTGCCATCAATTTCAACGGTCCTTTCACTCCTATATAAAGGACAGCAAACAACATTGAGAGGCGCGCAAGTACACACTGAAACATTCTCTCTCTCTCTCAATCTTTCACGAGCTTTTGCTCATACGTGAAACATTCTATTTGCTGTTACCATTGTAATATTTGCTTTATCCTAGAAGCACTCTAGATTACAAAAGTTTTTTATTACTTTATTTCCTCAAGTGACTCTGCGTAGTCTGTATACTTGAGAGGACTAAGAGATCTTTCTCTTAGACGTTGGTTGTAAACTATCTTTCAAGATTAGTGGATTAAGTCCTTGTTGAAGGCGAAATCACCTTGGCCGGGTGGACTGGAGTAGCTTTGTGTTATAAGCGAACCAGTATAAATTCCTTGTGTGGTCTTTATTTGAAAAAGCGCTTATTTTCCAAAAATAATTCAAACCCCCCCTTTCTTGTTTTTCTCACCTTCACCAACGTGATGGTGAAGAAAAAGGATGGCCCCAACTTCACCAAAAGAGATCCCAAGATTTCAAGTAAGATGGTCGGAGAAAATAAGATGGCTGCTGAAGATGAGTTATTAACTGACAACTTCGACTCTGGTTCAGAGGATTCTTTAGACATTTTAGTCGGAGTAGTATCCGTGATGCCTAGAAAATTCGATCGAATCACTGAAGTCGATGATAATGACAGTATCACTGAGAGGGAAATGGTCACTCACAAATCGGTCTGTTACTATGTAATGAACAATGGCTATGTCGAGGAGAAGAATGCTTTTTTCGAGAGACCCAGTGAAACCATGAAGAGTCATCTGAAACCCCTCTTCATCACTGGAAAAGTCGAAAACATCCCAGTTAATAAAATACTGGTAGATTGTGGAGTAACTGTGAATTTGATGCCCCATCGCATGTTGGCGAAAATTGGCAAGTATGATACTGATGCCAAACCTCATAATATAGTATTAACCAATTATGAAGGCAAAGTAGGTTCCACCCTGGGGGTTATCCAAGTCGAATTTGAAGGAGAAGAGCGATCCAAAATGCAACGGAATTTAAAATTTCTCCTTTAGTGATCCTTACGAATGGGCATGATCAATGATATAATCGTTACCTCTTGTGGCGATTGTAACCTTTGATGCAGATCTACGGAGCGATCACGAACGTTGAACGATGACAACGTCTCTACTCAGTCCACACGAACGGATTCCTTCAATCTCCGTGCTAGCTGCTACGAATGAAGGCTTTGAGTGAGAGAGAGAGAGAAATGAAATTGCAACTGCACAAATGCTTCTACACAAGGGTTCTATTTATAGAACTACTTGTGTGGGCTGCAAGCTAAAAAAAAGCCCACTCAAGTGTATGTGACCCATATCTTATAATATGCCAAAATCACTTAAGCGCGTGGTACCTTACCATATTTCGTATTCTACTTAAGCACACCGTACCTTACGATGTTCTACAATTCACTTAAGTGCACCGTACATTATGATATTCCTTAGTTACTCTATCTCTCATCAATCCGTCCTTTTGTGTGTGACCCAGTAGGTTTTCGCGGCATTGGCAATTATATTAAATCACGTATTTAACATAATAAACAGTGAGCGGTATCTAGAAACACATCACTGCTACCCAAGACACGAAAATGTCATGTGATCTGACAAGTCCTTTTGTTATAATACTTATTTGTACAATTACCCTTTTGCCCTTATGTCTATATTGAACACAAGGCATAGACCGTGTCATCCTTGTCCAGTTCAATATTGGGCCCATAGACATTTATCCTGTTACACAGGATAGGAAAATTCCATCTAGGTCACTCATGTCCCTTAGCATGCTTCGTGGAATACCCATCAACTGTCTTTATGGTCATCCAGTTACGGATAATGTTTGATCAGCAATAAGGCACTCGACTCTACATCTAGGGTCCATAGTGGTTTCAGGTTGAAGGGTTGTATACACCATTATCACCATGAGAATAACTTATGACACTTTGCATAACATTCTAAATAGTATTCTCATGGCGGGTCAATCCAGTATAAATATTACTCTTAATATTCATACCTATGTTTAAGACTTGATAACTCCTTATCCATGATCCATGAGATGTGATCATCAGTCTATATACATAATACTCTTAATGATTTAATGTTATCCCACTTCACAATAAAGCTCGACTATGGATACTTTAAGAATAATGTCCTTATGTTTAATGTGATCTCATGATTAAGTCACACTTGATACATTAAACGGACTATCTATTCTAGGAACTTTATTAGACAAACATAATAAAGAAAAAGCCTTTTATTATTAATAAATAATTCGATAAAGTACCAAAAGTATTGGCCTCTAGGGCTTACACCAACAGAATTGACTGTGAGAACGGTCACTAGGTCTATAATGTTCATGATTGTGGAAACAAAGGCAAACTACAACCTGCTGTTGGGAAGAGAATGGATCCATGGAGTTGGAGCCGTCCCATCTTCGATGCACCAGAGGATTATAATTTGGCATCCAGATGGTATTGTCGAAAATATAGAGGCAGATCAGGGGTACTTTAAGACCCCTATCAATCATGTTGATATGCGCCAATTTGATAAGCACTTAGCCACTATAGCCCCTTGTGATTCGACTGAGTTTGTGTTTACCCCCTAATGACAACGCCTATTGTTTCTTATCACTACACCCCCACTATGGTTTCTGGTGGGATAGAGAGGTAGTAGGCGAAGACAACTTCGGATACTTAGGAGTAACCGGAATTGACCCCATGGGATGGGGAAGTGAATTCAGTAATGATGATTGAGTTTGCAGCTTCAAAGAGGATTTCAGCTTACATAGCCGAAAGCAAGCAACAATTGGCCTTAGAGGCCGAAGTAAGAAATATGGTTGTCGAGGCCAGTGAAGTTCCTCCACCAATATGTCTCGGGAAAGACTTTGACCCAAGACCACCTGACAAAGAACAAGACCAGAGGCTTAATGCGATCTACGACGACGAGCCTTTGGCTTTCGAGAAGGACCCGCTAGCAACAAATATTAAGATGCTGGCTCAGGATCCCCTCGAAAAAGTGGACTTGGGGGAGGGGATAATAAAAAAGCCAACTTACATCAGCGTCATCCTCAACTCAAGATCGAAGTGGTTCAGTTGCTGAGAGAGTTTAAATACTATTTCGCATGGGACTATGATGAAATGCCTGATTTAAGCAGGGAGTTGGTCGAACTGAAACTGCCAATCAAACCTGGAAAGAAACCAGTGAAGCGGAATCCAAGACGATTTGCTCCAGCAATACTGTCGAAGATCAAGGAGGAAGTTGAAAGGCTTCTCCGTTGTAATTTCATTCGCACAGCCAGGTATGTCGAATGGTTAGCTAACATTGTCCCAGTTGTAAAGAAAAATGGTACGTTAAGGGTTTGCATTGGTTTTAGAGATTTGAATATTGCAACCCCAAAAGATGATTATTCAATACCAGTGGCGGAAATGTTGGTCAATTCTGCCACAGGCTATGAATATCTAAGCATGCTTGACAGGTATTCTGGGTATAATCAAATATTCATCTCAAACCTTAGTGGGAAGACACAAGCATTTTCGCCTTTGCTTCGACTCGACAAGGAAGTGTTCGAATGGGGGCAAGCTCAGCAAGAAGCGTTTGATAAGATTAAAACGTACTTGAGCCATCCACCAATCTTAACGCCACCTTGTAGAAATAAAAGTATGAGATTATACATATCTGCATCTGACAAAACCTTAGGGATCATGTTAGCACAAGAAGATGATAATGGCGTCGAAAGAGCCATTTACTATCTCATTAGGGTTTTAAACGATGCAGAAAATATGTATAGAATGATCGAAAAGTTATGTTTATGCTTATATTTCTCATGTACAAAATTGAAGCATTATATCAAACCTGTGGACATGTATGTTTCTTCTCATTATGATATTATTAAACATATGTTATCCAAACCAATTTTAAATAGTCGAATTGGGAAATGGGCATTAGCATTAACTGAGTTTTCCTTAACATACATGCCATTAAAAGCTGTGAAAGGACAAGTGGTAGAAGACTTCATAGTCGATCACTCCATTGACGCCAATGCATTAGACTATGTCGAATTAGGGTTGTGGAAGTTGTACTTCGACGGATCTAGTCATAAAAATGGCACAGGTGTCGGGATCGTAATTATTTCTCCAAATAAAATTCCAACAAAATTCCAGTACAAAGTAGAAGGCATTTGTTCAAATAATGAGGCTGAGTACGAATCCCTCATAGCAGGACTTGAAATCTTGTTGGAATTGGAGGCAACTCGGGTTGAGATAATGGGAGATTCGGAGTTAGTCATAAAACAGATCACGAAAGAATATAGATGTGTTAAGGAGAATTTGATCATGTATTTCATAATCGATAGTCGATTGTTAAAAAAGTTCGAAATGGTTTATATCCGACATATACCACGAATAGAAAACATGATAGCAAATGATTTAGCTCAAATTGCATCCGGGTACAAAATTTTGAAGGAAAAGTTACACAAAGTCATAGAAGTTAGAGGAAAGGTGGTGGCAACCAGACTAGTTCCTTCAGATTTAGAAAAGACTAAGCTAGGATGTGTTGATGAAGGAAATTTCAAAATATTGGCAATAGACAGTTTGACGGATGAGGATTGGAGAAAGAAAATAGTAGTATTCCTGCAGAATCCCACAACATCTACTGATCGAAAAACCAGGTATCGAGCATTAAGTTACGTTCTTTTGAGTTCAGAATTGTTTAAGAAATCTCTTGAAGGAGATCTGATGAAATGCCTTAGTGAGTCAGAGGCGTACTTCGCCCTTTCGACTGTGCATAGTGGAACGTGTGGGGCACACCAAGTCAGTCATAAGATGAAACGGCTCTTATTCCGTCAAGGGGTGTATTGGCCTACCATGTTGAAAGACTGTGTTGAATTCACGAAGGGATGCCAAGAATGCCAAGTGCATGTAGGCATACAACATGTCCCTACAAGTGAATTACATTCTATCATCAAACCTTGGCCATTTAGAGGTTGGGCTTTAGACTTGATTGGAGAGATTCGACCTTCATCGTCTAAGAGTTAAAGATATATATTGGCGGGAGTCGATTATTTTACAAAGTGCATTGAAGCTATACCCTTTCCAAATGTGAACCAAGAGGATATGATCGAATTTATCCAAAAACATATCTTCTATAGGTTTGAAATTCCAGAGACAATCACAACAGATCAAGGATCAGTATTTACTGGTCGAAATATGCAGGAATTCGCCATCGAAACGGGTTTCAAATTATTAACGTAAACACCCTATTATGCTCAGGCCAATGGACAAGTTGAGGCTGCCAATAAGGTGATTATTGGTTTGATTAAAAAACATGTAGGGAAGAAGCCTAGGAATTGGCATAAAACTTTGGACCAAATTTTGTGGGCATGTCGTACGTCTCCTAAAGAGGCTACTAAGTCGACCCTTTTTCGCTTAACCTTTGGCCATGATGTTGTCTTGCCATTAGAAATTCACTTACAATCCCTAAGGATTCAAAGGCAACATGAACTCCCAACGGAATCATATTGGAGCATGATGTTGGTTAATTGGTCGATCTAGACGAGGAAATGTTAAATGCTTTATAATTACTAAGGCAACAAAAGAAGAGGATAGAAGTCTCTTATAATAAGAAAGTGAAAGTTAAAAGTTTTACACCTGGAGATTTGGTCTGGAAAGTTATCCTTCCAATGGATCGAAAAGATAGAGCCTTGGGGAAATGGTCCCCAAAATGGGAAGGCCCTTTCTAAATTTTGCAGATATTTTCTAATGGTGCCTATGAGATCGAAGAGCTTAGTGAAGATAGAAGGATTCTAAGAGTAAACGGGAAATATTTGAAAAAATATAAACCGACAATCCAAGAAGTAAAAATAAGAAATGAATAATCACAAATAAAGTAGAACCAAAATGGTAAGAGTGCCAAAATGGTGATGTACAAGTCATAGGGCCAGAAGACCAATATTCATTACAAGGAGAAATTCTGTTACATTACCAAATAAATAAAAATAGTACTAAAAGGGAAGGTTAGCCTTAATCTGAAGATATTTGATTTTAAGGAGCTCTAGCCATTTTTCGCACAAAGATTTTTTTCAGCGCAGGAGTTTGATATCTGACTCAAGTTGTCGAGCTTTTTCCAAAAATTCCATGCCAAATGATAAATCCTGAGCCATTGAAGCTTCATCAAACTCCAAAAGTTGATGTTTGTCCTTTTCAGCATCAGAGATTTTTGCCTGAAATTCTGATATTTGTTGTCTCCAATAAGCGATGTTGCGATCGTGAGCATCAACCTTCTCCTTATTCTTCTGCTTGGTCTATTCCAATTGCATTGCCTTAGTGGTGTATTCGGTAGCAGCATCCCATGATGCAGCCTGAGAACCAGACTTTTTCTCTTTCTCCCCTGTAAGTCGAGGCAACAACTTATGATCTGCCACAGCTTGGTGGATCATGGTTCCTATCTCTAAAATAACGTTCACCACTTCAGGGGAAGCCTCTAGCAAGTCAACCTGGATAAGCAGAGCTTTTAGAGTCAGAGGAGCAGAAGGATCAGCCAACAGCAACAGAAATAAGTCACCCTTGAAGACTTTATCTTTGATCTTAGAGAGGATTTCACCGACATGGGTGCTCGAAGGTTGATCCTCAGACACTGAAGTATGGCTTTAGTCAGAAGAACTGTCCCTGCAATTTAGCATATCCTTTAAATATTCAAGTGGCTGACTTCGCTTCTAGATAGCCAATTTTTCTGCAGAAAGGGCCCCAATGCTACTCGACGAAACTCCAACCTGCAGATTGTCAGCCATAACAGGGGTTTGAGTTCGAGCATGTTCTTCACCTGCACTGGCCTTTCCTTCTATTTGGCCTTAAACATTATCAGGGTTAGTGGCAAGATTTCCTTCGTCCGCTTCCTCTACAACCATGTCTTCGACGCCCCATCCTTCTCCCTGGGGATTATCCGTTCCTTCGGCTGTATGTAGATCAGCCCTAGGGGTTTCCTCATCTTCGATTAGCTCATCCTCAGCCGTAGGGTTTAGATCACCTTTGGCCCCATCTTCTTCGCTCAAATCGGTTTCATGACCAGATTCACTGGTATGAGAATGTTGAGTAGCAGTTTTTGGTGGCGAAGTGTCGAGCTCACCAAGTGGAGGTTGATTAATCTCGCTTATGGACCCCTTCTCAGAGGACGATCGATAGGTAGGTTCGCCAGCGCTGTTCAAAACATAAGGCACATAGACATGCATGGAGGAAGCAGTTTTCTTGGGAAGAATGACAGTGCTCACGTCACCCTAAAATCAATGCAATCAGAAGGTATAAATGGATAAACGAGGCAAACAAGTTTAAAAAAAGTGAAGAGAAGTGTGTGGTACCTTATAACCTTCGACCCCAGGGCTAGAACTGTCATTCTCACTTTGGGCCGCTACTACTCTTGCCATTTCCTCAGGAGTAGGTTCTTGTATAATAAGTGCAACACGCCTTTTTCTTGGAAGTTTGATTGGTGGTTCATTCGAAGCATTTGTGGTTTTCGATTGCAACTTCCTTTTCCTAGAAGTGAGGTCGAGAACAGGCGACATGTCATCTTCGTCAGAATCTACGATGATGGGGGCAGCAACAGGTTTTTGGATTCTTAGGGGACTCACCGGAAGTTTTCGAGCAACCTGAGCCAAGGATGAAATGTTATATCATCAATGTATAACACAGATAAAAGAACAAGGAAAGAGAGGTACCTTTGCAGGTTTGCTGCTTCCTTCGGTCTTCGAGTCAATGGGTCTTTTGCTGGTGTGTTTCTTGGGGGGGATCTTGATAGCTAAACAAGAACAAGATGAAATGGACAGTGTTAACTAAAAGCAAATAGCCTGTCAAAGGGAGTATAATTTGAGGGAAGCCCTTGTGTCACACCTTCATATATGTCTGATTCGATTCAGACATCTTCGATTCCTATATGAAGGTGCCCTTTAAAATTGCCTAAAGTGTGCTTAGCCGCAACCACCCACTGAGCCTTTTTCTGAGATTGTTGTCGGAGGACTTTGATAGAGTCTCCACAAATGAACCAATCTAGAAATTGGGGGGCAAGAGCCACTCCGAAGTCAACATTTGGCAGTGGAGGAAACCATGAGGGAAATAGTTCGAGAGCCATTTCATAGTGTTCATCGTGAGGAACGTATGAGGGAATCTTTAGGTTTCTATTTTCTTTGAAAATTTCTCTTTGAGCGTAACAGCTGCTTCGTGGATGGTTCGACTAAGATCATCAGGCCGATAGGCAGTTTCAAAGTAGTTTTGAAAAGCTTGAATTTCTTTTATAAGCGTATAAGTACCTTTCCCGGTCTTTTCCTACACAAGAAGAAAAGATTTATCAAATAGTTGAACAAAAGAAGTGACGTCGCAGAATTCCTCGGCGTAATATTTAGCCCACCACTTCCCAAATTCTCGACTACAAAGGAAGTTGGGCTCGAAATGGAATGGAGTCAACTGGGTTCTGCTAGTATACTTAGATATTTGTCTGAGAGATGTGGTTTCAGTATGAACTGCATTATGAAGGAGGAGGTTACTCTTCTTGTCATACAGGCACTTCGGGAGGACCTGAACCAACCCAAATTGTCGAGAAGCAAGGTTAGGCTGGTAAGTTATCAGTGTAACTTGGACCTTCGAAGGGTTAAATCGAAGAGTGAGAATCCTAGGCATCAAGAAGGCTTCCAAAATTAGCAAATATTTTGTCTCCTATTTTTTAGATGGAGAAGGGAAGGTCCTAGTAAACCACTTAGGGCCAACTTTCCTGAAAGCGAAAGGAGCCATACTCGAAGTAAAGGTATGACACTTAGCGAACATCATGATATAACTCATGAAAGTTGGTTGAAGAGCTTGTCCTTCGTCCCTACGGGTTAGTTGAGCTAATCGTGGGCCCTCGACCCTTCTTCGCCGGATTTCCTCAGCATTCTCGTCAACGAGGCCCTTGCTTGGCTGATTGGCCTCGAAGGTGGCATAAAGCCAAAGTTGTAATAACCAAAAGGGGCCAGACAACAGAAGGTTCCCTTTGTCTCCCAGATTCTTCAGTTGAGCCACTCCATCGCTCAATGATTCGTAGAGGCTCGCCAGAATCATCTCACTTAGGCAGACACCGTGCCCCGTGTGTAGTTGGTTTGCAAAGGTAAGATATTTCTTGGCAACTTGTAGTGATTTTGAGCAGAATACGGAGTGTGACATCCACAATGCCAAAAAAGCTACGTGCTCCACGTCGGAGACAGTTTCAGTGTCTTTGTCATGGTAGTGTGTTATGTGTGTTCAATACGCCGCTCTTGTAAAGGCGATAGTTGTAACACCCTTCTAAAAACCCCAAATATTTAATTAAAACAACAACATATAAATCAATATCAGAGTAATCATGCACCAAGGGTGTCACATAATACTTCACATAATTCACCGTAAAAATCAGTCATGCTCATTATTTAATCCAACATGAACACTTCTTTAAAAATTCGCAGCGGATAGAAACATTCAACATCTGTAATATCTTAAATTTAACATTTATTCAACAAATAAAACGTCCCGTCCCGATGTTACATCTATCAGAGCATGACCCACTAAAACCACTCTAGACTTCAAACACTAGCTTCTACTCAACTCACTGCTCGTTACCTGAAAAATATAACTGTAAGGGTGAGTTCCTCAATCGATATAACAAATATTATAAATCATCATGTTATGTTAAGTAACTTTACACGTTAATCACCCACATCATATCATGCATTCGGTAGCAGCATATTCAACTCAACATCATATTCAAACACAACGTAAATGCAACTCAAATGAGACTCGACTCTTCATGCATGTGGTACCATTTGGAGTAAAACTCTCAACTTAAAATCATTGCCAGTTTAGTGGGCATCAAGGCATAAGCCTTCAACTTTCAACTTAAAATTTTTGCCAATCCAGGCCAACGTGGTGTGAGCAAAAGCCCCATAATTTTGCCAATCCAGGCCAACGTGGTGTGAGCAAAAGCCCCGACTTAATGCATATGAATGTATATGGCATGTACGACTTGAAAGTTCCACAACATAATAACAACGACAACATAACAGCTTTTTCAGCAACAACAACTTAAAAATCAACTTTGGCTCATCCGCCTACAACTCAGCATTTTCAACAAAACAACTTATATTCAACTTTGGCTCATCAGCCTACAACTTAATATTTTCCACAAAAACAACTTATCAACATATTTGCATCAACATTTCGCAACATAGACTCCACGAATTTATTTATCACAATTGGATACAATAGGCCAATCACCAATTACACTTACATCATAAAAATCAACCATTTTTACATACTGCAACAGTGTTAACCGGTTAACGCTATAGGTTAACCGGTTAACGCAGGAAATTTACACTTCCAGGCAAAACGCAACAGTGTTAACCGGTTAACGCAGGCAAAACTCAACATTTTTCACAATTTATAACAGTGTTAACCGGTTAACACCCTGGGTTAACCGGTTAACGCAGGCGAAACAGCAGTTCCTGCGCTAACACAAGGCAGAATGCAGAGTTTCCGCATTTTCCGCCGTTGGAGGACTTCCGGACCTCCGATTCAACTTCCGTAAAAAGCTATACGCTCAGAAATTCACAATACACTCAAACACAAAATTCAATTTCAGCTTTAATACAACTTATTCAACATAATTTCTCAGCATTCTAAATCCCAATTAGGGTCAATCGACGGCTTATCACTACCCATTACATGTTAATCGATAATACCCATTAAACGACGATAAACCCCCCTTACCTTAACAATCCGGCAACTCTTCGAGCTTCAAGCTTTTCCGTTCTCCAACCTTTGCTCTACAGCTCTTTGCCCTTTTCCTCTTCTCTGCAGCTTCTCAGTTTTCACGTAAAAACCTTTTCCAAAAATGAAAACCTTTTCTCTTATTCCACTTATATATTTTCCAATTATAATTATTATTCCAAAATAATAATAATAATCCAATAATTCAATTTATTTAATTAAATTATTAAATATATTATTAACTTAATTAAATAATTCTTTTACTTTATTTGGGGTGTTACAACTCTCCCCCACTAAAAGAGTTTTCGTCCTCGAAAACATACCTCAAACAAATAACTCTGGATAGGACTCCTTCATCTGACTCTCCAGTTCCCAAGTCACATTGCCACCTGCTGGTCCTCCCCAAGCTACCTTCACTAAGGCAATCTCTTTACCCCGCAACTGCTTCAACTCTCGATCCTCGATCCTCATAGGCGATGTTTCAACAGTCAGGTTATCTCTCACCTGTACATCATCCACTTGGACTACATGCGACGGATCATGAATGTACCTCCTCAACTGAGACACATGAAAAACCTCATGCAAATTCGCAAGTGACGGCGGTAAAGCGATACGATAGGCTACCTCTCCTATCCTCTCTAAAATCTGATAAGGACCAATAAATCGAGGTGTCAACTTCTTCGACTTCAAAGCTCGACCAACACCAGTTATCGGAGTAACACGAAGAAACACATGATCTCCCTCTTGAAATTCAAGTGACTTCCTCCTCTTATCATGATAACTCTTCTGACGACTCTGAGAAATTCTCATCTTCTCCTGAATCATCTTAATCTTTTCCGTAGTTTGTTGAACAATTTCCGGTCCAACCACAGCACTCTCACCGGACTCATACCAACATAACGGTGTCCGACATCTCCTACCATACAAAGCTTCAAACGGCGCCATACCAATGCTCGAATGAAAACTATTGTTGTAGGTAAACTCAATCAAAGGTAAATAACAATCCCAAGCACCTCCCTTTTCCAAGACACAAGCTCTCAAAAGATCCTCTAATGACTGAATCGTCCTCTCAGTCTGACCATCAGTCTGCGGATGATATGCAGAACTCAATCTCAGTTTAGTTCCCAAAGCTCTCTGCAAACCTTCCCAGAACTTCGATGTAAATCTAGGATCTCTGTCCGAAACAATATTAGACGGAATACCATGCAAACTTACAATCTTCTCAATATACAGCTCGGCTAATTTCTCTAACGGATAGTCCATTCTGATCGGAATGAAATGAGCCGACTTTGTCAATCTGTCAACAATCACCCAAATAGCTTCAAAATTCTTACTTGTCCTCGGTAAACCAGAAACAAAGTCCATACTGATACTATCCCACTTCCACTCTGGAATAGCCAACGGTTGCATTAGCCCAGACGGCTTCTGATGCTCAATCTTTGACTTCTGACAAGTCAAACAAGAATAGACAAAACTCGCAATTTCTCTTTTCATTCCCGGCCACCAAAATAACTTCTTCAAATCATGATACATCTTCGTAGCTCCAGGATGAATACTCAGACCACTACGATGTCCTTCCTCAAGAATACTCTTCTTAAGCTCGGTAACATCCGGAATACACACCCGACTACCAAACTTCAAAATACCATTCTCATCAACTCTGAATTCGCCACCTTGACCTTGATTCACTAGAGTCAACTTATCAACCAAAAGCACATCGGATTTCTGACCCTCTCTGATCTCATCCAGAATGCCACTTGTTAACCTCAACATTCCCAATTTAACACTATTGTGAGTACTCTCACACACCAAACTCAAGTCTCTAAACTGCTCAATTAAATCCAATTCCTTAACCATTAGCATAGACATATGTAATGATTTCCGACTCAATGCATCAGCCACTACGTTTGCTTTACCCGGATGGTAATTCAACCCAAAGTCATAATCCTTCAGAAACTCTAACCATCTTCTCTGTCTCATATTCAGCTCTTTCTGATCAAACAAATACTTTAAACTTTTATGGTCACTGAAAACCTCAAATCTTGACCCGTACAAGTAATGTCTCCATAACTTCAGAACAAACACCACAGCTGCCAACTCTAAATCGTGCGTCGGATAGTTCCTCTCATGAACCCTCAGCTGTCTTGAAGCATAAGCTATAACCTGCTTATTCTGCATCAACACGCCACCCAAACCCAACAATGAAGCATCGCAATAAACTTCAAATGATTCCGACGAACTCGGTAATATCAGAATAGGAGCAGTAGTCAACTTTCTCTTTAGCTCTTGGAAACCTTCTTCACATTTTGAGTCCCAAACAAACGCTTGCCCCTTTCTAGTCAACATCATCAACGGTAACGCCAACTTAGAAAATCCCTCAATGAACTTCCTATAATAACCAGCCAAACCAAGAAAACTTCGAATCTCAGCAACAGACTTCGGAGCTTCCCACTTAGATACCGCTTCTATCTTAGAAGGATCAACAGCAACGCCACCTCTTGAAATCACCTGACCAAGAAAACTCACCTCTTCTAACCAAAATTCGCACTTGGACAATTTAGCAAATAACTTCTTTTCTCGTAGGACTTCTAAAACCACTCTCAAATGTTCAGCATGCTCTTCTTCAGATTTCGAATACACCAAAATATCATCAATAAACACCACAACAAACTTGTCTAGGTACGGATGGAAAATCCTATTCATATACTCCATAAATACTCCAGGTGCATTAGTCACACCAAAAGGCATTACAGAATACTCATAATGTCCATACCTTGTTCTGAAAGCAGTCTTCTGAATATCCTCTGTTTTCACACGGATCTGATGATACCCAGATCTCAAATCTATTTTACTGAACACACTTGCACCAACCAACTGATCCATCAAATCATCAATCCTCGGCAAAGGATACCGATTCTTGATCGTCACTTTATTCAGTTGCCTGTAGTCCACACACAACCTCATAGTACCTTCTTTCTTCTTAACCAATAGCACTGGTGCACCCCACGGTGACACACTCGGACGAATAAATTTCTTATCCAATAGATCTTCCAACTGACTCTTCAATTCAGTTAACTCAACAGCAGACATACGGTACGGAGCCATCGATATCGGCCTAGTACCAGGTACCAAGTCAATAGAGAACTCCACTTCACGCTCTGGCGGCAATTCATTCACTTCTTCCGGAAACACATCAGGAAAATCACACACCACAGCTAGATCGCAAATCATCAGTTTATCTTTAGCCTCCAAAGTCGCTAACAGCATAAACAACTCTGCCCCATCAGCTACTTCCTCATCCACTTGTCTCGCTGATAGAAACAAACTCTTTCCCTCCTCACTCTCAGGAAAGACCACTGTCTTATCAAAACAGTTGATAGAAACTCGGTTAAACACCAACCAGTTCATACCCAGAATAACATCAATCTGCACTAGTGGAAGACACACTAGGTCCATCCCAAAGTCTCTACCAAAAATACTCAAAGGACAGTTTAAACAAACCGAAGTAGTAGTCACTTAACCCTTCGCAGGAGTATCAATTACCATACTACCAAACATCTCAGATATCTCTAACTTAAGTTTCACAGCACAATCCAAAGATATAAAGGAATGAGTCGCACCTGTGTCAATAATAGCTACAAGAGGAAAGCCATTAATATAACACGTACCTCGGATCAAACGATCATCTGCAGAAGTCTCAGAACCCGATAAAGCAAAGACCTTGCCTCCTGACTGATTCCCTTTCTTCGGCTTCTGACACTGACTTCCAATATGCCCTTCTTCTCCGCAATTAAAACAAATCACTTCCTTGTGCTTGCAATCAGCTATTGCATGGCCAATCTTACCACAGCGAAAACACCTCTTTACTTCAGCAGTGCATACATTACTCTTATGACCAGCCTGACCACACTTGAAGCAAACTATACCAGTAGGAGCACCTCCCCCACTAGCTCTCTGAGCCGGAGCAGCTCTTTGTCTCCCTTTTCCAGCTGGAACATCATACGGCTTGCCATGGTTTTGATGTTGCTTGCCTCTGCGGTCACTGACAATCTTGTAATGAGCATTATTGTCTTCTTCAAATATCCTGCAGCTATCAACCAAATCAGTAAAAATGCGTATCTTCTGATACCCAACAGCCTTCTTAATTTCAGAGCGCAATCCGTTCTCAAACTTGATGCACTTTGAAAATTCAGCACCAGCACCAGTGTAATGAGGATAAAATTTGGACAGCTCCACAAATTTTGCAGCATAATCAGTGACAGACATGTTTCCTTGCTTCATCTCAAGGAACTCGATTTCCTTCTTACCACGGACATCTTCCGGATAATACTTTCTCAGGAATTCCCTACGGAATACATCCCAAGTAATGTCTTCACCTGCCACGGTCAACTTCTCGTGAGTCTCTAGCCACCAGTCATCAGCTTCGACTGCTAGCATGTGAGTACCATACCGAACCTTCTGAGCTGGAGTGCAATCCATAACACGGAAGATCCTCTCAATTTCTTTCAACCATCCCAAGGCTGCATCTGGATCATGCTTCCCTTTAAACACCGGCGGATTCTCTCTTTGAAAAGTCGCCAAGCTACGTGATCCAGCATCTCCACCAGCATTTGGCAAGTTCTGCACAGCTTGTGCCATCGCTTGCATTGCGGCAGCCATTGCAGCGTCATTCCTTCCAGCCATTTCAACTTATCACTACAACACAACTTAACGTTAGATTAATAACAATTACACAATTGTTAGACAGTAACGACACGACAACTGGCCGGACAGACCAACCTGCTCTGATACCACTAATGTAACACCCTTCTAAAAACCCCAAATATTTAATTAAAACAACAGCATATAAATCAATATCAGAGTAATCATGCACCAAGGGTGTCACATAATACTTCACATAATTCACCGTAAAAATCAGTCATGCTCATTATTTAATCCAACATGAACACTTCTTTAAAAATTCGCAGCGGATAGAAACATTCAACATCTGTAATATCTTAAATTTAACATTTATTCAACAAATAAAACGTCCCGTCCCGATGTTACATCTATCAGAGCATGACCCACTAAAACCACTCTAGACTTCAAACACTAGCTTCTACTCAACTCACTGCTCGTTACCTGAAAAATATAACTGTAAGGGTGAGTTCCTCAATCGATATAACAAATATTATAAATCATCATGTTATGTTAAGTAACTTTACACGTTAATCACCCACATCATATCATGCATTCGGTAGCAGCATATTCAACTCAACATCATATTCAAACACAACGTAAATGCAACTCAAATGAGACTCGACTCTTCATGCATGTGGTACCATTTGGAGTAAAACTCTCAACTTAAAATCATTGCCAGTTTAGTGGGCATCAAGGCATAAGCCTTCAACTTTCAACTTAAAATTTTTGCCAATCCAGGCCAACGTGGTGTGAGCAAAAGCCCCATAATTTTGCCAATCCAGGCCAACGTGGTGTGAGCAAAAGCCCCGACTTAATGCATATGAATGTATATGGCATGTACGACTTGAAAGTTCCACAACATAATAACAACGACAACATAACAGCTTTTTCAGCAACAACAACTTAAAAATCAACTTTGGCTCATCCGCCTACAACTCAGCATTTTCAACAAAACAACTTATATTCAACTTTGGCTCATCAGCCTACAACTTAATATTTTCCACAAAAACAACTTATCAACATATTTGCATCAACATTTCGCAACATAGACTCCACGAATTTATTTATCACAATTGGATACAATAGGCCAATCACCAATTACACTTACATCATAAAAATCAACCATTTTTACATACTGCAACAGTGTTAACCGGTTAACGCTATAGGTTAACCGGTTAACGCAGGAAATTTACACTTCCAGGCAAAACGCAACAGTGTTAACCGGTTAACGCTATAGGTTAACCGGTTAACGCAGGCAAAACTCAACATTTTTCACAATTTATAACAGTGTTAACCGGTTAACACCCTGGGTTAACCGGTTAACGCAGGCGAAACAGCAGTTCCTGCGCTAACACAAGGCAGAATGCAGAGTTTCCGCATTTTCCGCCGTTGGAGGACTTCCGGACCTCCGATTCAACTTCCGTAAAAAGCTATACGCTCAGAAATTCACAATACACTCAAACACAAAATTCAATTTCAGCTTTAATACAACTTATTCAACATAATTTCTCAGCATTCTAAATCCCAATTAGGGTCAATCGACGGCTTATCACTACCCATTACATGTTAATCGATAATACCCATTAAACGACGATAAACCCCCCTTACCTTAACAATCCGGCAACTCTTCGAGCTTCAAGCTTTTCCGTTCTCCAACCTTTGCTCTACAGCTCTTTGCCCTTTTCCTCTTCTCTGCAGCTTCTCAGTTTTCACGTAAAAACCTTTTCCAAAAATGAAAACCTTTTCTCTTATTCCACTTATATATTTTCCAATTATAATTATTATTCCAAAATAATAATAATAATCCAATAATTCAATTTATTTAATTAAATTATTAAATATATTATTAACTTAATTAAATAATTCTTTTACTTTATTTGGGGTGTTACAATAGTATCCATGGAATCAATATCAGGATCATAGGTGTATCCAGTGGGTTTCATCCTTGTGATAACGGCCATGTCGAAGAGAGTGGGGGTGACCATTCCACAAGGAAGATGAAAGGTATAGTGTGTGATGTCCCAGAAGTACAGCGAAGAAATTAACATATGGTTGTTGTATTCTAAATCCAATTTCGACAGCATAATGAGGTCATATATCCCTATATCTTTCCAAGCCTGGACTTTTTGTCTCTCTATCTTGTTTAACCAATTGGAGTAATCAGTGGGGTCCTTAAAAGTTAGGGTGGCACGGAAGTCTCTAAAAACATTGTTCATAAACCTCAAATATATAGTGTCCTCGGCCTGAGTGTTTTCGATGGAAGTAGTCGTAGGGTTTCTAGTCTTCCCTATGGGTTTGTGTTTATGGTAAGAAGGAAAAAATTCTCTAAGTTTACTGGTATCAGCGTCTAACTCAGCTAAAGGTCCAGATAACGCATGAGTCTTATCAGAGACAGAAACAGGAATGAGTACCTGAGAAGCGTATATCATGCGTTGTGCCTCTGTATGAGGTTCTGGGATGTACTGACGATTGCCGACTGTGAGTGGAGCAGATAGCGTAGCAAAAGGCGGAAGTTTAGAGCTCTTCTTCGGAGCTTTAGACCGGTTGGCGGTAGTTTTGAGGGAGACTCATGTTCCCTTAAGAGCTTTGTGTGAAGCGTCCATTGTTAGGGTTTGAAGATAAAACCTGGGTTTCAGTTAGAAGATATTTGAAGAGATGCGAGTTTGAATGATTGAAGATTCAGAGAATGTGAGAAAGTTTTGAAATGGGCAAGTAAGTGGGTTTTATAGGCCTGCGTGGGAGACATTTCAAATCAACACTAATGGTGGACAAGGTAATGGGACACTGTAGCGGGGTATTCGTTACCTTATGGCTTATTGATTAAACCAAAAGTAAATCATACAAGTCGAGTTGCCATCGCACTTTTATTTGTCCAAAGGAAAGGCTAAAAAGAGAACAAAAGCCAAGTAAGAAGTTTTATCAAATCAAAAACTAATAAAAATGTCAGAGATCTGGGTAAGGGGGTTGGTTATGCAATGGGAAGGTTTTAAGCACCCAAAACATCCTTAGTACTCTAAGGGAGCCCTTTTTGCAAAGATGTATTGTAGGTTGGTATTTGTGAAAATATTTGTTCAAACAAGATTGGGGATATGAGAAGAGAATATACATATTTATAATTTTGTTGTTTGAATGGATGAACCCATTGCCAACGTACCATCACAAAGGTAGGATAAAAACCTCGTAGTTTGGGGTAAAAATCTCAAAATAGATTGGTGAATTGATTTGATCAAAAGCCTTAAGGTCTTTTGTTATCAAAGGGAGAAAACTCAACCCTAAACCAACAATCCACCATGTGAGGAGAGCTTCAACATACTAGTGAGGGATCCACCCTATAATAAGTATGGAAGACTTATAGTATGATTACTAAGGATAAGGTGAGGTTTACATCAACCACTATGATAACTCAAACCTATGGCTAATGTTTATGAATTTTTTTAGCAAAGGTGGCCATTGGAACCACAAAATTAACTTGAAGTGAGTTGTATTTACAAGTTAGAAGTACTCACAAAATGAAGTCAAAGTTGACTTAAGATTCATTCAAAATAAGTATTATTGAAAAGATTTTGAAAAATCAAAGGCATAACGCCTAGGTTTCTAATTTGAAAACAATGTCAAAGTTTGCACAAAATGAGTTTGGCTTGGGTTAGAGTGGAGAGAAGAAGAGAATGACTAGTCCTAAACATGCAAAGATAAGAGAAGAGATAAAACCCTTGGAGTTCCTTTTCTTGAGATCATAAAGATGATTCAAGATGCTCCTTTCCTTTGGACTTAGCAATTGCTCAAGCAATCCAACAAATATTATATTCAAGCTCCTAGGATCTCCATTTGGCTTGTCTCTCTTAACTTGGATATTCATGACAATGGTCCTCCTTACTATCTCAAGGTTGGAAACGCTATCACACAAGAACAAAAAATCAAAAGGTTCACAACACAATAAGAGGAATGGACAAAGAATGAGTTTAGATTAGGGGTCCTTTGAAGTCAACTCTAAGATTTAGCATTCTAATATCATGAGACCTAGTTGATCTTCAACAAATTTAGCATTCTAAAGGCATGAGGCCTAGTTGCTCTTGAACTCCTTTAAGCATAGGTAAGGTCCTAATTCTAAGTCCTTCCTCCTTTTTACATTGGGTTCACACAAACAAAGACAAAACAAACACAAAGCAACAATATATTTATATACAATAATGAGCTCAAATGAGCAAAAGGAAAATGGCATAAACATAAAATATGAGCTCAAGTGAGCAAAGTGAAGAGGCAATATGAATAAATGAGCAATAAAGTAAATTGCATTAAAGTAAAATTGCAAGAAATTAAATGCTTGAATTAAAGTTAGTAGTTAGTAGTTAATGTTAGTATGTCATTAGACAATTTAGCGCTATGTTAAGCAATCGTAAGTAGACTAATGTAGTAGTCACACCTATCTGAGGCCGGTCAATAAAACTATAGGCAAATAAACACAAGTTAGAGATCATGACTAGTAAGCCAAGCTCCTACAACTTGCCATGCCAAAAGAAAAGAAGGAAAGCCTTGTATGGATTTTAGGTTTTTTGCTTGACCAAGAAGCAACCTATCTTGGACACAAAGCAACTCACTTGATCTTTGATCAAGTTGAGTTTGATTTGGATCAAAGAAGGTTAAGCCTCTCATATGTCAAGACCAACCACAAATCATTAACTCATTGGCCAAAATAAAAAGAAGAAGAAAAGAGATGAAGATGAAATGGACAAAATGAGAATTCAAATGACATAATCAAAACACAATGATCAAATGTGGATCAAATCATCATCAATCAATGTAAAACAGAAAAGAAATGAAGATTAGAAGTCAACAAAGTCAAACATATTTTTTGGTATTTTTTTTGGAATTAAAATAAATGAAAAATTAAAATGGACAAAATATGGTCAAACCTCAAATTCAATTCAAATCAACTTCAACAAGTCCAATTGAATCATCATAGGTCTAACATGGTCAAAAAGGTTTGACAAATTTTCTCAACATTTTTTTAAAACAGACACTATTTAAAATCAATTAAAAATAATGAGAAAATAACACAAATGAATTAAAATCTCAAATAAATCTCAAATCAATTAAGAAATTGATGAGAATTTTTTTCATAGACTTATCATGATCCATATGTGTTAAGAAAATATTTTTGGAATTTTTGGATATCAAAAAGTATTTAAAATGAATTAAAAACTATTAAAAACAAAATAATTCACAAATAAATTTTAAATGAAGTCACAAAAATAATTAAAAATCAGATTATGAAACTAGATTTTTTAAGAAATTTTTTGCCATTGGTCTCATATTTTTATGACTTCAAATAAAATAGTTATGAATTTTTGAAAATAAATGAAATTAAAAGAAAATAAAACATAAAATAGAAAATAGGAAAAAACCAGGAGCGCTGGATCCATTTCATTAAATGACGTGGACTCATCAGGCGGTCCAGAAGTGATGGTGTACCATGAGCCTTAGTCCAATGCGCCACAAAGTGTATTAAAATAAGTCAATAGAATGCATGGCTGAGATCAGAACGTGTGAGCCTCATCCAAGGGCTTAGGTTCAACCACATGGGGATGGTGGCGGAAACCACCATCTTCTCCGATGGACCAACCAACTCTGGCCACTAGTTGCAGGTTTTTGAACCTAAACAAAAACACACGAGCCAGGTACCAAAATGAAGCTAGGGTGATGTACATCACCCCTGTAACCTTGGGTTGTCCTCAAGATTTCTATCAAGTGAAAAATCTAAGCTTGAAATTCAAGGTGTGCAAACTGAAATGCTTCAAAACATGAAATTAAGACCACCACTGGCCTGCCTCTTGCTCGAGGACTTCAGAAAATAGTTTGAACACAAGTAATTCACATCACGGAGGAAGATATAGATCAAAACAGTTAGATGATAAACCTTTGAAGTGCAGCTTTAAACAGCACGATTTGCTCAAACTCTTGCTTCCAATTTGATCAGGAGATGATGAGGATGCAAGGCTTAGGAATTGAAACTTGAAGATCAACTGATTGTGTTGAAATTCAAGTTTGAAATTGAGAAATAAAAATCAGAATTCCTTTGAGTATGGTTGGGGTTTGATTTCAGCAGAGCTTCAGATCACCATAAGGTTGAGATTTGAATGAGGAGAGGCTTCTATTTATAGCTGAGCTTGATGCCAAGGCAAGGTAAAACTCGTGTGCATGAAGCTTTGGATCCTCCATGCATGGGCCTGTACAGGCACTTGTGAGGCCCAAACTTGAGCGTAATCATAAGCTGAGATCATTCTGAAGTGAAATGGACGTGCAATTGGCCTTGTGTTTGTTTGTGCATGAAATTACAAAGTGAATTGCACTATTGATCATAAATGTTCACCTCTTCGAAAGTCCCACATAGAAAATCCAAATATAGGCATGTGAGTAATGGTTGGAAAGGTCTTGACATAAGGAATAAAAGCTATGTTGGAAAAAAATCCATTTGGAGTTTGGAAATTTTTGAAAACTGGTCTTGAAGTTTGAGGTACAAAACATGTATAAATTCCCTTTGAATTTTTTTGCCAAAAGTGACCAACTTCAAGCCCTTTTGTTTCAATGATGCAAGTCTCAAATGGAAAAACCTTCAAAATCAAAGTTGTAGATATTTTCACGATGGTCAATTTGGACTTAAATGTTTCATCATTTGTATTTTCGATGAGAAATTTATGGGCACTTGAAGTTGGATTTTTTCAAGATTCAATGGTTTCGGTCCAAAGTGACCTATAATGTTTTGTATTATCACATGTGTTTATTTTAGGATTATAAAACTCTGTCCAAAATAAAAATTGAATTAGACATTTTAAGCTTTCCAATGCATTTGGTCTCACCTCAAAATCATAAAAAATGAATAAGTTAGGTTCTTGGGAAGTTGACCCAAAATTAGGGTTTCAGTCAAAATGACCTATAATGTTTTGAAATGAATGATGACCTTACAAGTTTCAAATGTATTTTTGATGAACATTAAAGTTGTTCATATGGTTCTTAATAACACTTTTTATCTTGGGGTCATCTTCATTTGACAAACACATCAAAAGTTAGGTCCCAGTGGATCTCAAATTAGTCAGATGACTTGACTGGTCAACTTCTCAAAGCCAAACCTCAAATCTTGATGAATGAATGATTGAGGATACTCATATAGGCTCATATATGTATAAAATAATGAATGATTTAACTTACCTTGATTTAATTTGATCATAGGTTGAGGTTGCTTCATGAGCAAGGCACAATCAATGCACAGTTGAATTAGGTTTTCCTTGGGAAACAAGCCTCAAGCCCTTTGAGTTATCTTGATCAAATTGGCAAATTGAGATACTTGGGAGACATATATGATGATTGAGAGCTTTGTGAACCATTGTCATGCTTGCTTTCATCTTCATGTGGCCACTCAATGAGCATAGGAGCCTCCTAGGAGCAAGGGCACATGTGATCCCTTAAGCTTTACAAATAAAAGAGATTAGTGACATATTTTTGTGCTTTTAGTTAGTAAACAAAATAAGAAAGGAAATAATATACAATTCAAGCATGATTGGTGGTCTCAAACCTACTCACACAAGTCCCAACCCAAGGGTTAAGGAGCCACATATGCTATGATCCTTGAGGCAATGCAATGAGAAAATGATATGTAGCCATGAGGGATCTTATGGTCAAAATTAGGGTCTTACAGATGCCCCTATTTAAGGTCATTCTAGCCGGAGATATGAAGGTTAAAATATTTGTCTCGACGAGGTATAATGGGCTTAAATAATAACAAAGAGACGAATTTTGGTCCCTAAGAGACCTCATGATGCAGATGTATGCATGCAAACGTTAATACTTTGTGGGGAAATATGGCCATAAAGGAAAAAGAAACCAGAGGAAAACTGAAAGTCCATAGAAGTAGAACACTCACTAGGGAGACAGAGACTCTGGGGAAAAATAGGGGTAACATACGTGAGCAGATCACGATTTGAAAACTTGCTGGGAGACACGAAGGGATTCCACGAAAATAAATCAATGGAAAGAATCGAGCTGACGCAAAGATGCATGTATTGGGGAATATGCTAATAAAGCAAAACTATCCACAAAGGATACATTAGATAAAAATCCGGACTCAGATGGGGAAATCCATGAAGGATCCAGCTGAGGAAGAAACAACGAGAAATTACCGGTTACTGGGTAATAAACTCAAAGAGAGACATGTTATCAAAACACCGGTATAAGGGTGAGAGAACAACACGCTCAGGGAGAAAGAATATCTAAGACCGGTATAAGGGTGAGAGATATCAATCATCCGAAACACCTGAGGAGGACCCAAAAGGCCCAATCTCAACTCAGAAAAATCTGACTCCACAGGGGACAAAAAGTCATAATAGGGAACAAAAGGAAGGAACACCAGGGATACCGGTTACTGGGCATATAAAAGGTGACCAACTAGGCGTGAATTGGGAACATATCCAAGACACTCATCATCCGAAAGGAGGGCTGAAAAAGCAAACTCATCTTAAAGGATGGGCATTCGATTTCTCAAGGAAATTCGAATCTTACTCGACTGGGGAAGAAAAAGACTTCGACTGAAGAGTGCATGAGATATATTATGTATTACCGTTAGAACATAGTTAACATACTCGCATGGAAGATTATCCACAACCTGTTACTGGGTTAATAAAGGATAAATCGACCGAAAAGAAAGGACATCGGGATACCGGTTACTGGGTATAAAATGATGACCAATCCAAAGGAGAAACAATCATTACCAAACAAAAGAGGTAAATGAAAGATGACTCGCGGGGGATGAATTGCTTGACAAGAGCAATTATTCATGAGATATATCACCGGTTACTTGGTGGTATACTCAAAACGAAGGAATATCGATACCGAATATTGGATAAAGATAACCAACAAAGAGGGGATTACATCTACCGGTTACTGGGTAGAAAACCACAAGAAAAGGACTTACAACTACTGGTTACTGGGTAGAAGGCCACATAGTTCCACTGGGGAAAAGATGAACAATTACTGGATACTGAGCAATCAAACAACTAAACCACAGGAAACTGTAGGGGAAAAACAAGAAAGGAGTCAATCTAGGAACAAACTAGAGAGACACAATGAAACAAGACTCAACCCAATGAGGATATAACTCAGGGGAGTAATTCCATCCCAACACATAGGGAGGAAACTGAAACAATAATCATCCACGAGGATCTAACTCAGTGGGGAGTGATGAAGGAAAGATAGACACTTTATGCCTATGGGGATCTCTATATGGAGAGATCAGACACAAACATCTACTTGGGGAAGAACATTTCACCAATAGCAGGAGATATCAAGCAAAGATATATGGCAAAGAATACAACATGAATATCTGAATGCTATAATTATGCATCTATATGTGTGGTTTATGTATGATTAATGCTGACAAACAGACATATCTAACACAAACAGGTCCAAGAATCAATGGACCGACATCCGGTATAACATCTCAAAAGAGAAAAGCCAGGCCCACAGGAGAAACCAAATCTGGTGAGGAGCATCAAATACTAGGAGCCAACAGATCACCGCTGGGGACAAAGACCACCGTCAGGGATAAGCAAAGTTTCAGCTACTGACTGTTGGGGATCTTCCAGCAATTCTCGGGAACATGCAGAGATATCAATAAGATCTGTCATAAAAGAACTCTACTGGGGATCATATTAGGGGATAATGAGAAATCCTGTGGGGACCTGTCGCAACCTGAAAAAAGGAAATGCGAAAAAACAACCGGCGAGAAAGAAATGACAGAAGAGTCGCCACCGCGTGTTATTTATCCCAAAGGAGGGAAAGGAAACGCTCGAAGTAAACCTGGAAAAAGGAAAGAAAAAGACGAGGTCTCGCAACCAAATCTTGGGTTCGGGAGCCGATTATGCAAAGGGAAGGTATTAGCACCCCTACGCATCCGTAGTACTCCACGGGATCCACTTTTGTTGTTATTGTCTAAAGGGTATGGGTTTATCTAATGTACTATTTACTAAAAGAGGGGTTAAAAGAAAATGACTCGCACGGATGTCGCATCCACTGCATACGTATCTCATCTGAATATGAGAATCAGAGTCTTCGTAGCTCGGCTACCTAGGGTTAAAGAGGAGTGTGCTCGCTAAGACATCGCGTCTTATGCCTACGTATCTCATCTGGAATGAGAATCAGAGCAAGCCGTAGTTCGGCTACCTACGGGTTAAGGGTTGTGTTTTTTAGGTGAACGACGTTACTACGCAATCTACCGGATGCTCGACCTTTGGAGACTTACTCGCCTGTAGTAGAAGGAGTTAACGTGTTCTTAGGAGAAGAAAAATCAATGAGTTTGTTTGTGTTTTAGGGATGCTCATGCAAAAAGGAAGTCCTAGACGAAGGAACAATGCTACCTTAATTGACATGCAGACTAGAGACTATACGAAGCCTAGCAATCTTATAGGGCAACGATCACACCACACAAAACATGTATCTTAAAGTAAACACACCAGCAAGGGGCTCAAACATACAAAGGTAGGGCTTTAGTCAAGAGGGGTCATATCAACCTCGACAAACAAGCCATGAAAAAGGTAATCAAATGGGCTCTTAACCACTGACATTGAACATCAGGGTGAGCAGATCAAAAGGGTAATGAGGATAAGACCTCATAGCTCTTAACCCTTGACAGGGTGAGCTCATGACAAAGAGTGGGGATTCAGAAAGGTGGAACCCTCTCCACTGACTGACCGAACAAAAGATCTGGGGCTTTTGTTCTGAAGCATCGACACGTAGTGCGAGCTTAAAGAACAACACACTGAATAACGGGGGATTGATTACTAATCCTTTTTATCCGTCAATTGCCTCTTCAGGGAGGTCTTTAGCACTGATGCCTCTTCTTGGAGGTCTTTGAGCACAAAAGTAAACAAACAAAAGAAAACATTGCCTCCTATTGAGGTCTTCCAGCTAAGAAAGCGGTAAAATACGGGAAAGATAAAGGATCAAGAGATCTACCACACGGATAAAGATCCGAAGTAATAACAGCTAAAGAAATAAGAAACCCAGAGATCTCTCGAGCTGGCACCATCAAAGAAAGCAAGTCAATACAGGTAATCGGAATAAATCTCCAAATGGTATCCCACAAATAAAGTGGAATGCCAAGCAAGCTATCCTTTCAGGAGTCATGTGAGCCCTCACAAAAAACTCAACAAACAGATTAGAATGACAAGATGGGGCGCAATCAAGAGTTGTCCCAAATCAAGATGTAACCACACGAATCATGCCATTAAAATTCACAAAAAGAGCTCACAAAAAGCAACCAAGTGTAGGAGGCCTAAACCTCTTGTCAAACACATGCATCAAAAGGGTATCAAAATTCAAAGGTTGAAAGTATAAAGTAGTGGAAATAGGGCAAACCTGATTGGAGAGATCGAATGAAATTGAATTGCCCGGTTGGGTTTGCAAAGCAATCTGAGGGTTTATATGAGAGGGAATTGGTTCTTTGAATATGAGTTCCCTTCAGTCTTTGGAGGTTGCTCTGAACTCTGTTAGCTCTTCTCTCACTATCTTTTTCCTAGGGTTTTTTGGGAGATGGAAGTCTAGAATTTATAACCTGATTTTTGTGACTTTGTAGGCTCAAAAGAGAGAGGTTCAAGTCCAAGATTTTTCTGTTAAATTTTATTTTTTTTTTTTTTTTTTTTTATTTTATTTTATTTTCGTTTTTTTTTTTTCGTTTTTTTTTCCGAAACGCGTGGGCTTCGCCTAGCGAGCATGACAGCTCATGAACAAACTTTTTCTCCTTCAAGATTAACGTTTTGACTGATGAATAGACCCCATTTGAACATGTTGGAAGTATCTCAAGCCATTCCCTTGTGTTGACTGATCACCCAGATAGGACCCACAAAGTATCTTGGATGATATTCAAGCTTCTTGGATCTAATTCCGATTGACATGATGAAATGCAATATGAAATGTTAAATGACCTAAAAATGAATGCATGAATGAGAGGGGCAAATTTTGAGGTATTACAGCTGCCCCTATTCAATCAACTGGAGACCCGAAAAGAAGATAGCAGCGACTTTTGCACTTTCGAGGTATCAAGGGATTGAATATAATAAAAGCCCGAAAATTTGCACTGAAGTGAAGTGAAGTAACAATGCCTGTCAGAATCAGCAAAGAGGTGGTCTTGAAAGAAGAATCCGTCTGGTACGGTGAGAGTCAGTCTGAATACCGAAAAAGAATGTTAACCTGGATACCAAAATAAATGGTAACACAGAAATAACCATGGCCTGAATGCCGCTCATCAGTCTGAATACTGGAAATGACTTTGATCTGAACATCGGAAGATATGAGATTATTAATATCGGTCTGAACACCGAGAGGCTGGCGTGAATGCCACAAGTTGCATCGACCTGAATGTCGGAAACTTCTTCGATCTGAACATCAGAAAACTGGCCTGAATGCCACTTCGATCTGAATACCAAAAACTGGCCTGAATGCCACAAGTTGCATCGACCTGAACGTCAGAAACTTCTTCGATCTGAACATCGGAAAACTGGCTTGAACGCCACTTCGGTCTGAATACCGGAAACTGGCCTAAATGCCACTTTTTCTCCTTCAAGATTAACGTTTTGACTGATGAATAGACCCCATTTGAACATGTTGGAAGTATCTCAAGCCATTCCCTTGTGTTGACTGATCACCCAGATAGGACCCACAAAGTATCTTGGATGATATTCAAGCTTCTTGGATCTAATTCCGATTGACATGATGAAATGCAATATGAAATGTTAAATGACCTAAAAATGAATGCATGAATGAGGGGGGCAAATTTTGAGGTATTACAGCTGCCCCTATTCAATCAACTGGAGACCCGAAAAGAAGATAGCAGCGGCTTTCGCACTTTCGAGGTATCAAGGGATTGAATACAATAAAAGCCCGAAAATTTGCACTGAAGTGAAGTGAAGTAACAATGCCTGTCAGAATCGGCAAAGAGGTGGTCTTGAAAGAAGAATCCGTCTGGTACGGTGAGAGTCAGTCTGAATACCGAAAAAGAATGTTAACCTGGATACTAAAATAAATGGTAACATAGAAATAACCATGGCCTGAATGCCGCTCATCAGTCTGAATACTAGAAATGACTTTGATCTGAACATCGGAAGATATGAGATTATTAATATCGGTCTGAACACCGAGAGGCTGGCGTGAATGCCACAAGTTGTGTCGACCTGAATGTCGGAAACTTCTTCGATTTGAACATCGGAAAACTGGCCTGAATGCCACTTCGATCTGAATACCAAAAATTGGCCTGAATGCCACAAGTTGCATCGACCTGAACGTCAGAAACTTCTTCGATCTGAACATCGGAAAACTGGCCTGAACGCCACTTCGGGCTGAATACCGGAAACTGGCCTAGATGCCACTTCGATCTGAATATCGAAAAATTGGCCTAAATGCCACAAGTTGCATCGACCTGAACATCGGAAACTTCTTCGATCTGAACATCGGAAAACTGGCCTGAACGCCACTTCGGTCTGAATACCGAAAACTGGCATGAATGCCACTTCGGTCTGAATAACGGAAATTGGCCTGAATGCCACAAGTTGTGTCGACCTGAATGTTGGAAACTTCTTCGATCTGAACATCGGAAAACTGGCCTGAATGCCACTTCGATATGAATACCGGAAACTGGCCTGAATGCCACAAGTTGCATCGACCTGAACGTCGGAAACTTCTTCGATCTGAACATCGGAAAACTGGCCTGAACGCCACTTCGGTCTGAATACCGGAAAAATAATAGAGGCGGCGCATGGGCCAATGACACTTGCTGGGGATAATAAAGGTAAGTCGTGAACAATCTTCAGTCTGAGTACTGGAAACAACTTCTGGCTTATCACTTGGGATACCGAGAATGTTTTATGCTTACATGCGTATGTTTGAATTTTTCAATGGCGTAATGCTCCATGAAAATGGAAATGCTACGCGATTTGGGAGGATGCAAGGCAATATGATTCTACATGCAGGGATGCGAAATGCTGGGTAGAATGCCAAGCCGAGGCAAAGAATTTTGCTGGGGAAATGATCACCATCTTCTAGACCCTGGCAATGTTGTTGGAGGAGATACACAACACACAGAATTCTGTGGGGAAATGAACCGTCACTCGGTGTTCTGGCAATAACGAAATACCGAGGCTCAGACTAGGGAGAGAACGGCACTGAAAGCTTGTTGTTGGGGAAAGAGATAGTGGTTCTGGCAACCATAATCTGCGAGAGAGATGACTCAGCAAGGGAAGCAAACACCGATACGGTACCATGGATCTTGCATTGGGATTATCGATCTGGCATCGAACTCTGAGGAGCAAAAGCTTCTGCTGGGAAGATACAGTCTGGCACTGTCAACTCCGTTGGGGATATATAGTCTGGCACTGTCAACTCTACTGGGGAGTGTATATTCTGAAACAACCGCTTGGGGGAGGTACAGCAGTGAGAACCTGCTGGGGATTGAAGAATCCAACGCTCGGACCAGCTCTGCAGGGATAAGATACCAACTTCGACTGATGGGGGAAAACATCCTCGATCTTCGGCTGGGAACCTTAAGGAAATGCCCCGAGGGTACCTGTTCTGAATAGACGATCTAAAGCACTTAAAATTCACAGCAATTTTCAATGTTTATTGAGCATGTACCAATAAAGCTCTTATGTTTCATGATGCGATGTTTATCAAAAATTCGGACGTCATTTTTGCAAACAAAACAGAAAAAATGAAAGTGAACACAATGATGTACTGAATAACATGATTTTATTGACTGAATGGCCTCTGAATAGGCATTTAAATCAGGAAGCAATCCCTGGAAATAGGTAATCACACAAAAGATAAAAACAGAAATTAATCTAATGGCAATGTGAAATGGATTCCTATCGGGTTCCAATTCTACTATGACTCGCTCGTCTTCAAGATCCTCCAGATGATCAGCTTTCTGAAAAAGATGATTGGAATGTTTCCTACCCTTCGGAAGTTTCCGGTTATCAACACGAGATGAGATTCAGAACTACTCAGAACACAATCATTCGCTTAATTCGTAACTTTTACCTGGATCGCCCTTTTCGGGTTTTCAATCCACCGGGATACCCATTTTTGCCTAAGTTGCCTTTTGCAGGTTTTCAACTTACCGGGTGTACATATTATTTTTATTCTTTATCCCTAACTTTTTCCCGAACCTTTTCATTTTCTTGGTTCGTCGGGATGCCCATTTTTTGCCTGGACTATTCTTTTTATTGTCCAGCGGGTCTATTTTATGCGAAGTATTTTTTAACTGCGTCTGAGTTCACAGGGGAAGTGAAGTTTTCACCATCCATAGTTGTAAGCATTAAGGCCCCACCATCAAAAACCTTGGTGACAATATACGGTCCATCATAGTTAGGAGTCCACTTGCCCTTGTGATCTGTCTAAGGAGGAAGGATCCTTTTCAACACCAAATCTCCGACCTGGAAGCATCGAGGACACACTTTCTGATCAAAGGCTCTCTTCATCCGACTCTGATACAACTGCCCATGACAAATGGCTGCCATTCGCTTCTCTTCGATAAGACTCAACTCATTGAACCTTGTCCGAATCCATTCAGCTTCGTCTAACTTGACATCCAACAGGACTCTTAGAGAAGGAATCTCCACTTCAACAAGTAGGACTGCTTCCATACCATACACAAGGGAGTAAGGGGTTTCCCCGGTCGATGTACATACTGAAGTACGGTACCCATGCAAGGCGAATGGTAGCATCTCATGCTAATCTCTGTACGTAACGACCATCTTCTGCACAATCTTCTTTATGTTCTTATTTGCTGCCTCAACAACACCATTCATCTTAGGGCGGTAAGGGGAAGAATTGTGATGCTGAATGTTGAAGTTCTGGCACAACTCCTTCATCATTTTGTTGTTGAGATTAGAACCATTATCAGTAATGATTCTTTCGGGAATCCCATAGCGACAAATGATTTCTTTCTTAATGAATCGGGCAACCACATGTCTGGTGACATTCGCAAACGATGTTGCTTCGACCCACTTGGTGAAATAGTCGATGGCAACAAGGATGAAGCGATGCCCATTGGAGGCGGTCGGCTCAATCTTTCCAATCATATCAATGCCCCACATAGCAAAAGGCCACGACGAAGACATCACATTCAAAGGATTTGGCGGCACATGTACCTTATCAGCATAAATCTAGCATTTATGACACTTCCGAGCATATTTGAAACAATCAAATTCCACGGTCATCCAGTAATAACCCGCTCTCAACAATTTCTTAGCCATTGCATGTCCGCCGGCATGAGTACCGAAGGAGCCTTCATGAACTTCCTGCATTAACATGTCTGCTTCGTGTCTATCCACACATCTGAGCAAAACCATGTCGAAGTTCCTCTTATACAACACATCGTCTTTATTCAAGAAGAAACTGCCTGCCAATCTTCTCAAAGTCTTTCTATCATTGTTGGATGCCCCTGCAGGGTACTCTTGATTCTTCAGAAAGCAATTGATGTCGTGGTACCAGGGCTTGTCATCAACTACCAGTTCAGCAGCAAACACATACGCGGCCCTGTCGAGGCGCATCACATCGATCCTGGGAGCGTGGTTCCACCGAATCACATTGATCATGGAGGATAGAGTGGAAAGAGCATATGCCATCTGGTTCTCATCACGAGGTATGTGATACAACTTTACTGTTGTGAAGAAAGTCAATAGTCTTCTCGTGTAATCTCTGTAAGGGACCAGATTGGGCTGGAGAGTATTCCAATCACCATTCACTTGATTGATCACTAGAGCTGAATCTCCGAAGATGTCCAGAGTCTTGATTCTCAAATCAATGGCTTGCTCAATACCCAAGATACAAGCTTCATACTCAGCTTCATTATTGGTGCACTCGAAAGTCAGACGAGCGGTGAAAGGCATGTGGGCACCTTTCGGAGTAGTAATGACATCGCCAATTCCACTTCCTCTGGCATTGACAGCCCCATCAAACAACAAAGTCCACTTTTCGTCTGGATCAGGTCCCTCCTCAACAACTGGCTCTTCACAGTCTTTCATCTTGAGGAACATGATGTCTTCATCTGGAAAATCAAACTTCATTGGCTCATAATCTTCAACCGGATGTTGAGCAAGATAGTCTGACAGAATACTCCCCTTGATGGCTTTCTGGGATGTATACTGGATATCGTACTCTGTCAGTACCATTTACCAACGAGCAACCCTTCCGGTGAGAGCTGGCTTCTCGAATATGTATTTGACAGGATCCATCTTGGAGATCAGTAAGGTTGTGTGAGTCAGCATGTATTGTCTCAAACGCTTAGCAGCCCATGCAAGTGCACAACATGTCTTTTCAAGCATCGAGTATCTCGACTCGCAATCTGTGAATTTCTTACTCAGGTAGTAGATGGCATGCTCTTTCCTACCTGTCTCGTCGTGTTGACCGAGAACACAACCCATGGAATTGTCTAGTACTGTCAAATACATAATCAGCGGTCTCCCTTAGACCGGAGGCATAAGGATAGGAGGATTCTGCAAATACTCTTTTATCTTCTTGAAATCCCTTTGGCAATCATCATTCCACCTGATAGCCTGATCTTTTCTCAGCAATTTGAATATTGGCTCGCACGTGGATGTTAGGTGAGAGATGAACCTTGCAATGTAGTTCAACCTCCCTAAGAAACCACGGACTTGTTTCTCTGTTCTTGGCTCAGGCATTTCCTGTATCGCTTTCACTTTGGCCGAATCCACCTCAATCCGTTTTTCACTAACAATAAAACCCAGTAATTTTCCAGATCTCACCCCAAAAGTACACTTGTTCGGATTAAGCCTCAACTTGAATTTTCTCAAACGCTCAAACAATTTCTGCAAATTCACCAAATGTACTTCTTCCGTCTGAGATTTGGAAATCATATCATCAACATAAACCTCGATTTCATGATGAATCATATCATGGAAAAGAGTTACCATCGCTCGTTGATATGTTGCTCCGGCATTTTTCAGACCAAACGACATCACCTTGTAGCAGAAGGTGCCCCATGGGGTTATGAATGTTGTCTTCTCCATGTCTTCTGGTGCCATCTTAATTTGATTATAGCCAGAAAAGCCATCCATGAAGGAGAATACCGAGAACTGAGCCGTGTTATCCACCAAAACGTCAATGTGAGGTAATGGGAAATCATCCTTAGGGCTAGCTCTGTTCAGATCCCGGTAGTCAACACACATCCCTACCTTTCCATCCTTCTTAGGTACTGGAACGATATTTGCAATCCATGGCGGATAATTTGTGACTGCTAGAAACCCTGCATCCAACTATTTTTGCACTTCTTCCTTTATCTTGACAGCCATCTCTGGTCTTGTTCTTCTGAGCTTCTGCTTGACCGGAGGACAACCTTGTTTGAGAGGCAAACGGTGTACCACAATGTCTGTGTCCAGCCCTGGCATGTCCTGATACGACCAAGCGAAGATGTCAACATACTCTTGCAGCAATTCAATCAGCGCCTTTTTCACATTATCTTCCAAAGCAGCCCTTATCTTGATTTCTCTCTTGGCGTCCTCGGTGCCAAGATTAATCACTTAAGTAGACTCTTGATACGGTTGAATGACCCTTTCCCCTTGTTTTAATAACCTGGCAAGTTCTTCAGGGAGTTCACAATCTTCATCACCCTCTTCTTCAGCTTGAAAGATTGGATTTTCAGAGTTGAAGCGAGCCATAGCAGAACTGTTATCAATAGGATCCGGTGACGTGCATTTGTATGAGTGATGGTATGTGCTTATGAGTGTGAACAAGGAATGAAAACTAAACAAAAACATTTCCAAATGTATTTTTTGATTTTTTGATTTTTGAAAACTGCAAAAATAGAAAGACAGTGAGCAAAATATTTGAATGCAAAAAGACGTCCTTTATTTATGATAAAAAAAATGCAGGTATCCACATAGATGAGCCCTACAATGATTCATTACGCCCTGGGTGGAACGTAAGACTTGGATATGCATGAATAAACAAAGAAAATTACTCCTCCAGAAAAGTGACTTGGACAATCTCCTCAAAAGACCAATTGTTGATGACTTCACCTGGGCTCCTCAGACGCACCCAGTTATCGATGTCGCAATCACTATCCCCATATTCATCATTGACCGTAGAGACCTGGCCAAATGATTTGGCTTCTCCTTCCATCATATTAACATTTGCACCACCATGCTGGAGCATGGGATTGTTGACGACATTCGGAGCCGGTGCAAGGTCGATGGCCTTTGAATCTATGAGGTTCTGAACTACGTGCTTAAAAGCTTTGCAGTTCTCAATATTGTGGCCAGGTGCCCCAGAGTGGAAGTTACACCTAGCGTTGGCGTCGTAACCCACCGGAAGCCTACCAACGGGAGGAGCCAAAGTGCGTAACTGCACAAGTTGTAGTTGTTGAAGACTAGAAAGTAGCTGAGCGTACGACATTGGAAGAGTGTCGAAACGCCGGTCCATCGTCCTTGGCCTCTGTTGATAAGCGGGTCGGTTACCCGGTTGTTGTGGTTGGTACTGAGCTGGTTGACGCTGGGGTTGTTGTTATTGTAGTGGTGCTGCAGCCGGAATGGTCACAGCCGCAACATACGGTTGTTGATGATAGTTCTGAAAGTTATTCCTCCGGTTACCCCTGTTCTGATAAGAAGATATGGCACTTGCATCCCCTTCTTCCCCTTCTGTCCCTGAATGAATGGCTTCTTCACCCCTGATGAAGATCCACCTCCACTCTGGGTCTTGTATGTCTTCAGGTAATTCTCCACCCTCTCTCCGGTAGAGACTACATCAGCAAAGTTGGAGGCATTGCAACCCACCAGGCGCTCCAAATAAGGTCCGGGCAGAGTGTTCATGAACGTGTTAGCCATTTCCTTCTCCAACATAGGAGGTTGAACACGAGAAGTTGTCTCCCTCCAGCGTTGAGCGTATTCCCTGAAGCATTCATTTCCTTTAAAAGACAAATTCTGGAGTTGAGTTCTGTCCGGAGCCATGTCTGCATTATACTGATACTGCTTCACGAAAGCCTCAGCCAAATCCCTCCAGCAGCGGATGTGGGCTCTGTCCAGCCTCATATACCATTTCAGGGATGCCCCAGCTAGGCTATCCTGGAAAAAGTACATAAGCAACTTTTCATCGTCAGAGTATGCAACCATTTTACGGAAGTAGGCTTGCACATGGGTCTTCGGGCAAGAGTTGCCGTTGTATTTGTCGAATATCGGGACCTTGAATTTCGGTGGCACCCTCACGCCTGGGACCAATCCCAAGTCAGCAACGTCTACTCCCAGAGGATTCTGTCCTTCCACTGCCTTCAATCTCTCTTCCAGTCTCCGAAACATAGGGTCCATACCATGACTCATTCCAAAGTCTTACTGAAGCAAGGGGAACTGATCCTCCTGGTCATCATGGACGGGTTGTTGACCGGAGGTGACATGTAGGATCGGGGTAGGCCCCGGTCCACTGGGTCCGTTAACCTCTCCAGCTGGAGGATCAGTCAACGTCTCTAGTTGAGTAGTGGCGGGATTCCTCTGCATCATCTGCCTGAGCTCTTGATGTCCCTGAGCCACCCCTTGAACCACATCCATGAACTAATTCATGTGGATCTTCATCTCGGCGAGTTCTGCTTGTAGGCTTTTCATTACTCTCCGGTGGCTTCTGCGGGTACCGTACCGGTGAATGCCTGAGTCAGCTATCCTCTAGTGGAACACCAAACAACTGAGAACACTGCGGCGGTACCTGTTATGCAAGACATGCTGATGGATATGCAAATGCAATGGCATGTTTATCAATTCCAAAGGGCATTCTACCCCCTTGATTCCAGTCTCTCATCAGATAAAATATCCCTTTTAAAAAGTACCAGAAAACCCCGACTAGAATCAAGAAGAAGATATAAACCCCACAGAAATGGATAAACATGTGTTAAATGATATGAATGCGAGATGATGTGATGCAAAATGATGTGAATGCAATGCAGTGGTGTAACAACCCGTATGATATACATCTAGAATAATATCATACAAGTGTTAAATTTTGGTACTGTCACAACATAAGTGCCTAATGGCATCAATATATATACATGTCCAAACTAAAACATCAATGGAACATGTCATACAATAATGCCTAAACAATAAAAATCTAAGAACTATGTACAATATCTTCATTGCACACCACTCCACAGCGGAAGATTATAATAAACAGCAACCCTTGAAACATCCATAACAGTTTCTCTTAGATTCAGCCTGTAAAGAATACCTGAAAAATAACAACAATAATGGGATGAGATAATAATCTCAGTGAGTTCTCCTATCCTATGGGTCCACTCGGCTCTACAGGGTTCTAATCAATGTTCAACTCATATCCAACTCAGTCAACAAGGGGACGAAGACTTGAGCCATGGGGAACTATCTCGCAATTGTATGGCAACATGCATCTGAGTTCTCATAACTCAACCACGATCATTATTCAGATTCACGCAACATCGATCCCCAACCGGACCTACGTCTAGGCCAAGGCTTGGTTCACGCATGTCCGTATGATTCGACTTTCGCGGTGGATATCCGGTTCCCCTATGGGACTTAAACCCACTTTTAAGAACCATCACCCGTACGGGACTCTAACCCACCTAGGGTATCTTTCACCGTATGGGACTCTAACCCACATAGGTGTCCACCTTTCCCCCATGTCCGCCATGGTTGGGGCTCAAACCCAATTGAGGCTCGAATCATTGGTCCCACATCCCAATGCTTACTCATCTAAGCATACCAATAGAGATGTGTACCACCACAGAAAAACACACACATTCTGAATACATGATCGGTTCCACAAAACATTGGTTCCACGAACCATAACAAATTCATCAATCATGGGTGACTTCATTCACCATAATACACAAATAATAATATGGCATGTTCCATACAATGCGTCTCATTCTCAATCATGGTAACAATTCGTCCACAACCTCACATAAGCGTCGTACGAATGAATACCGTATTCTCATACATGTATCTCACATGTTCCATAACCTAGATTATCTTTCTAAGTTATTAATCAAATTATTCTTCTAGGTTTCCTCACTCATCTTTGTAAGGTTTTTACTCATGTTATTTCACCTTTCACATAACAACAATATTTAATTTTTCATCATGATAAAATTCATGGCATTTATAAATCACATAATATTTTATAACATGGAACAATAATAATAGCCCTTTACGTTATCTTTCTAACGCATCCGGCCGTGTCCAAAACGGAGGTATAATACTCAATTAATTCATAAATCTATCTTAATTAAGATTTAGATTAATATTTATTCATTGCATAAGCATTCAACAATGACCTCTCTAGCCTAGTGGTAAGGCATGTACAGTTTCAAGGAGGTCCTGGGTTCGAATCCCCTTGGTGACATATTCTGTACAAACAGGAAATTAAATTCTGTTTCAGTGTTAACCGGTTAACCTATACCGTCAACCGGTTAACCACTCACGAATTTGCCCAGAAATTAAATTCCTTTCCATATACCATTTTTACCTACTATTTTCACATAACTTGATTTTTTTTCAACAACAACCAACATAATATCAACACATAGCATGGATAGGGAGTATGAACACAACAAGTTCATCACAATTCACACAAACCCTAACCCCACAAATATTGATTATTTTCCCCCAAATGCTAAAACTATCTAAGAACTCACCTAGTAGAAGAAGATGAAGTTGGTGATGATGAAGATGACATGGTGGTGGTGGTGGTTCCTTCCTCTTCTCCTCTTCTTCCACTTTCTCCTTTCTTCTTTCCTTCTCTTCCTTTCTTCTCTTTTCCTCCTCTCTACTCTTCCCTTTCTTCTTTTCTTTCTGATAACTCTTTCTCTCTCACCTACTTCCTCTTATCCTTTTTCTTCTTCTTTCTCTTATAACCACACAAATACTATATACTATATATATAATATCAAGTAATAATAAAAATATCTCAATTGATATTTCATCTTCCAACACCAATTGACCAATTATTAATGTTACCAAAATGTCCTCTCTTATACTTATTAATATTGGTATGTATCTTTATTAATAATTAATCCCTTCAGAGTTCACTGGTTACTCTATTGGTCCCAATTGACAACATTTAGAGCACATAGGAACTCCAAGTGTTACAACTAACAAAAGATATAACACATAGGAATTCAATTGGTCTCAACTGACAACTAATTGAGCATTTAAGGGAATATGGGATATTACAAGTGGCATGTCAATTAGGATTGCTGTATCACGAGGCACAGGATCAGAACTTCAGCATGAATTCGGAACCGGGAACCATAGAACACAGTCATCCACTTAGAACCCATACTTCAGAACCAACAGTCACCAACGACAACCAAACAAAAGTCACCAACGGAATAAGTCACCATCAGTACCTGTAAAATGATTCATTCCCGCCCCACTCACGGGTGTAATCTAGGTCAGGGTAAGGTAAAGAGAAACGTAGGATAAACAATCCTTTCAAGAATATCATCATATGCACACCAGGTGTATGCAACGATAATACCCCATCAGAATCTGAACTGCTCGTGATACCATGTTCCGCTAAATGGCGCCATACCACCCGCTTCCCATGAATCACTATTCCTAGGTGTCCTAAAGTTCACTCATAGCCTGTGTATTGGGCCTTTTACCTCTTGTGACTCCCACCCAACAGTGAAACAGATACACAACCAGCATAGTATGCATGAAACAGTAAAGCGCACATAGGATGCAGTGCAAGCAGATAAGTATGCAAAGCAATAAATAAATAACACACAATAGACAATAAACAAACAAAAGCTAGGAAAGGCCCACTAAGGGAAAATAAATCCCCAGCAGAGTCGCCAGCTGTCGCAACCTGAAAAAAGGAAATGCGAAAAAACAACCGGCAAGAAAGAAATGACAGAAGAGTCACCACCGTGCGTTATTTATCCCAAAGGAGGGAAAGGAAACGCTCGAAGTAAACTTGGAAAAAGGAAAGGAAAAGACGAGGTCTCGTAACCAAATCTTGGGTTCGGGAGCCGATTATGCGAAGGGAAGGTATTAGCACCCCTACGCATTCGTAGTACTCTACGGGAGCCACTTTTGTTGTTCTTGTCTAAAGGGTGTGGGTTTATCTAATGTACTATTTACTAAAAGAGGGGTTAAAAGAAAATGACTCGCACGTATGTCGCATCCACTGCATACGTATCTCATCTGAATATGAGAATCAGAGTCTTCGTAGCTCGGCTACCTAGGGTTAAAGAGGAGTGTGCTCGCTAAGACATCGCGTCTTATGCCTACGTATCTCATCCGGAATGAGAATCAGAGCAAAGCGTAGTTCGGCTACCTACGGGTTAAGGGTTGTGTTTTTTAGGTGAACGACATTACTACGCAATCTACCGGATGCTCGACCTTTGGAGACTTACTCGCCTGTAGTAGAAGGAGTTAACGTGTTCTTAGGAGAAGAAAAATCAATGAGTTTGTTTGTGTTTTAGGGATGCTCATGCAAAAAGGAAGTCCTAGACAAAGGAACAATGCTACCTTAATTGACATGCAGACTAGAGACTATACGAAGCCTAGCAATCTTATGGGGCAACAATCCCACCATACAAAACATGTTTCTTAAAGTAAACACACCAACAAGGGGCTCAAACATACATGGGTAGGGCTTTAGTCAAGAGGGGTCATATCAACCTCGACAAACAAGCCATGAAAAAGGTAATCAAATGGGCTCTTAACCACTGACATTGAACGTCAGGGTGAGCAGATCAAAAGGGTAATGAGGATAAGACCTCATAGCTCTTAACCCTTGACAGGGTGAGCTCATGACAAAGAGTGGGGATTCAGAAAGGTGGAACCCTTTCCACTGACTGACCGGACAAAAGATTTGGGGCTTTTGTTCTGAAGCATCGACACGTAGTGCGAGCTTAAAGAACGACACACTGAATAACGGGGGATTGATTAGTAATCCCTTTTATCCGTCAATTGCCTCTTCAGGGAGGTCTTTAGCACTGATGCCTCTTCTTGGAGGTCTTTGGGCACAAAATTAAACAAACAAAAGAAAACATTGCCTCCTATTGAGGTCTTCCAGCTAAGAAAGCGGTAAAATGCGGGAAAGATAAAGGATCAAGAGATCTACCACACGGATAAAGATCCGAAGTAATAACAGCTAAAGAAATAAGAAACCCAGAGATCTCTCGAGCTGGCACCATCAAAGAAAGCAAGTCAATACAGGTAATCAGAATAAATCTCTAAATGGTATCCCACAAATAAAGTGGAATGCCAAGCAAGCTATCCTTTCAGGAGTCATGTGAGCCCTCACAAAAAACTCAACAAACATGTTAGAGTGACAAGATGGGGCACAATCAAGAGTTTCCCCAAATCAAGATGTAACCACATGAATCATGCCATTAAAATTCACAAAAAGAGCTCACAAAAAGCAACCAAGTGTAGGAGGCCTAAACCTCTTGTCAAACATATGCATCAAAAGGGTATCAAAATTCAAAGGTTGAAAGTATAAAGTAGTGGAAATAGGGCAAACCTGATTGGAGAGATCGAATGAAATTGAATTGCCCGGTTGGGTTTGCAAAGCAATCTGAGGGTTTATATGAGAGAGAATTGGTTCTTTGCAGATGAGTTCCCTTCAGTCTCTGGAGGTTGCTCTGAACTCTGTTAGCTCTTCTCTCACTATCTTTTTCCCAGGGTTTTTTGGGAGATGGAAGTCTAAAATTTATAACCTGATTTTTGTGACTTTGTGGGCTCAAAAGAGAGAGGTCCAAGTCCAAGATTTTTCTGTTATATTTTATTTATTTATTTTTCTTTTATTTTTTCTTTTTTTTTCGTTTTTTTTTCGTTTTTTTTTTCGTTTTTTTTTCTTCGTTTTTTTCGAAACGCGTGGGCTTCGCCTAGCGAGCATGACAGCTCATGAACGAACTTTTTCTCCTTCAAGATTAATATTTTGACTGATGAATAGACCCCATTTGAACATGTTGGAAGTATCTCAAGCCATTCCCTTGTGTTGACTGATCACCCAAATAGGACCCACAAAGTGTCTTGGATGATATTCAAGCTTCTTGGATCTAATTCCGATTGACATGATGAAATGCAATATGAAATGTTAAATGACCTAAAAATGAATGCATGAATGAGGGGGGAAAATTTTGAGGTATTACAGGAACAACCGCCAAACAGACTCATCAATCAAACATTCTCTTCTAACTGCTGAAGAGACATCTCTGCTACCGGGAGAAGGAACAAATTGCTCCGCTGGGGAAGGAAATAACACATCTTCCTCAAAATCCCTCAACACTGGGAAACGTCTTCTACTTGGAGGGGATACCACTGTCAAACTAGGATCAGGCAAAGTCAGCTGGGGAACATACAGGGTCACCGCCAGGGATTTGCTATTGAACAGACAAAAGATCCATCATAGAGGAAACTCTACTGGGGAGCTCAACACGAATAAGATCCATCGTAGAAGAAACTCTATTGAGGAACTCATCAAGGAATGATATGAAACTCTGTGGGGAACAACCGCCAAACAGAAATTCCGACAATCAAAACATTTCCTCCATCTGCTGGAGAGACATCTATGCTAGGAGGAGAGAGAACCACAGCTCTGCTGGGGAAGGTCACAACATCTTCACCACCAGCTTAACTTGGAGGAAACTTTCCGATACTGAGGGGAAAACAATTATTAGGCTCTGATCAGGCAACTCCACTGAGGATAGACTGTGGGCGATCCATCTGGGGATAGTCTGCTGTGAGCAACCCTGCTAGGGAAGAGTTGTAAGCCAACCTGCTAAGGATAACTACAAGTATCTCCGGAGGAACTGTCCTGGCTAAGAGGATCGAAAATGAATCCCACGTCAATACGTGCTATGCTAGGGATGAAACGGGGAACAACCCTTCACCAACTGCTCTAAGCAACTACTGTTGAGGAGACATCTGAAAGATAGCTTTGCATGGAACACATGCTTACTCCTGCTGAGGACTTCTACTCATGCTGGGAATTAGCTCACTGGGGAAGAACAAACTTCCTCATGAATAGATAGCATATCAACTTTTTTCAATCTATATGGGATTTTAGGTGAGTCCACACAGGGGATGACAACCATATAGTTGATAAAACACAAATGCTAGACTCAGACTCTTTGGGGTGTTGAGGATGTGATTCTTTCTGCGCTCTCTAGGGAGACAAACTAAAAGATGATGAAGAGGATACAAACATGCCAGAATCTATGAATAAATGTCTTACCCTTTGGGAGATCATACTATTCTTGAGAGAGCACTGAAGATATTCCATTTATCCTTTCAGTCATTGTGAATGTTCACTTTGTTAAAAAATAGTTTATAAAAACTTTATTTGTTTAAAACAATGATATTTATCAATTAAAACATGCAAACATTTTTTAAACAGAAACAAATAAGAGTGCAAAGAATTGGATATAGGCTCAAATTTATTTGATAGAATGGTAGTCCGTAAATGGCGAGACTCCATGGATCTTTAGAAATTTGAAATTGGTGATATATATTGGAAAAAGGGCTACATTGAACATAATGACCATTTCCCCACCAACTTTGAATCCAGCAAATTCGAAGCTTCAGTTGACGATGACTGAGCGAGAATCTTTGACAGATGACAGTTGTAGAACAAAGTCTTGTCAGGATGCAGTTACTTGCCAAATCCCTAATTTTTTCCTAGATTGCCCCAGGGTGAGGTACTCAATCTAGTGGGATATATATATTCATTCTTTATGTCTCTAACTTTTTCCTGGATTGCCCTTTCGGGTTTTCAATCCACTGAGACGCTCATTTTTGCCTAAGCCGCCCTTTCAGGTTTTCAACTTAGCGAGCTATTCTGTTTTTATTTTAGGCGAAGTATTTCTTGACTGCGTCTGAATTCATAGGACGAGTGAAATCATCCCCATCCATAGTTATAAGTATCAAAGCACCGCCTGAAAAGGCTTTCTTAACAACATATGGACCTTCATAGTTTGGAGTCTACTTGCCCCTAGAATCGGGCTCGAAAGACAAAACTTTCTTGAGCACGAGGTCACCTTCTCAGAACACACGAGGCTTGAACTTCTTATCAAAGGCTTTCTTCATCCTTTATTGATACAACTGACCATGGCACATGGTAGTTAATCTCTTCTCCTCAATCAAATTCAGTTGATCATAACGACTCTGAACCCATTCAGCCTCAGTCAACTTGGCTCCCATCAAGACTCTCATTGATGGGATCTCAACCTCCACGGGGAGCACAACCTCCATGCCATATACAAGAGAGAAAGGGGTTGCCCCTGTTGAAGTGCGGACAGATGTACGATAGCCATGCAAAGCAAATGGCAACATCTCATGCCAATCTTTGTACGTAACAACCATCTTCTGGATAATCTTCTTGATGTTCTTGTTAGCAGCTTCAACAGCCCCATTCATGTTGGGTCTATAAGGAGAAGAATTATGAAGTGCAATCTTGAACTCGCTACATAACTCTTTCATCATCTTGTTGTTCAAGTTAGATCCATTATCAGTAATGATCTTTTCTGGCACACCATATCGGCATATGAGTTGATTCTTGATAAACTTCACAACCACCTGCCAGGTCACATTTGCATATGATGTTGCTTCAACCCACTTGGTGAAGTAATCAATTGCTACGAGAATAAAACGGTGACCGTTAGACGCCTTTGGCTCAATCATACCAATCATGTCAATTCCCCACATGGAGTGAAATTCTGGTATCAGATATAAGATGTCGAAGGTAATGTCACGACACTAATATCTATTAACACAAATAGGATAAAGAAACAAAATGGTAAAGCAAGTGACACAAGCAATTGTTAACCCAGTTCGGTCCAACTCACCTACATCTGAGGGCTACCAAGCCAGGAAGGAAATTCACTAAAATAGAATTAGTTCAAAGACTCTCCGTACACTTCAACAAGTTACAGTCTTTCTCACCTAATCTCTACCCGTGCAATTTCTACCTAAGCACTCTTAGATATGAGAACCCACTCACTTCCGTTCAATTTCTACCTAAGCACTCTTTAACAACAATCCCTTGAGAAAAGAAAATACTTTTCAATAACACACTCTTGATTTTACTTCACAGTTTCAATCAAGAAGACACACTCTTGATCTGGCTTCACAGCTTTGATCAAGAAGACACACACTTGATCTTGCTTCACAACTTTGATCAAGTAGACACACACTCTTGCTTAACAGCTTTAGAGTGACAAATTACAACCACAAATCAGTCCAATTCAATCATCAAAAGATGACTTGAATGGCTTACAAGTCTCACGACTAAACAGACACAAATCCTAGCTCTCTCTCTATATTTCGCTCAGTATTGGTTGTGTGTTCAAACATGTTTTCTAAGTCCCTTTTTATAGAAGCTTTCAGCTGGGCTTGGAAATCTTGAAAACCCTAAATCTATTTCCCAATCAAATCTTTTTATAACAGCTGGTTAGATCTCCTTGGAAAATAAATAAATCAGGTTGTAATCCATGATTGAATGCGCCAGCTAATCAGATCTTCAATCATACAAAGATTTCCATTAATTGTGCAATCACAAAACACCAGACATTCACACTGAATGTTCTATGTACAGGATGTCATGACATCGGGTCTAACATCCTGGAAAAATCCTGCATAATCCAATAATTCCTTTTATAACTTCCAGCAGGTACAACCATATTAGATGCCATGACCTTGTGTATGACATCTTGAAACACTCCTGCATGAACATGTCATTCATTTAAGCTCCAGCAGGTACAACCAATATCAGAAGCCATGACATTGTATATGGCATTCTGAAACAATCCTGCATGAACATGATCTTAAACTCCAGCAGGTACATAGGATATCTTATGTTAAGACATCACACATAACATCTTGTGAACTCTCTTTGTTTTACCAAAATTGCTGCCAACACTTAGAATCAACAAACTCCCCCTTTGGCAAATTTTGGCTAAAACATATATCTGTCCTTTTCGTTCACAAGAAAAACTATGAGCAGTTAAACACATAACATTAGTTTAAACAGCAGCAGAAGCAACACAATTACTAGCTTATATTTACTAGTAATACACACATGCAGAAGGGTATTTCTCCTCCCCCTAAATATGTGCAACAAAAACAGAATTACTAGTTATGGATGCAACTAGTAAGACACACAAATGCATAAGGGTACTCCTTCTCCCCCTAAATCTGTGCATACAGTAAACAACCTCCATGAACATAACAGCTACTGTAACTCCAGCACCTGTACCAGCCAGAATGTAATTCTGACATCTGCTTCAACATCAACGCTTCTCCCCCTTTTTAGTCAAAATTGACCAAAGGTGACCAATCAGACAAAATAAATGTCTATTATCCTAGCAGAGAATGTTAGATCAGATGTTATAACATTAAGAATGTTAAAACATAATATTCAGGAAGTACAAACCATCATCATACACAACTGTGATAGCTGAGATAATGAACAAATCCAAGGAATTCATCAAGAGCCCTAAATATTACAAAACAGGCATCAATGAGGACTGCCACACATTACACATTTTCCAGAAAAAAACAAAAAAAACTTCAGCATTCATACAGCAGCATCAGAACAGCAACAGCCACAACAGTCTTCACAGCACACCTCACACCATCTTCAGTCTTCAACACACAAAAGGGGGGAACCATCAATCAGAAGAAGAAGTATCACCTTGACCTTCACCTTCACCTTCAGAGACTTCAGAGCTTTTAGAGCTGCCACTGGATTGGGCTTTTGCATCTGAATTCTTAGAAGCCTTCTCCAATTCTTCCTTTTCCAGGCTACAAATAAGAACTTCCAAAGCTCTTTTCTTGCCTTGTCTACCCTTATACCATTATCCAATTCCTTGCAGGTATCTTTTAGTTGATCAATTAAGCTCCCTTGAGATGCAGACTCCCTTCTGGCAGATGTCATGACAACATCATTGACATGACTTCCCTCAAACAGCTTATAATGAATGAATAGAGGGGGTTTTCTTCTGCTTGGCATGTCCTTTGTATTAAGAATTCCTGGATGTTGACTCAAGATAATCCCACAAATAATAGATGGGAGGGCAATGGGTAACTTTACAGCATTTGTGGAGGCATGTCTGATAGTTTGATCAAATATGAACTTTCCAAAATCATAGTTTATCTTGGTTCGAATTGCATGAATGATTCTTCCAAGTACAATGGAGATGGTAGAGAGATGATTAGTAGGCACCCAGTTGGCTGAACCAATCTTGTGTAAGATGGCATACTTGACAGTGAGTTTGCCAGCTGATAAGTGATTCCTACTAGGCCATTTCTTAACTTGGCCAGCTGTAATAACCCTACAGACCTTATTGTCTGTAGTCTCTTCGTTCACTCCTTCATCAGTTCCTCTTCCTAAGAACTTTTTGATAATACTTGGTGAGAATTTCACACATTTTCCCCTTACAAACACCTTGCAGAACTCCCTGCTGCTCTTTTCATAAATATCCTCAGGGATGTTCATAATAAACTCTTTTACCAACCCCTCATAACATTGGGGTAGAGCTACCACAGTCTTCATTAGACCAGCATTTCTGATCAATTCAATTACTTCCTTTACCTCTACAGCCTCTTTTCCAAGCTCTCTTTCAACAGCTATCCTCCTCTGAATGACAAATTTCCATTTTGTAGCACCATCTTCTAAATGAAAGAAGATATTATCTAGGTGCACAACAACAGCTTTTCCAGGAGACTTCTGAACAGCCTGCCTTTTTGCAGGGGAGATGTTTGGGACATCGTCTTTGACATCCTCATCAGAGTCAGAACTGTCTCTTCCTTTCCTTTTCCTAACCTCAACTTTGCTCCAGGATTTTGAGGGTCCTACACCAGCAGCCTTTTTCATTCTTGTTGTTCTCATCTTAGCCACACTTTTCCCTTTCCTAGTTCTCAGTTTCTCAGCTACACTATGTTTTACAAGATGGACCAAAGAATAATCCTCTTCTTCAGAGCATTCTTCCTCTAGGTCAATAACATCCTCCTGAGACACATTTGCTGGTTTCTTGCTAGGTAGGGTTTTACCTAGAGAGCATAGCCCTTCAGCAGCAACTTCCTTTCCTGATCTAGATGAGTCATCATCTTTATCAGCACGAGGTTCCTCCTCAGGAGAGGGGTCCCTTCTGGACAGAGGGGTAGAAACCCCTTTGACTTCATGCCCTTCACTTAGAATCCTAGTGACTAGGTTCCTTATAGCACGATCAGCATAATGCATGTCTTTTGGAAGAGAAGATTTACCAGGGGTATTACCTTGCTTATCTCCAGCCTTGGAGGAGGGACCTGGGGTGTCGCCTGGTATCACGCACAGTGGAGTAACGTCCATCACGTCTTCATCTAGAAACTCCATTGAGGGAGTCTTTGCATGGTGAGAGGATTTTGAACCAGATGATGATGGATGTTGAGACATATTGTAGGACTTTTGAGAGAAGTTTCTTTGCCCTAGCTGAGTTTCTCTGAGAAGTTGAGTGGAGATGGAGATTTTTGTGTTTAGGTAGCGTGTGCTGAGGGCATAGATACTATTTTCAATGTTAGGGAATGATTTGTCATTAATGTGGCTCTTTCTTTTAAGAGGGCAGACACTATTTTTATTTCCTTTATTTTTCCACTTTAATTTCCATAATTTCACAAGAGTCCAAATCCCTAATTTCCCTCCCTCATATTCAATTCGAATTTCACCTAAATTCCTTGCAACCTTGTCTGCTAGTTCCAGTCCATGCTTTAGACCTCTGAATTTGTCTTCCACGAGTTTTCTAATGGAGTGATAATAGCAAAAACAGTACTTTGTCCATCAGTGGTGAATCTAATTTTTGGACCTAGTTTCAGCATTTAGGTTTTCATAATACAATGTCATGACATCGTGTGTGACATTGTATGCAATCATCAATAGTTTCATCCAACCTAGTTGAGCCCAACTGCTTCTATCTTCTATACCTTTCACATGTGTAGGAGCAGGTGTCATCCCAATCTTCTCCACATTGTTCTTGACATTTTTACTTTGAGATAAACATTTAGTCCCCTGTGGCCTAGTCCCAATAGTTCCATTCTGCCTATGACTGGTCACATGTCCACCTATTTGATCTAACCTCTCAATTGTTTGAGCCATCATAACCTTTTCTCCTATGAAGGTGAGGTTAAGTCTGAGCTTCTGGTGTGACATCTTTGTCTGACATTTCCCACAGACATGTTTTTCATCACTCTTGAGAGTTCTTCTAGCATCTATACTCATCTTTATACATTCCTCTTTGACATAGGAATACTTTAAGGGATAATACATTTGAGAGCTCCACATGTAGCAGTTGTCTTTGGTCCTAATTCCTCTCATAATCACTTCACTATTTTTGTCAAAGATTAGACATTCAGTTTTGGTGAAGTTAACATTCAGACCTTGATCACATAGTTGACTGATGCTTATTAGATTTGCAGTCAAGCCCTTAACTAGTAGAACCTTGTCAAGTTTAGGAACTCCAAGACAATCAAGCTTACCTGTTCCTTTGATTTCACCTTTTGCTCCATCTCCAAAGGTTACATGGCTTATGGTATGATGATGCAGATCAGTTAGCAAGTCTTGGTTTCCAGTCATGTGTCAGGAACATCCACTATCAAAGTACCACTCTTCTTTGGCTGAGATTCTGAGGGGAATCTGAGCTATCAGACTTATAACATTAGTCTTAGGGACCCATTGCTTCTTGATGGTAGGCTTGTCCTGTATGGGTCTGAGTTGATGGTGATTCTGATGAAAAGAAGGCCTGGGATAACCATACAATTTATAGCAGAAAGGCTTCAGATGGCCAAATTTCCCACAGTAATGGCATCTCCATCTTTGGTGTTTCCCTTTCTGATGTTTTCTCCTCTGGTGCTGTGACATATGATATGACATCACATGTTTACTTTTATTATGGATGCACTTAGGTTTGGCTCCAGTGTAACTGTTCTCAGGTTTTGAGTCATTATACCCAATGCCAGATTTGTCTCCTGTTATTTGTCCAGTTTGGAGAATCTTGTCTAAGGAGTCAGATCCATTGCTTAACATCCTTACATACTTGGTCATCTCTTCTAGTTTAGAATTTATGAACATGACCTCAGTTTTCAACTTAGAGATGGTTTTCACATGGTATGCCTTCTCACTTTCCAACTGTGTTATCTCCTGACTTTCAGCTTTTTGACTTTCATCTAGCTTGACTTACAGAGCCACAACTTTTGTTCTCAATTTGGAGATGGTTTCCAATTGTTCTCCCTTCTCATTCTCAAGTTGAGTTATCCCCTTCTTCTGGCTTTCAACCTGTTTACACAGCTCTACACTTTTGTGACACAGCTTTCTGTAGGTGGAGGCCAATTCTTCAAAAGTCACTTCTTCATCACTTGAGTCTTCATCAGAACCCCATTTTCCTGTTAATGCAGTCACCGGATTTGCAGCCTCTTTTGTATCACTCTCATCTGACCAGGTGGCAGCAAGACTCATCTTCTACTTCTTGAGGTAGGTTCCACATTCAGTTCTAATGTGTCCATACCCATCACATTCATAGCACTTTACTTCTTTTCCTTCTTTGGGCTTCTCATCTGACCTAGCTCTTCTTCCGTTGCTGATGTCAGATGAGATGTTCTTGACATTTGCCTTGGATCTTACATCCATTTTCTTTAACAATCTGTTAAACTGTCTCCCCAACATTGCAACTTCATTGGCCCATTCTTCATCCACATCTTGACTGTTTTCCTCTTCTGTGTTTGATATGAAGGCAATGCTTTTGGTTTTCTTTTCAGTTCCATCATTTAATCCCATCTCAAAGGTTTGGAGGGAACCAATTAGCTCATCTACCCTCATGTTGTAAATGTCTTGAGACTCTTCTATGGCAGTCACCTTCATTGCAAATCTCTTAGGGAGTGACCTGAGTATTTTCCTTACCAGTTTTTCATCCGTCATCTTCTCTCCCAGGGCTCCTGAAGCATTAGCAATTTCAAGGATACTCATGTGAAATTCATGAATGTTTTCATCTTCTTTCATCCTTAAGTTTTCAAACTTGGAGGTGAGTAGCTGAAGTCTAAACATCTTTACCCTAGAGGTGCCTTCATGAGTGGTCTTGAGAATGTCCCAAGCATCTTTGGCCACTTCACAGTTGTTTACCAGCCTGAAAATATTCTTGTCTACCCCATTGAATATTGCATTTAATGCTTTAGAATTTTCAAGAGCAAGATCATCCTCCTCCTTGGACCATTGTTCTTCAGGCTTCTTTTCAGTAGTGGCTTCTCCTTCTTTAGTAATGACAGGATGCACCCAACCTGTTAACACAGCTTTCCAAGCCTTGTTATCAAGAGATTTTAGAAAAACTACCATTCGAGGTTTCCAATAGTCATAGTTAGAACCATCCAAAATTGGTGGCCTATGAACAGATCCTCCATCTCTCTCCATTGTACCAGAAAGTATAGTCCCTAGATCTTACCCAGAACCAGAGCAGGATGCCTGCTCTGATACCAATTGAAATTCTGGTATCAAATATAAGATGTCGAAGGTAATGTCACGACACTAATATCTGTTAACACAAATAGGATAAAGAAACAGAATGGTAAAGCAAATGACACAAGCAATTGTTAAACCAGTTCGGTCCAACTCATCTACATCTGGGGGCTACCAAGCCAGGAAGGAAATTCACTAAAATAGAATTAGTTCAAAGACTCTCCATACACTTCAACAAGTTACAGTCTTTCTCACCTAATCTCTACCCGTGCAAATTCTACCTAAGCACTCTTAGATATGAGAACCCACTCACTTCCGTTCAATTTCTACCTAAGCACTCTTAAACAACAATCCCTTGAGAAAAGAAAATACTTTTCAATAACACACTCTTGATTTTACTTCACAGTTTCAATCAAGAAGACACACTCTTGATCTTGCTTCACAGCTTTGATCAAGAAGACACACACTTGATCTTGCTTCACAACTTTGATCAAGTAGACACACACTCTTGCTTAACAGCTTTAGAGTGACAAATTACAACCACAAATCAGTCCAATTCAATCATCAAAAGATGACTTGAATGGCTTACAAGTCTCACGACTAAACAGACACAAATCCTAGCTCTCTCTCAATATTTCGCTCAGTATTGGTTGTGTGTTCAAACATGTTTTCTAAGTCCCTTTTTATAGAAGCTTTCAGCTGGGCTTGGAAATCTTGAAAACCCTAAATCTATTTCCCAATCAAATCTTTTTATAACAGTTGGTTAGATCTCCTTGGAAAATAAATAAATCAGGTTGTAATCCATGATTGAATGCGCCAGCTAATCAGATCTTCAATCATACAAAGATTTCCATTAATTGTGCAATCACAAAACACCAGACATTCACACTGAATGTTCTATGTACAGGATGTCATGACATCGGGTCTGACATCCTGGAAAAATCCTGCATAATCCAATAATTTCTTTTATAACTTCCAGCAGGTACAACCATATCAGATGCCATGACCTTGTGTATGCCATCTTGAAACACTCCTGCATGAACATGTCTTTCATTTAAGCTCTGTTGAAAGTATTTTTCGTGTCGGGTTTTTGTTATCGTATCCACAAGGATTGTAAGATATCACCGCCGTTCGATGGTTATATTAATTCTAGCTCAAGTAACAATAGGGTTTTGATTGGTTGTCACGTTATCTTGCATAAAAAGTAATAAATTGCGGTAAAAGTTTTGGTTTGGATAAATGAGAAATATTGCCAAAGTTAGGTTTCAATGATCACTTTGCATGTATTTGCTCTGTCAACAATCTTATAAACTCCTTTAGATGATAAATCATTTCACAAAGTCCTCTCAATATGTTTCTCTCGAACACACATTGTGAGTTTTGCCATTTTGATCCATTGTTTCTCTCGAACACAATCTATCAAAATGACAACTTTTTGGTTCAACCTTATGGTGAACAAAATCATTCATTACTATCTCTAGCTAACAAACAAGTTTGGATGAAAACCTAGGTCAAGAGTCGGTAAACATCTCTCGATCATAAACCAACACAAAGAGTTTTAAATAGAAACAAAGTTTTCATCATATATTTACCATTAAAGAGTTTACATATGAGGATCCTTACATTTACACACAAAGCTAGTAATCACCTACATCTAACCTTGACAAAAGGATGACTTAGCTACTCATTTTCATGGTAGCTTGGTCGGCAAGTAAGGAAAGAAGGTTGATCAACATCCAAGTCGGATAATCGAAGTTGGATGGGAATCCACCTTCTTTTTGTAGAAGATGGTTCTAAGATGATGAGAAATGAAAATTAGGGCATAAAAGATCCCCTAGAACAATGCTGTAAAATATCTCTTCAAAGTACAAAAGTGGAAAAAGTTGGTAAAAATGAGGTATGGTGCTCAAAAGTGGCACCTGCTACTTATAGACCTCTGCTGGGCTGTCATGTTCGCTAGGCGAGCAGAATGGCTCGCCTAGCGAGGGTCTAATATGGGCACATAAGGCCCCTGCGCCCAGAGAAAACAGGGTCTGCTGAACTGTCATGTTCGCCTAGCGAACATACCTTCGCCTAGCGAAGGACACGCTTCAACCTTCGCCCCAGCGAGGTTGAGAGGTTTTGCTACTGGAATGCTCGCTGGGGACTCGCTAGAGCTTCGCCTAGCGAGTGAGTGCTGGCTGCGTTTTTCACCAAAACAGAACGAACTCGCTACCACCTTCGCCTTCAGCTCGCCTGGCGAATTAATTTGACAATTTACTGGAGCTTTTCGCCTGGAGCTCGCCTAGCGAAGCAGTGCTTCGCCGCAGCCTCGCCTAGCGAGCAGGCTGATGAAATACTTGTATTCTTTGGTTCCTTTGCCAATTTCTTGTGTCTTCATTTTCAATTAGTTCATGCCTTTTTCCTGCACAATAACACACAAATCAAAGGCACCAAGCTTGTTTATCAATGTAATGCATTCCATGTAAAACAAATGTGGTTTTGACAATTTTAGCAAGGAAAAAGAGTGAAAGATGCCCACGTATGATAGCTCAAATAAGTACTTTTGGGCATCTAACAAGCTCCAGCAGGTACAGCCAATATCAGAAGCCATGGCATTGTATATGGCACTCTGAAACAATCCTGCATGAACATGTTCTTGAACTCCAGCAGGTACATAGGATATCTTATGTTAAGACATCACACATAACATCTTGTGAACTGTCTTTGTTTTACCAAAATTGCTGCCAACACTTAGAATCAACATGGAGAAAGGCCATGGTGAGGAAATAACATTCAGGAGTGTCGGTGGAATATGAATCTTATCTGCATAAATCTGACACTTGTGGCATTTCTTCACATATTTGCAGCAGTCAGACTCCATTGTCAGCCAATAGTAGCCTGCTCTTAACATCTTATTTGCCATGGCATGTCCATTGGAATGAGTACCAAATGAACCCTCATGGACTTCAGTCATCAACAAGTATGCTTCGTGTCTATCCATGCATCTGAGCAAAACCATGTCAAAATTTCTCTTATAAAGCACATAAACATTAAGGTAGAAACTGCCAGATAATCGCCTCAAAGTCTTCTTATCTTTAACAGATGCCTCAGACGGGTAAATCTGACTCTGAAGAAAACATTTGATATCATAATACCATGGCTTATCATCTTTCACTTCTTCAACTGCAAATACATGAGTTGGTCTATCCAAGCGCATCACAGTGATATTGGGGACTTCATTCCAATATTTCACCACAATCATTGAAGCAATCGTAGCAAGAGCATCTGCTATCCGATTCTCATCTCGAGGAATATGATGGAAGTCAACCTCAGTAAAGAAAGTAAAAATCCTCCTCGCATAATATCTGTATGGGATGAGGCCAGGCTGATCCGTCTCCCATTCACCCTTAATCTAATTAACAACAAGGGCCGAATCACCATAAACATCAAGATGCTTGATCCTAAGATCAATACACTCTTCCAAACCCATAATACAGGCCTCATACTCCGCCATATTATTCGTGCATTTGAAAGTTAGTCTTGCTGTAAAAGGAAAATGGGTGCCTTGAGGAGTAATAATCATTGCCCCAATACCATTTCCATACTGATTAACAGCGCCATCGAACACCATACCCCATCAGGAACCAGGCTCTCGCCCTTCATCGAGCGTAGGCTCATCGCAATCTTTCATCTTCAAATACAGAACCTCCTCATCAAGGAAGTCGTACTGAACAGACTGATAATCTTCGATTGGTTGATGTGCCAAGTGGTCAGCCAAAATACTACCTTTAATAGATTTCTGAGCTCGATACTCAATGTCATACTCAGATAACAACATCTGCCAACGGGCAATCCTCCCAGTTAAAGCAGGCTTCTCAAAGATATACTTGATTGGATCCATTTTGGATATCAACCAAGTTGTATGATTTAACATATAATGGCGTAAGTGCTTAGCAGCCGAAGCCAAGGCACAACATGTCTTCTTAATTATTGAGTACCGAGACTCACAATCAGTAAACTTCTTACTCAAGTAGTATATTGCATATTCTTTCTTCCCTAATTCATCTTGTTGACCCAATACACAACCCATGGAATCATCAAGCACTGTTAAATACATAATCAATGGTCTCCCTTCAACAGGCGGAGACAGAACCGGAGGCTCGGACATATACTCTTTAATACTATCAAAAGCTTTCTGGCAATCCTCGTTCCAATCATGACGCTGATCTTTCCGGAGGAGCTTGAATATAGGCGCACATGTGGCAGTCATGTGAGATATAAATCTGGAAATGTAATTCAAGCGGCCAAGAAAACCTCGGACTTGCTTCTCAGTTTTGGGCATAGGCATCTCTTGTATTGCTTTGACCTTGGCATGATCAACTTCAATACCTCTTTCACTGAAAATAAAGCCCAATAACTTGCCGGAACGGACTCCAAATGTACAGTTGTTCGGATTCAGGCGGAGTTTGTACCTCCTCAAACGCTGAAAAAGCTTCAACAAGTGCTCTACATGTTCAACTTCCATTTTCAACTTCGTAATCATATCGTCAACATACACCTCGATCTCCTTGTGCATCATATCATGAAACAAGGTAGTCATAGCTCGTTGATACGTGGCTCTGGCGTTCTTCAAACTGAAGGGCATCACTCGATAACAGAATGTTCCCTAAGGTGTGATGAATGTTGTCTTCTCCATATCCTCGGGTGCCATTTTAATCTGATTATAACCGGAAAATCCGTCCATAAATGAGAAGACATTGAATTTAGCTGTATTATCTACCAACATATCAATATGTGGCAGAGGAAAATCATCTTTCGGACTAGCTTTATTCAAGTCTCGATAGTCCACACACATCCGGACTTTTCCATCTTTCTTAGGCACGGGCACAATATTGGCCACCCATTGAGGATATGTAGAAGTCACCAGAAACCCCGCATCAATTTGCTTCTGAACTTCTTCTTTAATCTTCACTGCCATATCAGGATGAGTTCTTCTGAGCTTCTGCTTCACAGACACACACTCAGGCTTCAACGACAAGAAATGTTGCACGATATCAGTATCTAGACCAGGCATGTCTTCATACGAACAGGCAAAGACGTCGACGTATTCTCGTAGCAACTCAATCAACCTCTTCTTCACAGACTCTTCAAGGAGTGCCCCAATCTTCACCTCACGAATGCAGTCTTCAGACCCCAAGTTGACTGTTTCCAGATTCTCAAGATGCGGCTGAATGATCTTCTCCTCGTGCTCAAGAAAACGGGTAATCTCATCAGGAATCTCTTAAACATCATCTTCTTCGGCCTCAAATACAGGGAACTCAAAGTTGGGAGATGGCGTTGGATCATTATGTTCAATGGGTTTGATCAACCTGCATAATGATTTTGAGTATAAAAGAGATTTCAGAATTCAAACAAGGCAAATCATTATGCAGATGAAAAGATTGATTTTATTCTCTTTTTAGGGTTTTATGGTGATCACCAATTTCATGCAAAAAGCAAAAAGGGAAAATAATTTGGAAAAACAAACATTTAACATGTTATTATTGAATGTATATAATTGTATTAATCAAAATGTTCCAACAATGTCATCACTTCTCCTTTTGGCATGGGAGAAGGGTTTTTAAACAAAATGAACATATTACGTGGACTTGTGGTTAACTGTTGGACCATCAACAGCGACCCAATTATTGCAGATTCCTCCAGGTATGACGAAGTTGCCCAGGTCTTCCTCTTCATCATCTTCCACAATAGCAGCAACTTCCTGATCTTCAACTGTGTGGATAAAGCCACCACTCTGGAACAGCCCACGCTCATACGAAATGCCTGAAGAATACTCTATGCCAGCTCAGGATTTATTATCTTCCAGCTTGATCATTTGTCCTAAACTAGTAGTTGCACCACGCTCAATGGCCAACTTAGCATCATTGTAGGAAGCAAATGAAGAAGGTCTTTTCCTTGAAGGCTCAACAATAGATAAGGCTTGGAACGGAGTCCCAACCTCATCCTCAGCATCTATATAGGAAAAGGAAGACAAATGGCTAACCAAGAGAGCATTCTCTCCCCTATCACCACCAACTTCTTATTCTTGACGAATTTCAACTTCTGGTGTAAGGTGGATGCCACGGCGCCTGCCTCGTGAATCCATGGTCTGCCAAGCAAACAACTGTATGATGGATGGATATCCATGACCTGAAAAGTGATATGGAAATCACTAGGTCCAATCTTTATCGGAAGTTCTACTTCACCGATCACAGTTTTCCTCGATCCATCAAAAGCTTTCACTACCACTCCACTCTGCCTCATGGGAGGCCCCTGGTATGAAAGTTTGACCAGAGTGGATTTTGGCAACATATTAAGCGATGATCCTGTGTCCACCAACACATTAGACAAGGCGTCATCTTTACAATTCATGGAAATGTGTAGAGCCAAATTGTGGTCTTTTCCCTCCTCGGGAAGATCAGCATCACAAAAGCTCAAATTGTTACAAGCAGTTATGTTTGCAGCAATTCTATCAAACTATTCAATAGTGGCATCGTGATCCACATATGCCACGTCCAACACCCTCTTCAAAGCTTCGCGGTGTGGCTCAGAATTCATCAACAAAGATAGGACAAATATTTTTGATGGAGTTTGTAGCAGCTGATCAACAACATTGTACTTGCTCCTCTTGATGAGCCTCAGCATCTCATCACAGTCCTCTTTCAAAATGCCATGTTGGCCAACCAGGACAGGAGTTTTAGCAGGTTTATCAACAACAGCAGGGTCAACGCCCTTCACAACAAGTTCCAGATTGGAAGAAGTCCCCACAGGACCGGCAAGATTAACCATATCAGTTCTTCTCACGACATCTTCATAGGGTTTCGGCGGCGCCGAGAAAACGCGACCACTACAGGTCATACCACTAACGTCTGAGATACTCACAACAGAGGTGGAGAGCAATGGCACCTCCTTCCCATCTTCTAACATCACTGCGTTGTACCTATAAGGAACAGCTTTGTCAGATGAATATGGGACAAGGCCCGCTGGCTTTATTACAAGAGTGGGAGAAACCTTCTTCTTGCTGCCATCATATTTGACGACAACAGGCTTTGGTATTCTGAAAACAGGGGAAATAACATCCACTTCCTCCTCGTTACGATTCTGAAGTATCTCGATCATACCCTGATCCAGCATCTCTTGGATGTCCTTCCTAACTTGTCGGCATCCTCTTTCGTTGACAGTGCACACCTGGCACCTATCATGGTCATGCTCATAATTACTGTATCCACACAACAGACTGTGTATCTCGACCAAAGATTTCCTGATATCATTGACATACAGGACTTTATATTTGCCAGAACAACCCTGGACCATGTTCATAGCAGCTCTCCCATGCTCGGGAAATGGGTTCTTCTTAACATTAGGACCTACGTCCTCGAAAAACAAAATCCCACTTCTAACAAGGTCTTGCACCTTGGTCTTCAGGGGATAGCAATTCTCCACATCATGTCTGGGAGCACCGGAATGATATACACAGTGTAATTCAGGCTTATACCACCACTGAGGGTTGGTCGGTACAGCGGGTGGGTCACGTAGAGTAATCAGCTTTCTATCTATCAAAGACGGATAGAGTTCAGCATAGGTCATTGGAATTGGATCAAAAGTGACCCTCTTCCTATCGTAGCTGGTGTTGGTGTTATTGTTGTTTCGAGGCTGGTAGGCCTGCTGTTGTGGACGATGTTACTGTTGATATTATTGTTGTTGTTGTTGATGATGTTGAGCTTCTCTAAAGGTAGGTGCTATATGAGCCACCTGGTGTTGGCTGACGGCAGGGCGAACAATCTTCCTCTTCACAGAGGGTCTTCTCTTAATATGGGAAGACACAGCATGTGACTCTCCCTCCTTCTTCTTTGCAAAGCCCCCATATCGCTTTGCTGAAGAGCTTTCATCTTTAGATAGACATCCTTCACAGACTCCTTCCTCTAGCCTCATTCCCATATTCGCCATTTCAGTGAAGTCTGAGGGAGCACTAGGAATCATCCTCTCATAATAGAAAGAACTCAAACTCTTCAAAAAGATCTTTGTCATTTCTTTCTCTTCAAGGGGTGGCACAATCTGAGCGGCCAACTCACGCCACCTCTGGGCGTACTCTTTGAAAATCTCCTTCTCTTTCTGGGACATTGCCCTCAGCTGGTCCCTATCGGGAGCCATATCCACATTGTATTTATATTTTTTGACGAAAGCTTCGCCAAGATCATTGAAAGAGCGGATGTTCGCACTATCCAGACCCATGTACCATCTGAGTGCAGCACCGGATAAGCTATCCTGGAAATAATGGATAAGAAGCTGATCATTCTTTGTCTGTGTTGACATCTTGCGAGCATACATCACAAGATGGCTGAGAGGGTATGTGTTTGCCTTGTACTTTTCAAAGTCAGGTACTTTGAACTTTACAGGGATTTTGATGTTGGGCACAAGGCACAACTCAGCAGCAGTCTTACCAAAGAGGTATTTACCCCTCAGAGTCTTCAGTTCCTTGCGTAGCTCAAGGAATTGGTCTTTCATTTCATCTATCTTCTCATAAACATCTGGGCCTTCAGATGGCTCAGAGTGATAGATGGTGTCTTCTTCTCTTGGTAAGGTATGCACAACGGGAGGTGGCACAGCAAGGACCGGGCTAGATGCCGGCAGAGAAGCGAGAGTTTGAGCAAAACTCTCGGGCACAAAGTTGGCGGGCATCCCCCAGGGGAACCCGGCTGGCATAGTAGGCGCAAAATGAGTTGTTGCGGCAGACACAATAGAAGAAGTTACTTCTGATATGACAGTCCTCACGGGAGGAGTTGCAGGAGTTGGAGACGATTAGCTCTGGGCAGCCAGAACTGACTCCATCATGGCAGTCAGCCTAGCTAGTTCCTCTTTCAATTCCCGGTTCTCTTGCTCTAGATGATCCATCAGTCTCGGAACACTGGCTCTCGTGTTATACCGGTGCGTCAACTTGTCTTCAAAAATAAATGAAGAGCAAAGAGTTAGACCACTGAGCTGAACAAAACCTGCTTATGCATATGATGCATGCAATGTTTGTGCTTATGATTTGTTTTTAATCAGAGGAACTTTATAGAGATCTGTTTGCAAATGCTTGGAAATATTAATTTTTTTACGACATATATATATATGATATTCATAGCAATAATGTTTGGAAAACATTTTACACCAAAGAAGAGGGACAGTTTTGGTAACCAAATATAATACAAGAGGAAAGGAGAAATAACATCCTATGGAGCCCTAGAAACAATCGTCCAAAGCTCTCGAGACCGGAAGATAAGTTGCACGAAGCCTCTTCACCCCTCTCTCATAAGCTGCTTCCATATCAGCTTTCTCCTTGGCGAGTCGATCATACTTCCTCTTCCAAAACCTGGACGACTGTGGAAGAAGAGTAGTAACCACATCATCAGGCTCATCAATAACCTGATGCTCTAGAAATTCTATCACATCATCCTTATCTCTGAGTTGTTGAAGTAGTTCCTCACGCTCACGAACCCAAGCACGCGAACGGTCTTCATCTCTCAACTCCTCTACTCCTTGGTTAGGGAGGGTTGAAGGCCCAACCATAACCATAGGTATAGGTCTCGGATAATCATATGGCATGCGGTACTTAGAAGCTCTCTTCCTCACCCAAGAGGTGTAGGGTTCCAAAGCAATACAATTCTTCGGACCAAGCTTTTTCCTTCCCTTCTTATGAATCTTGCGCCAGGCGCGGACCACTCTGCCCTTCAAGTTTTGGGGATCTTTACCCTCTTGAAAGAACACACCTTCTAACAAAATGTTATTAGGTTTATCCTTAAAGAGGGACCTAAGCTAACGGCGAGCCAAAACAGGGTTGTAGTTAATTCCACCACATGTACCAAGAAGAGGCACATTGGAGAATTCACCACAAGAGTCAATAATCTGGACACCATCATACACACGGTTATACCAAGAGATATCATCATTAGTGAGAGACATAAGTCTCGTAGACCACCATAGACATCATTTGTTCTCCTTGAAGGCGAGCGTCTGAGGCAAGTGCGAAATAAACCACTTGTACAACAGAGGCAGACAACACACAATGGATCCACCACCCTTTGCATTCCTCATATGCAAAGAGAAATAAGTGTCACCCAACAGAGTCGGAACGGGATTAAGAGTAGAGAAAATCCTAATAGCGTTCACATCCACAAAATTATCGATGTTGGGGAATAACACTAGCCCATAGGTGAGTAGCACGAATATGGCTTCAAAGGCGTTCTCACTCGTGGCCTTCTCAAACAGAGTAGCTTGAACAATGAGAAAATCAGATGGGAGACCTTGAATTCCACCTTTGGTAGTCATATGAGCAACAATCTCAGATACGTCTACATGAAGCATGTCAGCAATCTCTTGGGAAGAAGGAACCCTCTCCAAGCCACTGAACGGCAACTGATCCAAGATAGGTATACCCACAAGATAGGCATACTTCTCAAGTGTAGGCAATAGCTGGAAATCCGGAAAAGTGAAGCAACGGTACAGAGGATCATAAAACTGCACTAGCACACTCATCAGACCTTCATCCACCTGAGTAGAAAGAATAGACAGAAGCTTCCCATGACGAGCTTTGAACTCCAAGGGATCTAATACATAAGATGTCAAACTCCTTAACTCTTTCAAGTCGGGTTGTCTGAAATTGTACTTCTTCGTATTCCTTCTTTGCTTATCCATGTCTGAAAATTTGCAAATAAACCTCTTAAGTTCCTTGAAAACTTTTATTGTTGATGATATGGATGCATATGAATGCATGGATGCAACAATCACACTTAAGGATCAAGCAATTCACACCACACAAAGGTCACAGGATGGCTAAAGTCATTTTCAATATCAATCATCCATTTTGGTGGATTATGGTTTACACCTTATCAACACCCAAGTTCCATTGATATTGAGAATATACGAGAACGGATCAACCGCGAATCAAGGGTTTGTTGTAAGTCACGAGCATGGAGTCTCGGTTAAGAACCACCCAAAGGGAGTGTACTATGGTTAAACCTGACAATCATGTTCTAAAAAGGTCCCCATAGTCATCATCTCATCTTTCGGATATTATCGGATAAAACGACTACTCGTATTCCAAAAATATTCTCAAGAGAGACTCTTATGAGTGTAGTATCGCGTAACAATCGTATCAAATCTTACACTTGAACGACCTTCGCACTACGTCCTAAAATAGGTCAATATGGGCTAGGTAATCTAAGGTCCTTGGCTTCTAAGGTTCCTATTGGAAAGACTAATGCCTAACCACGACTACTCGTGTGACATTATTGATCCCAACAAGACCTCCACCAAGTGAATGGGCTTGCAAGTCAACTTGCTAAGGAATAACTCCACACAAGTCAACAAGACTATGCCATTCTCATATCATAAGTGCACTTGAGTTCGGGTATAGAACTCATCTCACAAGAGACCACCAAGCACACAAGCAATATATATATCAAGCAATTCATACATTACAAACAATACGGTCATCCCAAATTTGCACAAAAAATATGTCACAAATAAGTGTAAACATACAATAAAACAAGCAAAAAGTAGGCTAAACCCACTAGGAAAGACCTTCCCCAACAGAGTCGCCACTTTTCTGTAGCGGGGTATTCGTTACCTTATGGTTTATTGACTAAACCAAAAGTAAATCATACAAGTCGAGTCGCCACTGCACTTTTATTTGTCCAAAGGAAAGGCTAAAAAGCGAACAAAAGTCAAGTAAGAAGTTTTATCAAATCAAAAACTAATAAAAATGTCAGAGATCTGGGTAAGGGGGTTGGTTATGCAATGGGAAGGTTTTAAGCACCCAAAACATCCTTAGTACTCTAAAGGATCCCTTTTTGCAAAGATGTATTGTAGGTTGGTATTTGTGAAAATATTTGTGCAAACAAGATTAGGGAGATGAGAAGAGAATATACATATTATAATTTTGTTATTTGAATGAATGAACTCATTGCCTACGTACCATCACAAAGGTAGGATCAAAACCTCGTAGTTCGGGGTAAAAATCTCAAAATAGATTGGTGAATTGATTTGATCAATAGCCTTAAGGTCTTTTGTTATCAAAGGAAGAAAACTCAACCCTAAACCAACAATCCACCATGTGAGGAGAGCTTCAACATACTAGTGAGGGATCCATCCTAAAATAAGTATGGAAGACTTATAGTCCAATCACTAAGGATAAGGTGAGGTTTACATCAACCACTATGATAACTCAAACCTATGGCTAATGTTTATGATTTTTTTTAGCAAAGGTGGCCATTGGAACCATAAAATTAACTTGAAGTGAGTTGTATTTACAAGTTAGAAGTATTCACAAAATGAAGTCAAAGTTGACTTAAGATTCATTCAAAATAAGTATTAGTGAAAAGATTTTGAAAAATAAAAGGCATAAGGCCTAGGTTTCTAATTTGAAAACAATGTCAAAGTTTGCACAAAATGAGTTTGGCTTGGATTAGAGTGGAGAGAAGAAGAGAAGGGCTAGTCCTAAACATTCAAAGATAAGAGAAGAGATAAAACCCTTGCAGTTCATTTTCTTGAGATCATAAAGATGATTCAAGATTCTCCTTTCCTTTGGACTTAGCAATCACTCAAGCAATCCAACAAATATTATATTCAAGCTCATAGGATCTCCATTTGGCTTGTCTCTCTTAACTTGGCTATTCATGACAATGGTCCTCCTTACTATCTCAAGGTTGGAAACCCTATCACACAAGAACAAACAATCAAAAGGGTCACAACACGATAAGAGGAATGGACAAAGAATGAGTTTAGATTAGGGGTCCTTTGAAGTCAACTTTAAGATTTAGCATTCTAAAGGCATGAGGCCTAGTTGCTCTTCAACAAATTTAGCATTCTAAAGGCATGAGGCCTAGTTGCTCTTGAACTCCTTTAAGCATAGGTAAGGTCCTAATTCTAAGTTCTTCCTCCTTTTTGCATTAGGTTTACACGAACAAAGACAAAACAAACACAAAGCAACAATATATTTATATACAATAATGAGCTCAAATGAATAAAAGGAAAATGGTATAAACATAAAATATGAGGTCAAGTGAGCAAAGTGAAAAGGCAATATGAATAAATGAGGAATAAAGTAAATTGTATTAAAGTAAAATTGCAAGAAATTAAATGCTTGAATTAAAGTTAGTAGTTAGTAGTTAATGTTAGTGTGTCATAAGACAATTTGGCGCTATGTTAAGCAATTGTAAGTGGACTAATGTAGTAGTCACACCTATCTGAGGTCGGTCAATAAAACTATAGGCAAATAAACACAAGTTACAGATCTGACTAGTAAGCCAAACTCCTACAACTTGCCATGCCAAAAGAAAAGAAAGAAAGCCTTGTATGGATTTTAGGTTTTTTGCTTGACCAAGAAGCAACCTATCTTGGACACAAAGCAACTCACTTGATCTTTGATCAAGTTGAGTTTGATTTAGATCAAAGAAGGTTAAGCCTCTCATATGTCAAGACCAACCACAAATCATTAACTCATTGGCCAAAATAAAAAGAAGAAGAAAAGAGATGAAGATGAAATGAACAAAATGAGAATTCAAATGACATAATCAAAACACAATGATCAAATATGGATCAAATCATCATCAATCAATGTAAAATAGAAAAGAAATGAAGATTAGAAGTCAACAAAGTCAAACATATTTTTTGGTATTTTTTTGGAATTAAAATAAAAGCAAAATTAAAATGGACAAAATATGGTCAAACCTCAAATTCAATTCAAATCAACTTCAACAAGTCCAATTGAATCATCATAGCTCTAACATGATCAAACAAGGTTTGACAAATTTTCTCAACATTTTTTGAAAACAAAAACTATTTAAAATCAATTAAAAATAATGAGAAAATAACACAAATGAATTAAAATCTCAAATAAATCTCAAATCAATTAAGAAATTGATGAGAATTTTTTCATAGACTTATCCTGATCCATATGTGTTAAGAAAATATTTTTGGAATTTTTGGATATCAAAAAGTATTTAAAATGAATTAAAAACTATTAAAAACAAAATAGTTCACAAAAATAATTTAAATGAAGTCACAAAAATAATTAAAAATCAGATTATGAAATTAGATTTTTTAAGAAAATTTTTGCCATTGGTCTCATATTTTTATGACTTCAAATAAAATAGTTATAAATTTTTGAAAATAAATGGAATTAAAAGAAAATAAAACAAAAAATAGAAAATAGGAAAAAAACCAGGAGCGCTGGATCCATTTTATTAAATGACGTGGACTCATCAGGCGGTCCAGAAGTGATGGTGTACCATGAGCCTTAGTCCAACGCGCCACAAAGTGTATTAAAATAAGTCAATAGAATGCATGGCTGAGATTAAAACGTGTGAGCCTCATCCAAGGGCCTAGGTTCAACGACGTGGGGATGGTGGTGGAAACCACCATCTTTTTCCGGTGGACCAACCAACTCCGGCCACCAGTTGCAGGTTTTTGAACCTTAACCAAAACACACGAGGCAGGTACCAAAATGAAGCTGGGGTGATGCACATCACCCCTGTAACCTTGGATTCTCCTCAAGATTTCTATCAAGTGAGAAATCTGAGCTTGAAATTCAAGGTGTGCAAACTAAAATGCTTCAAAACATGAAATCAAGACCACCACTGGCCTGCCTCTTGCTCGAGGACTTCAGAAAACAGTTTGAACACAAGTAATTCACATCACGGAGCAAGATATAGATCAAAACAGTTAGATGATAAACCTTTGAAGTGCAGCTTTAAACAGCATAATCTGCTTAAACTCTTTCTTCCAATTTGATCAGGAGATGATGAGGATGCAAGGCTTAGGAATTGAAACTTGAAGATCAACTGATTGTGTTGAAATTCAAGTTTGAAATTGAAAAATAAAAATCAGAATTCCTTTGAGTATGGTTGGGGTTTGATTTCAGCAGAGCTTCAGATCACCATAAGATTGAGATTTGAATGAGGAGAGGCTTCTATTTATAGTTGAGCTTGATGCCAAGGCAAGGTAAAACTCGTGTGCATGAAGCTTTGGGTCCTCCATGCATGGGCCTGTACAGGCGCATGTGAGGCCCAAACTTGAGTGTAATCACAAGCTGAGATCATTCTGAAGTGAAATGGATGTGCAATTGGCCTTGTGTTTGCTTGTGCATGAAATTACAAAGTGAATTGCACAATTGATCATAAATGTTCACCTCTTCGAAAGTCCCATATAGAAAATCCAAACGTAGGCATGTGAGTAATGGTTGGAAAGGTCTTGACATAAGGAACAAAAGCTATGTTGGACAAAAATCCATTTGGAGTTTGTAAATTTATGAAAACTGGTCTTGAAGTTTGAGGTACAAAACATGTATAAATTCCCTTTGAAATTTTTTGCCAAAAGTGACCAACTTCAAGCCCTTCTGTTTCAATGATACAAGCCTCAAATGGAAAAACCTCCAACATAAAAGTTGTATATATTTCCAATATGATCAATTTGGACTTACATTTTGCATCTTTTGGATTTTTTATGAGAAAGTTATGGGCACTTGAAGTTGAACTTTTTCAAGATTCAATGGTTTTGGTCCAAAGTGACCTATAATGTTTTGTATTATCACATGTGTTTCTTTTAGGATTATGAAATTTTTTCCAACATAAAAATTTAAGTAGACATATTAAGCTTTCCAATTCATTTTGTATCACCTCAAAATCATAAAAAATGAAGAAGTTAGGTTCTTGGGAAGTTGACCCAAAATTAGGGTTTCAGTCAAAATGACCTATAATGTTTTGAAATGAATGATGACTTTACAAGTTTCAAATGGATTTTTGATGAACATGAAAGTTGTTCATATGGTTCTTAAGAACATTTGTTATCTTGGGGTCATCTTAGTTTGACAAACACATAAAAATTTAGGTCTCGGTGGATCTCAAATTAGTTAGATGACTTAACTAGTCAACTTCTCAAAGCCAAACCTCAAATCTTGATGAATAAATGATTGAGGATACTCACATAGGCTCATATATGCATAAAATAATTAATGAAAGAACTTACCTTGATTGAATTTGATCATAGGTTGAGGTTGCTTCATGAGCAAGGCACAATCAATGCACAGTTGAATTAGGGTTTCCTTGGGAAACAAGCCTCAAGAACTTTGAGTTATCTTGATCAAATTGGCAAATTGAGATACTTGGGAGACATATATGATGATTGAGAGCTTTGTGAACCATTTTCATGCTTGCTTTCATCTTCATCTGGCCACTTCAATGAGCATAGGAGCCTCCTAGGAGCAAGGGCACATGTGATCACTTGAGCTTCAAAATAAAAGAGATTAGTGACATATTTTTGTGCTTTTGGTTAGTATAAAAAATAAGAAAGGCAATAATATACAATTCAAGCATGCTTGGTGGTCTCAAACCAACTCACACAAGTCCCAACCCAGGGGTTAAGGAGCCACACATGGTATGATCCTTGAGGCAATGCAATGAGCAAATGATATGATGCCATGAGGGATCTTAGGGTCAAAATTAGGGTCTTACAGACACGTGTATCCCTTAGGCAGTGTAGTGAAAATGGCAATTAATGTTGTAGCCATGATTTCCTAGAAGCTAGGAAATGTGATGAGGAAAAAAGGTTTTGTTGTGGGCTGAAAAGACGTGGGTAGGAAAAGCAATGATGCCGCTGATGTCACCAGACAAGGGGAAGAACTGGAAAAAAAAATCCAACATTGAGACACTTGGCACAGTATCAGTCATTGAGGCGTCGAAGTGAGGTCTCAAAAAATGTCTTTCTCTCTCGGGTGTCGAAAACGACATTTTTGGAGGGAAATTTGTTAGCTCATATTTTCGACATTCACCCCAAATTACCAAAATTGGAAAATATGCACAGCTGGTTTCGACTAAGAAGTAATTCGACCAGCTGGAGGAGAACCGGCTTAGCTGGTTGGATAAAGACCAAGCTCATAGCTGAGATTTCGGAGCGGTTCTTTAAGAAACGGTTGAAAAACGGTTTTCGATTAAAGATTCGAAATTTAAATAAATGAGGGAAGTTCATTTTCGTCAAAAACTGCAAGGGCACACGTGGAGCAGGATAAGCGAATGCGCGCATGCAGAACACCACGTGTATCGACGCAATTGAAGGGCCATCATAGCAGTTATTTCGATCCAGTATAAACATAGGGTCTTGGTGTTAGAAAAATGTGTGTCAAATTATGTACAAAAATCTGCAAATTCACTAAGTATTCGTGTGAAGAAGAACTGTAAAACGCAGAATATACGTTGTCTACACCATTGTTTAATCATTTCAAAGCAATATAAATTTGTCTTTACTTTCTTTTCAGAAACATTCTTCCTTGCTTCTTCCTTTCAAACACTTTATTTTTACTTTGTCATTTGCAAATTCAAGATCCTTTCGTTCCCTTCCTTACCTTCAACTTTTACCTTACAGTCTTAAAATTCGGGTACTTGCAAACTTTTTACTTTATTATTTTCGATCCTTTACAATTCCCGTCGTTCACTTCATTTTTCTTTACTAGTTCTAAACGCTGATTTAAGACCTTTTCTTTTTCGTTTAACTCTCTCTTTTGTCCTTAGTTTTCCTTTAAAACGTTGATCCGACGTTTAGTTTTGATCATTTATTACTACCACATTTACGCAACACTTAGCACATGTCCTAGGATCAATCTGATCGATCCTGCGAGTAACCAAATTTAGAAATTTGGAAGATCAGCGGTTGTTTACCAAATTTCAAGGTAAACACCTGTCCCTTTTATTTTTATTTTTAAATTAAAATAAAATTATTTTTTCATCAGTCATCTTAAACAATTGAGGGAAAATGATGTTCAGGGATACACTTTAAATCTCAACATCAGTAATTTAGTTTTTTAGTCATTTTTAAGTAATATTTTCCCTCAGTCAGTTTTAGTAACCGTGGGAACAAATGATTTATATTGCAAAAATAAATATTGAATGAGAAAAAAAATGAAAAAGAAGCACCACCATGTGTTATTTCCTTTCTGGCTTTATCACCATTCACTATTTTTTTGTTGCAATATCTTCTCAATTTTTTACCATCTTAAAATTTTTGACTTTAAAGATTAACGTCAAACTTCAAGCATACCATTTACTCGATAAAATGAAATTTTCAAATTATTTTAAATTAAAAATAAAAATTTACTTGACATTAATATTCAAATTAAAATTTTCAAGATACTGTTTTAGCATCTTCAAAGTCAAATTTTCAAAGTGAGTGAAACATCCACAACAACAGTACAACAAGAAATGATTTTTTCAAGTTTGGTAACACGACTAGAACCTATAAATTATCACTTCTGGTAATTTCATCCGTACAATCCTATACTCTCTTCTCTTCTACTCAAATTCTACTAACTTTCTTTGAATTTCTTATGTTATTTTTTGTTGTTGTTGAGTTTGTCCATATGGCACTTAAGAGAATCCGCCAAACTTAAGTTGCTTCATCATCCAACACACCTGCACCTAACACCCTATTATTTTCTACTTATGTGTTCTCCTTTGAAAAACACCAAGAAAAATGGAATACAATTTGAAACTACAATGTAGTAAAGGAAAGAGCTTTTGAGGTTGACAACTTGAAAGGTTATGAGGAGTTAGTTGTTGTGTTAGAAGCAAGAGGATGGCCCTGATTCAATAGTTTAATCAAAGAGGTCAACTAATCTATTGGGCTTGAGTTTTATGCCAACGTCGTTCACCGTCTGTTCAAAGATTACGCATAATACGTGAGAGATAAGAGTATTAAATATAGTCCTGCTAGAATTAATTCTCTATTCCATCTTCAAACTCCTCATAGGTGTTATATTCAAAATAGGATAGGTGTTTCATTCACCGAGAGAACGGGGAGAGAATCTTGGTTGAATTTTGTCACCCTGGGTCTCGATGGATAATTGTTCAAGGAAATATCTTGGTGATAAAGATGTGTGCCCGATACCGAGAGCTTATGCATCATTTATTGTCTAAACTTTAGAGGTTGCTTTCAACCAAATTTAATTTATTGTGAAGAGGTGTCATGCGCTGATGACTATTTTGAACAATGAACCAATTGATGTTGGATTGTTGATTGTGAACAACATCAAATATATGACTGACTTTCCACAAAGAAATTGTGGACATATGTGTATTATTAATGAATTATGTTGGTTAGTTGGAGTCCAAGCCCAACTTGATAATGTGATGATTAGTCCAATGATGCCAATTAGCAAAAGCACTATGAGAAAAATTCCAACAGCCCCAGCACACGGAGAAGCACAATAAGAAAATCCAAAGGTCTATTGTCCTAAAATCAACTAACTAGAAGGAGCCGAACATCAGTAGCAAGAATCTGACTACTTGTAAAGGCTTGGGGAGTACACAGTAGGCATGACGAGTTGGAAAATGAAACCCCGCCCAACTTTTATGTTAACCCACCATGAGTTGGGACTAGTTTCTAAACCTTCTATGAGGACCAAAGAGAGCATATGCAGGTCCAGAACTTGCGGGAGTGTTTTCCCATATTTGTTGCTATGGAGACTTACTTCAATGAGCAAGATCAAGCCTTACACAATAAAAGAGCTAAAATGAGGACTCTATGGGCCAGACATAATCAGCAATTTCAGGATGATGTTCAGGATCTCAACAACTACTTCAACTCCGATAAAATGGGACTTAGAAGTTTCTCAATTTTAGTTTTTATTTTTATTTTCCCTTATGTACTATGATGCAAAGAAGAGTACTAGTTGGATATTTAGAAGCTTTTCCCCTTGTACTTTTCTTTGCTTGAAATTGATTAACTTGTTTGTTGTTGTTTTTCTTTCAGTTTTTAATTTGCTACTTTACGAGTGCCATCATGAAAAAGAAAAGAAAAGTCACCAAAAAAATGAACAAAAGAGATCAATAGTAAAGTTCCCTTGCAGATTAAAGGTTGATAAGGAAAACCGACTACTTGTACTCAATCTCCATATACCTCAGCTAGTAAGGTTTGAGCCAAATATTTTTCCACTATTTACTTTTCCTTCTTATGAGAGTATCCACGTATTAGTCATTTTCCAAAAATTTTACTTTTTCTAATTTTGAGTCAATTGATCTGATAAATACACACTGAGGTAGTTGTTTGTGAAAAACTCTGAGCCTTTTTAAGCCACCTTGTTCTAATATGATAATATATGTTGTTTAACCACTTTGAACCTTAACCCTTCTTTCGATGACATAACCATATTATATAGTCATTAACTTGTAAGATAAATTCTTACCACCCTCTTTGGAGTTGGGTAGAAATAAGTATTTTAGTTGCGTGATGCAAAAGAATAAGTTTGGGGTTGCTCTTGAAAACTAGCAACGAATAAGTTTGGGGTTAGGGTACTAGAGAGATTGGTAAAAAAACAAGAAGTAAAATGCTTCTTCAAAAATAAAAATAAAAATTGTGAAAATAGGACCAACAATATGTAATTCTATAGTACCAAGTGAATTACAAATAAGTGATATGGAAGGAATTCAATAACATCGGGAAAATTAGGTACTTAACTCCAAATGTTTAAGCTTACTATCCTAAATTATCCTACCATGACATAAGCAACGTTGTAACCCGTAAAAGACCTCAAAAGTGTGTTTTAAATATGACTTTGGTTGATTCGATTAGAAAGTTTTCATATTCATGGTTAAATATGCATGTTGATTGAGTAATTACACTATCAAATTGAGTGCATAATTGTGAGAGGAGAGACCTGTTAAGTATTTGTATGTCAGAAGAACTTTTTCGAGTTGATTGAATCGAAGTAGGGAACTAAAGTGTTGATCAGAAAAGGTGACATTCATTGGTAAGGGTAAGCATTTTAATTCTGATGAAATGTTTAGAGTGTAGACAGGTTACTTGAGGACAAACAACAGTTTAAGTTTGGGGTTATGATAACAATCGTCATTGCATGATTTTTATGAGGAAATTCAAATAAATTTGGATGAATCATGACCAAATGGCATGTAAAAGTGTAAAGAATTGAGCAAAAAGCCAATGTAAGGAAGAAAAAAACACTTAGTGAAATTTGTGGAAAAAAAGGGAAGAAACCGAAGGATTCGGGTCTAGAATTCTCGCGTCCGTGATGCATCTTTCGTGGCGCGGTGATGCGCTTTTTGACTGACACACTTTTTTCTATTTAACTTTGTTTGGCTACTTTTTAAGAGTTCTGAATTTTATAAAGAAAATGACGACTAAGGACTTTCAAATGGCGATTTTGCAGCACATTGGAGTTATTGGAGAGTAATTCTTCCATAGATTTTAATGATGAATACTTCCAACTTATAGTATTTGTTAATCTATCAATAATTAACTAAGTTTCTCTAGATTAAGCCATTTTGAGATTAATCTTATTATTAGTATTTTGGATCTCATATGATTGTTTGATATGTGTACTTTTAATGTTATCATCTTATTTAAATTGTTCTTGTGTTTTTGTAGTTTACGAACATACGAGATAATTAGGAATTTCTGGCAATTAAACTAATTATCTGAATTAGACAATTTATTCAACTTTATAATTAATTAGAGATAGGTAATTAGAAGTTGTTGTTTATAAAATAACACACTTCAAACATCTCTTTAACTTTGAATTAACCTAAGAAATTAGAGAATAATCGTATAAATTAGTGAGTTTCACACCAATAACTTGGGTATAGTGATTTTATTAATTGGCAGTAAAATAATAACTTAATTGAATCTCAATAAAGACACCGTTCATCAATAGTTAAAATTAAAGGAATTCGATAATAAAGACCTAATTGTTTTTCTCATCTTAAATTTCATCCTCTTAGCTTGTTAAACCACCACCCTCTTTATTATTTCGATTACATTTTCCTTCTTTAGAGCATTTGAAAATCAATGCCGAAGACAAAAACACTCGACCGTTGCTATGAATTAAAGCAAAACAGAGTTTGAAAACACAGAAAAAAAGCTAATGACAAACACTCACCCAGATTTGAGGAAAAACATTCACTAAAATGGTTGCCACAGTATGTTAATGACAATCATGGCCCAGTAAGAAATATTACTAACATCAAAATCTTTTGAAAACACAGAGAAGAACATGTATACATAAATCGATGTTGTATGTTGTTGTAGCGGTGTATTCGTTACTTTATGATTTATTGATTAAATCAAAAGCAAAGCATACAAAGAATCGAGTCGCCACCGCACTTTTATTTATCCAAAGGAATGGCTAAAAAGCGAACAAAAGCCTAAGAAGTTTTACACATAGAAAACTAATGAAAAGATCAGAGATCTGGGTAAGGGGTTAATTACGCAATGGGAAGGTGTTAGGCACCCAAAACGTCCTAGGTACTCCTAGGGAGCCCTTTTCACAACTTGTTGTACGAAATGTTATTTGTTTATGAAATATTTATTGTGCAAACATGAATGGAGGGATGAGAAAAGAATATACAAGTTATTATTTTTGTGTTTGAACGGATGAACCCGTTGCCTACGTACCTTTCCATGGAAGGTAAGGATCAAAACGCCGTAGTTCGGCTAAAAGATTTCCAAAAGTGAGTGAGTTCATTTTAAAACAAAAGCCCTAAAGTCTTTCGTTATCCACGGGAGAAAACTCAACCTATATCAACAACAAGTCCACCATGCGAGAAAAGCTTCAACTTGCTAGTGAGGGGTTAACCCTATAATAAGCAAGGAAGTCTTACAATTCAATCACTAAGGACAAAAGGTGAGATTAACATCAACCAACTAGGATAAATCAAACCTATGGCTAATGTGTGAAAATTTATCAAGAAAGTGGACTTGAGCCACAAAAACAATTGAATGAGTTGGATTAACCAATTATGGGTATTTACAAAATATGGTCAAAGTATGATTAGAATTTAATTCAAAAGAAGTATTATGAAAATGAAGTTTGAAAATCAAAGGCTTAAGGCCTAGGTTTCTAATTTGAAAAGAAATGAAAATGTTTGCACAATATTTTTCAAGTTTTGGGTTAACATGCAAATGGAGGTTTAAAGAAACAAAAAGGGTGAAGGTTAAGGGATGTAAAACTTCTTAGATGTTCACCTCTTGAAATCATATGTAGATGATTCAAGTGATTCCTTTGGAATAGGCAACAAACAAATATCAGGTAAACAATGTATCAGGCGAAGCCAACAAAGACGGATACTGGATGCCAATCACTGGACTTATACCAATCTCCTAAAACAAAGAAATAAGGATACCAGATGCCAATCAATGGACTTATACTAGTCTCACAAAGAATGATCATAGGAAACAACTGCCAATAGCTGGACTTACAATTGACTCCTCACAAGAAACAAATAAATGCAATAAGCAAGAGGAAACAAGTTGCCAATAAATGGTCTTACACTCGACTCCTACCAAATCACAGGAAACAATTGCCAATAAATGGACTTACAGTTGACTCCTCAATGGTCATAGGAAACAACTGCCAATAAATGGACTTACAATTGACTCCTCAAAACAAGATGATCACAAAGATATGAACAATGATTATGAAATGATATACAATTAATGATAATAAATGCACAAAGGCGCACATAAACAATTATGCATAGATGGCCAAACCAACAAACAAGCAATGATTCAGTTAGCACACACTATATACAATCAATTAGGCTCAAGCAAGGTTAGGCTTTACAGCCAACTGGAATGGGGTATTTTGAGCTCTTAACCCTAACATTGAGAGTTAGGGTGAAGCAGATGAAATGGAGATGAGGGGTGTGCCTCATAGCTCTTATCCCTGGTCAGGGAGAGCTTTAAACAATGGAAAGTGTGGGAGTTCAGAAAGTTGGAACTCTTCTCCACAAATGATTGACTCTATAAGATCTTGGGTTATTATTCACTATGCATCAACACATGGTGTGAGCAAGGTAAATGACACACTGAGTAGCAGGAGATGGATTACACATCTCTTTTATCTGCCAATTGCCTCATAAGAGGACTTTTCCTACTTGGCACAAAAGATAAACAAACAAAGACATGGCCTCTTAAGGAGGGCTTCAGACATGTGCCTGCCCATATAACAGGACAGGTCTTCCAGACTACATGAAGAAGAGGGATTATACCTAAGTGGTTAAGCAACCAAGCAAAGTTCAAATGAACTTAAAGCAACTTATGTACCTGAAAACAACTAAACAAATCAGTTCAACTGTACAGACAAACAGACAATACTTAATATCAAACAGTCAAACCCAATGAGCAAGGCATAAACCATAAAGCAAACTCAAGTGAGTTATCAACCCTACAAAACACACAATGTTAGTAATCAAAAGCAAACATCAATGTTCAAGTGATGAAGCATCATCAATTATGGAACTTGGATGCTTAAACCTGAAATCAAAGCTCACAAGTAAGCAACAAACCACTAGGTCAAAGCCTAGGGTCAAAGATGGAGAAAAAATTCAAAACAGAATCTGAAATTTAACATGAATCAACTTCAATCACATCTTGACACATTCCAAAAGGTCTCACAACAATATCATTAACCAAAAGCATTTCATGATCAAATGAAGTTCAAGGCAATTTCAAAGCTCATATGTGACCAACCAGAATGAAAAATCTCAATTAAATCAGAAATGATTCAAATAATTCCAACAAACATCAAGCACATTCAAGACATATAACATGATCCACATGCAAAAAATCAGAAGGATTGGAGATCAATTGGCATGGCAAACACATCATACAAGTTGAACATCAAAAGGTGTGACACCAATTGTCACACCAACTTAGCACAATCATAAAACAGAATTGGTAATTGATAAAAATGCCAAATCATCACCAAAATGTCAAGCAATGTGTCTAGTTTCATCATGCAAAATTTCACATTCATTGGATCATAGATAAGCATTTCACAAAGGTATAAGTAAGGCAAGGTCAAATAAGGACACATGTTCAATCATTCTAGCACAAAAAAGTATCCAGCCAAGCACAACTTGTAAAATCATGATCATAAAAAACTAGAGAGAATAAGGATCACAATGCAAAAAAGTTGGTATTTTTTGGATGAGTTTTCAATAAGTTATGAATTTTCTAAGATGAGAAAAATTAAAAAAAACACATGAAGCATAGTATTGGAAATATGGAGGGAAAGTGAATAAAGTATGAAAGCATTTGAAAAAAGCTGTTGCGGGGAATCGAAGTCAGAGTCAATTCAAAAGTTGGCGCGCCAAGGTGCAAAATGCACCGTTTAACTAATTGAGGTGGCACGGTCAAAGCTGATGTATGCCAGTCAAACGAATGTGAGCCAATCATCAAGCCAAGCAAGCAATTACATGGACCAATCACAACCAAGCCCTAGCACAACGTGGCAAGGAAACAGAATAGCGTTGCTAACACATGAAAAGCGTGGCCTAAGGAAATTCGTAGCTAATCTATGAACTTCGTAGCAAAATCCGTAGCAAAACTGCAGCCATTTCTGGAAAATGAAGAACATGCAAAGGTTAAAGATGAAGATCATGAAGATCTTCATCTGGATTTTCCAGAAAATCTCAAACATGACCAGAAATTATCCAAAAGCATACCAATCGATTCATCATGCAATGTACATCAAGAATCCATAATCATTTCATGCAAAAACATCAAAATACGCACGGATCGAAGAAAATAAGATTCAACATCAAAACTTCAATCAATCATATCTAGCTCAAAACAGCACCAATTTGCACGATTCAAAGCTCAGAATTACCAGCATACTTAGATCTACAATAATATCATAATAGATTTGAGAATTAAAAGAATCGATTCATGACCTCTTGAAGAGCAGATTTGGATTTGGCTTGATTCAAGGCTGGTGATAGCTCCAATGTTCCTCTATGATGCTTGTATAGATGATTGAAGGAGAAATTGAAGCTTAATTGCATACGAATCCAGCAAAATTTGGAATCACCATGGATGCTTCCATCTTCGAGTATGCTTCAATCTGGCACTGTTTCTCTTGGTTCCACGTCCACTCTTGCTTAACAATACTTCAGAATCAAGAATCAAGCAAGAGAATGTGCTTTTGTTTGAAAAAATTGCAAAAAAGTTTGAGAGAAAAGTTTGAAGAATTTGGATCTAGATCTGAAAAATGAATGCTCATCCCTTGAAAACAGTTAGGTTTTTCTTTATATATGCCTTGCTAATTATTCTGTAATCATGCTTAAGCCAAATGCTAATGAGATTAGTCAAGTTTTAAGGTGTATGTGCAAATTGGTTTTTCACCTCTTATGCATGGAATGCATGTGTGAACAGTGCACGAATTTCATCCATTTTCACTAAAAATCAAATTTTAAAACCAATGGTAATGGCAAAAAGTTCAAACCATGCACCAATTTTGAATTTTGAGATTTCCCTCCAAAAAACCAATGGATTAACAAGTGATCATATGAAGACAATTCATGTAATATGATGCAAGATTTGGAAATTAGAGGTCAAGAGGAGAATGTAGCAAAAAGAACCACTCATTTTGGAGCTTTGGTTGAAAAGTTATGCTCATTTGAAGTCCCATGCACACTTTGCCATGATTTGATCATATCTCCTTAACCACACATGCGAAATTCATGATCTTGGACATTTTGGAAATGGGAGAGAAAGATCTACAACTTTCATGTTCAACAAAATTTCATTTGAAGCTGTATTGATGATGTAATCTTGAGTTGAAGTTGGTCCAAAACCTTTCCATTTTTGGAAAGTTCAAATTATAGGTCACTTTCTATTTTTGGCAATTTTTGACTGGACCTCAAATTCTTCAATGTTGATGTTTGAAATGTCAAATGAGACTTGTTTGAACATGAATGAAGTATTTCTAGTCACTTCCCACCTCCAAATCCACAGTTGACTTGATAGTTGACTTTCTAGGTCTTCAGATGACTGGTAATGTTCTGATGAAATTCAAGCCTCTACCACTTGGGATTTTGCTTCAAAATGATATCATAGCTCATATGAACACTTGTGAATGATCATGGAGTCCAAATCTCAAGAATGACCACCATCTACTGCTTAATGAATGCCTTTCATTGCTTTGACCTGTTATTGCTTCATCTGCAAGACAAAGATTAGATGACATATTTTTGTACTTTTGGTTAGTGGTAAAAAGAAAAGCAATGATATACAAATGCAAATATGCTTGGTGATCAAGAATCACTCTCAAAAAGATGACCCACCCACAGGGAAGGAAGCAAGGTGTCCAATGATCCTTGAGGCAATGCAATGATATGATATGATGCCATGAGGGATCTTAGGGACAAAATTGGGGTCTTACAGTTGTCATAATCTTTTTCAGAAACTTGGTAAGCATAACAAAAAATCCTTACACAAAAGCAAGGACAATGATTCATTCTACTAACTTTCTCAACATTACTATATTCTTACTCTTTCTTACCAATATCGCCATCCAAAATTGCATGCCTAGTTAAAACAATCTCTTTAACAAGATTTCTGTAAGTGAAAGGTCGAATAGCTGCTCGCAGAAATTGGTCCGGAGGAAGTTTGCTCTTCTTGATCTTTTTTCTCCACGGACCGAGCCCAACATACTTCCACTCTTCTGGACCGACCTTTGCTCGCTTTCCTCTCAAGGCGGTTTCCTCTCCATCTACTGAATCGTGCATTGTTTCTTCCTCTGCCTTCTCCGCCGTCATCATTTGCTTCTTGTATAACTTTGTAGAGAGCTCGACACTCTTTCTTGCCATGTTTTCCATTGCCTCGGCACTATTTGTTGATTTTCGAAACTCCTTCCAGTCCTTCTCGTCTTCGTCCATTGTGTGAAATTTACCATCTTCGCTTTCTTCCATGTCCGTAACTAGATTTTGGTCTTCGTTAACATCAAAATCATCAATCTCCTCCTCCTCCTCTTCCTCTTCCTCTTCTTCATCATTCTCATCATCATCATCACCATCAAATTCAACTTCTCCGTCGCTACCTTCATCCTCAATCCAATCAAGAATCTCAGTATCATTATCACCAACAACATCATCTTCTTCTTCATCTGGAGCATCACAACCAAGCTCCATCTCTTCCAACTTAGCCTTCCACTCTTTAGTATATGGATGCAAAATTTCCACCGGATGATGGCCCAAAAGAAACTCCAAACATTTCTACTTTTTCTCGTCACTCAATTTCTGATATGCATTCACCATATCGTCAACAAAAGCCTTTTGATTCACCTTCACAATTTTACACAATCCACCATAATAAGTACACGTCTCAACACTGCCATCATCATTTTGCAGCTGGCAAAGGTAATCATGTTCGGTACTAGGATCAAGAAACGGAATTATCGCATTAAAAAAGTTATCCTGCGGCTCAAACCTACACTGAAATACCGGCCGCTTAACATACACAATATCAGGTCTCATCCACGCTGCACATTGTCCTACTAACGACCACGCTTTGTTCCCGAGTCTACCCATCAAAGTCCACTTATCTAACCTCTGCTTACCAGCTTCAAGCACTACCTCACTAACTAATGTCCATTGCTGCCAAGGAAGTTCCGAAACTCTCCACTTCGGATTCCTAACGAAAACCCAAAAATACCTTAATTTCGTTTGATCCAACTGCTTCACCTTTTCCCCAAAATCAGCAGCCATATCATATTTCTCAATCTCCTCCCACTCTTCATGATCCTTCACTTCACTAATTATCGTCACACACTCATCCGTAATCCCGCCACTAACTGGCTCACCAACAACAATCCCACGCCAAGAATACGGCCCATATTCACCATATTTATACCAATCATACGGGTGGCGTAAATTCAGATCATCCTTATCCATGAACCGAACCAGTCGATCATATCCAAGCCCAATTTGTTGAAGCAAATCCTCAGAGAAATTATCCGGACAATTCCCACGCCCCTTAGGGTTTTTCAACCGATAGAACAAAGACTCAGCAAGCTTCTTACTTTTCGCCCTAGCACTCCGCCTCAATCGTCTCCGAAAATCCGCATTGCCTTCAAGTCTACCACCGAAAGACGATGCGCCACCCGTCTTCTTGCTACGACCCGCATAAGACCGAACATCTCTAGTGCTGCAGACATTATAATTCTCGCCGGAAACCAAAAATCTGCTATTCGGATCCGGGTTCCCGGAGAAAGAAACAACTTGAAAGCGTTTGTTGGATTGAAATTTTAGGTTTGGGGATTTGTTGAAAGGTTTAAGAAAAGAAAATTGGTTGTAAGGTGAAAAGGGGTTCAATGTTCTGGGTAAGAACTCAGTTGTAAAATGGCTTGAATTCCTTTCAATCAAGAGCATTCACTTGCATTAGGTCTTCAAATAAACACAAACAAACGCAACCTTCAAAACAAAACATCACAGAATCAATTTTTCAAACTTGAACTAACACGAATCATTCTTCAAAAAAGCATATAATTATCAAACAGATACACTAAATATTGGAACAAAAATAGTCTCAAATGAAACAAATAATTGCTTCCTAGGTTGTCAAGGGCAAGGAAAGGAAAATTCAAAAAATTCAAAAAAAAATGAAGTAAAAAGGAAAACTTATGGGGAAGTTTCTCACTGTTTATTGCGACCCACGAGCAACTCCGACTGATTTTTCCGGCCAACTTTTTCTTCGGGGAGTTAGTTGAATTCATTGTAGCTAGAACTTCTTTCTGAAACTACTACGAGGGAAAGCGGCGGCAGCATCGTTTTGTTTTTCTTATATTTGATGGAACTGTCGAGTTTATCTATAGACGTGTTTATTAAGATTTTTTTACAACAATTGTTTTGTTACATCTTTTGTAAGTTTTTTTACAATTTACAAGTATATTTTCTCCAAAACTATATAAAATATTAAGTAAAAACAAACTATGAAATGAATGCATAAATTTTTTTTTTCTGTTATATTGTAATTGTATCTCTGTGTGTTTAATATGATCACACATGGTGTATATTTATATGCAAATAGGGAATATGCAATAGGAAATAATATCAATTACAGTTATGACTAATTGAATATCAATCAATACTAATTGATTGATAACATATTCTTAACACTCCCCCTCAAGCCGGATCGTATATATTGTATGATCCGAGCTTGTTACAAATATAATTCACTCGAGAATCCTTGAGAGACTTGGTAAACATATCAGCCAATTGATCTTCAGATTTGACAAATTCCGTGGTTATTTCTCCCGACAGTACCTTGTCTCTTACATAGTGACAATCTATTTCTATGTGTTTGGTCCGTTCATGGAAAACCGGATTGGACGTAATGTGGAGTGCCGCTTGATTGTCGCATATGAGTTTTGTGTTCTGAAGGTCACCGAACCTAAGTTCTGAGAGCAAATTCTTAAGCCAAGCAAGTTCTTTTGAGGCTGCTGCCATAGCCCGATATTCAGCTTCAGCACTAGATAATGCAACTGTATTTTGTTTCTTACTTCTCCATGAGATCATATTTCCTCCAATAAGAACACAATATCCAGAAGTGGATCTCCTATCCGACGGTGATCCTGCCCAATCTGCATCTGAGTAACAAGTGATTTTAGCATCACCCTTATCTTCATATAATAGGCCTTTTCCTGGTGCATTCTTTATATATCTGAGAATCCGAATAACGACATTCCAATGAGTATCACAAGGAGCATTAAGGAATTGACTCACAATACTCACTGCAAAAGTAATATCTGGTCTGGTGACGGTAAGATAATTGAGTCTACCCACTAGACGTTGATATCTTCCCGGGTCTTTCAACAACTCCCCCTGACCTGGAAGAAGCTTGACATTGGGATCCATAGGAGTATCAATCGGACGACAGTCAAGCATACCAGTTTCAGTTAGGATGTCTAATGCATACTTATGTTGGTTAATTGCAATGCCTGATGAGGACTGTGCAACCTCAATACCTAAGAAGTATCTAAGTGGACCCAAATCTTTTGTCTGAAAGTTTTTGAAAAGATGAGTTTTGAGTCGTTGAATACCGTTTGTATCGTCTCCAGTGATAATAATGTCATCAACATAAACCACAAGAAAGATGTGTTGTCCGTTGGGAGAGTGAAGGAAGAAAACAGAATGATCTGCTTCACATCTAGTCATACCAAACTGTATCAAGGCAGAGCTGAAGCCACCAAACCAAGCACGTGGAGATTGTTTTAGCCCATAAAGAGATCGATTGAGCCGACAAACAAATCTTGAATTACCAGGAATAGTAAAACCTGGAGGTTGATCCATATACACTTCCTCCTCCAATTCTCCGTGTAAGAATGCATTTTTAATATCCAACTGATGAAGCGACCAATGATTAATAGCAGCCAATGCAAGGAAGAGACGGACTGAACTAATCTTGACCACTGGAGAAAAGGTGTCACCATAATCAAGGCCAAATATTTGTGTGTATCCCTTGGCTACCAAACGAGCTTTAAAACGATCAATCTGACCATCTGGTCCAATTTTCACTGTATAAACCCATCGACAGCCCACTGTAGTTTTGTCTGGAGGTAAAGGAACAATGTCCCAAGTGTTATTTGAATGCAATGCAGTCATTTCTTCCACCATCGCCTGACGCCAATTGGGATCAGTCATAGCTTCACCTGTAGACTTAGGGATAGACACAGAATCCAAAGCAGACACAAAAGAAACATAGGAAGTAGATAGACGGTCATAATTTAAAGCACAGACATATTTAGGATTTGGATTATGAGATCGAATACCTTTTCGTAATGCTATTGGAAGGTCAAGTTCAGGTGACGTAGCTGGAGGTACAATTGGAGTAGGAGATGGTGCTGGTGAATCAATATCATCTCTAACTGCCGATGGACGCGTTGTGCGTCGTTGATATACCTGCAAAGGAGGTTTAATGGGTGTGGGGATGACAGAAGGGATATCTTGATCATCTAAATTACAAATCTCCTGGGAGGACGAAGAGGCAGAGAAAAAAGGAGAACCTTCAAAAAATGTTACATCGGAAGAGACAATGTACCGTTGAAGTTGAGGACAAAAACAACGATATCCCTTTTGTATACGTGAGTAGCCTAGAAAAATAAATTTGAGAGATTTAGCGGAAAGTTTGTCTTTACCTGGATTAAGATCATGAATAAAGCATGTGCAACCAAACACACGAAGGGGAATGGGGTAGAGATCGTGTTCCGGATTCAAGATGGAGTATGTAATCTGATCTTGAAGGACCGAGGAAGGCATTCGGTTGATAAGGTGACATGCGGTGAGGAGAGCATCATCCCAAAAACGAGAGGGTACATTGTGGTGAAGAAGTAGAGTCAGTGCAGTTTCAACTAAATGACGATTCTTCCGTTCAGCAACACCGTTCTGTTGTGGTGTATGAGCACATGATGATTGGTGAATAATTCCCTGTAATGTTAAAAAAGATTGAAACTGGGATGACATATATTCACGAGCATTATCTGTGCGTAAAATTTTAATGGTAGTATTAAACTGGTTTTTAATTTCAGCATAAAACTCTTGGAATATACGGAAAACCTGTGAACGATTTTTCATTAGAAATAACCAAGTGCATCGTGAGTAATCGTCGATGAACGTTACAAAGTAATAGTATCCTAAAGTAGACTTCACACGACTAGGACCCCAAATATCAGAGTGAACTAAAGCAAAAGGTGATGCAACACTTTTATTTACTCGTTGACAATAAGTACTACGAGTATGTTTTCCTAATTGACAGGACTGACACTCAAAAGAAGAAAGCTTAGAAAGACTAGGAACTAAAAGACGCATTTTATTTTGACTAGGGTGACCCAAACGTTGATGTGTGAGTTCTTGAGAAGCAATAGAAGCACAGGCCACCGGTGGAGAAAGATGATATAATCCTCCAGCTTCACTCCCTTCTCCAATCGTCCGTCCTGTATGTCGATCCTGGATATGAACAGAATTAGCATTAAAAAGAACTGAACAATCAAGAGTACGAATAAGCTTGTGAATAGATATTAGATTAAAGGGACAACCAGGAATGTAAAGGACAGACTCTAAAGACAGGTTTGGAAGTGGATGTGCCTGACCAAGGCCTTGAATTTTGGCTTTAGAACCATCCGCCACAGTGACAGAAGGCAAAGAATCAGAATAAGACAAATGAGATAAAAGAGATTTATTACCAGTCATATGATTAGATGCACCAGAGTCAAGGACCCAAGGACCAAGTGAAGATGTAGAGACAAAAGCTATAGGATTACCCGACTGAGCAATAGCGGCAGATGATGATTGTTGATGGGCTGCTTTGTATTGGAGGAAATCATTGTATTTGATGGAATCGGTATCTCCCATGATATTTGATGGCTCAGAACGAAAAACCGATAGCAGATCTGGAAAAATGGCGACGGCTGGGGGGTGTGGATGCGCGACTGATTGTCCGGCGCGTGAGATTCACGTGCGATGAAGGAGATACGTGTGTGGACGCGTGCTGCGGCGGAAGGCAGTGAATTTGGCCGATCTGTAGGAGACGATTCCGGCGTATAGGAATCTCGCCGAAAAGTCGACAGGAGCGGCGGAGACGGCGGCGGCGCTGTGGGTGGTCGGAAAAAAAGAAAAAAAAATATATTTTTATTTTGTGGAAGACAGTAGGTCAACCAGCTCTAGATACCATATTGTAATTGTATCTTTGTGTGTCTAATATGATCACACATGGTGTATATTTATATGCAAATAGGGAATATACAATAGGAAATAATATCAATTACAGTTATGACTAATTGAATATCAATCAATACTAATTGATTGATAACATATTCTTAACATGTTATATCAGTAAAGTGTTTAACTATTTTTTGTCACTTTTTATAGAGAGAAAAAAAATTAAACTCCCTCAAAGTTACAAGAATGTTGTTAAGAATTAAAGGAGGTGACTTAGGTCCTGATTAGAAGAGACATAAAACATGACCGTGAAATTAATACATCAATTGTCTTTGCGAAGAGCATGTGTGGTTAGATCTCTTAAAAATGAATTACACCAAACCATATGTTTTAGAGAGAAGACGTCACTTTTATCTCTAACTTAATATGTCCTCTCTAGAGTCAAGGGTGTAGTTTTTTCCATAGGATTCCATGCCAAGCCCCATTTACCTCTCTTTTGGTGGTTCCCTCTAGGTTTCTTTCCCTTTGTGTCTACTTGTAGCTCTTCGATGGTGCGGTTGCATTTTTCTATTCTTTTTTCGTTGGTCTTTTGGCTTTCTTTCTGTGGTGTTACAATTCATGGAGTGGTGGAAAAATATTCCTCTCTCAGAGAAAGAAGAAGAATGAATATCGGTGAATGGGGAGGCGAAATTAGGTGATGATATCTTTTACAGAACCCTCGTTGGGAAGTTGTGGACCAATAACCCTTTCAACAATAGGGCTTTCAAATCAACAATGACTCAAGCATGGCGACTCAAGAATAAAGTTGAAGCGCAAGATCTAGGAAAGAACCATTTTTTGTTCAATTTCTCGTCCAAATTGGATGTAGATACGGTGATAAATGATTCAAGCATGGCGACTCAAGAATAAAGTTGAAGTGCAAGATCTAGGAAAGAACCATTTTTTCTTCCATTTCTCGTCCAAACGGGATGCAGATACGATGATAAATTGAGGTCCCTAGAATTTTGAAAGACGCTTCCTAATCTTCGAGGGGGTTTTGGGTGAAGAACAACCATCTGGATTTGAAATGCATTATGGAGTGTCTTAGATTAGGGTTTATGATTTAGCTTTGAAGCTCAGATTGGAAGCAATGGCTCAACAACTGGGAGGCATAATTCATCAGTATGAAGAAATCGACCCAAAGGAGACGGATACGATGGGAAAGTTCTTTCGAATCAAAGTCAAGGCTGATCTCAAGAAACCTCTGAAGATATGAACTGTCATAAAGTATCAAGATTGGCGCCTGAAGGTTTTCTTTAAGTATGAAAGGCCTCCAACCTTTTGTTTTGTCTATGGAAGGATTGGCCACCAACTAAAGGATTGTAAAGAGATAGGCGATAATGGAACGAATGGATACTATGAGATTGAAGAATATGCCCTCTCCTTTGAGCCCTGGCTCAGAGCTTCATCGTTAGCTAGAAACTCTGAGGAACCTATGAAGGGGAAAAGATTTGGAAGTTGCAGCAGAAACTTGTTTGAATCCTCCAGTCATAGTAAAGGTAGTGTCTCTGGTACAGATGCTGGTGCTGGAAAAGATACCCAACAAAAACCAGGAAGTAAGGGGGAAGAGAAGTTGCCCTTGAATAAGGGGAACCCAGAACACAGTGGAGGATCAAAAGAAGTAGAAAGTGTCGCAGAATCCTTAAGATCGGTTGTGGTCTCAAAAGATAAGAAGACAACAACAATTGAGACAAAAGGCAAAGGAAAAAAGGCCCCCCGAAGTGGAAAATACATAAATGCAAGGAAACTTGAAGGGGAGCTGGGTATGAGATAACTTGTTGATGTGATGATAACAACATGCTCACCGGAGGATGTTATGGGAAGTGGAAAGAAGCGAAAGCAAACATGAATTGTGATTGAATGCAGTGTTCAAAAGCTACTAGAGGTGGTGTTGGAGGACCAACACCTCCTACACCAATGAGAACTATAATTTGGAACTGTATGAGAGTTAGGGAATCCTTGTAGAGTTTGAGCCTTGTCAAGGCTCACAAAGCTGGAAAATCCCTCTGGGTGTTTCTTATGGAGACAAAGCTTAGATATGTAGAAATGGAAAGAGTTGGAATAAAATGGAGTTTCAACAACTATTTAGGGTAGAGAAATGGAGGGAGTTCTTCACTCTTGTGAAAATAATCTATGAAGAATACTATTACATCTTACTCACATCACCATATTGGGCTCTTTTTTAGGATGAAGTCAACAGGGAGAAGGTCAATTTAACTGGTGTTTACAGATACCTAGAGGATCACAAGAAAAAGGAAACTTGGCAACTCATAAGAAGCTTGAGGCCCACGAAAGGTATCTGGTTCTGGTTTGGAGACATCAACGATATAGTTAGCTCTACCGATAAGATAGAAGAGAATGTGAGATTAGGACATCAATTGGAATGGATAAGATAAATAGTGGAAGGTTGTGGACTTATTGGCGTTTGCATTGAATGACACCTCTTCACGTGGCCAAACAGAAGAGATGAGTCTGACAACATCCAATGTAGATTGGACAGGGTGTGGAGGAATACGGTTTTTCTTAACAGGTTCTCTCCTGTGAGATTTAGACACCTTCCCAAAAGGAACTCTAATCACTCATTCCTTGCAGTTGAGCTTGAGGCAAAAAAATCAACACCTACAAAGGAAAAAAGAGATATATCTTTAGATTCAAAGAGGTGTGTACGAGAGATGTGAGGTGCGAGGAGGTTGTTCATAGGGCGTGATCCATCCCTCAAGCTTACATTGAGGAGATAGTTATGAGCCTAAGATCTTTGGGTCCTTTGTTTCATAAGTATCGCAGGAACAATATCAGGAAGGAAATCCTAAAGGTGTAATCTGAAATCATTGAGTTGAATATATGGGCCTCATCTGTTAAGGAGCTTTCTAAGATGAAACAACTTAACCGCCACCTGGATGACCTCTTGGCAACAGAAGAGATCATATGGTGCCAGCACAGCAAAGCAATGTGGCTGAAGAATGGAGACAAAAGTATGATTTTTTCCATGGGAAAACGTGTTAGAGGAGGAAAACAAACACTATTGAAAGAATTAAATTTACTAATGGACTCTGGTGGAGGCAGTAAGAGGACATTGAGAAAGTTTTTATAGCCTATTTTAGCAAGATTTTTTATTCGTCTGGAACAGAAGGTGGTGACGCCATTTGTGAAGTGGCAATAAACAGGTTATCAGAGAAAATATTTAGGTGGTGTACTAGACAGTTTGATTCTTCTGACATCAAAGAGGCTCTTAATCAAATTCACCCCTCAAGGCACCTGGCCCTAATGGAATCCTCGCATTATTTTACCAGAGGTACTGACACGTTGTAGGTTGTGATATGGATAAATGTGTCCTTGATATCCTAAACAAGGGTAGGAGCCTTGAATACCGAAAGGCAAGATTCCCCACTCTCTTGGAGACTTTTTCCATATCAGCCTATGCAATGTCACCATGAATCTTGTTACCGAATGCATACCCAACATATTGAACTCATTTCTACCTAATATTGTTGATGAAGAACAAAGTGCTTTCGTCCAAGGATGTCTTATCACTAATAATGGTCTCATTTCCATGGAATGGTTCCACTAGCTCAAGAAGAAAACTAAAGGTAATAAAGGTAATATGGCTTTGAAACTCGATATGTCAAAAGCTTATGACAAAATCGAATGGGACTTTGTGAAGATCATAATGACCTTCATGGTCTTTCCAACAAGCTTAATCTATGTTATTATGAGGTATGTAACAACAGTTTCTTATGGGATTCTAATTAATGGTAAACCTTCTAGAAGACTCTTTCCATGGAGAGGTTTAAGACAATGGGACCTTATGCCCCTTACCTCTTCTTCTTATGTGCAAATGTGTTATCTAGCTTTCTTTCCCAGGAAGTGAAACATCACACCATCCATGGGATTAAGGTGGTTAGAGGATATCCAACCATATCCCATCTCTTATTCATGGATGACAACCTCCTCTTTACTAGATCCAACCAATAGGAAGCTGAAGTAATCTTGAAAACCCTCACGGTGTAATAAAACAGATCGGGTCAACTAGTGTATCTGGACAAATCAGAAATGTCCTTTTGTCTTAATGTTATTGCTTATTGCAAGAATTATTTATATGGGAATATAGGAATCCAATAGGTGGTATCTCACACTAAATACCTTTACTTCCCAGTGGTGTTGGTAGATTGAAGACATAAGTTTTCTATTTTATGGTGGAGAGATTTTGGAATAAACTTAAAGGATGGAAAGAAAAGGCGCTTTCTGGATCGGGAAGAGAAGTATTAATCAAAATAGTTCCCAAGCTATACCCACTTATAGTATGGGTTGCTACAAAACTCCAAAAGATTTTTGTGACCAAATTGAAAGGGTAATAGCAAATATTTGGTGGGGGACAAAAAAGGGGCAAAGGAAAATTCACTAGTTAAGATGGGAAATGCTGGCGAAGGCTAAGAGTAAATGAGTGAAGCTAGCCGATTAATATACTTGAACGTATCGCACAATCAAATATACAACAAAGTCACCACCAAACTTTATTTATCCCAAAGAGGGAAGGGAAAATATCGATAAAACCCAAGGGGAACAGAGAAACGGGTAAGGAAGTCGGTTATGCAAGGGGGAGGTATTAGCATCCCTCACATCCATGGTACTCCATGGGAACCATTTTAATTGCTCCTACTTGAATGAGTGTTGATATCTTCATGTACCTGTAAAACAAAAAATGGGTTAGAGAGAGAGAGTGCTCAAGGAGTATTGGGGCCCTCATGCCTACGTATTCTTATAATGCAATGAGAAAATCAGAGTCTCGTAATTCGTGTAACTAGAGAGAGAAAGGGGAAAAAATGTTTCCCAAGGATTCGCATCCTCGTGCCTACATATCCTCATAGTGCAATAAGGAAGTAAGAGCTCCGTAGTTCGGAGGAATAAGAGTGAAAGAAATATAGATTGAGGGTGGTGTTTAAACCAAGAAAGAAGGCTTTCCTAGAAAACTAGGACTAACAAGGCAAGAGAAAGAATATGGAAACTTGTCAAAGCACTGGGACTTACATGACAATGATCTTACCAAGGCACTAGGACTGACATGGTAAGGGAAATAGTAGGAACTTGTCAAAGTAATGAGACTGACATGACAAGGATCTTACCAAAGCACTAGGACTGATATGGTAAGGAAATTGTGTCAAAACTAAGAAAGGGGTGTATAACCACTGAAGGTGTCCACCCAAAAAGAAAGATAAAGGTATATAACCATGAAGGTGTCAACCTGAATTGTGGTGTCATAACCAAGAAAGGAGGTGTATAATCATAAAGGTGTCAACCCAAGTTGTGGTGTTTAAACCAAAGAAAAAAATAAAGTGATGTCAAAACTAAGAAAAGGATGTATAACCACTGAAGGTGTCAACCCAAAAAGAAAGGTAAAGGTATATAACCACTGAAGGTGTCAACCTGAATTATGGTGTCAAAACCCCAAAAAGAGGTGTATAACCATAAAGGTGTCAACCCAAAAAGGAAAGACAAAGGTATATAACCATGAAGGTGTCAACCTAAAAGATAAAGGCGGGATGGTGTTTAAACCAAGAGGAGTTCGAAAGGGGAGCCAAAGGGCTGGTTGCAGACTTGATAGTGAATTAACTTGAATTTCACTAAAGTCTATGAATAGAGGTGAATACTCTAAGCAATTGGATCTTTTGTCATGTACCCAAAATATTCAGAATGAGTATAAGAATGATCCATTTTACTCCTTCTCTATTGCTTAAGGCTCATGTCATGCAATCCTTATCAATATTTGACAAGTTGTTGAAATAGGTTCTCTGAGGTGCTCTGTGGGAAAAAGTCAGATGATTGATGCCTTGACTGGTGCTTGAGGTCTTGTACTTGTTGGGAAGCTAAAGCTCCAAAGTAGCAAAGATAAGTCCCATCAAGTGACCAAGATACTTATGGTCACTTGACAAAGACAAAGGGAATGTGAGCAAAGTTAAAGGATCTAGTTGATCAAATGTAATTTGATCAAACTAAATCAAGGGGAATGGGATGAATAGAAAAATACAATGTGTGATCATACAAAGACTAACCTAGAATCTCATTGTTAGGTAGCTCAAGAGAAATCCATGTCGGTAATCCTTCATCTCTTTTCTCTCATACCATTTCCATAAAAATTTAAATCAATTCTTCAACAAATGAAAAGGGTATGTTGAAACACATGCATAAAGTATTAATAAATTTCCCCCGAGAATAGAAAAAACAAAGAGCTCACGTGCATTCCATGGAGACTTATCAGTTGATGCTCCCTCACATTCCATGAATGCGAACATCTTTTCCTTGTGCCTTCACACTAAGAGAAGAAAATAGTAAATTACCCTTTAAACAAGTTCCCTCCAGGTCGAAGAACCGGGGCCATGTCTGGTGTCCCTTCATTCAAAGATAGAGTAACATGAAAGCTATTACAATAATCTTAACACCAATTTAACCCTTATGCAGGCCTTCAACAGTCCCGGAGCATACATTTTGGGCCCAAGAAAGCAGAAGGATGAGGGTACGTACTTGGTAGATAGCTAGATATATGAGGAATAACCTCCTCCTCAGAAAAATTTGTACTATTGAAACCAGTATACAAGTTGTGATCAAAGTCTTGATGTAAATCAAACTGGTGATATTCTAAAGCAAGCCCATCCTTCTTGTTAGTTGCCATTGTGTGAACTTTAGAGATTGACTGTTTGCACTCATCAACCAACGGAAAATCATGTAGTTGATTGCCCGCTTGAAAAATGACTTTATCCCCAGCCTGAAGAGCTTGGTCATTAGGTTCAGGTTTAGGATGAGTTTGGGAGCCGAGTTTTTACTCAGTTCAACTTGTGTAATTTCGGTTCGGAATTTGTTTTGTGTTTTGGTTACTGCATTTGATGTTCCATAACTTGCACACCAAGTGTTCGTTGAAATTTCCAAGGTAGTTTCTTGCTTCAATTTCTTGGTGCTTGATATTCTGAATTTTCTATTGTTGATCAAGGTTGAATAGTGGTTGTTGAAGGCGAATGTTGTTATTTTGTGGGTGATAATGATCATGGATAAAGTAATGGCTACCAAGTCTTTTTGTGTTCTATGTCAAAGTTAGGTTTTTGGCTCAAATAAGTGATTATTCTAATAAGTCATTTCATGTTCTATGTCTAAACTCTACACTAATGCAATTCCTAATTCAATGATATGCTAAACTATGTTAGAAATTATGCTATGTTAATTTTTATGCTACTTGAATTTGGCTTTTCTTAGTTTAAGGAAAAAGTGATTATTAAATAATTTATTTCATAACAGTGGTTTAAATTAATCATTTTCTCAAGTCATTTAATTATTCTCCCACCATTTTTCTCAATTTCTCTCATAATTCTCTCTTTTCTTCACTTCTCACCATCACCAAAGTTCATATTCATCACCAACTAGAACTTCACATCGAAGTTCTAAATTTAGTGGAACTTATCCACAATTCTATTTCAACAAATCGTCAATCAAGTTTAAACAATTCATATTTTATCATCAACCATCATCATCCAAAATTCATCAAGATTCAAGCATATTCATCAATATTCTATATTCAAAATTCATCTTCTATATTCATTCATCATTTGTCCAAGGCCTGCATAAGGGTTAGACTGGTGTCAAGATTATTGCAGTAGCTTTCATGTTACTCTAGCTTTGAATGAAGGGCCACCAGGAATGGCCCCAGTTCTTCGACTGGGGGCACTTGTTTAAAGTATAATTTACTCTTTTCGGCTCTTAGTGCGAAGGCACAAGGAAAAGATGTTGGCATCCATGGAATGTGAGGGAGCAACAACTGCTAAGTCTCCATGAAATACATGTGAGCTCTTTTTGGTTTTTCTGTTCTCGAAGGCAAGTTACTAACACTCTATGAATGTGTTTCAACATACCCTTTTCATTTATTGAAAAATTGATTTAACTTTTTTCTAATTACTAAACCATGCATATGTTTGCTTGTTTATTAATGTGAAACATAGTACAATAAAGGTGCTGAGAGGAATGTAGTGACAAAATAAGCACACATGTGTTTCACATTTTGTTTTCTATCATACTTTATGCAACTATTCTATTCTATTAGTTAAGTTAATAACCACATGTCACTATTGGATTTATAGCAACATTTAGACACACTTTTATTTTGTTCTTCTAATTGATTGCGTTAGTTTTATCATTATAAGAAAACTACAAAGTTATAATAAACATTTTATAAAAAAAGAAAAAATATTAGATTTTATTTTTTCTTAATTTTCATTAGAGTTAATCTTGATTTCTTTATTTTTCATGGTCTTCAATTCACAGTTTTATGGTAGCTTGCTTGATTTCTCCTTGATGAATTATAATTTAACCCATAATCTATTGCATGTTCCCCTAGATTTTATTTTAATTAATTAATTTGATTAATTAATTGAATTAGAAAATATTAGGACTTGTACCACACATGTTCCCTTAGGTCAATCCCAATTCTATTCTTTAAAACCCTAGAAATATGTAACCATCAAGACATGACACCACTAAACTTCCTCGTATTCTTTGGAACCTCATCATTTTCTTTCAATCATCTCCCCTAACTTATCCAACAAAAAACAAAAATCCATTTTTCTCAAATAAATTCAAAACACCTAACAACCATGATGTGAATTGTGTGTCACGAGCCTTAAGAAGTGGAGAAGGAATAAAAAGGAGTATTCATATCCTTATTCGGAATATCTTTAGATACGAGACGCATGACCCAATTGTTCAAAGTATTCACCTCCACTCATAGACTTTAGTGAAATTCAAATCAAAATAACTTTCAACCTCCACCCTCAGACCAACAATTCAACCATCAACAATAAAAACATCATTCTCTTTGGACTCAACATAACACCTCTTGGTTTTGACACCCATACTTTCTTTGAGGTTAACCACCATCTCTTAGTTAAAATACATCTCTTTGGGTTAATAACCATCCTTTGGTTAAAATACCCATCTCTGGATCATACACACTTGAGGTTAATCACCATCTCATGGTTAAAACATCTCTCTTTGGGTTAATCATCATCTCTTGGTTAAAACATCCATACTCTTGTATGTTTGCCTTATTAATCCACTAGTATAGGCAAACCCTCTTTGTAAGTCTTGATCCCCAAGTCTAGGTAAACTCCTACAACACTGCATTGGTTTAGACACCATAACTTGGTTTAGACACCTCATGCACGGTTAATCACCATCTCTTGGTTAAAACACCTCTCATTCATGGTTAATCACTGTTTCATGGTTCAATAACCTCATTCTTGGTTTAGACACCTCATTCATGGTAAATCATCATTTCTTGGTTAAAATACCACATTTTTGGTTTAGGCACCACACTCCTGATTCAGACACCATTGTATAGGTTCAAGCAACACATTCACAAACCTTTATAATTCATTAACCAAACAAAATCTCTTTCATAAAAGGACTGTTATAATCTGTTCCTTAGTAGTCAGACAGCTTAGAGCATCCAAACTAGGATCAAATCAGTTAACATCAAAACACTTCTAGGATATGATTATAACACCATTCCCTAAAATCAACCAACAAATACTCATTTTCTACCCCACGGACTTCAGAGCTCTGATGTTTTCATTGCACCATGAGAATACGTAGGTACAAGGTTTCGAAATCTTGGCGTGCACATTAATTAAAAATTTATTTTTTCCCTTAATTAAAATCAATCGCAAGTAACATTTAGGTAATAACACTCATTCGTGCAAAGAACAATCAAAACGGTTCCCATTGAGTACAAAGGATGTGAGGGGTGCTCATATCTTCCCCCTGCATAATCGACTTTCTTATCCTTTCTCGTCCCTTTGGGTTTTATTGATATGTTCTCTTTCTCTTAGAATAAATAAAATTCAGTTGTGACTATGTTGTATTTCGAGCGTGCGAGACACTCTGGTATTTTTTACGACGCTCATTCATGGTAAATCATCATTTCTTGGTTAAAATACCACATTCTTGGTTTAGGCACCACACTCCTGATTCAGACACCATTGTATGGGTTCAAGCAACACATTCACAAACCTTTCTAATTCATTAACCAAACAACAATCTCTTTCATAAAAGGACTGTTATAATTTGTTCCTTAGTAGTCAGACAGCTTAGAGCATCCAAACTAGGATCAAATCAGTTAACATCAAAACACTTCTAGGATATGATTATAACATCGTTCCCTAAAATCAACCAACAAATACTCATTTTCTACCCCACGAACTTCAGAGCTCTGATGTTTTCATTGCACCATGAGAATACGTAGGTACAAGGTTTCGAAATCTTGGCGTGCACATTAATTAAAAATTTATTTTTTCCCTTAATTAAAATCAATCGCAAGTAACATTTAGATAATAACACTCATCCGTGCAAAGAACAATCAAAACAGTTCCCATTGAGTACAACGAATGTGAGGGATGCTCATATCTTCCCCCTGCATAACCAACTTTCTTATCCTTTCTCTTCCCTTTGGGTTTTATTGATATTTTCCTTTCCTCTTAGAATAAATAAAATTCATTTGTGACTATGTTGTATTTCGAGCGTGCGAGACGCTCTGGTATTTTTTGCGGCACGACAGATGCGTGTGCAAGATCATGTAATATTGTTGACTATTGGATTTGGAGAGCTAAATTTTCGAACTCTTAATGATGTTCAATGTTTAAAATATGTATATCAAGTAAAGTAGATACAATATGAACTTCACCTATGTGAATTTCGAGATCGTGTCGTCTCAAAAGTGATAATTGGAGTTTCTCTCATGATAAATTCACGAAACAGGAAAAGCACATGGTAGTAAACAGTGCTAGGCAAGAGATGTCTGAAAAGAATCATTAAAGAATGCGTGTAACGTAAATATAACACAAGATAAAAGGTTGCAACACTTAATAAATAGTATTACTGAAAACATGTGTTTCATTAAGGGTCACAACCTTGCGAAACAACAATATTTGACCTATAAATTGATCATTCCGAATTTAAAAAAAACACATAATAAAAGTACATACTATTCACTATAAATTTTAGATTTTATCTTTCTTACCTACGAGTTTTCATCGGTCTTATACAAACTTAAAATAAACTAATCATGAATATTCCTGCACGCGGACTCTAAGATAATTTAAGAGTGATTAAAATACTATTAAAAAAATGATTATATTCATGATTTCAGTCCTTATCCATTTAAAAGACAATCAACTTCCAACACATTTATCATCATAGAATGGAAACATAGACATTCTAATTTAATACTCCCTCCGTCCCATATTATAAGCAAATTTTACCTTTCTAGATTCATTAAATAATTAATGTATCTGATCTATATATAGATTAGATACATTAGTTATTTAATAAATCTAGAAAGGTAAAATTTGCTTATAATATGGGACGGAGGGAGTAATAAACAACCATCCACAACAATAACAATAAATACCATCATTGCATAATCAATTATTCTTATATTCTAAATTTCTCATAAAATGAGAGTTTCAAGTGGGAGGATCTAATTCTGTCTTACTTAATCCAAAATCACTATAAATCAACATATATTAATTTTATAAAATTCAAGCCTAAAAGAAATCCACTTTAAGTCAAAATCACTATAAATCAACATATATTAATAATATCACTCCATTCAAGTAAAGAGAGAGCAGATACCATATTATTAATCATCAATGGAGTATATAACAGTACACATCATAAAAACAATTGTGATAATTATTGTAGAAACATGAAAGCATTACATTTTAGATCGGGTAGGAAATGCAGTGGTATCAAAGACTTTAAGGAAAAATCGAGTTCTTGGAATAGAGAGTTTTGATTGCAATATGGTACCAATTGTAGCAATGAGTTTACTCTTCACTTCTTTATTTATGCCACCCATTGATATTATTTCAGCATAAGCAGCTGGTTCTTTGTTACCTTCAAATGATATTGGCACTGATGACTTCAATAGCACCATCACAAACTGCACAATTATCATATTATTATCACAATATAGATTTATTAAAAAATTCACAATATGATCTCTTGAAAATTTATATTTATTTTACACCACTTTAAAATTATGTAAAATAAAAAGAATTTGTCACTTTTTTGGTTTATTTTTATAATAGTCATTATTCTGGTTCCGTATGTTAAAGATATTATTGTTGAAAAATTCTTTATTACTAGTTGGTATGTTAACTTTTTTTGGGATTTGTATAGGAAAAATAATAGTCAATAAAACTCAAACATGAGTATTGGAAAGATTTGAATTTAAGTATGCGTTAATATCGTTCAATCTATTTATTAATTAAATTAAAACTTAAGCATATTAATATATTATTTTTATCATAAATAAAAAAGAAAATAAAAAGTTAAGAGTAAATGATAAAATTGGATTAAAAAAATTTATTATGAAAGTTAAAAGAAATCATAATGAGATATATTTTTTTATAAACAAATGTTAGTTATTTGGGTAAAATTGAATGGATCCAGGTTTGAATCGTGAATGAAGTCATTTTTCTTAAAAATAAATCATATAATGAGATATGTTTTCTTATAAACAGAGGTTAGATATTTCGGTAAGATTGAATTGATCAAGGTCTGAATCGTGAATGAAGTCACTTTTCTTAAAAGTAAATTATATAATGAGATATATTTTCTTAACAAATGTTAGATATTTCGGTGAATGAAACCATTTTTCTTTAAAGTAAATTATATAATGAGATATATTTTCTTATAAAATGAAGTCATTTTTCTTAAAAGTATTTCAATCACTCTCTTTATTAGAAAATAAGAATATCCAAGAGATAATTCAGCGAAGAGGATGTATAATTTTTGAGTTAATGATTTTCGAATTCAACGCCTCTAACCTGCACCCTCTGACCCGATCCCGGAACCGAAGGGGTTGTTTGGATGTGACAAATGACATAATACTTGGAACCACCACATATGTCCATGTGTCACCTTATCCTCTATGTCTCCTTTGGTGAGTTTAATGTTTCAAGATCTTTATCAATATTTTTAAAGTTAGCTCAACTTTCTATGTGAGACTATTTGGAAGGTGTTTATTGCCATTAACTCAATTGCTCATTTTTGTCATATTGAAACACATCCATGTCAATTATTGTTCATAATTTTCAACAATAAATTAGTTATTTTAAAATAAAAGTGGAATTGCTTTTTTCTTTATTTCAAGTCATTCTTGCATGCATATGAATTATGTGACATGAATGGAGAGAAAACCATGGCTCCTATTTCAAAATTATATAATTTTAGTAGTTTAATTTTTAAGTGAAATATTGTGAGTTGGAATTTATGTTAATGTAATTAAGAAATATAATTAAGAGATTCTATAGGCTATAACTATCAACTCAATTATACTAGATTTTCAAACTATTTGTATTCAAGATTTTAATTTTCTCTTTACATTGTCATAAATTCTTTAAAACAACCATGACAATGATTCAAACATTATTTATTAACTTTTTTTCCAAACATTAATTTATGTCAATTTTTTTTTGCCAAAGAATGCTCTAATTAAAAACCATTTTGTCGATTTTAAAATAGTTTATCTGATTTATAATTTTACAAAAGATTAAGAGTGATATAAATAATATTCATTAAAAAGTTAATAGGTATTTTTCCCCTATCATATAAACGAGTTTTGAAAGAAAAAAAACTTCTGTAAATTTTGTTTTGAATTCACCTCTGCCACATAAAGATTCTCTTATTTTATGTTAGTGTGTGAGGCACTTTAGTGAGGAGAGAAAGAGAGAATAAGAAAATAAGGATTGTATTATTGACTTAAATGAATTGAATTACAAAGTATCTATTTATATACACCTAAGTGACTTGACTACTAAGTAAAATAGCAAACTAAGTAACAAATCCTAAACCATAATTAGCTTTGGGCTTTGGCCACACAACTCAACTTGGATTATATCTAATATCTCAACATACCCCTATATAATCCAGGTTGTCGAAACACACTAATCATTATCGATCTGAACTATTCCTAATTTCTTTCTCAACGTTAGAAACCCGTCGATCTTCAATCCTTTGGTGAAAATATCAGCCAATTGTGCTTCACTTGAGCAACCTTACTTTAAGTTCACCTCGATTCACCTTCTCTCTTAAGAAGTGAAATCTAGCTTCTATGTTCTTACTTCTTCCATGCAAAACTGGATTCTTCGTAAGATTTATGGCTGACTTGTTGTCGATCTGCAGTACCAGAGGTTTCTTCACTTCGACCTCGATCTCTTCCAGCACAAATCTGATCCAAATTTCTTGACACGCAACATATGATCCTACTATATATTCATCCTCACACGATGACAATGCCACCACATGTTACTTTCTCGAGCACCATGAGACTGAGGCACCAAATACTTGAAAGAAATATCCAGTAGTGTTTCTTTGATCTTCCTTATCTCCACACCAATCAAAATCTGAATAACAAGTAATCATAGCTTTTTTGCTTTCAGAGTCTCGTCAAAATAAAATTCCATAGTTTGTTGATATTTTTAAGTATCTCAGAATGTGTGACACCCTTGGTTCACTCATATATCTGCTCATTAATCCGACTAAGAAATATATATCAGGTCGACTGTTGAACACGTATCTCAGAGATCCGATAATATTTTGAGCAAAGTTGCATCGACTTTGTCTTCCTCTATATGCTTCTCCAACTTTAAATTTGGTTTGATAGGAGAAGATGCATGAGTCGAATCATCCATCCTGAATCTCTTGAGTATCTCCTTGGCATACTTTATTTGATGTAGCATCATACCTTGCTTCGATATTCTAAATTTCATGCCTAGGAAGTATGACAACTTTCTCTGACATTTCAAATTCCTTCTTCATCAACTCTTTGAACTTTAACAAGTTCTTCAAGCTATTTCCAGTTACTAGAAAGTCATCTACATATAAGCAGATGATTATTATATCTTGTGCCACAACTTGAACATAGATACCATACTCAGATTTGCATTTGACGAATCCTAATTTGACCAAGTATGAGTCAATATTTTTGTTCCATGCCTAGGTGCCTCCTTGAGACCATATTGTACTTTGTGCAACTTACAAACTTTCCTTGCTTCCTCCTTAATCACAAACCCAAGAGGTTGTGTGACATACACCTCATCATCTAAAGGTTCATTCAAAAATTCTGATTTCACATCTAAGTGAAATATCGACCAACCTTGCATACATGCCAAGGCTACCATTAGTCGAATAGTTCCAATCTTGTGACAGGTGCAAAGACTTCAGAGTAGTCGAGTCTTGATCATTGAAGAAATCATCGAGCTACTAATCTCGCCTTATGTCTTGCTATCGACCCATCAACATTGTGCTTCAACTTGAACACCCACTTCACTTCAATAGCTTTTGTATGTGCTGGCAATTTAACCAACTCCTATGTGTTGTTTCTTTCGATTTGTTGTAACTCTTCGATTTCCACTTCATATTATTTAAAGCCTCGCTATAGTTGATTAGTTCAGCACCTATAAGTAAATCAAAATTAACTAGTTCTCCATTTGTTGTGACTTTATCATCACCAACCACTTCATAGACTTGAAGTCTTGTTGGACGAGCTCTAGTTCTTTGAGGTCTCTGACTTGGCTAGCCATAACTTCGCCGACTTCGACTGCGTCGGGTATGTCAGCAACAACTTTGACTTCAACTGGAATATTGATAATATCTTCGACTGCAACATCATTACTTGCTTCATCGAAATCATAACTCATCAATGGCTTGTCAGTTGCATTACTAGAATTCCAATCCCAAGCAGAATTTTCATCAATCACAATATCTCGACTAATCATAATCTTATGATTAATTGGATTGAACAACCTGTATGCTCCAGTATTATGATATCCTACTAGAATCATAGGTTCACTATTGTCAACAAATTTCCCTCTTCTTGCATAAAGGACATGCTTGTAACACATAGAGCCAAACACCTTAAGATGACTCATTGATGGCCGGTTGCCACTCTACGCTTCTTCAAGAACCTTGTTCTTCAGCTTCTTGGCAGGGCAGCTATTCAATATACAAACAGTAGTCGAAACAACTTCACCCCATAAGGATTTTGGTAAATTCTTCTGCTTCAGCATGCATCTCGCTATGTCAAATATGGCCATGTTTCTTCTTTCTGTTATTTCATTATGTTAAGGAGTATAAGGAGAAGTTACCTCATGATATCCTACCAGAATCATAGGTTCACTCTTGTCATCAAGCTTCCTTCTTCTTGCATCAGGAATATACTTGTAATACATAGAGTCAAACACCTTCAGATGACTCATTGATGGTCGTTTTCCACTCCACGCTTCTTCAAGAACCTTGTTATTCAGCTTCTTGGTATGGCACATATTCATTATATAAACAACAGTCGAAACAGTTTCACCCCATAAGGATTTTGGAAAATTCTTCTACTTCAGCATGCATCTCGCTTTGTCCAATATGGTCAGGTTTCTTCTTTCTGCTATTCCATTATGTTTATGAGTATAAGGAGAAGTTACCTCATGATTAACACCATGTTCTATACAGAATGCTTCAAATATCTTGGATGTGTATTCGTCACCTCCATCTGTTCGCAGAACTTGATCTTCTTTTCACTTTGGTTTTTGACAAGCATCTTGAATCTCTTAAAGATTTCAAATACTTCGTCCTTTCTCTTGATCACATAGATCCATAAATTTCGACTAAACTCATCGATAATTGAAACAAAATACATGTTTCTGTCAATGGTATGCTCCTCAAAAGGACCACAAACGTCTGAATGTACAACTTTGAGTATGCAAGAGGATCTCATTGGCATAGTCGAAACGAAAGACTTCTTAGACTAGTTTCTGACTAGACAGCCTTCATATAGTTTATCGGACATCTCAATACTTGGTATACCAACTACCATCTATTTAGTGATTAGTTGATTGAGCGACCTAAAATTAAGATGGCCGAACCTCAGATGCCATAACCAACTATTTTTGTGCTCGACAATTATTTCCAGACATTGTACCTGAGTCAAACTGATCATGGTCTTAAATGTTCTATTCTTCGAAAAATGAGATTTCAAGACCAAGTTATTCTAGATGTCGAAAAGTTCTAAAGCTCCATATTTCATAACCACTGAGAACCCCTTTTCGACTAGTTGTCCAACACTTAGCAGATTACACTTTATTCCAAGGACATAGAGTACATCTTTGATCAAGGCTTTCGCTCCATTACTCCTTTGAATAACTATGTTTCCAGTACCTTTAACTTGCAACGAGATATTATCAGCAATTTTGACCTTTCTATTCTTCGAATCATCGAAATCTAGTAACCATGCTTTTCGACTAGTCATATGATTCGAGCAACCTGAGTCGAGGAACCAGATCTTGGATTTGACATGGTCATATGCAACTGCAACCATAACCACCATATCATCAGAATCTTGGATCTCTTTCCTTTGTCCTTTCCTTTTATCAATCCCTTATCTTTTCTATACCAATAATGCTTGGCCAAGTGACCCCACTTTTCACAATTATAGAAACACACACCTTTTTTCTCTTCTTGGTCTTTTTTATTGGAATTTCCTTCTCCTCTTTTCGAGGATTCAAAAGCTCTATCATCGACCTTATTCTTGTGAGGATTCGACCAAGACTTCTTGCCCTGAGTCTTGTCGATTTTTCCTTTGAACTTGTTGGAACCACCATTCTTCTTCCATGACTGAGCCTGTAGTGCTTGTATCGAGTCTTGAACTTCTTTCGTTTTGAGCATCCTAATCTCATGCGCCTCCAACGAACCAACCAAATCTTCCAATTTTAGGGTTTCAAGATTGTTGGATTCTTGAATAGTTACGATAACGTGATCAAAGTGAGAGGTCAACATACACATTACCTTCTCAACTATCATCTTATCAGTTAGAGTTTCACCACAACCCTTCATGAGATGGACGAGTTTTTGCACCTTTAACACATAACCTACAATTTTTTCGTCTTCTTCTATCGACAATAATTCATATTATCGTCGCAAATTTTGCAACTTGACAACCTTGACTTTCTTGCCTCCTTCATAGTACTTGACAAGAATATCCCATGTCTCCCTCGCCGATTCAGCATGAGCGATTTTTTCGAAATTAGTCGCATCAACCGTTGATTGGATGTAAAACGCCGTCTTGCAATCCTTTTTCTTGGCATCCTTGTGAGTGGTTCTCTATGTGTCGGTTGCATCTTCACCAATCATAGGTACACCATTAGTAACCACTTCTAGGGTTTCATGAAAGTCAAATAGAGATTGCTTATGTTTTCTCCATCGAAGTCAGTTCTTGCTGTCAAGAGTTGGAAAGGAGTTTGGTAAATTTCTATTACCGTTTATATTTGCAGCGATTGATCAACAACAACCTACGATCCCAGAAACACGATCTATGATGTGTAATTCTTGAAAACATGATTAAGAATCTAATCGTAGCTCTAGATACCAATTTATTAGTGCGCGAGACACTTTTAGTGAGGAAAGAAAGAAAGAGAATAAGGAAACGAATTGTATTATTGAATTGAATTACAAAGCGTTTATTTATATACACCTAAGTGACTTGACTACTAAGTAAAATAACAAACTAAGTAACAAACCCTAAACCCTAACTAGATTTGGGCTTGGGGCATACAACTCAACTTGAATTATATCTAATATCTCAATATTTTGTCCCCTCAAAAAATTTAATCATAAAAAACAATGACATAGCAAAGGATTTTTCAAAGATCGCAAATTTGACAAGGTCAAAATAGGTATAAATCCTTAAAAAGTACATAATATTTATTACGTTATTTATGGGTAAATTTTTTGAGGGGACAAAACAGGGGATCTTCATATGCCAAAGGTAAATTCAAACTTTTTTTACATATGATTTTTCAAAACTCGCCTATATGGCAGAGGACAAAAATACCTATTAACCCTTAATTAAATTAAACAATTAAAAAATATAATTAATATTCGATTGAAAATTTAAAAAATTAGTCATTTTGTGACAATTTGTTCTAAACAAATCAATTATTTTACAATGAAAGTATTATTATTAAAAAAATCAATTTTATATATAAAAAAAGAACATAATTAAAAGTATAATATTAAATGGATAATAATTTTTAAATTACAGTAATTTCTCTATCAAATAAAAATTACTCTTTTTAAAATATTGGTATTCACTAGATCACCAAATTATTTAACAAAAATGAATATAAGAAATTGTTTAATTTTTATTTATAAGAACAAAAGTGGTATACAAATATGGACATAGAAAATTAAACTAATGAGTATATCTTATAAAGTCATGGAAAAGAGTGAACATAAGAAGATTAAGAAGATATATTTAATTTATTAATGGTTTAAATAGTTATTTAGTCCACATAACTTGACGTTTTTTTCAATTTGGTCCCTGAATCTTTTTTTTTTTGGAAATAATCCCTTAATATTAATTTTTTTGTTTTGTTTTTGTCCTTAAAATTAAAATCCGTAAAAAAGTCTGCGGATTTCCGGCGGATATGTGTATTTAAAATTTACAGATTTCCTACGGATTTTCCTTCGAATATTTCTGCGAATTTTTACTTTAGAGGCTAAAAGCAAAATGATTTTAACATTCAAAGACTATTTCTAAAAAAAAAATAAGATTCAGGAACCCAATTAAAAAACGCGTCAACTTGCAGGGACCAAATGACTATTTAAGTCTTTATTAATAATTAATTTGATTTTATGTTTGATACGTTATCCATGAAAACGATCTAATTATTACAATGTGTGATAGACTCATATCAAATAGATTAATATGGTATCTACTTAATTTTTATTAATTTGAGGAAGTCGTATGATAGAGTGTCTAGAGAGATTTTATAGAAAATATTAGGAAGTTTCAAGTAGTGTGAAAACACGGGGTGAAGACTTGAATAATTTTCTTATTACAATAAGATTGAATAAAGATTCAACTTTATATCTTTATGTTTTTCATTTTCATTTTGAATGTATTTACAAAGAGCATTCAGGAATTAGCACCAAAATATATGTTTTTTTCCAGGTGATATATTCATATTTAGAGAGTCAAAATAGGAATTAAATAGGAGGTTGATGACAAGCCTTAGAAGTATGTGATTTTTGTTGTGCACAAATATGAATTAAAAGTCTCACATTGCTTAAAAAAATGGAGGTTAATCACTTTATAAATGAGAGGACACATATATCCAATTGCTTAAGATTTTGAGTGAATATATGGTGTCTCTCTCACTTGTTTGAGCGAGTATTTGACCAAATATGTTGTATCCCCTTATCGTGACTCATTAGTGGTATTAGAGTCAATGGTTCGAGTAAGAGACAAATTCTTTGTATCAAAAGTCTTCCTGACATGGTGATGGTCAGACAACGTATCCTCTTGAAGTACCCATGATGTGGTAAGAGTGTCAATGATAACACAACTATTATGGATGAAAGAGCTTATAATTGAGTGGGAGCATAATAGATTGACTTACATTTAAGGGGGATATTATTTTGCACGAATGTGAGTTGAAAGTCACACATTGGTTGAAAAAGTGGAGGTTGAACACTTTATAAGTGAGAGGATCCGTATACCCAATACCTTAGACTTTGTTTGGGAGTTTAGAAGGGATGGGAAATGAGAGTTTCGAAAAATTGTTTTTTTTAATATAGAGAAATCTTTAACATTTTTGAAAAAAAAAAGATTTTGTTTAAAATGACAAAATAGTGTTTATCATTTACATATTTTTAATTTTTGGAATACTATAACAATATAAATTATATTTGAACAATTTTTCTAAGTCCTCCAAAAATCTCTAAACCCTTCCTCAAATATAATTTTTTAGGTTCCCAAATTATGGATGTTTTGATTTTTGAATAAATCCCCCTAAATCCTCTCCACCTAAATCCTTCTATTCTTTTCACTCAATCCTTCTTTTTTTTCAAACCCCATTCATCTCTTTCTCTCTAAACTCTCAAACAAAGTCTTAAGATTTTGGGTGAATATGTTGTGTCTCTCTCACTTGCTTGGGTGATTCTTTGACCTAATGTGGATGTTTCCCCTAACGATGACCCAATTTTCACCTTGGTAGAAACAATATCGTTTTTGAGGGTGTGCAAGGCGAGCTACCACACATGATCCAAAATTTATCAAGAATAACCATAGATAAATAGGACCTCCAAAAATAGGGTCTCTAATTGTTTTTTCATGGTCGGATTTTGATTAATCTATCCATGATCTCTAAAAATTTAAGACAACTATGGATAGAAGAAAGACAAAATATATAGAATGTATTTTTTTTTTACCAAAAAGCGATGTGTGCTTCCATTTTAGAGGTGATAGCTAGAAATCATATCATCCACAAACTACATAATTTAACTATCTTGGTTTTATAGTATAAAAGAATAGAGAAAAAGAAGATATAAATCATCAAATTCAAATAAAGTGGTTGAAATGAAGGAGAGTCACGTGTGTTTAATTTTATGTGATATAAAAGTATCTTTCAAATTAAAATAAATTTTTTATCAGACAATTATAAGGCCATCAATGTTATATGAAATAAAGTGTTCAACAATAAAGAATCAAGATGAAAATAAACTAATTGTATCAGAGATAAAGATACTATGTTTGATAAGTTATTAGACTATACAATTACAAATTATAATTAAAAATGACAATATTATATAGCACTTCCCCAGATAAAAACATCAAATATTATAGGGGTTTTGGTCAAATAGGTCGGCTTTTAATATTAAAGATTAAATTTAGTGAGATTTTTTAATTTGGTCAATATTCATTAATGGTAGTTCATATGAACCGCGAATAACTCCTTTAGGTCGGATAGTTAAAATTTTGTTAAAAGTATTAATATTAATATTGTTTTACTTAAAAATATTTGTATGTTAAATATTATATAATTAAAATGTTACATAACCAATGTGAAACCAAACAGGTTTGTTTTTCGTGGGTACAATGATTAAATAATCACTCTAATGTAAGACAAGACATCAATTTTCTAATCAACATACAGATGAACCTTCAAAACCTCATGTCTCCAAAGTCGGAATAGTTGCATCATATCATAAATTAAAATATCTCTTCAAAACACTGTTTTTCATTTTATTCTGTTGAATACGACACTCTAACTAGAAATAGCCAAACAATATTGACCAAAACTAAATTACTTGAATCAAAACTTGGAAGAATCTAATCAACAACATGAATCATTCTATTAAAACCAACCAACCAAAAAATTGAACCTCACAATTATATTAAAAGCTTTGCATGAAAAACACAGAAATTGGTACCTTTTCGGGTTTTCCGATGATTGTTGAGATAGCAGTGGTGACTTCAGAAAAGATGGAATCAGTATTAACTCCATCTAAGTTAAGATTGGTGGTGATGTAAAGGCAAGGCATCTTCTTTTTGTTTTCAAATATGTTGTGGATGGATCTATGTTCCAAGATTTGGAATCCAAGTTGACTTGGTAGAACTTGTTTTGCATCTTCCTCCTCTAGGATGTGGGTGTATATATATACTACTATTATCTTCAATCTGTACTTTATTATATAAAACCTTCAACAAAAGTTAAGATATTTTAAAAAATAGTTGTATTAATAATGTTGTCAAATCAACAACTTCATAAAAAATATATATAATACTTTGTAATTATTGATGTGATAAAGACTTAAGATTTATGTTAGGAAATTGCATAAAATTTTCTGGTGAGATTTGTGGAAGAGCAAAGTAATGTAAAAATACACTAAAAATAATATAAAGTGAAATATATAATATTTAATAACAATTTTTTTTAATAAAATCCACAATTTAACTACACTTAAAGAAATGTTTCTCTTTAAATATTTTTCATAAAATTCTCTCACTAAATTTTTTTTTTCTTCCATTATTAGATGAAACTAGTTAGGTGTAACTTTCTATTTGTTAATACAAATGAAACAAGTACTATTTTTTTATAGTTAAATAAATAAATAAATAAATATTTATAATGTATAGGGAATTTTTCTCTTTCTCTCTGTGCATTCTTTCCTTGAATTTCTCTCTACCTTCCTTATTTCTATTTTCTTATATTTCTTATGTTTTGTTTCTTCTTCTTTCTCTCTTCTTTGATCAATAGTATCTCACTTGAAGACGGATTTTAATTGGTCCTCACACCTCGATCAAACATCAATCTTTATTAATTTGTTATTCTTGCATGCCAACTGAAATTGAGCACACTTCAGTTTATCAATTATCATCATTTTTGTTAACATGTCTGTTGGGTTCTAACTTCCTTGAATCTTGATCAATGTTAGCACATCATCCTCAAACAGAGATCTGATAAAGTGATAACAAAGTCCAACTTATTTTGTTCTTGAATAAAATGTTGAATTCTTTGTTAGATGTATCACACTTTGACTATCACTATACAAAATACTTTTTCCTATGTAAAGTCCAACTCTCTTAACAATCTTTGAAACCATATCAATTCTTTGTTGGCTTCAGTTACTACTACATACTCAATCTATGTAGTAAATAAAGTAACAATATTTTCTATTTGAGATATCTAATTATATGCTCAAGTAATAACAATAAATACGTAGTCGATTGTACTTCTTCGATAATCAACATCACCAATAAAGTTTGCACCAACGTAGTCTTGTACTTTTATTTCTCTTTGGCCAAAGTACACACATTCTTAGTAGTGCCTCGTAGATACCTCAAAAATCAACTTAAATATTTTCCAATTTTTTTTACCTAGAATCGACATAAACCTGCCAACAACTCTCACTAGATGGACAATGTCTGGCCTTGTACAAACCATTACATACATCAGACTTCCAAGGGAGGAAACATATGTAATATTAGACATGAAATCTTTTTCTTCCTTCGTCTGAGGTGACTGGTCCTTGAATAGGAGAAGATGACTTGCTAAAGTTGTGCTAACTGGTTTGGCATTGCACATCTTAAATCTTTGCAAAACACAGTTAATGTATTGTGCTTGAGACAACTGCAAAACTTCTATTTGATTATCTATCGTGATTTGCATACAAATAATGCTTTTTCAAAGACCTAAATATTTCATGTCAATCTCTTTTGATAAGTTTATCTTCAAGTCTATGATCTCATCCATATTTGAACATGCTACCAACATGTCATCGACATAAAGTAACAAAATGACATAATGGACTTATATCTCTTGAAAAAACAACTGTGTTTGATATTGCACTTCTTGAAACCTTCCTTGTGCATGAAGCTTTCAAACTTTATATACCATTGTCTCATAACTAGTTTTAGGTCACAAAAGCTCTTCTTTAGTCTATACATCATATTCTATTTCCCTTCTTCTGAAAATCCTTCATGCTAGTGCATGTATATCTTCTAAAATAAATCTCCATGAAGAAATGAAGTATTCATGCCCAATTGCTCAAGATAAATATCTTTAGTGGAAAAAATACTTAACACGTACCTGATAGTATTAGGCTTCACAACTAGGGACAAAATTTATGTGTAGTCAATTCCTTCATTTTAAGAATCCTTTTTCTACTAGTCAGGTTTGTATCACTTAGATCCACATGACTCCTCCTTTACTCAATACACCCATTTATTGTGAAACACCTTCTTTCCACTAGGTAACTTAGTTAGTTCCCATGTTTGATTGGAAATTAAATATTTCATCTTCAGGTTTGCCTCCACTAGTTATCAACATGTAGTCCATGTGTCTCCTATTGGGAACATGAGGTTTAGTAGACATTCTCAATACAGGAGTAAGATTTAGATGCTCTTGTGAGTCTAATAGTTGTTTAATCTTAATTATGTTGATTCCTCCAACTGGAAACTTTTAACACTAGGACTTTCAAAGGCGTTGTCTACCTAAGCATACACATTATCACTTAATTTTGAGTAATTGGTGGTTGTGTAATTCTTGTCATTGTACATAACTCTTTCAATAAAAATTACGTCTCTACTACAAATCATCTTTTTATTTTCATCACCCTAAAGTCAATCGAAAAACTTGCTCTCACCATAACTGATTAAAGTGTACTTCTTTGATTTAGAATCAAGTTTATTTCTACCTTAATCACTAATGTGTACTTATACTACGCAGCTGAGAACTATAATATGCGAGAGTTTTACCTCTTTTTCGCGCTATAGCTCTTCAGGTATTTTTTGATCCAACAAAACTGATGGAACCCAATTGATGAAGCAAGCTAACAAGTTATCTTTATTCCCAAATCTACTTTGGTAAGTGTGACTTCGCACGCATGCTTATGGATCTCTTAGTCAATGTTTAGTTTATATGATTTGTTACACTATTATGTTCGAGCTTCCTTGCACAATTCTCTCCATTTTTATCTTGTACTCATAACAAAAGTTCTTGAAAACGATGTCTTCATATTTACCACCATTGTTGATTCTGACCGTTTTAATCTTAAATCTTGTCTCATTTTCCACCATGGCTTTCCATCTCTTGAATGCCTTATATAATCCAGACTTATGTTTCAGAAGTCATATAATAGTTATTTCCACCAATGGCTGAGACAGTTGGTGGACCCTTAACATCACAATGAATAAGCTCAAACCTATCTTTATTTGGGGTTCTTCCACTTATCTAAAAGCTTACTCTTTTTTTCTTTCCAAGTATATGGTTTTCACACATGTCAACTTTTATTGATCAAAGAATTGGTAGTTTTCCTTTTGAGTGCATAACATTCATTCCTCTCTCTCTCTCTCTCTCTCTCTCTCTCTCTCTCACACACACACACACACACACACACACACACACACACACAAACACACACACACACACACACACACACACATACACACACACACACACACACACATACACACACATACACATATGGCATAAGGTCCATAGATTGGGACTTTCATTGATTGAAACAACAATAAAATGGCATGCTATTTATGTCTTGTAAAAAGTATAACTCTTCCTACAGCGAGAAATCGTCATCACGCCTTTTAAATTTTTATAATCATAAATTTTGAATAGAGTTATGTAGTTGTCACTAGCCAACTCGCCTACAAAGATTAAGTTTTTTGTTAGGTTAGGAATATGTCTGAAAAATTTCAATTCCCAGACAAACCCATTTAGCTTAATCTTTACTTCACCTTTGCCTACAATCTCATAAGATTGTTCATTACTAAGGTAAATTTACCGAGGTTTACAAATACATAATTCTTAAAGAATCATGTATGGGAAGTAGCATGGAAGGATGCTTCAGAGTCTGACACCCAAGACTCTTCCTTATTTTCCAAAGAGCATATCAAAGCATCACCTCCTCCCTAGGTTAAATCAGCATTTGCTTCATCTTTTGCATATTGATTCTTTAATGGAATTATACATTATTTTTTGTAGTGATCTTTATTTCCATAATTCAAACATCCAATACTCTTCAAATTGTTGAAACTACAATGATATCTGGATTTCGATCGTCTGTCCTTTAATTTACCACGTCAATATACCCTGAATGAATTTCTTCCTTTGACTTTATTTGTAATACTAAAGAGAATGATGATTCACCCAACACTCTCTGTCAGATCTTTTCACTGAGAACCATATCATAAACATCATCAAATTTAATCTTTATACTTCCTGACATGCTAATTACAACTGTGACTGTAGTACTTCAACTATTTGGTAGCAAAGACAAAAGTATCAATGCTCGTGCTTCATTTTCAAATTTGATTATAACTAAACTCAATTGGATTGTGAAAATATTTAGTTCATTGATATATTGCGCAATTGAGGCGTCTTCAGTCATTTGAATAGTAAACAACCACCTCATCAAATGAACTATATTTGATGTTAAAAGTTTTGCATATATTCTAGAAAGATCCTTCGTAACAAAAGTTTTTGTCTTCTCCTTTGCAATGTTAAAATTAACATTCCAAGATAGAGACAAATGAACAACACCCATTGCTTGCAAATCGAGAAGATTCAACTCATCTTCCTTCATTAAATTTGGCTTCAATTTTATGAGAGATTGATGTAGCTTTCTCTGATACATATAATCTTCAATTTGCGTCTTTCAAAAGCTAAAGTCCGCACCATCGAACTTTTTTCTTTTCACTATTCCGCTACAACCATATATATTCCAACTCAAATCTGACATCCTCATGATCGTCTTTGAAATTTATATGAATCGCCGTGTTTTAGAACACTTCTGTGAAAAATAGGTACCTCCAACAAAATTTTGTACTATTCACAAAAAAAAAAGATACTATTCATGTGAATAATACATATGCTAGAAAAAATAGGAAAAGCAACCAACTGACAATGATACCAATTATTAGGAAATTATGCAAAATTTCTTCATATTGTCAGATTCGTGGAAGAGAAAAATAATGTGAAAACACATTAAAATTAATATAAAGTAAAATATACAAATATTATTTTTGAACCAAATTAAATTTAAAAGTGGTTATTGAAATGTAATACAAATAAAATAATATAAATTGGTGGGGTCAAACATATGTTGTTTATTTATAATTCCCATTGGAGCAAAAGTAGTTGATATTATTTAAAAATTGCTTAAATGCAATGTGGCAATTTGGACCTACAAAATATGACACAAGCAATCAAAAAGTTTTCTCCCAATTGGATGCTTTTAATAAAAACAACCCTCTCTCACAAAACCCAAAACCTAGTTGCTCCTAAAAAAAATTCTCTCTAAATATTTTTCACTAAATCTTTTAAGCATAGGCGGAACACTCCTTTTTACATGATGCATTCAACAAAAATTAAGATTTTTTTTAAGTTGTATTAATAGTGATGTCAAAATAACAAATTTATTAAAAAAATGTATAGAATAATTATTGATGTCATAAAGACTTAGGACTTATTTTAGGAAATTGCACAAAATTTTCTCATATTGTGAGATTTATGTAAAAACAAAGTAATGCCAAAATACACTAAATTAATATAAAATGAAATATATAGTGTTTAATAACAATCTCTTTTCAACAAAATCCACAACTCAATTACACATAAAGAAATATCTCTCTAAATATTTCTCATAAAATTCTCTCACAATTTTTTTCTTTTCTTCCATTGTTGTTTGAAACTCCCTATTTGTAACTTTTCACCTATTATTACAAAGGAAACAAGCACTATTTTTATAGTTAACAAATAAATAAATAAATAGTTATAATGTACGGAGATTTTTTTTCTTTCCTTCTTCGTGCATTCCGTCCTTGAATTTCTCTTTACCTTCTTTATATTTATTTTCTTATATCTTTTTTTGTTTTGTTTCTCCTTCTTTCTCTCTTCTTTGACCAATAATCTCCCACTTAAAGATTGGTTTTAATTAGTTTTCAGGAGTAAGAGGTAGATGCTCTTGTGTGTCTAAAGATTGTTTGAAACTTAATTATGTTGATTCCTCGAATTAAAAACTTTCAACATTGGGACTTTCAGGGCGTCTCCTACCTAAGCATACAAAGAATTACTTAATTTTGAGTAATTGGTGGTTGCGTTATCTTTGTCTTTGTACATAACTCTTTCATTAAAGATCACGTCTGTATTGCGAATCAAATTTTTATTTTCATCATCCAAAAGTCAAAGTGAACTTCTTTGATTTATGGTCAAATTTATTTCTACCCTGATTACTAATATGCACTTATACCACCTAGCCAAAAACTATAACATGTGAGAGTTTGAGCTCTTTTCTTCTCTATAACTCTTCAGGTGTTTTGTGATCCAATAAAACTGATGGACCCCAATTGATGATGTAAGCTAACATATTGTTTGCTTCTTCCATACAAAAATTGTTGGTATAAGTCCTAGAGATCAATACTTTTGGTACTTGTATAAAATTATTTATTAATAATAAAAAACTTTTTTTCTTTATTATGTTTGTTTAATAAAGTCCCTAGAATAGCTAGTCCGTTTAATGTATCAAGTGTGACTTAATCATGAGATCCCATTAAACATAAGAACACTATTCTTAAAGTATTCGTAGTCGAGCTTTGTTGTGAAGTGGGATAACATTAAAGCATTAAGACTATTATGTATATAGACTGATGATCATATCTCATGGATCATGGATAAGTAGTTATCAAGTCTAAAACATAGGTATGAATATTAAGAGTAATATTTATACTGGATTGACCCGTTATGAGAATACTATATAGAATGTTATGCAAAGTGTGATAAATTATTCTCATGGTGATAGGGGTGTATACAACCATTCGACCTGAAACCATTATGGATCCTAGATGTAGAGTCGAGTGCCTTATTATTGATCAAACATTGTCTGTAAATGGATGACCATAAAGACAGTTAATGGGTACTCCACGAAGCATGCTGCGGGACATGAGTGACCTAGATGGAATTTGTCCATCCTGTGTAACCGGATAAATGTCTAAGGGCTCAATATTGAACTAGACAAGGATGATACGACCTATGCTTTGTGTTCAATATAGACATAAGGGAAAAAGGGTAATTGTACACATAAGTATTATCACAAAAGGATTTGTCATATCACATGACATTTTCGTGTCTTGGGTAACAGTGATGTGTTGCTAAATACCGCTCACTGTTTATTATGTTAAATACGTGATTTAATATAATTACCAATGTCGCGAGAACCTACAGGGTCACACACAAAAGGACGGATTGATGAGAGATAGAGTAAATAAGGAACACCGTAAGGTACGGTGCACTTAAGTGAATTGTAGAACATCGTAAGGTACGGTGCACTTAAGCAGAATATGAAATATGGTAAGGTACCACGCACATAAGTGAGTTTGGTATATCATAAGATATGGGCCACATACACTTAAGTGGGCTTTTTAGCTTGCATCCCACACAAGTGGTTTTATAAATAGAACCCTTGTGCAGAAGCATTAGATTAGATGAAAAATTCATTTCTCTCTCTCTCTCTCTTTCTCTCTCTCTCTCTCTCTCTCTCTCTCTCTCTCTCTCTCTCTCTCTCTCTCACACACACACACACACACACACACACGCACACACACACACACACATACACACACACATACACACACACACACACATACACACACATACACACATACACACATACACACACACTTAAAGCCTTCATTCGTATCAGCTAGCACTGAGATTGAAGGAATCTGTTTGTGTGGACTGAGTAGAGGTGTTGTTATCATTCAATGTTCGTGATCACTCCTTAGATTTGCATCAAAGGTTTCAGTCTCTACAAGAGGTAACGACTCTATCACTAATCATGCCCATTTGCAAGGATCACTAAAGGAGAAATTTTTAATTTCCGCTGTATTTTGGATCGCTATACTCCTTCAAAAACCGCTTTGGTAAACGTGACTTCATACGTATGCTTATGGCTCTCTCTGTCAATGTTTAGTTTATATGATTCACTACACTATTGTGTTCAGGCTTCCTGGCACATTTTTCTCCATTTTGATCTCGTACTCATAAAAAAAAATTCTTGAAAATGTTGTCTTCATATTTACCACCATTGTTGATTCTAAGCTTTTTAATCTTAAATCTTGTCTCATTTTCCACCATGGATTTCCATCTCTTGAAAGCCATAAATGATCCAGACTTATGTTTAATAAGTCACATAATAGTTCTTTCCACCAATGGATGCGACAACTGTTGGACCCCAAACATCATAATGAATAAGCTCAAAATGTGGACTTTCACTTGTCTAAAAGATGACTCTTGGGGTTCTTTCCGTAAATGGATGAGACATTTGTTGGTGTTCTTCCACTAGTCTAAAAGATTACTCTTCTTTCTTTACAAGTATACATTTTTAACACATGTCATTTTCTATTAACTGAAGATTTGTTTTCTTTTTTAGTGCATAACCTTCGTCGTCCTCTCTCTCTCTCTCTCTCTCTCTCTCTCTCTCTCTCTCTCTCTCTCTCTCTCATCTCTCATATGCTTAATCTCAGGTGCAATAAATTGGGAGTTTTCATTTATTGAAACAACAATCAAATGACATGTTCCTATTGTCTTGTAAAAAGTATAACTCTTCCTACCGCGAGAAATTGTCATCACACCTTTTGAATTTTTCCAATCATAATCATTGAATTCATTTGTGTAGTTTTCACTAGCCAACTGGCCTAGGAGATTAGGTTTTTTGTCTGATCTGAAATATGTCTGAAAATTTGCAATTACCATAAAAACCCATTTAACTTAATATTTACTTCACATTTGTCCACAATCTCGTAAGATTGTTCATTACCAAAGTAAACTTTAATGAGGTTTCCAAAGACATAATTCTTAAAGATTCTTTTTTTGGAAGTAGCATGTGTAGCGGTAAATTCATGACCATTAAGCTATTGGTTAACTTAATGTCAATAAAACCAGAGTCTCCATCGTGCTTTTATTGTTTCCAAAGGTAAAGGGGAAAAGTACGAACAAACCCAAAGATAATAAGTTTTCAAACCAAAACTAATAAAAGGTCAGAGATTACAGGTAAGGGGGTTGGTAACACAAAGGGAAGGTACTAGCATCCAAAGTGTCCTAGGTACTCCTAGGGAGCCCTTTTTGTGTGTAAGTATGTTGGTTGAAAAAAAATTATTTTAAAAATAGAATGAGGGGATGAGAAAATAATTTATTATTTACATTTTGTGTTTGATAAGATTTTTGGTCTTATGCCTACGTACCAACATAAATAAGGGATCAAGACCTCGTATTTCATGGTAAAAAATTCAAAGATGGGTGGATTAATTTTAACAAAAGCTTAAAGATCTTTTGCTATCAATGGGAGAATACTCAACCAAACAGCCACCGATAATGAGGGCTTTACAACATTTAAGAGGGAGAGCTTCAACTTTGATTAAATCAACAAGTATGCCACTAACCCCTAATAAATGGAAAGACTTACACTCAACATATCATGGAATGGGAGAATTGCATCTCAACCAAAGATAACTCAAATCTAATGCTTTCCTTTCTGAAAAGTTTAAAAGGAAAAAGGCACAAAGTGGCCAAAATGATTAGATGAGGTTGTTAGTTCTTTTTTTTTTATCTTTTTTGAAAATAAAGTCAATATGATTAAGTCTTTTTACAAGTTTGATTAATAAAATGGTTTGAAAATTAAATGGCATAAGACCAAAGTTTCTACTAATTAAATCAAGTCTAAGTTGAAAACAACAAGCAAAGAAGTTTTTGAAAATGAGAGGGAGATTTTGAAATTAAAGTGGAAGGGGTGATAAAGGGACTATCCTAGACAAGATTTAAAAGTTTAGAGTTGAAAATATATAACCCATAGGAAGCATCCACAAGATAATAGTGTCAGATAGAAACTCATTTCCTTTGGATTGTCAAACAAACAACAAAGTCATAATCATCCAAGTCAAGATCCAATTCAACCAAGACCAAGGCCAAGACCAAACATAAGTAAGGTCAACACAAAGTCAATACAAAAGATCAACAAAACATTAAATCAATTAAACAAATTTTAAAAAAAATTTAAAATGAAGAAAAATAAAATTTTAAAGGTCCAAAATCTAAAACCCCTCCAAAACACCAAATAAATGGCCAAGGGATTTATCATAGGTCAAACAAGGTCAAATGAACATTGACTAATTCTTTTGGTATTTTTCAAAAGTTAGAAGTAATTAAAAACTAATTAAAACAAGTTAAAAATCACAAAATTCACCAAAATTATCAAACTTAATCCAAAAATCAATTTTAAATCATAAATGGGAAGAATAAAATATTTGTGAATTTTTGGTGTTGGTCCCATAATTTTTGGGTTAAAAATGAAATTATAATGAATTTTGGAAGAAAATCCTATTTAAAAATCAATTTAGAAAATTAAAATAAAAGGAAAAAACACGGGCCATCAGATCTCCCTCATTAATTGAGGTGGCAGATCTGATGGCCACAAGCACACGTTCCACCTATGTCTCAATCAACACGTCCACACAATTGGTAATTAAAAGCAACGAAATAGATTAGAATGTGGAATCAAGATTTGAGGGTCAGGGACAAGCTAGCACACCATCGAAGCCTTAGCTCCGGTCATCTTCTCCGGTGAGGGTCATCGGACTGGTCAGATCAAAGTTGCTTAGAAATTCATGGATCATATACCAATTTAAAGAGAAAAATTCAAGGATCACGAATATCACCTCCATTTCTTCCATCTCTCACTCTATAATTAGAAAAATGGAGATGAAAATTGAGGTTTCCAATCTAGGTTGCTTCGATTCAATCTCAAAACAACTCAGAAACATTTCCTACATTGGTAGGACTTCAGCTATCACAAAATTGAGTCCAGATCATAAGAATTGAGGGAGAATTGAAGAGATGAAAATTGAGAAAAATCACCTTAGGGTAGCAGCTTTGGAGCTTGATTCTTGATGTAATTCTACTTGGTTTCTCTTCCTCTTGCTTGCAGAAGTTCAAAGGAGTGAAAATGACAATGAATCCTTGGGGATTTTGTTCACAATCTTGAGTTGAACAAAAACTCGATTTCAAAGAAATCCTCAAGGTATTCTCTGTTCTGAGGTTATGGCAAAGGTTGGCAAAGCTTGGGCATGGTTCCTCCTTCATTCTAGGGCCATGGCAATGTATTTATAGTCAAATGAAATGATTTCCACACCATTCAAAGTTTGAACCAAAAATAGCAATTCAAGTTGCATGGGTGCATGGGCGTGCGTTCAGGCCTAAATGATGATTGCAATCCACTCAAATTCATTCCAAAATTATACTGAGCTCATCACATGAGGCCATTCAAAGTTGTACATCAATTGGAGTTTGATACTTGCTAAATTAAGCCAATGAAAGAACGCATGCACAAGTCCCTCAGTTCTAATCCAAATGGTGTGATCTTGGACTTTTTGGAAAGCCCTCAATATGAGGAACAACTTTTATGTTGGGACTTTTTCAATTTGAATTTTGGAAAATGGATCATTCTAGCCTTTAAGTTGGAGGTATCAAACATACTTAGAAATTTTTCTAAGTTATAAGTCAAATGAACCTTCTTTCCACCTTGAATAACTTTTTATGTGAGCTTCAAATGACTTTGGTTCCTTCTACAAAGTTGTATCCCTTTCAATGATATTCAATTTTATCATAAATATGACATCATTTGGAGTTTTGATGATGGAGTTATGGATTTTAGAAGTTGAGGAAAATTGTTTGTTCAATGATGAGGACCAAAATGGACCTATAATGTTTCCTCATGGAACATGACCTTGCAAGTAGAATTTTATCTCTCTCAAAGAAGAAAATTTGAAAAAGACATCTTGAAATTGATCATGAAACTTGGATAAACTTCATATCATAAAAATTGAGGAAGTAATGGTTCTTGGAAGTTGACATTCTATCTAGGGCACAAACAAAACGACCTATAATCTTTTAGCATAAAACATGACTTTCCAAGCAAAATTAGATCTTGAGTCCCACATGAAAGTTGTTAGGAATGTCATAAAGAGTAACTTTTATCTTGTAATAATTTTCATATGACAAAAATTGTATGAGATAGGGTGTAGGGAACCCTAGATTTGACTCGTTGACTTTTCTGGTCAACTTCCTTGAATCATCTTGCACACTTGAAGTTCCTTTGCTCTTTGGGGCTCATGGAGGATCATATATTCTTATTATGATGTAAAATTAAGTATCCCTTGATATCTTTGACCAATTGTTGAAGAAACTTGCCGAGGAAGGCACATAAGATACCAAGATGAATTAGGATTTCCTTGACAAACAAGCTTCAAACTCTTGATGAACACTTGATCAAAATGATAAATAAAGAATATGGGGATCCATATATGATACTTAGAACGAATTTGGACCTTTTATTGCTTGATCTTTTGCATTGAGGGTCTCAAATCCTAGTTGTGGACTTGGTGACGCACAGATGGACACACACACACACACACTACCTACAAAAGAAACAGAGTTATACAAGACATATTTGTGTATTTTGGTTAGTAAACAAATAAAATAAAGTATTATACAATCAAATATTCTTGGTGATCTCTCTCAATGCAAACCCCATGAATGATAGGTGATGAGGATACCAAGGTGTGATCTCAATGCCAATGCAAAGTTATGAGATGGCATGAGGGATCTTAGGGGTCAAAATTGGGGTCTTACAGCATGGAAGGATGCTTCAGAGTTTGATACCCAAGACTCTTCCTTATTTTCCAAATAACATATCAAAGTATCACCTTCTCCCGAGGTTGAAGCAACATTTGCTTCATCTTTTGCATCTTGATTCTTTAGTGTGATTGTACATTGTTTGTTTAGTGCCCTTTATTTCCATAATTCAAACATAAAGTAGTTTTTGAATTATGAAAGCTATGATGATTTTTGGATTTGGATCTTTTGTCCTTTGATTTACCACGTCAATACCCCCTGGTTGAATTTCTTCCTCTTACCTTTGTTTCTAATACTGAAGAGAATGATGATTCACCATACTCTCTCTGTTAGATCTTTTCACTAAGAATCAGATCATAAACATCATTAAATTTAATCTTTATACTTCTCGTAGGATTACTCACAATTGTTACAGTAGTACTCCAACTATTTGATAGCAAAGACAAAAGTATCAATGATTATGCCTCATTTTCAAATTTGATGCTAACTTAACTCAATTGGGTTGTGAGAATATGGGGCTCGTTGATATGTTGTGAAATTGAGGTGTCTTCATCCATTAGCAGCATAAATAACTGCCTCATCAAATGAACTATATTTAATGCTAAAGGTTTTCCATATATCATAGAAAGATCTTTCGTAAGAGCAATTGTTATCTTATCCTTTGCAATGTTAAAATCAACATTCCAAGATAGAGACAATCAGATAACGCTCAATGCTTGCATATCCAGAAGATTCAACTCATCTTCCTTCATTGAATCAGACTTCTATTCCATTAGAGGTTGATGTAGCTTTCTATAACACATATAATCTTCAATCTGCATCTTTCAAAACCTAAAGTTCGCACCATCAAACTTTTCTCTTATCATTTTTCCTTCGTCTGCAACCATATATTACTCCAACTCAAATCTGACTTCTCGAGGTTCGTCTTTAAAATTTTATGTGAATCATCGTGTTTTAGAACACCTTTGTGAAAAATTGATAACTCCAACCAAATTTTATACTATTCACAAAAAGATACTAGTCATGTGAATAATATATATGCTACAAAAATTAGCAAAGCAACCAACTGACTTTCATACAAATTATTAGGAAACTAAGTAAAGTTTCTTCATATTATCATATTCATAGAAGAACAAAATAATGTAAAACACACACTAAAATTAATATAAATTAAAATAAACAAAGTGTTTAATAACAAACACTCTCTCACAAAACAAATTTCTCTATATATATTTCTCACTAAATCTTTCAAACATAGATGGAGCGCTCCTTTTTAAATGATGCATTCATAATGAATAAAATTCTCGCTCCTATTTTCCAAAATCAATCCCCGTATTTTTTTGCACAATGAATTAAATTTTCGCTCCTGTTTTGCAAAATCAATTTCCTCATTTTATCGCGCATACTGAAATATCTGATGTTCATACACTAAAAACTTTTAGTCCATTGGCTTATGCTTCCATACTTAAGTTTCCCAAAACAAAACTTGAAAATAGGGGTAGAAAATGTGTTTTCTTGAGTTAGAAGAATCGTATGAAGGGTGTATTCTATATGATATTAATAGTAAGAAAAAATTATCTAGAAATGTCACACTTTAATGAACACATGTTTCCTTACCAAACCAAAAATATCATTTCTACTTGGCAATATCACGCTAGTACTAATACCAATTCACAACCATTATTATCATAATCAATTATACTATACTCCATTACTTATGATCGATCCTGACTTTTTAGAGACTCATTGATAATAATAAAAATAGACTCCTAATATAAAAACAGAACAATTAACCTTGAATTTTAGTCACATAATAATTTTTTGAAAATTTAATTATGAAATAAATATCATATAAATTTTACATTAAAAGTTCATTATTAATAAATGATTATATATAAATATAAAAGCGCATACAAACAAAATATGATTAGATTGGTTGATCATGGTAGAACTTTGAAAATTTATTAAAAGAGTTATTTGCAAATATAAATGTTTGAGTCAAGGTTTGAACAGGCGACCACAACCTTGATCAGACGATATAATAAATATATTGATATTTCAACATAACTTATATATAATCATAAGAGTCTAAGTTGTATGAAAAATGTCTCATTTCTCCTTTGTGTTAGCATAAAAACATTGAGCATGGAAAAAGTTAAACCCCATGAATTAATCTAGCAACTGATGCCTACAAAGACAAGAAAATATCAAAGTCCATCCATATTGTAGACATTAATTAGTCGATTTTTTTAGTTAACTTTAGTCCTTTTAATTTGATATGTAATAACGGACTCAAAAAATTATACATTAGTTCAAAAGTAAGTTACATCTATATAAACTACATACACTAATATTGTTCTTGTTCCTATATAAGTATTGAATTAAAACATCTTATTGCATTACATATATAATAAGTAATTAGGCTCGATCAAGACTTTGAGTTAAAGAGGGAACTTAGGCCAAAGAAAAGCACCCATAGCAAAGTTTCTTTTGTAAGCCAAATCACCATTTGTAGGCAAACCATATTCCTTAAGGAGACTATCAAGCTTCCATTCAGGCATGTCTTGGTAGTCTTTTTCTGTGTATCTTGGATAGTGAAGAGGCATCTGAAAAAAGCTAGCATTATTTTGTTTTGGACTCTCCATTCTCTAATGATCTTTTCTTAATATATGTTGTTACTAGGGAAATAATATTGTATTTAATAGTTGAAGAAGAGATAGTTAATATATATTTGGAGTGTTAATGTTAGGTTGATGCAAGGCTCTGTTGGCATGATATGTATCACATGAATGAGTTGGTTTACCTTCTCTCATGCATTTTGTAACTAAAGTGATCATAGCATAGCACGTGTTTACACTTGTATATCTTTGAAGTGTAAGTTGAATATGACTTTTTTAGAACTAAAGAAACTACTATTATTTATTTTTGGGTAATATCATAGTTGCTCAATTGGTAATTACAAAGGTGAAATGACTAAACCAAACTATGTTAAGCGTTTTGATAGCGAATTGGGCCACCAAGTAGGCCGTTTGGTTATTACATAGTCCAGTAAGGGATTGTTCTCCTTAGAATCTCTTCTTAGTGAAAAGACAACTTTGCATATTGAATTCAAAAATATATTTTCGGACGCACTTCATTGACACACAATCCGTTTGTAAGTGAGTCAGACTATAAGTCTATGTCAAAAAATAATTTAAAAATATAATTACCTATAAATTTTGGAAGTGTATTTCTGGAACCTACTTTTTTTATTGTATAGTCATGTATATGATTCTTTATGCGCCTTCAACGCTTTGATAAGTTGTTGACGGACAAATGTATGATCCTCCTCTCATTTATCGAGCAAAGCAGGAATAGCTCGATAACCGCAGTTACTGTCACCCTCAACATTGAAAACCTAATCAATGTATTTGTGCATAAAAACTAGCATCTCTTCGATATATAACATTTTGGGTAAAGGTGGTGAAGGAGATGGTTTACTAATGCGAGCTTCTTTGAAAACACTTTTTTTTTTAGATTTTGAAGTTGGAGAATCCGAAAAAGTTTGTCAACGTATTTAAAAGAGGAAGGAGATCACATCGTTGAATTGTCACTTGGTGTTGGTTTGACCTTCTTAGGAGCACATTTTGTTTTACCAATTGAGACTATGGTTTCAAATATTTAGTTTATGGATAAGCAATCTTCTTCACTTTCTATTTGATGTGGAGTTTCAAGTTGTCATCGGCTGTCAAAAATCTCTCTTGTATCACTTTCCATTCGATCAAGATAAAGATATTCGATTTACCATCCCTCATCACACCATCATCATCATCATCATCAAACTTGAGCCTTTTCCGGTGAGTGCAAACCTAGTCCATTTTTATTGGGCTATCAAATTCCACCTTCTTTGAAATTAGACAATACATGTTTCTAAGTGTACAACCACACTTTGAGCTATCGAAACCTACTTTTTCAACTCGTTTGGATTTGTGAAAAATAAAATTAAGTCCTGCTCAAGATATGTTACCAACCAACTATGAATGGAAATTACTATCTGTGAATCTATGTTCCTACACGGTAATGTTACGAGCAAATGATGTGTGTACCTCATTATGCTGATTTTGGATCATTTGTTTCACATAGCTCATATCTCTACACAAACCACGTTTACTATTTCCCAACCAATTATTAAGTGTAGCATGAGCAGATTCAACTCAGTTTGTTGTTGTATTTCCCAAATGTCTAACATGATTAGTCCAAGCACAAACAATCTTCTCTTTCACCTGGTCTAGAATTGTACGTTTAACATATTTCATGAAATCTAAATGTTTCACACCTATCTTCCTTAAAAAGTATAACAAAATTGACATATAATTCTTCTGTAGAATAATTTATTATAACATTTCATGCATCCATTATTCTTTCCAGTATCACGCTAGCTTTAATCATTTTTCTTTTTTCATCCTTAATTTGTTTGGTCCTTACGCAAATGTAAGTTGACTTCTCACATTCTTTGTGATGTAATACCTACAAAGTAATTTGTATGAAATAGGAAATACCTTTGCAACCGAATTCATCAATGCGGTATCACGATCGGTGACAATGACCTTCGGCGTGTTTTCTTTGTCCTTCAATATTATTTGGCACACTTCTAAAGCCCAAGTAACGTTGTCCTCTTTTGTTCTTTCCAAAAATGCAAACTCAATGGAATTAGTCTTTTCTGTAGAGGTAACACCAACAATTTCCAATAGTGGAGGCATGTACTTGTTGGTCTTATACGTTAAATCAATGACGAGTACAGTGGGTAATATGTTGAACAACTTCATGGAATCAGGATTTCTCCATCCTCGCACACTTGATACCTAGATACATAGTGGCTATCATCCAGAAGTTTCAACAGTTGTTGTATTTCAGATTTATCCTGTTGTTCCTTTTGATTGAATGCATTAGGTAAAACAACATATGTACAAGATGTATTTTGTGCAGAGGCAACATGTGGAACAAGATATTGCAGCATGTGTTCCAGCATATTGCCTTAGTCTGTTATCTAGATTTCATGAAGAAATCTTAGCATGATTGTGTTTGTTTCTAAGAATATTTGTTTGGTCCAAGTTTTTAATAAATTGCTTAAGAAAAAAATTTGGTTGTAAGCAACTTGTTGAGTAAGATGTTCAACACATGTTATGTGACATCTTGGTATAAGGATTGGATTCTAATCATCTTCAAATTTCCTTTGGAATTATTGTGGTGTTAATTTCTTCAAAAGATGCAGAAGTTTACTATTGGAAGATGTTTGTTTTGTTAATCCAAATCAATTTGGAAAAGACTTGGATTTGATTTTGTCAAAGAATATTTGATTGGATTTTCTTTGAAGGACAATTTGGTTCAAATTTATTGAATCCAAGATTTACTCTACCAAAAAGATTTATATTTCATGAAGAGAGTTAATTTGGATGTTTTGGTGCAACATATGGAACACGATGTTCCAGCATGTGTCCATTATAACATCTGGCACTTGTCAGCAGGTCATGATGGATGTTGTTAGGTGTGAAATTTCTGATTGTTTTCAATCATATTTGTTGTTGTATTTTAACAATGCATCTATGTGGATTTGTTTGTTAAAGAATGATTGAGATCAAATTTCTGACTGTTTGAATCAAAACAAATCATATATTTTGGAGGCTGTTAAGAAACAAATCAAAACAGAAGAAGCATTGATATTTAAGGAAAACAAAGCCTCATGTTTGAGGTGTGCATTTTTTGAAGACTCTTTGTGTTAGGATTTCTATTTTTGAATTTTTGTTTAAGTTCTTGTTATGCACCACTCTAGCGCCTGTCGCATCTTGAAAAATACGATTCCTCGTGATGGTCGCGGAAATAATTACGTTCGAACAGAGTCGCCATCGAACTTTATTTATCCCAAAGAAGGAATAGGAAAATATCGATAAAACCTTTGGAAAATAGAATAATGGTCGTCGCAACCATATTCCGGTTCAGGAGTTAATTACGCAAGGGGAAGGTATTAGCACCCCTCATGTCCGTTGTACTCAACGGGAACCTTTTAGTTCTAATTTGAGATTGAATGTTAGTTAATGTTGTTTGTTATCTTCGGGTTATAAATATATTGTAAATAGAAATTGATGGGAACCTCAGAAGGGGGAAAATGGAGGTTTTTTATTAGTGTGCTCGCGAAGATACAGCAATCTCCTGCCTACGTATCCTTATGGTGTAATAAGGAAATCAGAGCATTCGTAGTTCGGGGAACTACGGTTGGTTGATGTCTTTTAATGAACAACTGCTTAGATCGCGTTCTAAAGGCTAAACGTTGGCTTGTCTACTCTCAGTGGAGGCTTAAGCACTAGTTTGTTATGCGCCTTAGAAAGGATTAAACAATGTTCTTTTTGAAAAGATTTTTGGTCACGCGGGGGTGACAAGTTGGATTAATGTGTTGGATGTTTTTGATTGGTTGAGATGTTTTGTTGGATGACGATTACTCGGATATTCGAGTAAGACAACTCGTATCCTAACAGTCGGGAAAGGGAATAGAAGACTCTAGACCGCTTTCTTTTTCATCCTTAATTGTAAAAGGATTTAATAATGATTAAGGTGTTTTGACTAGATGACGATTACTCGGATAGTCGAATAAGACAACTCGTATCCTAATAGTCGGGAAAGAGAATAGATGACTCTAGACCGCTTTCTTTTTTTATCTGAAAAATAGGTTTATGTATGGTCGATGTATTTTAGATAACCGACAAGTACTTGAATGGCTGAGTAAGACAACTCATACCCAAGCATTTGAGAAGAGGAATTGAAAAATCAAGAACATCTCCCTTTTCGTATAGTTTGATAATGATTTGACTTACGATATAAGTTGGCGAAAAAATGACAATTGTTCGACTGACCGAGTAATAGAACTCGTATTCAAACAATTGAGGAGAGAAGTTGAAAACTCAAAGTCATCTCCCTTTTCATTTACCTTATTATGAAAGTGTTTTGATTTAATCGGGGCTTGGAAGTTTGTGGAAGAACGACAATCATTTGACTAACCAAGTAAGAGAACTTGTATTCAAATAATCGAGGAGAGAAATTGAAGACTCAAAGTCATCTCCCTTTTCGTTTCTTATTATAAAATGATTTGATTTGTTTGTGCTTAGGTTAATAGAAGTGACGACCATTTGACTAACCGAGTAAGAGAACTCGTATTCAAATAATCGAGGAGAGGAATTGAAAACTAAAAGCCATCTCCCTTTTCATTTCCAAATGAAACAGTATTTAATTGTGATTAAGTGTTTTGAATTGATTTGGAAAAGGCGCACTCGATATTGACCGAGGTTTGTATTTACATGTGCATATGAATTGAATTATGAAAATGGTCTCGAAATGAGATTGATTATGAATGAAATCGAATTGATGGTTTGCAAATGATTTGTGAAACTGATAGTGGAATAAATCGATGCTTATCTAATTAAGGAAATTAATTAATAAAAATTTGGTTAAATCGATTAAAGAAGTTAATTAAGATTAATTCTCAGAAATTATTTAATTAAGTCAAATAATCAAATAAATTAAAATTAATTAATCAAAATTATCTAATTAGAAAAAACTTTAATTAATTTAATTAAAACATAAAAAATGAAATAAACAACAAAATAAATACAAAATGGTTGAATCAAAGAATTAATCGTAACACAAAATAACCTGTCATACCCCAATTTTGTCCGGGCATATTTAAATTTTCGTAAATCTGTTTTCATTTTTAATTTGCATCATACGCACAACATGACATGCATTTCGTCATGAATAAAACCTAAAATATCATTCAGAATAAATTTATTGAAGATACAGACAAATTGGTTAAATCATTTCTCAAGAACATGTAAAATCAGCGGGTAAAAAGTTTCAGAATTAAAATTACAGACACCAGTATTATTAATCTACACTTCATGTAGTTTAACCTGGTGTGCTCGTTGTATTTTTCAGCAGCTGTTTCAGTTGTGTTTTGACCCGCCTGAGCCTTTTAACCGGTGAAAATTTATTTCAGAATTTGAAGAAACGTTGTATTTTTTCAATAAGTATATTTTGCACTGATCATTCTCATGCATCCGATTTAATTTTTCGAGCAAATTTTTGCCCGAATTTTATTCATTTTTAGTCGTTTTAATTTTGTTCTTTCGTCAAAATAGTCAGATTGAATAAATAAAATTTTCCATGTTATTATTTTAATTTTATCAAGGTTATTTAAAAAGTTATGAATTTTATTTGATTCAATTGATTAAAATTGTTTTAAATCGATTAAGTCATCTAAAAAATGCATTATATACATTTTGATTTATTTAAATAATGTGTGTTTCTTGGTGTGCTTCTTTGATTCAATCTGAACCGTTGATTCAAATTAATCAAGGGTCTAAGTTCACAATCCATGTACATTTTATTAATCAATCAGAATTTAGAAATAAATTGAATAATAATTAAAAAAAATAAAAATAAAAGAAAACTCTCTTCTTCCAACGGTAACAAAAAAATAATATTAAAAAAAAGAAAAAAAAAGTAATAAAAGCTTCTCTTGAGATCTCTCTCACGGACCACACATTTTCTTTCTTTGATCTCACCAAAAATGAACATGAAGATGTAAAAATTTGAAGAAGTTTATTATTCATGATGAACACCTTCATCCTCCATTTTTAAACACAACATTTCATAAAACTCCACCATATCACAAGAACACATGAACCTATAACAAACGCATTTCCGTCTTCAGCTAATGAAACAACCTCCACTGTTACCACTCCGCCGTACCACCGATCTTCAGCCGCGAATCCAAACCACGTCTACCACACCATAACAAACCCACCGGTGAAACTCTCACAAACCTCACGCCGGCACTCCAAATCGCAAAGCCGTCACACCTCACAAAACCCCAACAGCGCCTCACCGTGTCTACCACCGTAAAACTACCGAACCACCCTCAACCGCCGCGATCTAAAGCTGGCGGGCCTTAAATCTCCTTTCACCGTTGTACTTCTTGTTCCGCCGACAACTCGGAACCACCTCCGATTCTGATCCACTGCTCATCCCTCTCTATTTACGGTTATTACTACAACAACATTCACGAACACACTGTCCACAAGACTCAGTCCGATTTCTACAGCCACGAAATCATGCATTGTCATGTCGGCGATGTTGATGGTGAGGTTTCGATCGTGCGCACAGCTTGTTGTTCTGCTGTTATTGTGATTTTGATGCAAGGTCCTTTTTGAAACGGTTCCGGCTCATTGGATTTGGTCTTTTGGAACATCTTGGAGACTTTGATTCGAAGAACCACCGCGTACTAATTCAAACTCGCACAACAACTTTGACGGAGCAGCCATAAAACCTTGATAGAGACTACCCAGTAGCAGGTTCAACACGACGACATGATGCTAACTATTCGAAATAAACTATTTCGTTGTTGTAGTCTAACCATGGGCTCGAGTATGTTATGATCTGTGTATTAAACCGCAAATTGCAAAAGCATGTTGAATGTGTTTGTTTGTTTAGTTAATTTTGGTTACAAGTAATTCAAAATTGTTGTTAATCGTTTAAGAAATTCAGGTCCTGTTAATAATTTGCGATTTGGTGCGTGTATAGTTCGTTTACGAAATTCCATTTGGTTAAGCTATGTTGGTACCAGGATTTGGTTTGTGTTGATGATGCATCGTTGAAACGCACGGTGGTGGATGTCCTCCTAACGTTCCTGTAACTTCTTCTCTGGTTGTTTATTGTTTCCATATACAATACATCTCTTACTTTCGATGTCGCCCTTTTGATTAATGGTTTTGCTTTTGTTTATCTTTGAATTGTGGCAATATTATTCATCAAATGTTTGTTGTAATGTGTAGTTAGTTCAAAGATGGAAATAATGTGCATATAGATTAGAAAGAGGCAATTGAAATTAAATAGCTTGCTGTATTGGAAATGATTAATCAATTTAGAACCTTCCTCATAGTGTAATGACACACCGTAAACATAGATTTTTTTTTTAAATATCCAGAATTTTTAAAAAAAATTCAAAATTAACCATTTTTTCAAAAATATTACACAAATGGGCAAAATTTGCCCTAAAAGTGTACATAGGCGCCACCCTAGTTGGCGCCTACCCTTAATGGGTAGGGCAAGTCGCCACTAGGAGTGGCGCCTACACCCATTCCCATTTTTTTTTTTTTTTTTTTTTAACATGTTTTATTATTTTTTTTTAAATTTTTTTTTTTTTAAATATTAGATATTTGATAAATATATTTTTTTTATAAATTATATTAATTTATATTAACACTTATATATAAATAAAATTATTACAAGATATATATATATTAATTTATATATATATTAATTTATATATATATATATATATATATATATATATATATATTAATTTAATTTATAAACAATTAATATTATACACATGTAAATTAATATATATAAATATTTATTTACAAGATATAAATAAAATAAAATTTATATTAACACATATATATAAATAAAATGAATATTAACACATTTATATTAACACATATATATAAATAAAATGAATATATATATATATATTAATTTATATATATATTAATTTAATTTATAAGTAAATAATATTATTTATAAATTTTTGGGAGAATTAGGGTTAATCATGTTAAGGTTAATCTATCAATTATAATTAGGGTTTATTGATCGATTATAATCAGAGTTTGGTAGTTATGACCTAATTGAAACCCTAATTAATCAAGTGCGACACTAATTAGGGTTAAGTAGATTGGTGTACAACCCAGATCTTTTCCTATAAATAAAGTGTTATTTCCTTGCATTCGCTTCACCACTATTTCTTATCACTTTCTCTATCAAGTTGAGTTCATGGCATCTCCAAGACCGTCGTCATGGCAGCGAACATCATCAAGGCGCCCGGATCCTGAACAAGTAATCTTAAAAAGGGATGGGCATGTTATTTTTTCGCCTTTGAAACCCCCAATGGAGATGAAGTTTTGGAACATCCGTTCGTTGGACCAACTAAAAAGGTCCTTGATGTCTTGGTTAGAGGGAGATTACCAACCTGGTGAAGTCATAAGAAGGATTCAGAGGCTTAGAACAAGGTTCTCATTTGAAACTGGAGAAACAATACGTTGGTGGGTTGAAGTTGAAAGCGACATTGATTGCATCCAAATGATGCATGGATCAGACGATATAGTGTTAACTGTTGTAATTTCTTAGATTTTAATGGTTGTCTGTCATGTTGTTGTTGTATTTGTTATTGTTCTAGTACTTGTTCTTGTTTTAGTACTTGTTTTTGTTCTAGTGTTTGTTTTTGTTTCTCAGGTAATTGGTGTTGTAATGTTAGATGTTTGTGTTTGTTGTTCAAGTGTCATCTTCTATTTGGAATAAAAAGTAAACTTTAATGATAAACAGCATTGGTACACAGATTTATGAAAATGAAAACTAAGTTGTGGAACTAGATCCACGATATGGACATTTGTTCTTATTATGCCCTAGTTGTCTACATATGCTACACTTCCTCTGCATTTTCTCTGTGACGTCCATTTCAGTTCTAATGCACCTGCTATTTGGGCGACCACTTTTATTCCGCCGCATCGATTCGTTGTGCCAAACAATTTCCCCGTCATACTCTGGCCAATACGCCTCCAATGCTACCACCGGAAAGGGATTGTCGTATACATTGAGCAATGTTGCAACTTTGTAGATTGGAGACACTAGCGACAATGCATCGAAGTGGCTGTGTGAACACGCTGCAATGACATGGGAACAAGGCATACGATAGGCCTGAAATTGACCACAGTCGCACCAACTGTCTGGTATTAGGACCCTATACTCTTGTCTGGGCAGCCCTTGGTTGTGGTCAATTGTTTCCTTGACACTAAAAGTGTGGCCATGGCGGTCGAATTCCGTAACCCGATGGCTGCTGGCTTTGGCAGATTCCTGCCTCATAAACTTCATGCAGGCATCACTATGTACTTGACTCGTCTGCAACACTTCATTCCAGCGCCTGCCTCTTGTTACGAACAACGTTGCCATCCGAAAATAGGTCGCACTCACCAATGCGGTTACCGGGAGGTTACGTATGCCCTTAAACACGCCGTTCATTGATTCCACAAGATTTGTTGTCATGTGGCCCCACCTCACCCCATCGTCGTATGATCTAGTCCACTTCGCTCTGTCGATATTATCGATCCACCTCCCTGCATCAGAATTTGCCAACACTATTTCTCGGCGGTAGTATTGGAATCCAGGTTGGTTTAATGCATACCCCGCGTTTATCAAATGTTGCTTCAAGAAGTTATCCTTGAACTCCCGCATAAAATTTTGAGCAATATGCCTGATGCAGTAAACATGGGTAGACGGGGGGTCATGCCAACCATTTGCTGGATTATTGTATGCACTGTCTATTGAAGCGTGCCTGTCAGAAATCACACAGATGCCAGCTTGTGGAGTCACGTGCGTTCGGAGATTCTTAAGGAAGAAACTCCAAGCAACAGCCGTTTCTCCTTCTACCAATGCAAAGGCTATTGGGAAAATATTAGAATTGCCATCTTGTGCGACCGCCATCAGTAACGATCCTTTGTATTTCCCATACAGCCAAGTTCCATCGACTTGAACAAGTGGTTTGCAGAATGTGAACCCGATGATGCAGGGACGGAATGCCCAGAAAAGTCTATGGAAAATTCCATTACCTTCTAGACGAGTTCCGTCAGGGGATTGTGCAGGCAAGGTCTCCATTATAGTAACCGTCCCAGGTGAGTACAATCGTAGTGCAGCCAGGTAGCGTGGTAGTTGTTTGTATGATTCCTCCCAGTTACCGTATACCAGTTCAATTGCCTTGGTTTTCGCTAACCAAGCCTTTCTGTATGACGGTGTATATTTGAAAACAGCCACACAATGGGAGATAATTGTTTTCACCTTCAGTGACGGGTCAGCCTCAACTAGAGGTAATATGGAATGGCAGATCATATCATGGCTAAGTTTGCGATGATCCTGTGCCATGTTGGTGTTGACGCAAATGTGAGCTTGAGAAATGGACCCTATCACCCACGCATTATATTTCTTCTTGTACGATGCCATCAACCTATACCCACACTCCGGATTTTTGCATACAATGACGTATCTTTCCGGATTTGATTTGATGACATCGTAGTCAACACAATTTTTCATGTGCCAGTTCTTTATTGCTAACAGACACTCTTCCTTGGTCCGAAATTGGTCACCCTTCTTTAAGTCCTCATCAGACCTCATATATGGGCTGTAGAACATATCTGATGAGGGCTCATCCTCGCCCAAGTTAAGTGTTGTGAAGTGTGCAGGCGGTGAGTAGCGTTGCGCTATAGGTATTTGAGCTTGGTCTTCGTCTTCAGAATGACGGTTCACCAAGTCATCAACCACGTCTTCAGCATCATCAACCACATCGTCTTCAACGTGGTGCTCAACATCTTGTTCGTCATCAATCACAGGATCAATAACCTGTGATTGAATATTCTGAGTTGATTGAGGTTGTTCCAACATAATGTACAACACTATGTATTCGTAACCAGAGTACTCATGGTTACGAAGCATGTATTGTGTCTCCATGTCATTTTGAATCAATGACTTATAAAACTTGACAGAGTTGTTTTCTGAAAAAAAAGGTTGTTGATAAAAAATTTGGGACACGGGTTGTCTTAGTTTGGACTCAATCTTCCTTTTCAGGTAAGAGAAGTCAGCTCCTCTATTTAGACAAAAACGAGTGCATTCGGTGTTTCTAAATAGGAAGCCAGACATATCACATTCATAAGTCTCACCATTGACGTGAGCTTTGATTTTGTATTGTGATGAAGATGCCATGTTTTGTGAAGATATTGTGAAGGTTTTGTGAAGGGTTTGTGAAGATTTTGTGAAGGTTTTGTGAAGGTTTTGTGAAGGTTTGGTGAGGGTTTTGTGATGATATTGTGATGGTTTTTTGAAGGTTTTGTGATGATATTGTGAAGGTTTTGTGAAGATTGCTGTGAAGATATTGTGAATACCTTTGTGAAAATGTGTGTGCATATTTATACTGCAAGATTCCGACACATCTTTGCATGCATGTCTTCAACCAAGCCTTCCCCAAGAGAAACGCATGCAAAACTTGGACACGTGTAAAGCATGCAAGAAACCAAGCCTTCCCCAAGAGCAACGCATGCAAAACTTGGACACGTGTAAAGCATGCAAGAATCTTGCAGGCAAGGTGGAACTGCATGCATGTAATAATTTTGACACGTCTACTGCCTATCCATCAAATGTATTCTCCACATAGTCTGAACTTAGTCTCAGCTTTAGCTTTGCTTGCACCAAAAACTTAAACTTCTTGAACTTCCAATACTGAATATCACACTTCCAATACTAAACTACCTCTTTTTTCCATTATGTGTTTAAACAACCTGATTAATTATTTTAAATAATATTCCCACGCATGCCTGAATAAATATTAAACAACCTCATTTATTCAATTTTATTTAAGCTTAATTATTTATTTTAAACAACCTGATTATTTATTTTAAACAATATTCCCACGCATGCCTTCCACGTGTCCAAGTTTTGCAGCATCAGATTCCACCAAGTCTTCCCCAAGACAAGACAACTCCCACCTAGTCTGCACCAATGCATGCCAACACTACCACCTAGCCTGCACCTATTCTGCAAGATTCCCACGCATGCCTTCCACGTGTCCAAGTTTTGCATCATCAGATTCCACCAAGCCTTCCCCAAGACAAGACAACTCCCACCTAGTCTGCACCAATGCATGCCAACACTACCGCCTAGCCTGCACCTATTCTGCAAGATTCCCACGCATGCCTTCCACTTGTCACATTTTTGCATCATCAGATTCCACCAAGCCTTCCCCAAGACAAGACAACTCCCACCTAGTCTGCACCAATGCATGCCAACACTACCACCTAGCCTGCACCTATTCTGCAAGATTCCCACGCATGCCTTACCCCAAAAAATGGATTACAGTCTTACCCCCAAAAATAAAATTATATTTTATCGTCAACTCTTGGATCGTCTCCGAGCACAAGATGTATTACCACTAAATCACTCAGCTTCTAACTGATTTATTAATATCATGCATTCTCGATAAATAACATTTTTACTTTTTTCTTTGCAGTTTATTTGGAGGCCATATTTGGGATTGGAACATCAACCCAACCCCGAAGATGCAGCTGTTTGGACAGCAAAAACGGCCATAATGCGGTTCACCACTGTGGAGATGCACCAAAGTGACAGTGTCAAGCTTCAATTCGGAATGCATCAAGAAATCCCAGGCCCCCCAATGTCTATGGAACCTTGGCATCTAAAAAAAGTCAGCCACCAGTGGTATGCCCAAAATTGGAAGGAATTTGCTAAGGAGTTTCGTAAAATGTGGAAAGACCGTGCCCACTATGTTCTACAATTTCCGGTGGCGCCCAACGAAATGAAGCCGACAAGGGAATATGTGGATTGGTATAGAGCAAATACAAATCCAGAAATGATTGTGTCTGACCCGTTCTATTTGGACGATCCCCAAATGCAACAGCCATATTTCCAACAACAACAACCACCACAGTATTCCCAACAACAACAACCACCACAGTATTCCCAACAACAACAACCACCACCTTATTACCAACAACAACCACCACCACCACCATTTTACCAACAACAACCACCACCACCTTATTACCAACAACAACCACCACCACCATATTACCAACAACAACCACCACAACACATGTCCACCCCCCAACCAAATCAAAAATACATACCACAAACTCAACCCCAATACCATGAAGACTACCAACAACAAACTCAACATTCCCACCACCATCAACACTCCCAACACCTACCACAATATCAATCCCCCACTTCCACCAATCCCAACACTTCCATCACGACAATGTCCCGAGCTCTTCCAGTCCTCCACCTAGCCCCGACACGGGTATACAAGAGGACTACCAACAGGACTACTACACACCACAACAAACACTGCACTTTGGCCAACCCGATTCAACCCTAAACTACCAAAGACCACAATTCGAGGGCGCACCCAGCAATAGTCAGTTTGTCCCACCCAGACAAAGCTTTGAGGGCGCAGAGGGGACCCGTCTTTCCTACAGCACTGAAGGGACTTCGACCCAACCACAACGGCAAACGGCAAGGGGACGCGTTAGGGCAAGGGGTGGTAATAGGGAAGCACCACCACCACGTGAACCGTCTAGGCGAGTTATTAAACCTCCCCCGTGCGGATCGTACCAGGGACCGCATCATATGTGATTAATCATATCTTTGTAATATTTGTCTTGTCTATTATTTAAATAAAAAAAAATTCTGTTTATTATCTTTATATCTTTATCTTTATCTTTAAAAATATTGTCTGTTTATTTACATGTGTATAAATATTTATTTACACGTATATAAATTAATTTTTTTTCCAAAAATTTACAAATAATATTAATTACTTATAAATTAAATTAATATATATATATATATATATATATATATATATATATTAATATATATATATAAATTAATATATATATAAATTAATATATATATATATATATATATATATATATATATATATATATATCTTGTAAAAAAATTTATTTATATATATGTGTTAATATAAATTAATATAACTAATAAAAAATATAAATTTTTAAATTAAAAAAAATTAAAAAAACAAAAAAAATAACATTTATAAAAAAAAAAAAAAAAAAAAAAAAAAAAGGAATGGGCATGGGCGCCACTCCTAGTGCCGACTTGCCCTACCCATTAAGGGTAGGCGCCAACTAGGGTGGCGCCTAAGGGTAAAATTTGGCCAAAAATGGCCATTTGTGTAATTATTTTGAAAAATGGTATATTTTTGAAATTTTTTTGAAATTTTTGGATATTTTAAAAAAAAATTCGTAAACATACCCCTGTCGGTACCTTGGTTTGTTTGGCCATTATTGAAGAATGCTAGACCTTACATTTCTACTTTAGTGGAATGTTTAATTTTGGTAGACTTGAGAGATATTTATATTTCTCTACCAGTACCTTTAATGTGCTATCTATTTGTCTTATTTTTCAGTAATCAAATCTACCTATGTTAATGGTTGGAAAAAATGCATTTGTGGGTTTATTATTTGTATGCTTTTCTATACTTTACATGCCTTACATACTAATATGCACACCTTGTCCAAATTATTTATTTATTTTTTTCTTTTCTTTCTTTGTAAACAATTCATAAATATTATAATTGGATTTTCATTACATTTTAAATTGGAGTTCGACCAGTGGATTCGACCTACATGTCGTTATGCCGCTAAGGTTTCTATAAATTAATTGTATATTTTCACCGCGTTACGATCTCGCGTATGACACAAATCATATTGTCATTTCGCTCTAACCGGTTTTGAGCATATTGTAGCCAATTCAATTTGTTTGTTTTTAAGTTGACATTGTTACTTATTTCTATCTCTTTAATTAAATTTTGATTAATTAGTTGATTTTGATTAATTAACTTTAATTAACTTGATTATTTAAATTCAATTAAATAATTTTGATAATTAATCATAATTAATGAATTTAACCAAATTTCAATAAATTAATTTTGTTAACTAGAAATTGATCGATTCCTTTCTCTATCACAATTTCGCATCATTTCTAAACCAAGACCAATTCAACTTCATCATCAATCCAAACCAATTTCAAAAACAAAATCAAACAATTCTTGGTTTAACATCAAGCCCATTTTCAAACACCTTTGTAAGTCGATTGCTTTAGGCATCGCCATCAACCTCACATAGCTTACTCTTGGGCTTTCTTACAATGATACCTATTCGGTTATTAATTAATCGATTAGATAATTGATTCACTAAAATACAATGTATTCAAAATACAAATTTAAAACCTCGATCCAACATCAAGTATTTTTATTTAAATTAATTTAAAATACCTAAATCACAATTGAATACCATTTCATTTGGAAATGAAAAGGGGGATGGTTTTGAGTTTTCAATTCCTCTCCTCGATTATTTGAATACGAGTTCTCTTACTCGGTTAGTCAAATAGTCGTCACTTTTAATCCACTTAAGCACAAACAAATCGAATCATTTTATAATAAGAAACGAAAAGGGAGATGATTTTGAGTCTCAATTTTTCTCCTCGATTATTTGAATACAAGTTCTCTTACTTGGTTAGTCAAATAATTGTCGTTCCTCTACAAACTTCCATACAACTTAATCAAACCACTTTCATAACAAATTATGCGAAAAGGGAGATGGTTTTGAGTTTTCAATTCCTCTTCTCAAATGCTTGGATATGAGTTGTCTTACTCAGCCATTCAAGTACTTGTCGTCTATTCTAAGATACATTAACTATACAACTTTATTTTCATAAATATTTAGATGAAACAGAAAGTGGTCTAGTGTCTTCTATTCCTTTTCCCGATTATTAGGATACGAGTTGTCTTACTCGACTATCCGAGTAATCATCATCCATTTAAAATACCGTAATTATTATCCAATCCTTTTCATAATTACTCAGATGAAAAAGAAAGCGGTCTAGAGTCTTCTACTCCCTTTCTCGATTATTAGGATACGAGTTATCTTACTCGATTATCCGAGTATTCGTCATTCTTTCAAAACACCTTAATTACTATCAAATCCTTTTTATAATTAAGGATGAAAAAGAAAATGGTCTAGAGTCTTCTATTCCCTTTCCCGACTATTGGGATACGAGTTGTCTTACTCGACTATCCGAGTAATCGTCATCCAACCAAGATCGAAACCAATTAAAACATCCAACATATTAATCTAACTTGTCACCCTCGTGTGATCAAAACTCTTTTCAGAAAGAACATTGTTTAATCCTTTCTAATACGCACAACAAACTAGCGCTTAAGCCTCCGCCAAGAGTAGACAAGCCAACGTTTAGCCTTTAGAATGCGACCTAAACATATGTTCACTAAAAGACACCAACCAACCGTAGTTTCCCGAACTACGAATGCTCTGACTTCCTTATTGCATCATAAGGATACGTAGGCAGGAGATTGTTGTATCTTCCGAGCACACTAATAAAAAAACCTCCCCTTTCTCCTTTCTGAGGTTCTTATCCATTTCTATCTTCAATATTATATAACCCAAAGATAATAAACAACATAAATTAACACTCGAAACGCACAATAGAACTAAAAGGTTCCCGTTGAGTACAACGGACGTAAGGGGTGCTAATATCTTCCCCTTACGTAATCCACTCCCGAACCCGAATATGGTTGCGACGACCATTATTCTATTTCCTACAGGTTTTATCGATATTTTCCTATTCCTTCATTGGGATAAATAAAGTTCAGTGGCGATTCTGTTCGAACACTAATTTTTCCGCGACCATCGCGAGGAATCGTATTTTTCGAGATGCAACAGATGGCGACTCTGCTGGGGAATAGCTCCAAGCACAAGAGACTGAAGCCTAATTTAGTTCAGTTTCTATATTGTGTGTTAATCTTGTTTGTTTATCTGTTATTTTTCTATTCTGCTATTATTATTCTCTCATGATTATTATATTGTGATTTATTGACTATGTCTTATTTGGGGGCCTCTGGTTGGTGATACTTTGTGAGATAGGCTCTCCACCCGAGTATGAGAAAAACCATAAGATTAAGTTGGTGGTTGCATAGTGGGCGCCCGCAAGGAGTCTTCCTTGTTGGGAAGAAACGAATACCCCGCCTAAAGGAGATTCTCTTAAGATATTATTGTCCGACGAGTCTTCGTCACGACGATAGTATTTTCAAGTTGGATCAATGACGCTAGGGCCCTTTTAACCCATTATATCTGGTGGTTATGTAGTATTTACCTGAAAAGTCCCAGACTTATTAGGTTAATACGAAAGCCCCAATCAGATGATATCCCTTGGACGTATTACTATCTTACAGTAATATTTCCAACCTCGATCTATGACTCTGAGAACCTTGTTAGAACCTTGGACTCGAGAGTCGTGTAGTAGAATCCTCATGGAGTTTTCCTTGTTGGGATAATACAAAGACCTCACCTGGACGAGATCTTCTTAAGGATACTATTGTCCGACGAGTCTTCGTCACGGTAATGACGTTCTCAAGAAATATCTGTGACTTTAGGAACCTACCAACTGTAGAGCCTATCCATGGGGTTCCATTAATCAGAGATACCCATCATTTACCCGTTATTCTGATATATCTGAAAACACTTTGAACCTATGATCCTGAACATGTCACTAAAACTCATACACATATCATTGCATCTACAATCGTCATGCATTGCATATCACCTTTCATACAAAGTATATACAAAAAAAACTCATCCACCCTTCGTCCATAGCCTGCAGTTGATTTCCCGATACTCATATCAGACTTGAAGTAGCTCTTGAAAGATCATGGATCCGTTGGAGCAAAGTCATATTGCATTGGGAGGAGATGTGGACTCGATGAAAAATCAGCTAGACCAACTTGTGGAAGCTATGATAGTTTCATAAAAAAAGGAATACATCCTCAACATTGGCAATCATTGGACTGATTTGTTTCTATTTTTGCATTTGTAGTTTCTTTGTTGTTAAAAGCTGCTTGTGCTTTGATGTAGTCAATAACTTGATGCGGGGTTCGCAAGTATACGAACGCGTCAGAGTAATATAAAAGATTGTCGAATCCACAGAGACCAAGTGTCAATCTATCGTTATCTATTGTTATGGTGTTTATCAAAGGCAATCGAAATAGGTGTTTTTGTAGTGTGCAATGAAAAGTAAAGTTTCGGATATAATTAATAAAGACAGGGTCGAATGTAATTCACGTAATCAATTGATAATCTAAGTACTTTCTAATAGAACTACTTATGGGCAATGTTTTCTACTTTGAAAAGAACTAATTTAACAGGAACTGTCGCTTTCGCGTATTCAGAACCGAGTTGTACTCCCTAATCAAACCCTCTTATTGTCACTTATAAAAAGGCGCGCATTGCGTTAGAGTAGTAAACCTATTTTTAAGAAATATAGTGTCTTGACTAAGTTGAAAAGTATTATAACCTGGATTTCTTAACCAAAAGAGGTTCTCACCCAGACTCTAAACTTATAAACGCGTCCGAAAATAATTTTAAAATCTCTTTTCTTCTTAATGTTAAAATATCCTAATGAACTAAACAAAGCGCTTTCGCTGTTTTTGAAATAGTTAAAAAACAATTAAGTTTAAAAAGACGTTGGACGGCTTTCGATCTTACCCAACGGAATTGAAGTGCGGGAAAGCTTAAGTTGAAAGTTAAAATAGCCCTTAAGTGTTTCTACGAACAATTGTACGGATTATCGGTTCAATTATGATCCTTACATTCTAACCTTATAAATTTAGCTAGACATGGTAAAGTAAAAGTGCATTAAAATAAATAAAAGTAGTGCGAGTGCGAGGAAATAAATAAAAGTAAAGCGAGTGCGGGAAATAAATAATTTAAAGCGAGTGCGAGGAAATAAATGAAAGTAAAGAGAGTGCGAGGAAATAAATAAAGTAAAGCGAGTGCGAGAAATAAATAAAGTAAAGCGAGTGCGAGGAAATAAATGAAAGTAAAGCGAGTGCGAGGAAATAAATAAAGTAAAGCGGGTGCGAGAAATAAATAAAGTAAAGCGAGTGCGGGAAAATAAATAAGATAAAGACAAGTAATAAAAACCTGCTCCAATCGGAGGGTTGAATAAATTGCAATGCGGAAATGAAAATGGCGGCAGGATTAACTTCCTTCCAAAGTGCTCCAAACTCGATTACAGACTCTATCACAGACTCAATTACACAATTATGGTAACACTCCAATGCGAAGCGATCACCACTTTATAAAACTGAATATATGCCTAAGTGAAACAAAGTTGCTCTGAGTTTGCCTCTGCTCTAAGTTTGGATCTCGTCTGCTCTAAGTTTGGATGATTGTAAAAGTGAATTCGAGTTTCTATTTATAAGCAAGTAAAAAGATGGAAATGACTTGGATGCCCTTCAACTTGAAAATGGGAGGGAAACTGTTTTCCTCTTGTGGCGCCCGCCACAAGGCCATGGCGCCCGCCACAAGGCCAAAGTGAGGCGCCTTAGTGGAGGTAGTGGAGAACGTGGGAGTTGAGGGAAGTTGAGCTTGGACACGTCATGGCAGGGTCTGTGGCGCCCGCCATGGGGTAGGCCATAAGTACAAAATGCTGATTTTTAGGGTTTTTGGCTCTTTTTCGCTCCTTTTCTCGATCGGGGCTCCGATTAAAGTAAAAACCTGAAAACAAAGGAAAACATAGCAATAACACAACAAAATGATAATAAAACAACTAGAATGCATGTGAAATCGGAGTCGAAAATACGGTAAATTTCAGTGTGATCAAACTCTCCCACACTTAAACCTTTGCTTGTCCTCAAGAAAAACATTGAAAAGCTCATAAAAGAAAATTTGTGTAAACGAGTGCTTCAGGTAAAATTTCCAGGTTCAAGTCGGGATGCAGTGATAGGTACTAACTGAGTGAACTAAGGGTATCATGATGACACTAATCCGCAAATACGAACATAAACTTCATTCCTATATTAACCAACCCATATTATCCCACAATACCTAGGCCTGCCTCTTCATCTCTTTTTATGTCCTTTTCATTCAGGCGCAATCACATTAAGCCCGTTATTCGTACATGCTTCATAGTAGAGTGGCATGTTAGTGATTATGATCAGAGCATGGGGTTTCTGGCACATAAATATGTGTAAACCCTTTTATTGGACCCAACTGTAGTTGTGGGGGATCAAATCGTAATCCGCCCTACCGAGTTCAGTGCCAGATACCTCTGAACCAACTGACAATGGGTACTGCTTTTCTTTTTATTTTTCTTTTTCTTTTTGTAGCAATTTTTTACAATTCTTTGGTTTAACTGACTTGGTGAGGGTCACCTATATCGGAGTTGCCTTTTTGCTTTCTTTTATTTTTTTGTTTTTCTGGATCATTCACTTATTTGCATCGGTCCCCTACGTAGAGGATGCGTAGCCGGAGCTGACTGCTGAGATAAACTACTGAGGACTTAGACGGAAATGATGATTAAGGCCATGGTATATGGGGTTTCGGGAATGATTCCTATATTTACGAAGCTTATGGTGCTAAAACAGATACTGATGTTTCGCAAAGTTCTCCCAAGTCACCGCATCCTTACTCAAAACATGTCCTTAAAACCTGAAAACTTTCGAAATAACACTTTTTTCTTTTGCAAAAATTTTTGGTGGGGCTAAAGGTATGGGGAGGTAGGATTGTACTAAAGATCTACTATATTTGGTGACTCGTCAGACTCATGCATTATAATAAAAAGAAAAATAAACAACTAAAGGGAAATAACAATAAATAAACTATCTAAAAACAACAAAGAAAAAACGATAAAGGAAAAACGAGAAAAACAATAAAGAAAAGACGATAGAGTCTCCTCCCACACTTAAATCGAACATTGTCCCCAATGTTTCGAAATAAGATAAGGGAAGAGTTACCTGACAACCTATTGCTGACCACTAGTGCCCTCGCCATCCTGAGGTGGACGACGGGATCGGGTACGACGACGATCTCTCTGAACCACCCTCGCCATCAGAGCATCCTGAGAGGTCCTCACGTCTCGAAGGTGACCTAAAATGGTACCCTGAGTGTTTTCTATGAGAGCAATGTGTTGCTGGTGGTAGTGTTGTTGACGGGCTTGTGAATTGGTAATCGTTTGCAGAGACTGTAGAACAGTGTCATAGGACCTGTATGTCCTTCGCTGCGACTCTTGCATGAAGTTCATGTTATCCGTCATTTGTTGCTGGATGGTAGAGAGTAGGTCGTCACGCCTTTGCTCTCTAGCCATGTGGTCACGCCACATCTCCTCTGTAATATAGAAGCCAGGAGTGGTACTTGCAGAAGAAGAAGATGGTGCGGTGTGTGATGGTGAAGGCTGATGGGGGGACACATGGGGTACGGGAGATCTCTCTCGCCGATCATATTCATCATCAGTGTCTGGTCCCGCCTCATCAGGAATGTTAGGAGGAAGAGGACCTAAAACAGGTGGAGCATCTAAATCGTAGGTCCAATTCCTTTCATCTCGTACGTCTGTACGTCTAGTGCACGGTAAAATAACAGACGGGATGGCTACACCATGAACCATAAGCATATAGCCTCCTTCTCTCCTCGAGCGGCACAATTTCATGTCTCTCAGAAATTTTAGGTTAATTGTGCGAGGAGGTAAGGGGTTTATGGTAGCCATCTCATCGTTCAGGTTAAGCGCCCAAGCAATAGATGTAATCAGTCCACCAAAAGAAATCGGTCCCGCTTTATTCAAAGTTAAAATCATATGAGCAAGCATGAACAGGACCGAATTAATACGTATATTTGTGAGGCTTCCTTGTAAAAATAGAAGCTCTCTAGCATTAACCTTATTTGGATTCTCCCGGCCAAAAATAGTGCATGCCAACAGATATCTAAAAACTCTGATGGCCGGGTTATGGATAGTTGAGGCAAGAACTCCTTCAAAAGAGTTTATGGAAGTGTTTGATAAACGCTCCCAGAAGGAAAATACCTCAACAGACCATTCGGAATCCAAAGGGGCCTCACAAATAGCACCTTCCCCGTGAGGGATCCCTAACAAGCTGGCTAGTTCGTCGGTACTGAATTGGTATTCAACAGCAAACATTCTAAATTTGACAGTACCAACTGTGCTAGCAGTGTTAGGGTTGACAATATAAATTAGGGAACTCAAAAATTCAATTGTCAACCGCTCATAGGTAGGTTCTTTATTGGAAAATAAATTATGCAAACCTAAATTATCTAATAAATGAAATATGCTATGATAGATACCTAAAGTGTAGAGACAGTTTTCGTCAACATACCTTGTCGGGAGAATTTCCCGATTTTGCAACCGTTCAATGATTTTTCTTTGTCGATCCCCGGTTTCCCTCCTCGAAGAATGAATCCGTTAAACTCCATTTGAAAGTCCTTGAGAATTTGGTGAAGAAGATGAAGTGGTTTGGGAAAAGGTTGGATTTTTACAAAATCCGACGGATGAAATCGAAAATGGAAATTGGAATAATGATTTGTGTGGTGTGGTGGTTAGAAAAGTATGAGCTTTTTGTGGGTTCAAGGATGTTTTTCCAAGGTGAAAAAATGGGTTTGGAAGGTTGTAAGTTGCAAAAATGGTGAAGAAAGGGGTTCTGCCCCGACCTTTTATAGACGCTGTGGCGGGTGCCACAGGGTCTATGGCGGGCGCCACAGGGTCTATGGCGGGCGCCACAAGGCAAAATCTGGCTGGGCCAGATTTTGGTTCTTTGGTTTGGGCATCTCTTGTCTTTTGGCTTTGAGGGGTCTGGATAGCATTTGTCTTGTGATTCTCCTAGTATCTTTGACTTGCATAATTTTATAAAAGTAAAAACAAAAATAAAAGTGAAACTGAAACAAAAACAAAAAATTAAATATAAATAAATAAATAACTGAAAAATTAAAATGCAAATAAAATAAACATAAAACATATATAGATAAAAATAGAAATACTAATGTATAGTAGTAGTTTATATAATATTCCAAATGCGATAATATAAAATGAGTTATATAAATACGAGAAAAATAAAATAAAATAAAAGAGCGATAAAACAAGATGGAATGGTGAGATCATATAGTAGGGGTGTCATCTTCCTGAGTGGATCCACGAAGCGTGGCGATTTCCTGCTTGAGCTCCGCGATCTCCTGATATAGACAGTCGACTTCAGTAGCATGGGTGAGATCAAACACTCCCATCTGTAAAGTGAGGTCAGCCACCTCCTGTCTAAGCTCTGCGATCTCTCTACGACACTTAGCAATCTGAGTGCGGATGTCGGGTGTCTGCAATGAAAGATTATTAGAGAAAACAGTGATTCTGGGAGATGGTGGTGTAGGCGTGTATTCAACAATGGGTGGTGATCTTGGTTCCTCAACGATTTCTCCCTGGCCCTCAAGAGCATAACTCCAATTCGTTGGATCATGCACACTGGTCATCATAGGATCTAGAAGTGTGAAGTAATGGATAGCCTCGCTGTCGACTAGCAATCGGAACTGACTTGGGTGGAAAGAGGCTCTCCTCATCAACCCTCTGGTCAAACAGAAGTCGATGTCCATGGTAGTGTGCCCGCAGTAGGTCCGAAGATGTAACATCTTGCGAGACATACCTAAAGCGACAGCAATCTGCGTGATGATTCCACCAACATGGATGACTCCTTCGGTGGATCTGGAGATACCGCTGAGACTGTATAATAAAAAGTTCCCACATGCTACTGGGCGAGACTGGGATGCACAAAATAATAGGAAGATCTCCTCTTCACTCAGTAGTGTCTCTGCATCCGGCTTTCCCAGGAAGGAATATGCTAATATCATCTGAAAGTATCTGAAGGCTAGGTTATGTATGACATGAGACAGCTGCGTAGATGGATCTTGGCTTCCGCCACCCGATATATCACTCCAAAACTTCTCCACCTCCTTACCCAGAAAATATCCGATAGGTGTCTCCGGGATAGCATCAGGAGTGGTCTGGAAACCCAATAAGTCGCCGAACTCTTTCTGGCTGAAGGAATACTCAACTCCGAAAAGCCTGAAAGCAGCATACCCATCTGGTCCAGAATATGGGTCATAGTCGAATGAACTCAGGAACTCCAAAGTCAGGTTCCCATTTGTGTTACTCAAGTCATCAGCAAACTCGTCCCAGTGAAGCTGGTGGCTAAGGAATCAAATACTCGGCTCGATACCCAGTGCCTCCATACAGTGCTGATCAGGATAACGTGTGGGTGCCATAGGGCGCTGATACAAAGCAATGTAGCGATCCCTCTGAGCATTATCTCTATAGGCCACGTGCATGTCATCAAAATCCTGCATCCTGTAAAAATTAAGAAAGTGATCCTTAAAACACAAACCATTCAAATCGTAGTCTCAATGCAAAATATGATAAAATAAAATAAAATAAATAAATGCAAAAAAGTAAAATGAAAGAAAAACCATGGGTTGCCTCCCATGCAGCGCTTGTTTAACGTCATTAGCTTGACGATTAGAATTTATACACCTGTAGTAGTAGGAATTGGTGGATCAATTAGGATGTGGCTTGAGTAGTATGCTGGAATGTCTCCTCCTTCGTAGAGCTTCAGTCTTTGTCCATTTACAATGAATGGGCTACAGGTTTGGTTCTTGATTTCTACGGCTCCGGATCTCAGAATCTTGGATACTTCGAAAGGACCAGTTCATCTTGAACGTAGCTTTCCAGGGAAGAGTCGTAACCTAGTGTTAAAAAGGAGAACAGGATCGCCTACATTAAAGTTTTTCTTTACTATTCTTTTGTCGTGATAGGCTTTTGTCCTCTCTTTATATATTTTTGCATTCTCGTAGGTAGATTGCCTAAGTTCTTCTAGTTTATGAATGTCTAGGGTACGCTTTTCTCCAACGGCTAAGTAGTCTAAATTCAAAGTTTTAATGGCCCAATAGGCCTTATGCTCTAATTCGAACGGTAAGTGACAGGATTTTCCATAAACTAGTTGATAAGGAGTAGTTCCTATAGGGGTTTTGAAAGCGGTTCTATAGGCCCATAATGCTTCTTGAAGCTTCTGAGACCAGTCTCTCCTAGAAATAGAAACGGTTTTCTCTAGGATTTGTTTTATCTCCATATTGGATACTTCTACTTGGCCACTAGTTTGTGGGTGGTATGGTGTTGCTACTCTATGCCTAACTCCATATTTTCTTAAAAGTTTGTCAAATATTCTTGATATAAAGTGTGATCCTCCATCGCTTATGACTAAACGTGGTGTTCCAAATCTAGGGAATATATAGTTTTTAAATAGTTTGATTACTACCCTAGTGTCGTTTATGGGTGCAGCTATAGCTTCAATCCACTTAGACACATAGTCTACAACTACTAAGATATACCTATTTCCTAAGGATGGTGGAAAAGGTCCCATGAAATCTATACCCCATACGTCAAAGAGTTCTACTTCCTGAATGTTTCTTAGAGGCATTTCATCACGTCTTGAAATGTTTCCAGTGCGTTGGCATCTATTGTAACACCCTTCTAAAATACCCCCAATAATTAATTAAAACAACCAAACATAAATCAGAGTAGATATGCAATTTAAGGGTGTCACACTTGACACTTCACACCATTCACCAAAATAGTTTATCATGCTCATTTATTAATCAAAATAAAACATTGCACAATTCGCACCGGATATGCAATTAACAACATGCAAAACATGTAACACATTACATGTATAGTTGTTCAACAACCAAAATGAAAACAAGGTAAAACATCCCGTCCCGATGTTACATCTACCAGAGCATGACCCACTAAGGAACTACACTAGACTCCAAGGACTAGCTTCTACTCAATCACTGCTCGTTACCTGAAACATAGTCGTAAGGGTGAGTTCCTCAATCGATATAATAAGCATTATAAAATACCATGTAATGCTAAGTAATTTAACACATTCATTCACCCTAATCATATCACACATTCAGTAACGGCAACATCAACTCATACTCAACATAAACATCAAAACACACGTATAATATTGGAACACATCCATTCATATTATACACAATACATACATTATGCAATGAGACTCCATGCATGCGGTACCGACTATTCGTGAACATATAGTTCAACCTCACCGATCAAATCCAGGTACGGCTACCAAGCTCACTAGTCCCACTCATTTGAGACCTAGTGACTCACTCACTAATTCCTCACCATGGGAATTAGCTACCACCCCAAGGGCTATGCTATGCACGCTAATCACCTAGCATGCAAACATCAACAACAATCCACAATAACTCACTCACTAATTCCTCACCATGGGAATTAGCTACCACCATAAAGGCCACAATATGCAAGCAAAATACTTAGTCATGCAAACATCAACAATCATCCACAATGGACATATGCTCACACTCTAAGCCATAAACAGTCCATTCACAATTGCATACATAATAGATATACCCACAGCATCATGCATACAATCATACATCATCAACATATTTATCACATAATCATATCATGTCATGCCACATAATCAATCACAGTATTAACACACTCTACTAATACCTATACAGCTCAAAACAACGGGAAAATGATCCCTCCTATATCATACACCAATATAGGCAAATCCTCAATTGTACACAACAATTAAATATCACTTTTTCATTTTTCAAACAGTGTTAACCGGTTAACGCCCTGGGTTAACCGGTTAACGCAACACAGAACACGCTTCCTGGCACATTTTAACAGTGTTAACCGGTTAACACCCTGGGTTAACCGGTTAACGCAAGACAGACAGCAATATTTCACAATTCATAACAGTGTTAACCGGTTAACACCCTGGGTTAACCGGTTAACGCAAGACAGAAAGTTGTTCCTGCGCTAACACGAAGCAGAATGCAGAATTCTCCGCATTTTCCGCCGTTGGAGGACTTCCGGACCTCCGATTTCAATTCCGTAAAAAGCTACACGTTCGGAAAATCACAACTCACCCAAAGACAGATTCAATTACAGCTTTAACCTAACTTATTCATCACAATTTTTCAGCATTCAACATCCCAATTAGGGTCAAATCAATGGCTTATTACTACCCATCACATGTTAACCCATAATACCCATTAAACGACGATAAACCCCCCTTACCTGAGTTAATCCGGCAATTGATTCTTCGACCTTCAACAATCGTGAATCCTCCTCTGAGCCCTAGCCTCTTCTTCTCCCTTTCTCAGTTCTTCTCTTTTCTCCCAATATTACGTGTTCTCTGTTTTCACGTGAAAACCCTTTTTACCAAATGGGACCTTTATATATATATATTCCAACTTTATATTCCAATAATAAAATCCAATAATATTTCCAATTATTTAATTAAATTAATAAATATACTATTAATTTAAATTAAATAATTAGCCTTATTTCATCGGGGTGTTACAACTCTCCCCCACTAAAAAGAGTTTTCGTCCTCGAAAACATACCTCAAGCGAATAACTCCGGATAAGACTCCTTCATCTGACTCTCAAGTTCCCAAGTCACATTGCCACCTGCTGGTCCTCCCCAAGCTACCTTTACCAAAGCAATCTCTTTATCCCGCAACTGCTTCAACTCTCGATCCTCGATCCTCATAGGTGATGTTTCAACAGTCAGGTTATCTCTCACCTGTACATCATCTACTTGGACTACATGCGACGGATCATGAATGTACCTCCTCAACTGAGACACATGAAAAACCTCATGCAAATTCGCAAGCGACGGCGGTAAAGCGATACGATAGGCTACCTCCCCTATTCTCTCCAAAATCTGATAAGGACCAATAAATCGAGGTGTCAACTTCTTCGACTTCAAAGCTCGACCAACCCCAGTTATCGGAGTAACACGAAGAAACACATGATCTCCCTCTTGAAACTCAAGTGACTTCCTCCTCTTGTCGTGATAACTCTTCTGACGACTCTGAGCAATCCTCATCTTCTCCTGAATCATCTTAATCTTTTCCGTAGTCTGTTGAACAATCTCCGGTCCAACCACAACACTCTCACCGGACTCATACCAACATAAAGGTGTCCGACATCTCCTACCATACAAAGCTTCAAACGGTGCCATACCAATGCTCGAATGAAAACTATTGTTGTAGGTAAACTCAATCAAAGGTAAATAACAATCCCAAACACCTCCCTTTTCCAAAACACAAGCCCTCAAAAGATCCTCCAGTGACTGAATCGTCCTCTCAGTCTGACCATCGGTCTGCGGATGATATGCAGAACTCAATCTCAGCTTAGTTCCCAAAGCCCTCTGCAAACCTTCCCAGAACTTCGATGTAAATCTAGGATCTCTGTCCGAAACAATACTCGACGGAATACCATGCAAACTTACAATTTTCTCAATATACAACTCAGCTAATCTCTCTAACGGATAATCCATTCTGATCGGAATGAAATGAGCCGATTTTGTCAATCTGTCAACAATCACCCAAATAGCTTCAAAATTCTTAATTGTCCTCGATAAACCAGAAACAAAATCCATACTGATACTATCCCACTTCCACTCTGGAATAGCCAACGGTTGCATTAGCCCAGACGGCTTCTGATGCTCAATCTTTGACTTCTGACAAGTCAAACAAGAATAAACAAAACTCGCAATTTCTCTTTTCATTCCCGGCCACCAAAATAACTTTTTCAAATCATGATACATCTTCGTAGCCCCAGGATGAATACTCAGGCCACTACGATGTCCTTCCTCAAGAATACTCTTCTTAAGTTCGGTAACATCCGGAATACACACCCGATTACCAAATTTCAAAACACCATTCTCATCAACTCTGAATTCACCACCTTGACCTTGATTCACTAGAGTCAACTTATCAACCAAAAGCACATCGGATTTCTGACCCTCTCTAATCTCATCCAGAATACCACTCGTTAACTTCAACATTCCCAATTTAACACTATTGCGAGTACTCTCACACACCAAACTCAAGTCTCTAAACTGCTCAATTAAATCCAATTCCTTAACCATTAACATAGACATATGCAATGATTTCCGACTCAATGCATCAGCCACTACGTTTGCTTTACCCGGATGGTAATTCAAACCAAAGTCATAATCCTTCAGAAACTCTAACCATCTCCTCTGTCTCATATTCAGTTCTTTCTGATCAAACAAATACTTTAAACTTTTATGGTCACTGAAAACCTCAAATCTTGACCCGTACAAGTAATGCCTCAATAACTTCAGAACAAATACCATAGCTGCCAACTCTAAATCGTGTGTCGGATAGTTCCTCTCATGAACCTTCAGTTGTCTCGAAGCATAAGCTACAACCTGCTTATTCTGCATCAAAACACCACCCAAACCCAATAATGAAGCATCACAGTAAACCTCAAATGGTTCCGATGGACTCGGTAATATCAAAATAGGAGCAGTAGTTAACCTTCTCTTTAACTCTTGGAAACCTTCTTCACATTTTAAGTCCCAAACAAACGTTTGCCCCTTTCTAGTCAACATCGTCAACGGTAACGCCAACTTAGAAAATCCCTCAATGAATTTCCTATAATAACCTGCAAGTCCAAGAAAACTCCTTATCTCCGAAACTGACTTCGGAGCTTCCCACTCAGATACCGCTTCTATCTTAGAAGGATCAACAGCAACACCACCTCTTGAAACCACATGACCAAGAAAACTAAGCTCTTCTAACCAAAATTCACACTTAGACAGTTTAGCAAATAACTTCTTTTCTCGTAGAACTCCTAAGACCACTCTCCAATGTTCAGCATGCTCTTCTTCAGATTTCGAATACACCAAAATATCGTCAATAAACACCACAACAAACTTGTCTAGGTACGGATGGAAAATCCTATTCATATACTCCATAAATACCCCAGGCGCATTAGTCACACCAAAAGGCATTACAGAATACTCATAATGTCCATACCTTGTTCTGAAAGCAGTCTTCTGAATATCCTCAGTTTTCACACGTATCTGATGATATCGCGATCTCAAATCTATTTTGCTGAACACACTCGCACCAACCAACTGATCCATCAAATCATCAATCCTCGGCAAAGGATACCGATTCTTGATCGTCACTTTATTCAGTTGCCTGTAGTCCACACACAACCTCATAGTACCTTCTTTCTTCTTAACCAATAACACTGGTGCACCCCACGGTGACACACTCGGACGAATAAATTTCTTATCCAACTGACTTTTCAATTCAGTTAACTCAACAGCAGACATACGGTACGGAGCCATCGACACCGACCTAGTACCAGGTACCAAATCAATCGTGAACTCAACTTCACGCTCTGGCAGTAATTCATTCACTTCCTCTGGAAACACATCAGGAAAATCACACACCACGGCTAGATCGCAATTCACCAGTTTATCTTTAACCTCCAAAGTCGCTAACAGCATAAACAACTCTGCCCCATCAGCTACTGCCTCATTCACCTGCCTTACTGATAGAAACAAACTCTTTCCTTCCTCAATCTCAGGAAAGATCACAGTCTTATCAAAACAGTTGATATAAACTCGGTTAAACACCAACCAGTTCATACCCAGGATAACATCAAGCTGCACTAGTGGGAGACACACAAGGTCCATCCCAAAGTCTCTACTAAAAATACTCAAAGGGCAATTCAAACAAACTGAAGTAGTAGTCACTGAACCCTTCGCAGGAGTATCAATCACCATACTTCCATGCATCTCAGATATCTCTAATTTAAGTTTCACAGCACAATCCAAAGATATAAAGGAATGAGTCGCACCTGTGTCAATAATAGCTACAAGAGGAAAGCCATTAATATAACACGTACCTCGGATCAAACGATCATCTGCAGAAGTCTCAGAACCCGATAAAGCAAAGACCTTGCCTCCCGACTGGTTCTCTTTCTTCGGCTTAGGACACTGTGGGCTAATATGACCCACCTCTCCACAGTTGAAACAAGTCATAGTCTTTAACCGGCACTCTGCAGCCAAGTGACCACCTTTTCCACACTTGAAACACTTCTTATCATTACTGGTACACTCATGGAAACGATGTCCAGCCTGACCACATCTGTAACACTTAGCAGGGGCACTGGAGTCTCCCCCACTAGGTCTCTTCATCCCACTCTGTCTCTGGAAACCTTTGCCAGCTGCATACGGTTTCCCACGATCATTCTGATTCTTGCCTTTTCTATCAACCCTCTGCTGATAGCTCTCCGCTCTGGCCTTGGTATCCTGTTCAAAAATCCTGCAACAGTCGACCAAGTCAGAAAACACTCTAATCCGCTGATACCCAATAGCCTGCTTGATCTCGGGACGTAACCCGTTCTCAAACTTCACACATTTTGAAAATTCCCCAGTAGCCTCATCATAGGGAGTGTAATACTTCGACAGCTCTGTGAACTTAGCAGCATACTCAGTAACAGACCGGTTGCCCTGCTTCAATTCTAAGAACTCTATCTCTTTCTTTCCTCTGACATCCTCTGGAAAGTACTTCCTCAGGAATCTCTCTCTGAACACCGCCCAAGTGATCTCAGCACTCCCAGCAGCTTCCAACTCAGTGCGGGAAGCAACCCACCAATCATCTGCTTCCTCTGACAGCATATGCGTACCGAACCTGACCTTCTGGTTATCGGCACACTCAGTCACTCGGAAGATCCTCTCGATCTCCTTCAACCACTTCTGAGCACCATCTGGATCGTATGCTCCCTTGAACATTGGAGGATTGTTCTTCTGGAACTCACTCAGTTGACGAGCAGCTCCCATTCCCACAACATTCGGATTTCCTCCAAGTACTCCAGCTAGCATACCCAGAGCCTCAGCAATCGCAGCATCGTCTCTACCTCTTCCAGCCATCTCTATTCTGAAAACCCAATCAAGCTAAAACAATAAGTACTGATAGGGTTACACAACACCTATCCCGTACAGGGGAAACAGAATAATTACGACTCGACTCGACCGACTATGCTCTGATACCACTAATGTAACACCCTTCTAAAATACCCCCAATAATTAATTAAAACAACCAAACATAAATCAGAGTAGATATGCAATTTAAGGGTGTCACACTTGACACTTCACACCATTCACCAAAATAGTTTATCATGCTCATTTATTAATCAAAATAAAACATTGCACAATTCGCACCGGATATGCAATTAACAACATGCAAAACATGTAACACCTTACATGTATAGTTGTTCAACAACCAAAATGAAAACAAGGTAAAACATCCTGTCCCGATGTTACATCTACCAGAGCATGACCCACTAAGGAACTACACTAGACTCCAAGGACTAGCTTCTACTCAATCACTGCTCGTTACCTGAAACATAGTCGTAAGGGTGAGTTCCTCAATCGATATAATAAGCATTATAAAATACCATGTAATGCTAAGTAATTTAACACATTCATTCACCCTAATCATATCACACATTCAGTAACGGCAACATCAACTCATACTCAACATAAACATCAAAACACACGTATAATATTGGAACACATCCATTCATATTATACATAATACATACATTATGCAATGAGACTCCATGCATGCGGTACCGACTATTCGTGAACATATAGTTCAACCTCACCGATCAAATCCAGATACGGCTACCAAGCTCACTAGTCCCACTCATTTGAGACCTAGTGACTCACTCACTAATTCCTCACCATGGGAATTAGCTACCACCCCAAGGGCTATGCTATGCACGCTAATCACCTAGCATGCAAACATCAACAACAATCCACAATAACTCACTCACTAATTCCTCACCATTGGAGTTAGCTACCACTATAAAGGCCACAATATGCAAGCTAAATCACTTAGTCATGCAAACATCAACAATCATCCACAATGGACATATGCTCACACTCTAAGCCATAAACAGTCCATTCACAATTGCATACATAATAGATATACCCACAGCATCATGCATACAATCATACATCATCAACATATTTATCACATAATCATATCATGTCATGCCACATAATCAATCACAGTATTAGCACACTCTACTAATACCTATACAGCTCAAAACAACGGGAAAATGATCCCTCCTATATCATACACCAATATAGGCAAATCCTCAATTGTACACAACAATTAAATATCACTTTTTCATTTTTCAAACAGTGTTAACCGATTAACGCCCTGGGTTAACCGGTTAACGCAACACAGAACACGCTTCCTGGCACATTTTAACAGTGTTAACCGGTTAACACCCTGGGTTAACCGGTTAACGCAAGACAGACAGCAATATTTCACAATTCATAACAGTGTTAACTGGTTAACACCCTGGGTTAACCGGTTAACGCAAGACAGAAAGCTGTTCCTGCGCTAACACGAAGCAGAATGCAGAATTCTCCGCATTTTCCGCCGTTGGAGGACTTCCGGACCTCCGATTTCAATTCCGTAAAAAGCTACACGTTCGGAAAATCACAACTCACCCAAAGACAGATTCAATTACAGCTTTAACCTAACTTATTCATCACAATTTTTCAGCATTCAACATCCCAATTAGGGTCAAATCAATGGCTTATTACTACCCATCACATGTTAACCCATAATACCCATTAAACGACGATAAACCCCCCTTACCTGAGTTAATCCGGCAATTGATTCTTCGACCTTCAACAATCGTGAATCCTCCTCTGAGCCCTAGCCTCTTCTTCTCCCTTTCTCAGTTCTTCTTTTTTCTCCCAATATTACGTGTTCTCTGTTTTCACGTGAAAACCCTTTTTACCAAATGGGACCTTTATATATATATTCCAACTTTATATTCCAATAATAAAATCCAATAATATTTCCAATTATTTAATTAAATTAATAAATATACTATTAATTTAAATTAAATAATTAGCCTTATTTCATCGGGGTGTTACATCTATCACATTTGACAATGCAAGCATAGACATCACGCCACATGTAGGCCAGAATAGGCCAGCTTGAAGAATCTTGGCGTATGTCTTAGAGGTGCTCGCATGTCCACCATAAGGTGCAGAATGACAATGCTCGATAATACTATTTACCTCTTCTTTTGGAACGTGACGGCGAAAAATGCCATCTTTACCCCTTTTGAAAAGGAGCGGTTCGTCCAATAGAAGTTTCTCACATCGTGGAAGAATTTCTTCTTGCGGTGGTAGTCAAGATCAGGGGGTACTATATCAGCAGCTAGGTAATTAACGAAGTCTGCATACCAGGGTACGTTACTTATTGCTAAGGAATTTTGAGGGTGCTCATAAGGATCTAGGTTATTGTCTTCAATGGTTTCTACTCTAGCTACCAGTCTATCATAGGCGAAATCATCATTTATGGGTACTAGTTCTGGTCTTAGATGTTCTAGCCTAGAAAGGTGATCGGCTACTACATTTTCAGTGCCTTTTTTTATCTCTTATGTCTAAATCAAACTCTTGTAGTAATAGAATCCATCGGAGTAACCTGGGCTTGGCATCTTTTTTACTTAATAGGTAACGAATGGCAGCATGATCGGTGTAAACAATAATTTTTGCTCCTACAAGATAAGATCTAAATTTGTCTATAGCGAAAACTACAGCGAGTAATTCTTTTTCAGTTGTTGCGTAGTTAAGTTGGGCAGCATCTAGGGTTCTACTGGCATAATAAATGGCATGTAATTTTTTATCTTTCCTTTGTCCTAGAACGGCTCCAACTGTGTAATCACTAGCATCGCACATTATCTCAAGAGGTTCAGACCAATCAGGTGGTTTCATAATGGGTGCCGATACTAATGCTTGCTTTAAAAGATTAAATGAGTCATTACATTTTTCATCGAAAATGAATTCAGCATCTTTCATTAAAAGTCCGGTAAAAGGTTTAGTTATTTCAGAGAAGTCCTTAATGAAACGCCGGTAGCATCCAACGTGTCCAAGAAAGCTTCAGACTTCTCTGATGGTTTTTGGGGGTTTTAGGTTTTCTATAACTTCTATTTTAGCTTTATCTACCTCTATACCTTTTTCGGAAACTATATGTCGTAAAACTATTCCTTCGGTCACCATGAAATGACATTTTTCCCAGTTTAGCATGAGGTTCACCTCCACGCATCTCTACAGGATTTTCTCAAGGTTAGCAAGACAATTGTGGAAATCAAATCCGCAAACTGAGAAATCATCCATAAACACTTCCATGATACCATCTAGGTAATCTGCGAAGATTGACATCATGCAACGTTGGAAAGTAGCTGGGGCGTTACAGAGGCCGAATGGCATTCGTCTGTAGGCAAAAGTTTCATAAGGGCATGTAAAGGTAGTTTTTTATTGATCTTCGGGGTGGATAGGTATTTGGAAGAATCCAGAGTATCCATCTAGATAGCAGAAGTAAGATTGTCTGGCTAGACGCTCCAACATCTGGTCTATAAATGGTAAAGGGAAATGGTCATTCCTAGTTGCTTTATTTAATTTTCTATAATCTATACACATCCGCCATCCTCCTTCTAAACGTTTTGCTACATGTTCGCCTTTATCGTTTTGCACGACTGTGATGCCTCCCTTTTTAGGTACTACATGCACAGGGCTCACCCACTTATTATCCGAGATCTGGTAGATTATACCTGCCTCAAGTAACTTAAGAACTTCCTTTTTAACAACATCACTCATTATAGGGTTTATTATTCTCTGATGTTCCCTAGAGGGTTTTGAATCTTCTTCGAGTGAAATCCGATGCATGCATACGGATGGACTTATACCTTTCAGGTCAGAGATATTATATCCTAAGGCTGAGGGATATCTTCGTAAAACGTCTAAAAGTTGGTTCGTTTCCTTTTGGCTCAAGGTAGCACTAACTATAACTGGACGGTTCATCTTTTCATCGAGGAACTCATATCTCAGGTTCTTATGCAGTTCCTTGAGTTCTAAGGTTGGTTTCTTAGGGCATGGCATAGGATCTGGGGTAAGGGATAAACATTAGTAAAGGTTATCATCGATGTAGGGTTTCTTAAAGTCATCATCTTCCCTTATGAGAGTTGATGGTAACGTAATTTTTTTTATAATTTCTTTTTGTTCTAATTCTATAACACATTCATCAATGATATCTAAGGCATAACACGAGTCTCCCATCACAGGTGCCATAAGAAATTTCGAAAGTATAAATTCTATTTTCTCGTCACTTACCTAAATGTCAACTTTCCTTTCTTGACATCTATTATGGCTCCTGCAGTCGATAAGAATGGTCTACCTAGAAGGATTGGTATATCATGGTCCTCTTTGATGTCCATGACAACAAAATCAGTAGGGATAAACAACTGACCTATCCTAACAGGGACATCTTCTAAAATTCCTATCGGATATTTAACAGATCTATCGGCTAACTGAAGTGACATCTTAGTGGGTTGTAATTCTCCTAAGTTTAACCTCTCACAAACTGCTAAAGGCATTAGGCTCACACTAGCTCCTAAGTCTAGAAAAGCTTTTTCGATGACATGATTACCCAAAAGGCAAGGAATGGAGAAATTTCCAGGATCTTTATCTTTCTTTGCTAATTTGTCCTCGGAAATAGCATTACATTCCAAAGGCTTCGGATCGTCAAGTCTACGTTTGTTGGTAAGGATGTCTTTGAGAAACTTTGCATAGGAAGGTATTTGGGTGATGGCTTCTGTGAAAGGGATTTCTACATGAAGTTTTTCTATAACTTTAATAAATTTTTGATACTGTTTATTGATCTGGGTTTGTTTGAGTCTTTGTGGATATGGTATAGGTGGTTTATATGGCGGGGGTGGTACGTAAGTTTTATCTTTAGGTTCTTCTCCTTTATCTCGACCTTCTTGGTTTTCAGATTCCTCTGGTTCCTTTACTTCGTCCGTGGGTTTGGTACATTCCTTAGAAGTTTCGGGTTCACTCAATCTAGGGTTTGGTGGCTCATCATAAGCGCTCCCACTTTGTAGGGTAATGGCATTGGATTGTCCTCTCGGATTTTGTTGAGGTTGTCCAGGGAATTGTCCTCCAGGTGTAGTCTGAGGGGCTTGGTTTTAAGCTACCTGAGAGATCTGGGTTTCAAGCATCTTGGTATGAGTAACTATTTGGTCAACCTTGGTTCCTAACTGAGTAATCAATTCGTTAACATGAATGTTTTGGTTCATGAACTCCTTGTTTTGTTGGGTTTGAGCGGTGATAAAATTTTCCATAATTTTCTCAAGGCTCAGCTTTGGTGGCACAAGTTGCATAGGTTGATTTGATCTAGGGGCTTGATAACTAGGTCTCGGAGGTGCATTATTTTGAATAGGGTTATTGTTTTTATAGGAGAAGTTCGGGTGATTCCTCCATCCAGGGTTATAGGTATTCGAATATGGGTTCCCTTGGGTGTAGTTCACTTGCTCAGAGTGGGTTTCGTTTAATAGACTGCATTCTGCAGATTGTGTCCTTGGGTTCCACATATCTCACAATCCGACGAAACTGCGGCTACAGTATTCGGGTTTATGCACATATGCTCGACCTTAAGGGCTAATGCGTCCATTTTAGCTTGCATCATGTCTATAGAGCTTAGTTCATGCACTCCTCCTTGGGCTTCCTTCTTCTCCACTGTCGCTCGTTCGACTCCCCATGATTGATGGTTTTGAGCCATATCTTCGATGAGGGCACTAGCTTCAGGATAAGGTTTGTTCATCAGAGCACCGCCTGCGGCAGCGTCGATGGTCATCTTTGTGTTGTAATGAAGTCCATTATAGAAGGTTTGGATGATTAACCAATTTTCTAAACCATGATGTGGGCATGCTCGTAACAACTCTTTATATCTCTCCCAAGCTTCGAACAGTGATTCTCCTTGGTTTTGGGTAAATCTAGTTATATGGTTTTGAAGAACGACGGTTTTACTCGGGGGGAAATATCTAACAAGGAATACTCTTCTAAGGTTATCCCAAGTCGTAATGGAATTGGGTGGAAGGGAATCTAACCATGATAGAGCTTTGTCTCTGAGGGAAAAAGGAAATAATTATAAACGTATTGCCTCAGGAGAAGCTCCATTGGTTTTAAAAGTGTCTGCTAATTGAAGAAATATTTTTAAATGTTGGTTTGGGTTCTCAGTAGCGAGACCCGCGAATTGTCTCTGTTGCACTAGTTGCAACAGGGATGGTTTAAGTTCAAAATTATTAGCTGGTATGATTAGGTTTACTATACTAGAACTAGGTTCTTCATTAGATGGTTGAGCGAAATCTTTAAGAGGTCTTTGGTTTTGATCTTCGGCCATAGCTCTCTTAATTCTATGAAAGAATAAACGTGCGCGAGCGTAACGTTCAGGTTCCGCCAGAGGGTATACTAAGCTTAAACTTCCGGTGCTGCAAGTTCTTCGCATTGACCGGCAGGAAATAGCCTAAGTCTAAACGATATAACAATAGGAAAATGAAATTTGACGAAATTGGTCCCCGACAATGGCGCCAAAAACTTGATGCGGTCAATAACTTGATACGGGGTTCGCAAGTATACGAATGCATCAAAGTAATATAAAAGATTGTTGAATCGACAGAGACCAAGTGTCAATCTATCGTTATCTATTGTTATGGTGTTTATCAAAGGCAATTGAAATAGGTGTTTTTGTAGTGTACAATGAAAAGTAAAGTTTCGGATATAATTAATAAAGACAGGGTCGAATGTAATTCACGTAATCAATTGATAATCCAAGTACTTGCTAATAGAACTACTTATGGGCAATGTTTTCTACTTTGAAAAGAACTAATTTAACAGGAACTGTCGCTTTCGCGTATTCAGAACCGAGTTGTACTCCCTAATCAAACCCTCTTATTGTCACTTATAAAAAGGCGCGCATTGCGTTAGAGTAGTAAACTTATTTTTAAGAAATATAGTGTCTTGACTAAGTTGAAAAGTATTATAACCTGGATTTCTTAACCAAAAGAGGTTCTCACCCAGACTCTAAACTTATAAACACGTCCGAAAATAATTTTAAAATCTCTTTTCTTCTTAATGTTAAAATCTCCTAATGAACTAAACAAAGCGCTTTCGCTGTTTTTGAAATAGTTAAAAAACAATTAAGTTTAAAAAGACGTTGGACGGCTTTCGATCTTACCCAACGGAATTGAAGTGCGGGAAAGCTTAAGTTGAAAGTTAAAATAGCCCTTTAAGTGTTTCTACGAACAATTGTACGGATTATCGGTTCAATTATGATCCTTACATTCTAACCTTATAAATTTAGCTAGACATGGTAAAGTAAAAGTGCATTAAAATAAATAAAAGTAGTGCGAGTGCGAGGAAATAAATAAAAGTAAAGCGAGTGCGGGAAATAAATAATTTAAAGCGAGTGCGAGGAAATAAATGAAAGTAAAGAGAGTGCGAGGAAATAAATAAAGTAAAGCGAGTGCGAGAAATAAATAAAGTAAAGCGAGTGCGAGGAAATAAATGAAAGTAAAGCGAGTGCGAGGAAATAAATAAAGTAAAGCGGGTGCGAGAAATAAATAAAGTAAAGCGAGTGCGGGAAAATAAATAAGATAAAGACAAGTAATAAAAACCTGCTCCAATTGGAGGGTTGAATAAATTGCAATGCGGAAATGAAAATGGCGGCAGGATTAACTTCCTTCCAAAGTGCTCCAAACTCGATTACAGACTCTATCACAGGCTCAATTACACAATTGTGGTAACACTCCAATGCGAAGCGATTACCACTTTATAAAACTGAATATATGCCTAAGTGAAACAAAGTTGCTCTGAGTTTGCCTCTGCTCTAAGTTTGGATCTCGTCTGCTCTAAGTTTGGATGATTGTAAAAGTGAATTCGAGTTTCTATTTATAAGCAAGTAAAAAGATGGAAATGACTTGGATGCCCTTCAACTTGAAAATGGGAGGGAAACTGTTTTCCTCTTGTGGCGCCCGCCACAAGGCCATGGCGCCCTCCACAAGGCCAAAGTGAGGCGCCTTAGTGGAGGTAGTGGAGAACGTGGGAGTTGAGGGAAGTTGAGCTTGGACACGTCATGGCAGGGTCTGTGGCGCCCGCCATGGGGTAGGTCATAAGTACAAAATGCTGATTTTTAGGGTTTTTGGCTCTTTTTCGCTCCTTTTCTCGATCGGGGCTCCGATTAAAGTAAAAACCTGAAAACAAAAGAAAACATAGCAATAACACAACAAAATGATAATAAAACAACTAGAATGCATGTGAAATCGGAGTCGAAAATACGGTAAATTTCAGTGTGATCAAACTCTCCCACACTTAAACCTTTGCTTGTCCTCAAGCAAAACATTGAAAAGCTCATAAAAGAAAATTTGTGTAAACGAGTGCTTCAGGTAAAATTTCTAGGTTCAAGTCGGGATGCAGTGATAGGTACTAACTGAGTGAACTAAGGGTATCATGATGACACTAATCCGCAAATACGGACATAAACTTCATTCCTATATTAACCAACCCATATTATCCCACAATACCTAGGCCTGCCTCTTCATCTCTTTTTATGTCCTTTTCATTCAGGCGCAATCACATTAAGCCCGTTATTCGTACATGCTTCATAGTAGAGTGGCATGTTAGTGATTATGATCAGAGCATGGGGTTTCTGGCACATAAATATGTGTAAACCCTTTTATTGGACCCAACTTAAGTCGAACACCCAAGAGGCGACCTAGGCAAAAATTAGGGCAATCCCGATGGACTAAAGCTTCAAAAAGCGGTCCATGCAAAAGTTAGGGATCAAAACAAAAATCAAAAAGAGGTCACGAAAACCCTCAACAGAATAAGACTCAGTGACCACCATATCAAGAATCAAAGGGTCACCAACATCCAGAAAATGAAATAAGGTGACTGCCATTTCAAGAGACCTTGAATCATCATCTTTATCCTTACACCTTCAAAAAAGACGAATGTGTATTAACTGAGCATAGGATTGGAGATCATCGTGAATAATGGGTGGGTTAAAACAAAATTTGAGCCTTACATCCTTTGTTTCAATAACCATGAACCAAGCCACGTTACAACCCTTAAAAGACCTAATTGAAGTAGGGTTTATTCCGAAAGCATACTACAACAAGGTTGCGTAAACTGACTCCTAAAGATTTGTTAATCTTCAACTTCGATGTCATTATTCTCACCGTATCTTTCACACTTTAAACGGCTAAATTAGCATTACATTTGGACTCATGGTCCACTCGTCACATACTATCACATCATTCCAATAATAATTCTTTTCAAAACTTACATGAGTATCGCATTAAAATTACCATTTCTGAACAAACAATTTTAACTGCAAGACAGTACTTGACGTCAGGGAAATTCCAACAATAAGGAACAATTAGAGGAACTTGGACATTCGTTGGTGTTGACCCGAATCAAGACTACCTCACAACCTATGAATCAGGTGCATGCCACCCAAAAAACATCAAGTTGATCATAGGAAGATTTCTCCAAGAATTGGCCAGTCTTAAACAGTCTCCAACATCTGTTAATAAATGTGCAAATCATTTTAAGAATCAGTTGATCCAGAGCAAATAAACTCAGGACTCTATTAACTAGGGGCAGATCACCTAGAGGTTCTATTGGCCAGGGGCAGACCCCTTCAATGTTCAGTTAGGGTGAGTTAAGTCGCTTCAACGCTCATACCGGGGCAAGCTACCTCAAGAGCACAGAAAAGTCAACCACTCCAAGAGTCATTTAACCAAGGATAAATCCTTTCATGGATCAAAATTTTGGGGCAAGCCATCTCCAAATTATGGTACAATTGCTTTCGAAATCCTTTCGAGGTAAACGTCCGCAAAGACCTAACAAACTGGGGCAAGATGAGCCATATAGGAGCAGGTCCTCTCCATGTTTTCAAGCAGTTCAAGCAAAAGCTTTTTCGCAAGTCAGCAAATGCAGAGTTCAAGATGAGTGTCGGGGAATCATGCTACCACCCCATAAAATAACCTTTTGACAGATAGAAGCCTTTCTGCAAATAACCTTCTCTTCCAATACCCGCGCAGGGGCATTTTGGAAACCTTCCAATCATTACATAAATCATCATCATGCATTAGTCATGTCGCTTTGCTCTAGCATAAAACCATGCATATCATATCATTTATCAGGCATAACCCATAACATGAACCTGACATCAAAAAGCCTTGAAACCCAAAATCCGACACCAAAGCCCAGTTCCCGTCTGGCAAACCATTTCCAAAGTCCAATTCTCGTTTGGCAATTTATTTCAAAACCCAGTTCCCGTCTGGAAATTTATTACAAAGTCCAATTCTCGCCTGGAAATTTATTTCAAAGTCCAGCTCCCGTCTGGAAATTTATTTCAAAGCCCAGTTCCCGTCTGGCAACCTTTTTCAAAAGCCCAGTTCCCGTCTGGCAACCTTTTTCAAAAGCCCAGTTCCCGTCTGGCAATTTATTTCAAAACCCAGTTCCTGTCTAGCAATTCATTTCAAAGCCCAGTTCCCGTCTGGAAATTTACTTCCAAAGTCCAATTCTCTTCTGGCGATTTATTTCCAAAGTCCAGTTCTCGTCTGGCGAACTATATCAAAAATCAGTTCTTGCATGACAAATCATTTGCCAAATACCAGTTCTCGTCTGGTAAATTATCTCTTAATACCAGTTCTCGTCTGGTAGGTCACTTATTTCGATACCAGTTCTCGTCTGGTAGTCAATTATTTTCACCAGTTCTCGTCTGGTAGCCTATTTTAAAAAAGTCAGTTCCCGTCTGACAAACAAAAATAAATTCAGTCCCGTCTGACATTTCAATTATTTTCACCAGTTCGTGTCTGGTAACATATCCTTCAAGTGTTGTCCTCATCTGCCAGTTCAATCTCCTTAACCATTTCTCATCTGGCAGTTCCCATTTAAAGTCTAACCTCATTGGAAAGCAAGAATTAAACCCTACAAAAACATCAGATTACCCAGTTGCATTCCCACATGCATCACACGAATCATCCATACATGGTTTTCCTACCAAACAGAAAATTAAAAAAACACAGTCATATCAATCATCAACATACTCATGCATAACACTCCCACAAGATGGGAACTTCAACAAAATAAAAATCATTCGCATTCCTACATGCACAGCCAAATATCCCCAGCAATTGCATACTTGCATGCATCTCATGCATCATCCCATGCATGGTATTCCCACATAAAGTGGAACATCATATAAAAATCAAAAGTAAAATATCAAGATCCAAGGTCATTCATGTGTATCTTGGACATTTCTCATTTCCAAATGAAGTTATTACCCTGCATATGCTCGTGGGATTATTTCTCAGCAAATCATTTTTCAACTTTACGATTAATAATGATATTCCCAGCAATTTTCTTTACAATCATTGCTCCCCAAGCAGAGGTTACCCTAAAAGTCTCTTATGAGCTTTTCCCCTGCAGAGCATTTCTAGTAAATCTCCCTCAAAAGGAGTCTTTTCTTAAAATTCCCCCAACAGACGAATATTCGAGATACTACTTCATTTATCTGAAGAATCTCATTTTTACTGTTTGAGATACTACTTCATCAATATGAAGAGTCTCATTTTGGATATATTTTTTAGAGATACTGCTCTAAGTATCCTCGGAAAGTCTTAGATTCAATTAAGGTATCTTTCCCTTGCTGGAATATCTTAATTCTATCATATAAGATGCTGCTTCGACTCGATACAGAGAATCTCATCTTTACTGTTTGAGATGCTGCTTCATCAATATGAAGAGTCTCATTTCAGATTTTTTTAGAGATACTGCTCTAATATCCTCAGAGAGTCTTAGATTTAATTAAGGTATCTTTCCCTTTCTGGAATATCTTAATTCTATCATATAAGATCCTGCTTTGACTCGACACAGAGAATCTCATCTTTACTGTTTGAGATGCTGCTTCATCAATATGAAGAGTCTCATTTCAGATTTTTTTTAGAGATACTGCTCTAATATCCTCGGAGAGTCTTAGATTCAATTAAGGTATATTTCCCTTGCTGGAATATCTTAATTCTATCATATAAGATGCTGCTTCGACTCGGTACAGAGAATCTCATCTTTACTGTTAGAGATGCTGCTTCATCAATATGAAGAGTCTCATTTCAGATTTTTTTAGAGATACTACTCTAATATCCTCGGAGAGTCTTAGATTTAATTAGGGTATCTTTCCCTTGCTGGAATATCTTAATTCTATCATATAAGATGCTGCTTCGACTCGATACAGAGAATCTTATCTTTATTGTTTGAGATGCTGCTTCATCAATATGAAGAGTCTCATTTCAGAGATTTTTAGAGATACTTCTCTAATATCCTCGGAGAGTCTTAGATTCAATTAAGGTATTTTTCCCTTGCTGGAACATCTTAATTCTATCAGATAAGATGCTGCTTCGACTCGATACAGAGAAACTCATTTTTACTGTTTGAGATGCTGCTTCATCAAAATGAAGAGTCTCATTTCAAATTTTTTTAGAGATACTGCTCTAATATCCTCGGAGAGTCTTAGATTCAATTAAGGTATCTTTCCCTTGCTGGAATATCTTAATTCTATCATATAAGATGCTGTTTCGACTCGATACGGAGAATCTCATTTTTACTGTTGAGATGCTGCTTCATCAATATGAAGAGTCTCATGCCAGACTTTTTATAGATACTGCTCTAGCATCCTGGAAAAGTCTTGAGATTTAGTTGAGGTATCATTCCATTACCGGAATATCTCGATTATGACATCCAAGATACTGTTCTGATGATTCCCAGAGAGTCTTGACTGTTTCATTTTACCTTTTTGATAATTTTTCTTACTGTATTTCTCACTGCATTTTTTTTTTGTATTTCTTCCTTGCATTTCAAAGGACAAAATTCGGGTCTTTTCGTATTTAATTACCTTCCACTACGAATGTATGAAGACTGCTGTCATTCTTACCTTCTGGTTCAGGTTAATTAAATAGGGGCAGCTGTCATACCCCAAATTTGTCCGTCCATATTTAAATTTTCGTAAATCTGATTTCATTTTTAATTTGCATCATACGCACAGCATGACATGCATTTTGTCATGAATAAAACCTAAAATATCATTCAGAATAAATTTATTAAAGATACAGACTAATTGGTTAAATCATTTCTCAAGAACATGTAAAATCAGTGGGTAAAAAGTTTCAGAATTAAAATTACAGACACCAGTATTATTAATCTACAATTCATGTAGTTTAACCTGGTGTGCTCGTTGTATTTTTCAGCAGCTGTTTCAGTTGCGTTTTGACCCGCCTGAGCCTTTTAACCGATGAAAATTTATTTCAGAATTTGAAGAAACGCTGTATTTTTTCAATAAGTATATTTTGCACTGATCATTCTCATGCATCCGATTTAATTTTTCGAGCAAATTTTTGCCTGAATTTTATTCATTTTTAGTCGTTTTAATTTTGTTCTTTCGTCAAAATAGTCAGATTGAATAAATAAAATTTTTCATGTTATTATTTTAATTTTATCAAGGTTATTTAAAAAGTTGTGAATTTTATTTGATTCAATTGACTAAAATTGTTTTAAATCGATTAAGTCATCTAAAAAATGCATTATATACATTTTGATTTATTTAAATAATGTGTGTTTCTTGGTGTGCTTCTTTGATTCAATCTGAATCGTTGATTCAAATTAATCAAGGGTCTAAGTTCACAATCCATGTACATTTTATTATCCAATCAGAATTTAGAAATAAATTGAATAATACTTTAAAAAAATAAAAATAAAAGAAAACTCTCTTCTTCCAACGGTAAAAAAAAATAATATTAAAAAAAGAAAAGAAAACTAATAAAAGCTTCTCTTGAGATCTCTCTCACGGACCACCCATTTTCTTTCTTTGATCTCACCAAAAATGAACATGAAGATGTAAAAATTTGAACAAGTTTATTATTCATGATGAACACCTTCATCCTCCATTTTTAAACACAACATTTCATAAAACTCCACCATATCACTAGAACACATGAACCTATAACAAACGCATTTCCGTCTCCGGCTAATGAAACAACCTCCACCATTACCACTCCGCCGTACCACCGATCTTCAGCCGCGAATCCAAACCACGTCTACCACACCATGACAAAACCACCGGCGAAACTCTCACAAACCTCACGCCGACACTCCAAAATGCAAAGCCGTCACACCTCACAAAACCCCAACACACGCCTCACCGTGTCCACCACCGTAAAACTACCCAACCACCCTCAACTGCCGCGATCTAAAGCCGGCGAGCCTTAAATCTCTTTTCACCGTTGTACTTCTTGTTCCGTCGACAACTCAGAACCACCTCCGATTCCGATCCACTGCTCATCCCTCTCTATTTACGGTTATTACTACAACAACATTCACGAACACACTGTCCACAAGACTCGGTCCGATTTCTACAGCCACGAAATCATGCATTGTCATGTCGGCGATGTTGACGGCGAGGTTTCAATCGTGCGCACAGCTTGTTATTCTGCTGTTATTGTGATTTTGATGCAAGGTCCTTTTTGAAACGGTTCTGGCTCATTGGATTTGGTCTTTTGGAACGTCTTAGAGACTTTGATTCGAAGAACCACCGCGTACTAATTCAAACTCGCACAACAACTTTGACGGAGCAGCCATAAAACCTTGATAGAGACTACCCAGTAGCAGGTTCAACACGACGACACGACGGTAACTATTCGAAACAAACTATTTCGTTGTTGTAGTCTAACCATGGGCTCGAGTATGTTATGATCTGTGTATTAAACCGCAAATTGCAAAAGCATGCTGAATGTGTTTGTTTGTTTAGTTAGTTTTGGTTACAAGTAATTCAAAATTGTTGTTAATCGTTTAAGAAATTCAGGTCCTGTTAATAATTTGCGATTTGGTGCGTGTATAGTTCGTTTACGAAATTCCATTTGGTTAAGCTATGTTGGTACCAGGATTTGGTTTGTGTTGATGATGCATCGTTGAAACGCACGGTGGTGGATGTCCTCCTAACGTTCCTGTAACTTCTTCTCTGGTTGTTTATTCTTTCCATATACAATACATCTCTTACTTTCGATGGCTCCCTTTTGATTAATGGTTTTGCTTTTGTTTATCTTTGAATTGTGGCAATATTATTCATCAGTTGTTTGTTGTAATGTGTAGTTAGTTCAAAGATGGAAATAATGTGCATATAGATTACAAATAGGCAATTGAAATTTAAGTAGCTTGCTGTATTGGAAATGATTAATCAATTTAGAACCTTCCTCATAGTGTAATGACACACCGTAAACATACCCCTGTCGGTACCTTGGTTTGTTTGGCCATTATTGAAGAATGCTAGACCTTACATTTCTACTTTAGTGGAATGTTTAATTTTGGTAGACTTGAGAGATATTTATATTTCTCTACCAGTACCTTTAATGTGCTATCTATTTGTCTTATTTTTCAGTAATCAAATCTACCTATGTTAATGGTTGGAAAAAATGCATTTGTGGGTTTATTATTTGTATGCTTTTCTATATTGTACATGCCTTACATACTAATATGCACACCTTGTCCAAATTATTTATTTATTTTTTTCTTTTCTTTCTTTGTAAACAATTCATAAATATTATAATTGGATTTTCATTACATTTTAAATTGGATTTCAACCAGTGGATTCAACCTACATGTCGTTATGCCGCTAAGGTTTCTATAAATTAATTGTACATTTTCACCGCGTTACGATCTCGCGTATGACACAAATCATATTGTCATTTCTCTCTTGTAGCGGGGTATTCGTTACCATTAGAGATATTGACTAAATCCAAGGTAAACCATACAAGTCGAGTCGCCACCGCACTTCTATTTATCCAAAGGAATGGTTAGAAAGCGAACAAAAACCTAAAAGTTTTATCGAATCAAAAACTAGTAAAAATGTCAGAGATCTGGGTAAGGGGGTTGATTATGCAATGGGAAGGTTTTAAGCACCCAAAACATCCTAGGTACTCCTAGGGAGCCCTTTTCATAAGTGTTGTTCTAGTCTAAAGGGTGTAGGTATATCTAAAGTACTATTTACTAAAAGGAAGGTTAAAAGAAAATGACTTGCAAGGATGTCACATCCACTGCCTACGTATCTCATCTGACTATGAGAATCAGAGTCTTCGTAGCTCGGCTACCTATGGGTTAAAGATAAGTGTGCTCGGTAAGACGTCGTGTCTTATGCCTACGTATCTCATTTGGAATGAGAATCAGAGCAAAACGTAGCTCGGCTAACTAGGGGTTAAGGATTGCCATCTGAACATGGACTTACAAAAGAGGACACCAACTGTGTCAAAGGAGGGTGGGCAGTGTGTTCAACGTCCTAGCAGTAGGTGTCGTAGCTCGCTGAATCGAGTCTTAGGCAGTTACCTCTTTGCAATAGAACGGACTGACATGCCACAAGATCGGAGACGCACGAAAGGTCTAAAAGTGGGGAAGCTCTGCTCTAGAGTTGTCATGCAATATGGACCTATGTGTTAGGATTTACAAAGGGGAACATCTACCTAATGTTAGCATGCAAAGAATAAGGGAATTCTACCTATGTTATCATACAAAGGGTTCTACCTAATGGGTGCTACCTAAACGGAACAAGAGTCGACGGATGGAGCGCGGAAAGGTGTTACAGATAAGGGTAGATGGCGATGCCGGAGGCAATCGACTTACAGGTAGACGGCGATGCCTGAGGCAATCGACTTACAAGAGGATGGATGAATGCGTGCTGGTTCTGTTAAGTTTTGAAAATGATTACTCGACGTTGGATCGAGCTTTTGATCTTGTTTTGAAATGATTATCGGATGTTCATTTTAATTCTTGCATTAAAAAATGAATAAAGAATGAAAGAATAAATATTATACACTTTATGGGAGAGGGGTACATTTGTTATGAATGGGGATTGTTCATGGCAAACAAACAATAAGAATATATGCCTCATACATCATACAAGTAGGCAACAATTATCAATCAGATCGGATAAATAAACAATATATAATCAAACCAAAGAATCAAATAATGGAGCATTTAAACAATGCATGGGAGTATGAACATGTTAAATAATCAAGCAATAGAAAGCATGAATGAGAGAAACAAGTATAAAAGATAACAGATGAATCAAACAGATGAAAATATGCACACGAAGGGTCCACTGAATAATTTAATCAGGAAATGAGGTAAGGACCAAATAAAATCAAGGTAAAAGGCCTCTAATACATGGCATATGAGATGAACGAGGGAGGATCAAAAGATCTCTTCAATTTCCATAAGCAATCCCTAAGTCAAACATCGATCATAAAGAAATCAACTGAAAATTCAAGTCAACTTAAAAAATAACATATAAATAGCAAATTAATCAAGAAAATTATGAAAAATTAAAATAAATAAGGTGGGGTAAGGACATCATCATCCCCCAAAAATATTTTAAAAGTAACGAAAATTGGTACATAAATTAATTAAAATAAAACAGAGGTAAAACCAAAAGTCAATTAATGAGACTAGGTTAGAAATAAATCAAGAATAAATAGTAAATTAATCAAGAAAATCATGAAAAATTAAAATAAATAAGGTGGGGTCAGGACATCATCATCCCCAAAAAATATTTTAAAAATAACGAAAATTGGTACATAAATTAATTAAAATAAAACCGAGGTCAAACCAAAAGTCAATTAATGAGACTAGGTTAGAAATAAATCAAGAATAAATAGTAAATCAATTAGGAAAATCATGAAAAATTAAAATAAATTAGGTGGTATCAGGACATCATCATCTCCCAAGAATATTTTAAAAATAATGAAAATTGGTACGTGAAATAATTAAAAAAAAACATAAGTCACATTAAAAGTCCACCAACCAAACTAGGTCAAAAATAAATTCAAAATAAATTGAGAATATGAAATAAAATTTCAAGAAATTATAAGGTTGACCATGAGACAATGGTCAACCTTCATCCCAAAAATAAAATGATAACAATAATTTGAAGTCATAAAAATAAAATCAATAAAAAAAAGTGTGTTAAAATGGACCATTTAGAATAAATAATTAAAATAAAATATTAATATTAAAAAAATAAGAAAATAAAAATCATATAAAATTAAGTAAAACGTTAAGAAAAGTGAAAAATATTTTTGGGTAATTTTATGGACGAAGAAAATATTTTAAATAAGAAAAAGAAATATGAAAATGGAAGGATTAATGGTGATGAACATGGTAAGCAAGCGTAGATATATCAAAACATGGCCATGGAAGAGATGATTACCTAATGGAAAATAGAAGTGAAATGGAATCTGATATGTGATGAAGCTTTGCCTCCTTGCCACAAAATTCCAATGCTCCTTTAGGGTTAGGGCTTCAGCTTCTTAAATAGGGTGGATTAGGTGTTCTCATGGGCTTTTTAATAAGTGATTTATCCATAAGAATAAAAGTGTGAAGTGAGGTGTAAAATGTTGTTATTTTGGGCCAAAATTAAGTGAATGGATGTCCAATGCATGGCCAAAAGAGGTAAAAAACGTGTTTGGTTTGTGCAACATGCTTAGAAAATCTGATTGGGCCAGCCAGGCCCAAAATCTGCCTAGAAAATCAAGTCATGGTGCCCACTTTAAATGAATGTATCTCTCAAACCATGGATCCAAATGAGATGATTCCGAAAGGATGTGAAATAGGACATGGCAAGGTACAATTTTTGTGAAGAAAGTATTTTCAAATAATGCCTTGAAGTGCAAGAAAATTGGCCAAGAAGTCTTGACAAATTTTGAAGATTTTGGACTTAGAAATTTTTCTAAGTGTCCTAAAAAATGTCTCACTTTGACTAAGCATAACTTTCTCAATTCTAATCCAAATGGAGCAAAATTTATATCTCTAGAAAGCGTGGAACAAGAGGAACAACTTTCATGTTGGATAAAGTTTCAAATGGAGCTTTTATCTTGATGCAAAATGGGCTTAAAGTGAGTGCAACGATCATGAAAACTTGCCCTAAATGGAAAGTGAACCATTTTCAAATTAAGTAACTTTTCCAATTCCTGATTAAATGATGAATCCATGATCCAACCTTGATAAAATTTCACATGTAGGATCCCCTAGGCATGGATTTTGAGATTTCACTCTCAAAATGTCAGGAGTTGACTTTTCTGGCCCCACAGTTGACTTTTCCCAAACTGTTTGATTCCCGATTCCATTGATCAATTGAAGCACTTCTAGCTCAAATAAAGATCTGATTTTTTGTATGTAGACCCTTGTGGACATATGGAGGGCCATGGAAAAGAGTTTCACCCAAAGAATTAGAAATAAACTGATTTTATACCAAACCCTAGTTTTAGGGCAAAATGATCTGGAACTGATTGCACTGATTGCCAATGGATCTTTCTGAGATAATTGTGAATCTTCCTAGGCCAAGATGCCTCTCTAATCATGACATGGATGAACTCCTCTACTTCCAACCAAACATTGCCTGTTGCAGGTGTAGCGGTGTATTCGTCACTTTATGATTTATTGACTAAATCAAAAGCAAAGCATACAAAGATAGAGTCGCCACCGCACTTTTATTTATCCAAAGGAATGGCTAAAAAGCGAACAAAAGCCTAAGAAGTTTTACACATAGAAAACTAATGAAAGGTCAGAGATCTGGGTAAGGGGGTAATTATGCAAAGGGAAGGTGTTAGGCACCCAATGCATCCTAGGTACTCCTAGTGAACCTCTTTTCACAACTTGTTGTATCATTATTTGTTTATGAAATATTTTTGTGCAAACATTGATTGAAGAGATGAGAGAAGAATATACAATTTTTATTATTTTTGTGTTTGGATGGATAACCATTGCCTACGTACCTTTACAGGATCAAAACCTCGTAGTTCGGCTAAAAGATTTCAAAAAATGAGTGGATTGATTTTAAACAAAAGCCCTGAGGTCTTTCATTATCCACGGGAGAAAACTCAACCTTATACAAACACACATCCACCATGTGAGAAAAGCTTCAACTTGCTAGTGAGGGACCATGCCCTATAATAAGCAAGGAAGTCTTACAATTCAATCACTAAGGACAAAAGGTGAGATTCACATCAACCACTAAGATAATTGAGATCTATGGCTAATGTATGAAAACTTATCAAGAATGGAGAAAGCCACAAAACAATTGAATGAGTGAAATTAATCAATTAGAATTTATTCACAAAAGGATGGTCAAAGTATGATTAGAATTCAATTCAAAAGAAGTATTGTGAAAATGAAGTTTGAAAATCAAAGGCTTAAGGCCTAGGTTTCTAATTTGAAAACAGATGAAAATGTTTGCACAAAGTTTTTGGTTAGAGTTAACATGCAAATGGAGGTTTAAAGAACAAAAAGGGTGGAAGTTAAGGGATGCAAAACTTCTTAGATGTTCACCTCTTGAGATCATATGTAGATGATCCAAGTGATTCCTTTGGAATAGGCAACAAGCAAATAACAACATAAATGGAAACCAGATGCCAATCAATGGACTTACACTAGACTCACAAAACAAAGATGGATACCGGATGCCAATCAATGGACTTATACCAATCTCACAAAGCAGATAAGGATACCAGATGCCAATCAATGGACTTATACTAGTCTCACAAAACAAAGATGGATATCGGATGCCAATCAATGGACTTATACCAATCTCACAAAACAAAGAGAACATATGCAATAAGCAAGAGGAAACAAGTTGCCAATAAATGGTCTTACACTCGACTCCAAGGAAATGGGATGCCAATCAATGGTCTTAGTCCCAACTCCTACTAGATCACAGGAAACAACTGCCAATAAATGGACTTACAATTGACTCCTGAAGGGACAAACAAGATGTCACAAAATATGAACAATGATCATGAAATGATATACAAGTAATGAAAACAAATGCACAAAGGCACACACAAACAATTATGCACATATGGGCAAACAAGCAAACCATCATTCAATTAGCACACACTATACACAATCAATAGGCTCAAGCAAGGTTAGGCTTTAGAAACAAGCCAACTGGCATGGGGTATTTTGAGCTCTTAACCCTAACATTGAGAGTTAGGGTGAAGCAGATGAAATGGAGATGAGGATTATGCCTCATAGCTCTTATCCCTGGCCTGGGAGAGCTTTAATCAATAGAAAGTGTGGGAGTTCAGAATGTAGGAACTCTTCTCCACAAATGATTGACTCTATAAGATCTTGGGTTCTTATTCACAATGCATCAACACATGGTGTGAGCAAGATGAATGACACACTGAGTAGCAGGGGATGGATTACACATCCCTTTTATCTGCCAATTGCCTCTTAAGAGGACTTTACCTGCTTGGCACAAAGATAAACACACAAAAACATGGCCTCTTAAGGAGGGCTTCAGACAGGTGCCTGCCAATAACAACAGGTCTTCCAGACTACATGAAGATTAGGGATTATACCTAAGTGGTATGCCAACCACAGCAAAAGCAAAGCAAAGTTCAAATGAACTTAAAGCAACTTAGGTACCTATGGAAACAACTAAACAAATCAGTACAATGTTCAGACAACAGTCAATAACAAACAGACAATCCCAATGTACATAGTATAAGCCATGAGGCAAACTCAAATGAGTTATCATCAACCTACAAAACAGCAAATGTTAGCAATCAAAAGCAAATATCAACATTCAAATGATGAAGCACCATTAACCATGGAATTTGGATGCTTGAACCTGAAATTCAAAGCTCACATGTAAGTAATAAACCACTAGGTCAAAGCCTAGGGTCAAAGGTGAAGAAAAAATTCAAAACAGGAGCTGCAATTCAACACAATGCAACTTCAAACACATATTAACACATCCTAAAAAGTATCACATCAAAATCAACAAGCAAAAGCATTTCATGTGCAAAGGAAGTCAATGACAATTTCAAAGCTCATATATGATCATCATGAATGAAAATTTCAAATCAAAACAGAAATGATTCAAATAATTCTGGAAAATTGCATGAACAGTCAACACATCCAATACAATCATCATCTAAAAAATCAGGATCAACAGAAGTCATTTGATATGGAAATTAAATTGCACAAGTTGAACAACCAAATGTGTGACACAAATTGTCACACCATGTTAACACATGCATAAAACATAAATGTAAATGGGAAAAATGCCAAACCAAGACTAAAACATCCATTAAAATGTCTAGAATCATCATGTAAAATTTCATGCAATTTGGATTAAAATCAAGCATTTCATGATAGAAAGAGTAAGGCAATGTCACAAATGCACCTATGAGCAATCAACCTAGAGCAAATAAAGTTCCAGCCAGGCACAACTTCTGAAATTATCATGATAAAAAACTAGACATCTCAAGGATCAATTAGAAAAAAACCAAGTATTTTTTGGATCATTTTTCAATTTGTTATGCATTTTTTAAAGTTGGAGAAAAAATGTGAAATAAAAATGGCATAGCATGGCAAAAAGTGAAAAATAAATTCCAAAAAATGCCTGAAGCAGGAATCGAAGTGAGGACCATGGATTAAATGAGTTCTGGGTGCGTGCTACAGCAAGAACCCTAGCGAAAATCTAGATTCCTTCGCTACCATGCAGATCCGTCACTAATGATGAAGATCTTCATCTTCTTCATGAAGATGAAGATGAAGATGATGAACATTCATGCGCAATTTTCCAGAATTTCCAGAAACGTCCAGAATTTCAAAAACTTTATACTAAAACGAAGCTCATGCAAAGGAGATAATAGATCAAGCATCAATTCATCCTAATTCAACATGATTCATGCAAATCGAAGCAAATAAAGTTTGACATGTAAAACTTCAATCAAGCATATCTCTCTCAATTTTTATCCAAATCGCACGAAATTTATATCAAAACGATCAGCAAAGCAAGATCTACAAGAATATGTACATAAATTGCAAAATTAAAAGGTTCGAAAATTGACCTCTTGAAGAACAGAATCTTTGAAATGCACGATCCAAGGCCTCAAATGCTCCAAATCAACTCCAGAATACTTGATATGATGTTTGATGATGAATTGGAAGCTTGGAAACTTGTAGATCTAGCTTAATTTTGAACTTCCATATTTGAGTTCTTGAACTTCAACTGCTTGGTTCTTGCACGAATTCAACAAACCAATACTTGATTCACACTCTAATCAACTCACTGATCATGAATCTTCAACAAAAACAAGGTGTTATGTTGAAGAAATTTGAATTTTGGTTTGAAGAAAATTTTGGAGGGAGAGAGAAACTAGATCTAGAAATGGTGAATTGTGATTAACCCCCTTCAATTCTGTTATGATTAGAGTATATATATGCTTTACTAATCACCTTGCTAATCCATGTTTAATTTGGTTAATGAAAATAAGGTGTTTTGCAAAAATCAAAATTTGCATGGTGCATGTAGTAATTACACGTGAACAGTACCACACCCTTCATCAAAGTCACTTAAAATGATCTTTTAAACACAATGGCAATGGTAGAAAATCCATACAATGCACCATTTTTGAATTTTGCAATTTCCCTCCAAAAAAGGCATGGATATGCAAGTGATTATGTGATGAGATTTTATGTAATGTGATGCATGATTTGGAAATTAGAGGTCAAGAGAAGAACATTGCAAGAAGAACCACTCATTTTGGAGCTTTGGTTCAAAAGTTATGGTCATTTGAAGTTCCATGTATACTTGGCAATGATTTGATCATATCTCTTCAACCATTCATCAGATGCTCATGATCTTGGACATTTTGGAAATGGGAGAGAGATATCTTCAACTTTCATGTTGGACAAAATTTCATTTGAAGCTTATTTGATGTTGGAAAGTTTTGTTGAAGTTGGATCAAAAACTTGCCATTTTTGGAAACTTCACATTATGGGTCACTTTCCATTTTGGGAAATTTTTGACTTGACTTCAAATTCTTCAATGTGAGTGTTTGAAATGTCAAATGAGACTTGTTTGAACATGAATGAAGTATTTCTAATCACTTCCCACCTCCAAATCCACAGTTGACTTTGCAGTTGAATTCATTGGTCCTTAGATGACTTGAAAATGTTCTGATAAATTTGGGGCCTCAACCACTTGGAATTTGCTCCAAAATGAACCTATAGCTCATATAAGCTCCATAAAATGATCTCATGATCCATATACCAAGAAAATACCATCTGCTCTTTGTACCATGAATTCACCTGATGCCTTGACCTGTTGACTGCTTAAGCTGCAAGTAACAAAGGTTAATGACATATTTTTGTACATTTTTGGTTAGTGATTAAAAGAAAAGCAATGATATACAAATGCAAGCAATGCTTGGTGATCAAGAAACACTCTCAAGGGGATCCCACCCATAGAGAAGGAAGCAAGGTGTCCAATGATCCTTGAGGCAATGCAATGTTATGTTATGATGCCATGAGGGATCTTAGGGACAAAATTGGGGTCTTACAGATGCCCCTATTTAAGGTCATTCTAGCCGGAGAAGTGAAGGTTAAAATCTTCATCTCGACGCGGTATAATGGGCTTAAATAACAATAATGAGACAAATTTTGGTCCCTAAGAGACCTCATGATGCAAATGTATGAATGCAAAAGAGACAAACTTTGTGGGAAATATGGGCTACAAAGAAGAAAAGACAATCCATCGGAGTAATACAATCACCAGGAACAGAGACTCTAACAGGACTCTCATGGGGATAAGAAAAAGAATGCGTGAGCAGGACACGACTCTGAATTATGGGAAAAAGAACTGACACTGCGTGAGCAGGACACGGCTGGAGACCTCACTGGGGGAGTAAAGGACTCAAACTGGGGAAAAGATTTCCAAAGGGAACAAATCCATTGGAAAGACTCAAGCTGACTCAAAGATGCGTGTATTGGTAAAATGCCAACACAGCAAGACTATCCGCAAAGGATACCTCGGATGAAAATCCGGACTCAGACTGGGGAAAAATTCACACAGAACCTCCCTGCCGGGGGAAAATTGCATATATTGGGGAAAACGCCAATACAACAAAAGGGCAAAATCACGACAGAAATCCCGATGGGGATGTCTAACAAAGAGACTCTCCTGGGGAACATCTGCAAGATGAGGTGTTACCGGTTACTGGGTAACAAGCTCAAAGAGACATGTGATCTAAACACCGGTTACTGGGTGAAAGAACAACAAGCTCAGGAAGAATGAATATCTAAGACCGGTATAAGGGTGAGAGATATCAATCAACCAAACATCTGAGAAAGACCTGAAAAAGGTACATCAACTCAGGAAATTCTGACTCCACAGGGGACCAAAGTCATAATAGGGAGCAGAAAGGAAGGAACACCAGGGATACCGGTTACTGGGTATATAATAGGTGACCGACCAAAGCGTGAATTGGTATATATGCCAAAACACTCATCATCCAAAAGGAGGGCTTGAAAAAGCAAATCGACTTACAGGATGGACATTCGACTCCGCAACGGGAAAACGAATCTTACTCAAATGGGGAAGGACAAAAGGCTTCAAACAAAGAGTGCATGAGATATATTATCCATTACCGTCAGAACGTGGATAGTATACTCGCATGAGATATATTATCTATTACCGTCAGAACGTAGATAACATACTCGCATGGAAGGAACACCAGGGATACCGGTTACTGGGTATATAATAGGTGACCGACCGAAAAGAGAAACAATCGTTACCAACAACAACAGGGTAAACGAAAGATAACTCATAGGGGATAAATTGCAAGCATACGACAATTATCCAGGAGACATATCACCGGTTACTGGGAGATACACTCAAAAAAAGGGACAAGAATATTCGATTCCGCAAAAGGAACACGAATCTTACTCGACTGGGGAAACACAACAGGCTTCGACTGAAGAGTGCATGAGATATATTATCCATTTCCGTCAGAACGTGGATAATACACTCGCATGGGAGATTATCCACAACCGGTTACTGGGTTAATAAAGGATAAATCGACCGAAAAGAAAGGCATCGGGATACCAAAACTAGGTATATAAAGATGACCGATCAAAGGGAGCAACAATCATTACCAAGCAAAAGGGTAAATGAAAGAGGACTCACAGGGATGCATTGATAAAAAATCAATGATCCGGGGAACAAATCACTGACATACGGTGAAAGGACCCGCTGAGGATAAAGTTGCTAGCATCCGGCAATTATCCACAAAACTTGCTGGGGATACAAGTGCTTACTCAGAGCAAATGCCCAGAAGAGGGAATATCAACATCGAATGAAGATAACCACAAAGAGTAACCGTCATCGGTTAGGATGAACAACAAGGTTAACTCTGCAAAAGGGAGAACAAAGGATTTACAACTACCGAATACTGGGTAGAAGACCAAAGATTCTGGCTGAGGAAACAAGAGGTTTACCACTACCGACTACTGGGTAGAAAACCAAAGACTCAGCTGAGGATAAAATTGCTAGCATACGGCAATTATCCACAAGAAAGCACAAACTCCACTAGGGAGACAACAACAACATAGGATTTACAACTACCGAATACTGGGTAGAAGACCACAAAATCCACCATCAACCAGGATGAACCACAAAGGTTATCTCTGCTAGGGGAATAGAGATAGGATTTACGACTACCGGCGCTGGGTAGAAGCCACAACTATGATGAGGATACAAAAATAGGGTTTACAACTACCGAATACGGGGTAGAAAACCAAAGCCTCTGCGTGGGGAGTGAAAGGATCACAACTTCGCACGGGGAAACAACAAATAGGGTTTACAATAAACCACAAACTGCTGGAAAGCAAGAAACAAAATAGGATTTACAACTACCGAATACAGGGTAGAAAACCAACGACTCTTGCTGAGGAACAAAATGTTCACAACCACAGATTCCACAAAAGGGAAAAAAAGGTATACAGGATTTACAACTACCGGTTACTGGGTAGAAAACCACAAAGGATAGGACTTACAACTACCAGTTACTGGGTAGAGGCCCAAAATCCGCTGGGGATAAAATGAAATATTGTCGGTTACTGGGCGAATATTCATTTATTCCACAGGGAAGCACAACAGACAGTTGCAAAAAGGCCAATTCAGGACCAAACCAAAAAGGAAAACTGAATCAAGACTCGTCCTACTGAGGATATAACTCAATAGGAAAACCCATCCCAATATATGTGTTGGGAGGAAACGAAAACAACCGTCATCCACGAGGATATATCTCAGTGGGGAACTGCAGAAGGAATGACAGACACTTTCTGCTTATGGGGCTGACTCTATATTGAGAGATATAGACGCCCGACATCTGCTTGGGGGAGATCTATAGGAGAGATCTATATCACCAATAGCAGGAGACAACAAACAAAAGATATATGGAAACAAAATGCAACATGAATATCTGAATGTTAAAAGTATGCATGAATATGCGTGATTTATGTTTGATGAATGCTGACAAAACAGACATCTCTAACACAAACAGGGTCCAGGAATCAAACACCCGGTACTACACCTCCAGAGGAAAATCCAAGAAATCCAACTGGAAAGCCAATCTGCCGGAGATCTGAATGCTAAAAAGCAAAGATCTGTTGGGAAAAATCAGAGATATCAAGAAATCACAAAATCTCTGAGCGATGGATCATCAGTCAACCCAACCGGGGAACAGAAGTTCACAACAGGCAACAACTGCCACAAAGACAAATCTGTTGGGAAAATGGAGAAATCCCGAGATTTCTGCGGGGGAATCATCAGTCTCAGCTGGGAAACAAGAGCTCACTGCACAGGCAAGAACACACAAGTAGAATCTGGCCGCACAAGCAACTCTACCGGGGTAAACCCACTGAGGGAGAATAGATCACACAAGTAGATTCTGCATACAAGCAACTCTACTGGGGATCAAAAGCATAAGGAAATCAACCAAATCTCTGCAGGGAGAAAACCACTCATAGGTACAATCCACCACCAATCTACTGGGGATTTTTCTGAGGCAGAGAAGGAGAACTGGGGATCAACCACCAAAACTGAACCTTCCAAAAGGAACCACAACTGCTGAGGAGGAACGAATCACTGCTCTGCTGAGGGGAAAAGAGGTATAAACCTCAACAAGCACCCTGATGAGGAGAGGCAGCATAGATGAAGTACATCATACTAACAACTCTGCTGGCGACTTTACTGAGGAAACAGACAAAGTGCTGGGGTGTCAACCCACCAACTACTGCATCTTCCAAAAGGAAAGCAACCATGCTGGGGAGGCAAGAATGCTGCAAGAGAGGAGAATCGAAGTTTCCCACAAGCACTCTGATCTGAACACAAAATCTCAACAGAAGCTCTGCCTGGGGAACAAACCTTACAATAATCGGGAGAAAGAGGATACAACCATGCCAGGAGTATGAACAAATGTCTTACCATGTTGGAAATCATGCCACCCTTGGGAGAGCACTGAGAAATTCTTAAGTATCCTTTTATCATTGTGAATGTTCACTTTGTTTAAAAACAATTTTGAAAAATTTGTTTGTTTAAAACAATGACATTTTATCAATTAAAACATGCAAAACATTTGTTGAAATGAAACAAATAAGAGTGCAAATAATTGGATAAAAGCTCAAATTTATTTGATGGAATGGTAGCCTGCAAATGGCAAGACTCCATAGATCTGTACAAATTTGAAATCGGTGATATATATTGGAAGAGGGCTACATTGCCCCAGGGTGAGGTACTCAATCTAGCAGGATGCAAATTCACTTTTTTTTTTCATGTCTCTAATTTTTGCCTGGATAGCCCTTTCGGGTTATCCACCGAGACGCTCATTTTTGCCTAAGCCGCCCTTTCGGGTTTTCAACTTAGCGAGCTATTCTGTTTTTCTTTTTAGGCGAAGTATTTCTTGACTGCATCTGAATTCACAAGACGAGTGAAATCCTCCCCATCCATAGTTGTGAGAATCAAAGCACCGCTTGAAAAGGATCTCTTGACAACATATGGACCTTCATAGTTTGGAGTCCACTTGCCCCTGGAATCGGGCGCGAAAGACAATACTTTCTTGAGCACGAGGTCACCTTCTCGGAACACACGAGGCTTGACCTTCTTATCGAATGCTTTCTTCATTCTCTGCTGATATAACTGGCCATGGCACATGGCAGTTAATCGCTTCTCTTCAATCAAATTCAGTTGGTCATAACGACTCTGAATCCATTCAGCATCAGTCAACTTGGCTTCCATCAAGACTCTCATTGATGGGATCTCCACCTCTACTGGGAGAACAACCTCCATGCCGTAAACAAGAGAGAAAGGGGTTGCCCCTGTTGAAGTGCGGACAGATGTACGATATCCATGCAAAGCAAATGGCAGCATCTCATGCCAATCTTTGTACGTGACTGTCATCTTCTGGATAATCTTCTTGATATTCTTGTTAGCAGCTTCAAAAGCCCCATTCATCTTGGGTCTGTAAGGAGAGGAATTATGGTGTGCAATCTTGAACTCAGCGTATAACTCTTCCATCATCTTATTGTTCAGGTTAGATCCATTATCAGTAATGATCTTATCAGGCACACCATAACGGCATATCAGCTGATTCTTGACAAACTTCACGACCACCTGCCTGGTCACATTCGCATATGATGCCGCTTCAACCCATTTGGTGAAGTAGTCAATTGCTACGAGAATAAACCTGTGTCCGTTGGACGCTTTCGGTTCAATCATGCCGATCATGTCGATTCCCCACATAGAGAAAGGCCATGGTGATGAAATCACATTCAGAAGTGTCGGAGGAATATGAATCTTATCCGCGTAAATCTGACACTTGTGGCATTTCTTCATATATTTGAAGCAGTCAGACTCCATTGTTAGCCAATAGTAGCCTGCTCTCAGCATCTTTCTAGCCATGGCATGTCCATTGGAATGAGTACCAAATGAACCCTCATGGACCTCAGTCATTAACAGGTTTGCTTCGTGTCTATCCACGCATCTGAACAAAACCATGTCAAAATTTCTCTTATACAGCACTTCACCACTGAGGTAGAAACTGCCTGACAACCTTCTCAAAGTTTTCCTATCTTTCACAGATACCCCAGGCGGGTAGACCTGGTTCTGGAGGAAATTCTTGATATCAAAATACCAAGGCTTGTCATCATTCACTTCTTCCACTGCAAACACGTGAGTTGGTCTATCCAAGCGCATCACGGTGATATTGGGAACTTCATTCCAATACTTGACCACAATCATGGAAGCAAGTGTAGCAAGAGCATCTGCCATCCGATTATCCTCTCGAGGAATATGATGAAAGTCAACTTCTGTAAAGAATGTTGAAATCCTCCTCGCATAATCTCTGTATGGAATAAGACTGGGCTGATTCGTCTCCCACTCACCCTTGATCTGATTGACAACTAGGGCCGAATCACCATAAACATCAAGATGCTTGATCCTTAGATCAATACACTCTTCTAATCCCATAATGCAGGCTTCGTACTCAGCCATATTATTCGTGCATTTGAAAGTTAGCCTTGCTGTAAACGGAATATGTGTGCCCTGAGGAGTAATGATTACTGCCCCAATTCCATTTCCGTACTGATTTACAGCGCCATCAAACACCATCGTCCATCTGGAACCAGGTTCTGGACCTTCATCAAGTGTAGGCTCATCACAATCTTTCATTTTCAAATACAGAATCTCCTCGTCTGGGAAGTCGTACTGAACAGACTGATGATCTTCAGTCGGCTGATGTGCCAAGTGGTCAGCCAAGATACTACCTTTGATAGTTTTCTGAGCTCGATACTCAATATCATACTCAGATAACAACATCTGCCAACGGGCAATTCTCCCAGTTAAAGTAGGCTTCTCGAAGATATACTTAATTGGATCCATTCTGGATATCAACCAAGTTGTATGATTTATCATGTACTGGCGCAAACGCTTAGCAGCCCAAGCCAAAGCACAACACGTCTTCTCAAGCATAGAGTATCGAGACTCACAATCAGTGAATTTCTTACTCAGGTAGTAGATAACGGATTCTTTCTTCCCTGATTCGTCTTGCTGACCGAGGACACAACCCATCGAATCTTCAAGAACAGTCAGATACATGATCAGAGGTCTTCCTTCTACAGGCGGAGACAAGATCGGAGGTTCAGACAGATGTTCTTTGATACTGTCGAAAGCTTTCTGGCAATCCTCGGTCCAATCATGAGATTGATCTTTCCGGAGGAGCTTGAATATCGGCGCACATGTGGCAGTCATGTGGGATATAAATCTGGAAATATAGTTCAAGCGGCCAAGAAAACCTCGGACTTGCTTTTCAGTTTTGGGTGCAGGCATCTCTTGTATTGCTTTGACCTTTGTAGGATCAACCTCAATACCTCTCTCGCTGACAACAAAACCCAACAACTTGCCAGAACGGACACCAAATGTACATTTGTTCGGATTCAGACGAAGCCTGAACTTCCTCAAACGCTGAAACAACTTTAACAAATGCTCAACATGTTCAACTTCCGTTCGGGACTTAGTAATCATATCATCGACATAGACCTTTATCTCCTTGTGCATCATGTCATGAAACAAGGTAGTCATAGCACGTTGATACGTGGCTCCGGCGTTCTTCAAACCGAAGGGCATAACTCGATAACAGAATGTTCCCCAAGGTGTGATGAATGTTGTCTTCTCCATATCCTCGGATGCCATCTTGATTTGATTATATCCGGAAAATCCGTCCATAAACGAGAAGACTTTGAATTTAGCTGTATTGTCTACCAACATATCAATGTGTGGTAGAGGAAAATCATCTTTCGGACTAGCTTTATTCAAATCTCTGTAATCAACACACATACGGACTTTTCCGTCTTTCTTGGGCACAGGCACAATATTGGCCACCCGTTGAGGATATGTGGAAGTCACCAGAAACCCCGCATCAATTTGCTTCTGAACTTCCTCTTTGATCTTCACTGCCATATCTGGATGAGTTCTTCTGAGCTTCTGCTTCACAGGCACGCACTCAGGCTTCAAAGGCAGGAAATGTTGCACAATATCTGTATCGACTACAACAAACAAGACCTTAGACAGCGCTTTTTTTAGCCTTAGACAGCGCTTTAAAGCGCTGTCTAAACCTCCGCTGCTAAAGGTTTAGACAGCGCTTTTTTAAATCTTAAAAGCGCTGTCTAAGCCCCCCCCCCCCCTTAGACAGCGCTTTGGCCAAAAGCGCTTTATAAGACCCTCTTATTTTAAATTTTTTAGGTATACCTTAGACAGCGCTTTTGAAAAGCGCTGTCTAAGCCCCACCCCCTTAGACAGCGCTTTGGCCAAAAGCGCTTTCTAAGACCCTCCTATTTTAATTTTTTTAGGTATACCTTAGACAGCGCTTTTCAAAAAGCGCTGTCTAAGCCCCCCCCTTAGACAGCGCTTTTGCCTAAAGCGCTTTCTAATCCCCCCTTAGACAGCGCTTTTTACAAAAGCGCTGTCTAAGGTATACGAAAATTTTTGAAGTTTTTGTTTTAAACCACATTTTTTCCAGGTTTATAAACCAGAATTTCTACCTGTTTTCAACCAGATTTTGACAGACAATTATCACATTTTATATATGCCATTTTGGCCTTTTTTCTACCAATTTTTGGCTAACAAATATATATATATACCAATTCAAACCAATTTTGCCTTAAATGTATCAAAATATATACAAATTTATGTACACATTTACAAGTCATAACATATACTACAAATGTACACATTAATTACACAAATTTATGAACAAACATTGAGCTTTATCATGAATTGACACCACTCCTCTTTGATTTCGTCCACTTGATCCTTTGTATAAAATGCACACTTGAATTCATCAAAGTACTACATAATAATATAACATATTTTGAATTAATTCCAACTATTTAATTATATGAGATATGTGTAAATATAAAAATAACTCATAAGTTAGAAATACATACATCGGTGGGAATCTTTAATCGGCCCAAAGCAAGAGTATCTCGCATAAACCTCAACATGAAATACCCGCAATCTATTTGATTACGTTGTTGAGGACACTACATATGAAAAAAAAATATGGATTATAAATCCTAAGTTTTATCAAGTGTCATCACTAATATAATAAAAAATGTGGTAATTAAAAATATACCGCCACTTTAATCCATGTAATGGAGTTGGCGCCCCTCCTTGAGGTTTGGATATCTCGTTGGGCCCGAAAAGCTTGTAGGACGCTAATAAAATAAAAATGAAGCAATTAGAACAATTCACATAAACTAAGAAATTTTTTGAACATTCTCACTTACGTTTCAATTAGGACCTTCATATCCGGGTATGTTGTCCAATCATTTCCTAACGAGTCAAGATAATACACAATTTCTCGGATAGGATTGATTGCGAGCAACAACCAATGTCCACTGTAATGATTAGGAAAATGTTAGATGGTAACTTGGAAAATAATTATAATAGATGAATTTAGAATGAAATGCTAACCCGGTATTAAACGGTATAAAAAACAACTTCTCCGCATCTTTATTGTCCATGAGGATCCGAAGAACGTACTCCGTCACGGTATCCGGTCTACTTAAGATTAAACCTAAGTTGACGGTCGCGGGTGCTAAGAATCCGAATGACACGTCCAAACCATTGGGGCGCATCAATTTGTCATACAAAAACCTAATATAAAAACATCATTAACATAAAGTAAACATCATTAACATAAGTTGTTTAATTAATAAAACAAAGTAGACCGGATTTACCTAATATATGTATTGACAACGGTGACGCCGATTTCTTCATGACTAAAAACTTGCATGAAGTCTTCATTACCAATCATTTGGTCGTAATCAAAGCCGAAAATCCCTACCTCCATATGTACAGTCCGAACACCTCCGGTCGGTATATCGGTCATCTCTAGAAATGTCCTGAGGCACGACCGATACTTGGTGGTAGGTTTTTTCCTAGCTACGGTCTTCTTAGCACCAGAACTTTTTACCCGTGCGGAGGCGTTGCTAACCTCCTTTTTTTATTGTGCGGAGGCATTGCTAACCTCATTTTCTTGAAGCTACATGTCATATAAATAGTTAGATCAAATTAAGAATGTAACAACTTCCATGAATATATGTCATATAATTGTATATTACCTCTTTTCTTGAAACCGTGGACTCGGTATGCCGTGGAATCGCATTATCTTTTGATTTGGATTTTGTGGGAGTCTATTTAACATAACCAAGGAAAATATGTAAGTAAAATTTTAAGCATAAATTTTAAACTTTGAATATACACATTAAAGTTAACATAAGTTTTAAGCATACCTCATATCCTACGCATATGAGGTTTGTCGGCCATGCAACAAACGAACCTACTGCTTCGTGCACCGTTGTTGCATCCGAATCATCGCTAGGATATGGTAATGCTGCATTCAGCTCAACTGCAATATCAACTGATACCTTCAAACATCCAGCAGGGAGCTCTCTAGTGTGGAGTAATACTCCGCTAACGTTATGCACTTTTCCCTTGCCAACCATCCGATAGTATGGTGACGACAAATACAGCTGACAATGGGAAATGCCCTAAAACCAATAATAACAAGAAATCGTTAATGTGTATATATGTCAAATACATAATTTAAGCAAATAGTTCAATTTAAGACAATTATATGTAATTACCTCTGGAATGTTCGGCTGAAAGGTACAGTTGATACTGTCTTTGTCCGAAGCATCTCTGTATACTGTTGAGGCGCTAGCCTCTCTTTCTCTCCTCAATGCATCAAGCTCAGCTTGCATGGCTTCCAATCTTGCATGAAGCTCCCGATTACTAGGAGCCTTTCCTTTTTTAATACTCAGGGAGGTCGGAGTGACTCCAAATCCCTTACCCCTCACCCGACCAGAATACTCAGGGACATCTAATGCCCGACTAAGTATGCCCTTAGTATCATCGGGAGATAAAGACTGAGATAGCTCCTCCTGAAAAATCAGATGAATACCGTATACTTGTCAAATATTTGTGTATAAAAATGTTATTCAATTAATGAAAAAATGTTATACTTACACATTTCTGGTATACGTGTAAAACTTCTTCTTGAGGAACTCCAGATTTGCCCACACGGGCTTCCTTCCACAAAACATGTGCAGGAAGAGATGTTTCTGAACTTTCCTCCTTCTGCAGCTACACATTAAGTCATACAATTTGATCAGATAAAACTAATATATGATGAACAAATTTGTTATCGCAATTTATAAATACTTACCATGGATTGTTCTAAGCGTCCATATCCGACACGTCCTTTTCGGTACGGATATGCGGGACTTGATGCTCTTTCCCGATTTGTAGCACTTATTCTTTGAAAAACCGGGTCTTGTCTTTTGGATTTGAAAGCTTCCCATTCTTCAGCCGATATCAAACTTTCATATTTTTTAGGAAGCTCCGCATCCACAAAATTACCATCCGCATCCTTAAGGAACTTGGATGATAAAAATGTCCGAAACCCTCTTAGAAGCTTTCCGGCCAATTTCATACAAAAACCTCTTCTTTCTTCTTCGATGTTAAAACATCGCTAAGAAAAACATACAGATTGATAGTTAGTATCGGTAATTGAAAAAACATAATTGATACCGTATAATTAAGGGCCAAATGATTGTACCTTTATCTCACTCCAAATTTTTTCTTTGGACTCATTCAGCTCTTTGTTTCTCCAATCATCACATGTAATGGGAATTTCATTCCTTACTAGTGCACCGATAAAACTAGTTAAGGTATGCCCATTAGGTTCTATAAGCTGTCCCTGGTTGCTCCAATAGACATCTAGTATGATGCCTCGAGATCTTCCTTGGACCACCCTTCTCATTACTGTGATGCCTCGAGATCTTCCTTGGACCACCCTTCTCATTACTGTGATGCCTCTTCGAATTTCTTCTTCCGCGGATACTTTTTTACTAACTTCCTCATGTTGGTCATCAGCCATGTCTAACCTGTAATAAACCAAGGAAACCATCAAATATCAAATATAACTTATAATCAAAGCAATTGAAAACAAAAAAATAAAGAAATCATGCATTATCAGATATAACTTATAATCAAAGCAATTGAAAACAAAAATATAACGAAATCATGCATTATCAGATATAACTTATAATCAAAGCAATTGAAAACAAAAAAATAAAGAAATCATGCATTATCAGATATAACTTATAATCAAAGCAATTGAAAACAAAAATATAATGAAATCATGCATTATCACATATAACTTATAATCAAAACAATTGAAAAAAAAATAAAGAAACCATGGATAATTTACCTAAGTCACTAACATCTCTTTCTTTTCTTTGTTGGAATATTAATCACTTGTTTCTTAGCAATGCGTACGGATGAATTGATCCAAATTCCCTCATTATGATCGTTTCTTATATATGACTCATCCGGTATAAGATCCTCAACTTCATCATTTCTATTCAACTCATTCCGTCTAATGCATGACTCATTCTCAACATCAATATCACATTGATCGACACCGCTATCATCAGTCACTTTGTTAGAGAAAAGCACTATAGACCATTTTGTACTCTTCGGGTCATTCACATAGAACACTTGTTTAGCTTGAGATGCTAGAATAAAAGGTTCATCTTTGTACCCCACCCTAGTAAGATCAACTTGCAAAAATCCAGACTTATCCATTCGTATGCCACTACTATTCACCCACTTGCAACCAAAGATGGGAATCTGAAACTTCTCGTAATCAAACACCCAAATGTGCTCAATAACTCCAAAATATGACAAATTTGCATATTTGGGGTTTAAGTCCTTCATACTTGATATATGCATTGCTTCAGCTAGCACGGTGACACCACTATTTTGCATAGTACTCTTATCATCTTGTTCTTTGGTATAAAATGTGTATCCATTAATTGAATATGCGCTATGAGAAAACACATGCAAACTTGGACCATATGCCAAACATCTCAACATTTCTGTTACCGAAGAAGGATCTGAAGAGCGCTTCAAATAAATATGATCCTTCAACCATTGTATGAAACTTTGATTGTGCTCTATAACTATCCAATTTTCATTTCTGTTCGGATTTAACCTTCGGAGTACATCCTTGTGCATTTCAACATATGGCTCAACCTCATTATTATTGTGCAGAATGTAACACCCTTCTAAAATACCCCGAGTATATAATTAAAATAACACATATCAATCAGAGTAAATATGCAATCAAGGGTGTCACACAGCATTTCACACCATAATAACTGTCATGCTCTTTATTTAATCAAAACATAAAACATTTGCACAATACGCAGCGGATAGAGATCAAATCGATCATTCAAAACATGCAACATACTACATGTAAACTGGTTCAACAATCATCAACAACAATATTAAAAATGTTCCCTCCCGATGTTACATCTATCAGAGCATGACCCACTTAGGAGACTACACTAGACTCCAAGCATTAGCTTCCATTCAACTCATTTGTTCGTTACCTGAAAAATAGTTGTAAGGGTGAGTTCCTCAATCGATATAATAAGCATTATAAATCATCATGTAATGCTAAGTAAATTCACACATTTCATCACCCTAATCGTAACCTACATCCAGTAACGGCACATCAACTCACACATCATACTTAATATCAACACAATTCCACTCCTCAATTAAATTAAATATCCATACAACAAGCCAACAAAATGCAACTCTAATGAGACTCGACTCGTCATGCATGTGGTACCATTCGGAGTAAAACTCCCAACTTAAAATCATTGCCATTTTATTGGGCATCAAGGCATAAGCCTTCAACTTTCAACTTAAAATTTGCCAATCCAGGCCAACGTGGTGTGAGCAAAGCTCCGACTTAATGCATATGAACGTACATGGCATACACGACTTTAAACTGTCGACAACATAATAATAATAGCAATACAACAATGTTTTCAACAACATCAACTTATAATCACTTTGGCTCACCAAGCCTACAACTCAGTATTTTCAACAACTTTCCGTACACGGAACAACTCAGCAACATACTTGTATCAACACTTCATAACATAAATCCAACAAAATTACTTATCACAATTAACTATAGTAGGCCAATCACCAATTAGGTTCACAACATTAAAATATCAATTTTTCAAATTTCCAACAGTGTTAACCGGTTAACGCCCTGGGTTAATCGGTTAACGCAGGACAAAACACACTTTCTGGCAAAACGCAACAGTGTTAACCGGTTAACGCCCTGGGTTAACCGGTTAACGCAGGCAAAACAACACATTTCCACAAAATATAACAGTGTTAACCGGTTAACGCCCTGGGTTAACCGGTTAACGCAGACAAACACAGCAGTTCCTGCGCTAACACAAGGCAGAATGCAGAGTTCTTCGCATTTTCCGCCGTTGGAGGACTTCCGGACCTCCGATTCAATTTCCGTAAAAGCTATACGTTCGGGGGAACACGACTCACACAATTACGGACTCAATTACAGCTTTAATACAACTTATTCATCACAATATTTCAGCATTCAACATCCCAATTAGGGTCACTTCAACGGTTTATCACTACCCATGACATGTTAATCTATAATACCCATTAAACGACGATAAACCCCCCTTACCTGAGATAATCCGGCAATCTCTAAGCTTCAAGCTTTTCCGTTCTTCAACCTTTGCTCTCTAGCTCTTCCTCTTTGCCCTTTCTCCACTTTCCACTTTTCAGCCGCTTCTCTGTTTCACGTGAAAACTCTTTACCAAAAATGAAAACCCTTTTCTCTTATTCCAACTTATATATTTTCCACTAATTATTATTCCAAATAATAATAATAATAATAATCCAATAATTCAATTTATTTAATTAAATTAATAAATATATTATTAACTTAATTTAAATAATTCTCTTATTTTATTCGGGGTGTTACACAGAACATACAAATGAACTTGATCCCGTTCATCCCTTGATATTGTCACAATTTTATTCCCAATTAATTTTTTACCTTCCATTTTGTCGAAAATCTGAGCTCTGGGGAGTCCAATCGATTGAACGTTAGACAAATATTCAGTACAAAACTCAACAGCTTCTTCAACAATGTATCGTTCAACAATACAACCCTCTGGTCGACTTCGGGATATCACGTACCCTTTTAATATTTTCATATACCGTTCAGCAGGGTACATCCATCTCATATAAGCTGGTCCACACAACTGTGTCTCTTTCACAAGATGAACAACTAAATGAACCATTATGTCAAAAAAAGACGGAGGAAAATACATTTCAAGCTCACACAAGGTAATTACAATCTCTTTTTGTAGTGTTGGTAAGATCTCGGGATCGATCACCTTACTACAAATTGACCTAAAGAAAAAACACAATTTAGTTATGGCACTTCTTACTTTTTCTGGCAAAATAGAACGTATACCTATCGGTAGAAAATGTTCCATTATAACATGGCAATCATGTGTCTTCAAATTCTTCAACTTGAGGTCTTTCATAGAAACAAGTCTTCTGATATCAGATGAGTATCCTTCTGGAACCTTAACTTCACTTAGAGACTTACACAAAAAAATTTTCTCCTTTCTAGATAAAGTAAAAGCAGCAGGTGGTAGATATGTTCGTCTTCCTTTCTTCACGGGTGCTAATTCAGTTCTCATTCCCATTTTTAACATGTCCTCCCTTGCTTTAAGGCCATCCTTAGACTTGCCTTTTATATTGAGTAATGTACCGATAACACTTTCAAATACGTTTTTTTCAATATGCATAACATCGAGAAAATGTCTCACGTACAAAGACTTCCAATATGGCAATTCAAAAAATATCGACCTTTTCTTCCACCCACCTTTCACAATCTTATGTGCAAAAGGCTTGCCAAACTCAGTACGCACATCTTTCACCTTTTCAAAAACTTGTTCACCTGACAATGCGGGTGGAGCTCTACGATGTTCGGTGTCTCCATTGAATGCTTTTCTCCACCCACGGTAGTGATGTTTAGAATGTAAGAATCTACGATGACCGAGAAACACATTCTTCTGGCAAAGTTCCAATCGAATCGTATCGGTTCCGTCTTCACAAACAGGACACGCACGTTGACCTTTAATGCTATACCCAGATAGATTCCCGTATGCTGGAAAATCATTAATTGTGCCAAACAACATCGCCCTCAAATTGAAACTTTCTTTCCTATATCCATCATAAACCTCCACACCGTTCTCCCACAAAATCTTTAAATCTTCGATCAGAGGTGTCAAGTATACGTCTATGTCATTCCCTGGTTGTTTAGGCCCAGAGATTAACATAGATAACATCATGTACTTACGCTTCATACATAGCCACGGAGGTAGGTTATAAATCATAAGAATCACAGGCCATGTGGTATGTGAGATACTTTGAAGACCATGTGGGTTCATTCCATCAGTAGATAATGCCAATCGAAGGTTTCTTGCTTCTGATCCAAACTCAGGATAATCATTATCAATCTTCGACCACTGTGGTGAATCAGCCGGATGCCGATACTTTCCATCAATAATTCTTTCATCTGCATGCCAAGTAAGATGTCTTGCATCGGTTTCACTACGAAACATGCGCCTAAATCTCGGAATTATCGGAAAATACCATAAGACTTTTGCGGGAGATAATCTTTTCTTATATCGAGACAAACCGCATTTAGGGCACTCAGTTAACATTGCATATTAGTTACGAAACAAAATGCAATCGTTAGGACAAGCATGTATCTTATCATAGCTCATGCCAATAGAGCACAACATTTTTTTTGCCTCATAGGTTCGATTAGGAAGAACATTATCATCCGGTAGCATTTCTCTCATAAGGGCCAACAACTCTGTGAAACTTTTATCCGACCATCCATTGCCCACCTTTAAGTTGTACAACTTTAATACCGCAGAAAGTCTTGAGAATTTAGTGCAACCTTTGTACAACGGTTTCTCTGCATCGCTTACCATCCTCTCAAACATTTCAGGACAATCATGAAGATCTTCTTCCAGTGCTTCTACAATCTCTTCAACTCGATCACAATCGTATGTTTCCGTGTCTTTGTCGTATGAAGCATAGGTCGTATTACTTTTTCCACTCGATTCAACATTCTCGTTAATTTTCTCACCATGAAATATCCAACACTGATAACTTTGATCAATTCCATGCCTCAGCAAATGCGATTTCAATCCATGTGCGTTAACCTTACCAATATAACAACAACGCAAGCAAGGACAATGCATTCGTCTGGGGTTTTCAGCGTGTTGAACAGCATACTTAACGAATTCCAAAACCCCACTCTCGTACTCTTTGGTCATTCGATCGGCACAGATCCATGTTTTATCCATGGTTTTCCTACTTATTAAAGTAAACAATTAATCCAGACGAAAATACATAACTAAGGTAGTATCTTTGAATATCCTAACAATTATAAAGTTCAATTCATTTTAAACTTCAAAAACCTATACATAACCAATGTTAATATAAACTTCAATAACGTATCCGATACGCCAATATACCAACTTTAATTACCTCATCACTTTCATTTTTTATATTACAAGAATCAAACTTTTTCTATTACAATATACCTATAACTATACCTATAACTATATTAGAGTTCGTTCAATCATTTTATGGGAGAAATCTTGTTCCTTTAGAATGAAAGTGAGATGAACAACACTTTCACAGTTAAAAAGAAAAAAAACTACCTATTCAATCTTCAAGTATAATCACTAAGGAAACATGAAGTTTGAACAATATTGAACATCTAAATCCAAAATGATATTTAGAGTTTAAAGTCAAGTAGACACAGACACTGTAACAAAACAATGTATGAAATTTAATACTACCTACCTACCTTTTTATGTGGGAAAACCATGTTTCATGTCCAAAATCTTATGTGTTCAATCTAAAAGTCTATAAATGGACCCCATTACTCGCCTAAACTTTATATTCAAATATTTGGACAAAATACTTGATGTACATGTAGAATAATGCAACAAAAATAGTACTCATAATTAATGTGATATTGTTAGGTATTCATATTTGCATATTAGATGATAAAGAAAGATGCTTGCACTTACATAAAGACAAGAACAAGAATTTTTATTTCTCATTCAGTTAGGGTTGGCAATTGAGCATCAACAGTGTATTTTACAAACAAAAAGAGCAAGCATTGAACCAAACAAAATAACAGAGCATGAAAAATACTGATGAAGTTATTTACAAATACTGATATTTCCCTAAATGAAGAACATACCGAAATGAAGGATTCTTCAAACACTTTCAGAAATGAAATATTCTTCAAACACTTGCAATGCCTGAAACCAAATGAATGAAAATGTTAAGAAATGACGAACAAAACGCAGTAGAAATGACGAACTGAATCAGAAATGAAAAAATGCATAAATGAAGAACATACCGCAGTAGAAATGACGTTTTGAAACCGATTCTTCAAACACTTTCTGGTATTGAAACCGAATGATTACAATGTATTCTCGTTCGCTGTTAGGGTTCGCTGGAGGGGTTTAATCGCAGGAGGGAAAACAAAAAGAACTGAGAACGAAAATAGAAGTCTGAAATTTAATTTTAATTAGACCTTAGACAGCGCTTTTGTGGAAAGCGCTTTCTAAGATATGCCTTAGACAGCGCTTTCCAAAAGCGCTTTCTAAACCCCCACCTTAGACAGCGCTTTTGGTTTTAATTTTTTTTTAATTGAAAGACTTTAAACAGCGCTTTCTCAAAAGCGCTGACTAAGGTCTATATTTAAAAGCGCTTTCTAAAAGCGCTGTCTAAGGGGGGGTCTTAGACAGCGCTTTCTAAAAGCGCTGTCTAAGACCCCCCCTTAGACAGCGCTTTCATTATTTTTTTAGAACATTTTCCGTGTTTTATTTTTATTTTAACCTTAGACAGCGCTTTCTTTTAAAAGCGCTGTCTAAGATGCGCTGTTAAAAAACCTTTTTGGCGTAGTGTCGATCCGGCATGTCTTCATACGACCAAGCAAAGATATCGGAATATTCTCGTAGCAAACTGATCAACCCCTTCTTCACAGACTCTTCAAGGAGTGCCCCAATCTTCACCATCCGAACACAATCTTCAGACCCCAAGTTGACTGTTTCCAGATTCTCAAGGTGCGGCTGAATGATCTTCTCTTCGTGCTCAAGAAGACGGGTAATCTCATCAGGAATCCCTTCAACATCATCTTCCTCTGCTTCGAATATAGGGAATTAAAAATTGGTAGATGGCGTTGGATCATTATGTTCAATGGGTTTTAGAATCAACCTGCATAATGATTTTGGATAATAAAAAAACTTTAGAATTTAAACAAGCAAATCATTATGCAGATGAAAAGGTTGCTTTTATTCTTGTTTTTAGGGTTTTTTGTGATCACCGTTTTCATGCAAAAAGCAAAAAGTGAAAACAAATGGAAAAACAAATGTTTAACATGAATTCATTGAACGAAATATCATTGTATATATGATGCCAACAATGTCATCACTTCTCCTTTTGGCATGGGAGAAGGGTTTTTAAACAAAGTGAACATATTACGCTGATCTATGAATGACTGTAGGAACATCTACAGCGACCCAATTGTGGCAGATCCCGCCAGGGATAACAAAGTTGCCAGTATCCTCTGCATCCTTTTCCAAGATAGCAGCAGCTTCCTCAGCTTGATCGGCGTGGATGAAACCTCCACTCTTGAACAACCCTTTCTCATTGAAGACCCCAGAAGAATAGCCAATGCCATCCCGGGATTTATTGTCTTCAAGCTCGATCATCTTCCCTAAACCAGCAACTGCACCACATTCAATGGCCAGTTTCGCATCTCGATAGGAAGCAAATGACGGAGACTTCTTCTCAATTGGCTCAGCAATAGATAAAGCTTGGAAAGGCGTTCCAACTTCATCCTCAGCATCAATATATGAGAAAGAAGACAAGTGGCTAACCAGGAGAGCCTTTTCTCCCCCTACCACAATCAGTTTCTTATTCTTGACGAATTTCAGCTTCTGGTGTAGGGTGGATGTCACGACGCCAGCCTCGTGAATCCATGGTCTACCAAGGAGACAGCTATAAGATGGGTGGATATCCATAACCTGAAAGGTAACTTGGAAATCACTTGGTCCAATCTTGATCGGGAGATCAACTTCCCCAATCACAGTCTTATGCGACCCATCAAAAGCTTTCACAACAACACCACTCTGCCTCATGGGAGGCCCTTGAAATGACAATCTAGAAAGAGTGGTCTTCGGCAATACATTTAGAGATGACCCAGTGTCCACCAGCACGTTGGACATGGCGTCGTTCTTGCAATTCATGGAAATATGTAAAGCCATGTTGTGGTCTCTTCCCTCCTCAAGAAGATCAGCGTCACAGAAACTCAAAGTGTTGCAAGCAGTGATGTTTGCAACAATGCTGTCAAACTGTTCAATTGTGACATCATGATCAACATAAGCCAAGTCCAAGACTTTCTGCAGAGCCTCCCTATGGGGTTCTGAATTCAGAAGCAAAGATAATACGGATATCTTGGACGGCGTTTGTAGAAGCTGATCTACAACATTGTATTCACTCTTCTTGATGAGCCTCAGCATCTCATCACAGTCTTCATTGACAATGCCACTAGGGCCAACAGAAGAAGTAGGAGTCTTTTGTACAGAGGAGGGTTTCGCGACAGCATGTGCCGGGTTCAGAGGATTAACAGCATTCCCCACCGGACGCTCAACAGAGTCAGCCTTAGCCTGCGGCTTCGACGCTGAAAATACACGACCACTACGGGTCAGTCCGCTCACATCAGCAATACTAACAACAGAAGATGAAGGCAACGACACTTATTTCCCATCCTCCACACCAACAGGATTATAGCGGAAGGGAACTGCTTTGTCTGAAGAATAAGGCACAGGGCCTGCAGGCTTGATCACCAAAGAAGGAGAGACCTTCGGCTTGCTGCCATCATAACGGATGACAACAGGCTCAGGTAGCTTGAACACATGAGAGATTACATTCACCTCTGGTTCATCTTCATCAACATTTCTGTTCTGAAGAATCTCAATGGTACCCTCATCCAGCAACTCTTGCAGCTCTCTTCGCACTTGGCGACAACCCAGACGATTGACAGAGCAGATACGGCATTTGTCATGGTCGTGCTCCATATGACTGTAATCACACAGCAGACGATGCAACTCGACCAATGACTGTCGAATATGGCTTACATATTTGACTTTATATTTACCAGGGCAACCCTGGACCATGTTAACCGACTTCCCATGCTCGGGCAATGGGTTCTTTGTAACATTGGGGCTTGAGTCCTCAAAGCTCAGAATGCCGCATCTCATAAGGTCTTGCACCTTAGTCTTCAACGGATAGCAATTTTCTACGTTGTGACCCGGAGCACCGGAATGATAAACACAATGTTGGTCGGGCTTGTACCACCACTGAGGGTTAGCAGGTACAGCTGGAGGCTCTCTAGGAGTAATCAATTTCCGCTCTATTAAAGAGGGATATAGCTCAGCGTATGACATAGGAATTGGATCGAAAGTGATCTTCTTCCTCTCATAATTCAAATTAGCTTGATTACTGTTGTTGCGAGGCTGGTAAGCCTGTTGTTGAGGACGATGTTGCTGCTGATACTGAGGTTGTTGTTTATTATGCTGATATTGTTGATTATCACGGAAGACAGGTGCTATATGAGCCACCTGATGCTGGTTGCTGGCATGACGCACAGGCTTCCTCTTGGCAGAGGGTCTTCTTGGTTTAGCATGGGATTGCACAGCATGTGCCTCCCCATCTTTCTTCTTAGCAAACGCCCCATACCGCTTGCTAGAAGAGCCTTCATCCTTGGATAAACGTCCTTCACGGACTCCTTCCTCCAATCGCATCCCCATGTTCACCATCTCGGTGAAATCAGAGGGAGCACTAGTGATCATCCGCTCATAGTAAAATGAACTAAGAGTCTTCAAAAAGATCTTAGTCATCTCCTTCTCTTCCAGCGGAGGAGTAATCTGAGCTGCCAGCTCTCGCCACCTCTGGGCGTATTCCTTAAATGTCTCTTTGTCCTTCTGGGACATAGCTCTGAGTTGATCACGGTCAGGAGCCATATCCATATTATATTTGTATTGCTTGACAAAGGCTTCGCCAAGATCGTTGAAGGAACGGATGTTTGCACTATCTAGGCTCATATACCAACGAAGAGCTGCACCAGACAAACTATCCTGAAAGTAATGAATCAACAGCTGATCATTATCTGTCTGAGTAGACATTTTTTTGGCATACATAACCAGGTGACTGAGCGGGCAGGTGTTCCCCTTATACTTCTCAAAGTCAGGGACTTTGAATTTGACAGGTATCTTAACACCGGGAACCAAACAGAGTTCAGCAGCAGACTTGCCGAACAAATCTTTCCCTCTAAGGGTCTTCAATTCCTTGCGGAGTTCAAGGAATTGGTCGTTCATTGCATCCATCTGTTCATTAACATCTGGGCCCTCAGACGGCTCAGAATGATAGATGGTGTCGTCTACCCTGGGAATGGTATGCATGGCAGGAGGAGGCATTACAAGGACCGGGCTAGATACCGGCATGGAAGCAAATGTAGGAGCTGGAATATCAGGCATAAAACCAGGAGGCATACCCCACGGAAACCCGGCTGGCATGGCTGGCACGAAATGAGCACTGGCAGCTGGCACTGTCGAGGAGACAATCTCTGATATAACAGTCCTCTGGGGAGGAGTTGCAGGTGGTGGAGATGGTTGATTCTGAGCCGCTAGGAACTGCTCCATCAGAGCACTCGGTCTGGCGACCTCTTCTTTCAGCTCACGGTTCTCTTGTTCGAGTTGATCCATCACTCTTGCAGAGTTGGCTCTGGTGTAGTACCGATGAGTCAGCTTGTCTTCAAAATAAATGAAGAGCACAGAGTTAGGCCACAGACAAGAAGACCAGAACAACACCTGCTTATGCGAATGATGCATGCAATTCTTGTGCACATGCTTTATTTTTATATTTCAAGGAACTTTTTAGGGTATTATTTGCAATTTTGAATATTTAGCATTTAATCGCATATGGAAAATATCTCATCAAATATGTTTGAACAAAGAAGTACAGCATTGTCAATTATTACAAGAGAGAAGGAGAATAAACATCCTATGGATCGCTAGAAGCTCGGGATGCCGGAAGATAAGCTGCACGAAGCCTCTTAATCTCTCTCTCATATGCTGCTTCCATATCTGCCTTATCTTTGGCGAGTCTGTCATACCTCCTTTTCCAGAACTTGGAAGACTGAGGCAGTAGAGAAGTCCAAGTATCATCAGGATCGTCAATCACCTGATGCTCAAGGAACTCGATCAGAGCATCTTTCTCCTTGATTTGCTGAAGCAACTCTTCTCTTTCACGGATCCAAGCACGTGAAAGGTCTTCGTCTCTCAACTCCTCTACGCCTTGGTTAGGGAGGGTTGAAGGCCCAGCCACAACCAAAGGTGTAGGCCTCGGATAATCATATGGCATGAGATACTCAGATGCTCTCTTCCTCACCCAAGTAGTATATGGTTCCTAAGCTATGCAGTTTTTTGGACCCAACTCACTTCTACCCTTCTTGTGAATCTTGCACCAAGCGCGAACCATCCTGGCTTTCAGGCCTTGGGGATCTTTACCCTCCTGAAAGAACACACCTTCTAACAGAATGTTATTAGGTTTATCCTTTAGGGGGAACCCAAGCTGACGTCGTGCTAAGATAGGGTTGTAGCTAATTCCACCACATGTACCGAGAAGAGGCACATTGGTGAGAGACATGAGTCTCGTGGACCACCGTAGACATCCCTTGTTCTCCTTAAAAGCAACCGTCTGCGGTAAGTAAGAAATAAACCACTTATATAACAGAGGCAAACAGCACACAATAGCTCCACCACCCTTTGCATTCCTCAGGTGCAAAGAGACATAGGTATCACCCAACAGAGTCGGAACGGGATTAAGAACAAAAAAGATCCTAATGGCGTTCACATCCACAAATTTGTCGATGTTGGGGAACAATACCAATCCATAGATGAGTAGCACGAACATAGCCTCAAAGGCATCCTCACTCATGGCCTTCCCATAAACGGTAGCTTGAGCGATGAGGAAATCAGAAGGAAGATCTTGAATTCCACCTTTGGTGGTCATATGAGCTTTAACCAAGGATTCATCTATGTGCAACATGTCAGCTATCTCTTGAGAAGTCGGAATACTCTTTAAGCCACTGAGCGGCACCTGATCCAGAATAGGAATACCCACAAGATGAGCATACTCCTCAAGGGTAGGCGATAGCTGAAAGTCTGGAAAAGAGAAGCAGTGATACAGAGGATCGTAGAACTGCGCCAAAGTATTCATCAGCCCTTCATCAACCTGAGTAGTCAGCAGAGGCAGAAGCTTCCCATAACGAGCTTTGAAACCCAAGGGATCTAATACATAAGATGTCAGATTCCTTAACTCTTTCAGATCAGGTTGTCTAAAGCTGTACTTCTTTGTATGCCTTTTTGGTCTCTCCATATCTGAAAATTTTGCAAATAAACCCCTTAAGTTCCTTGAAAATTTTCTTATTTTTCTGATGACATGAATGCAGATGAATGCATGAATGCAACAATCACACTCAAGGATCAAGCAAAGCACACCAGACAAAGGTCATGGGAAAGCTCATAGCATCCTTAATATCAATCATCCATTTTGGTGGATTATGGTTTACACCTTATCAACACCCAAGTTCCATTGATATTAACGATACATGAGCCGACTCAAACCTCCTTAATATCAATCATCCATTTTGGTGGATTATGGTTTTCACCTTATCGACACCCAAGTTCCATTGATATTAAGGATGTATGAACGACTCAACCATGAATCACGGGTTTGTTGCAAGTCACGAGCATGGAGTCTCGGTTAAGAACCACCCAAAGGGAGTGTACTATGGTTTAAACCTGCCGAACATGTTCTACCAGAGGTTCCCATAGTCATCATCCCATCTTTCGAATATTATCGGAGGAACGAATACTCGTATTCCAAAAATATTCTCAAGAGAGACTCTTATGAGTGTAGTATCGCGTAACAATCGCATCAAATCTTACATTTGAACGACTTCCGCACTACGTCCTAAAAATAGGCCAAGATGGGCTTGGTAAACTAAGGTCCTTGGCTTCTAAGGCACATGTTAAAAGAATAATGCCTAACCACAAATAACTTGTGTGACATTATTAATCCAACATGACCTCCACCAAGTGAATGGACTCCACCATGTTAACACATTCATAAAACATAAATGGTAAATGGGAAAATTACCAAACCAGGCCTAAAACATCCATTAACATGTCTAGAATCATCATGTAAAATTTCATGCAATTTGGATTAAAATCAAGCATTTCATGATAGAAAGAGTAAGGCAATGTCACAAATGCACCTATGAGCAATCAACCTAGAGCAAATAAAATTCCAGCCAGGCACAACTTCTGAAATTATCATGATAAAAAACTAGACATCTCAAGGATCAATTAGCAAAAAACCAGGTATTTTTTGGATCATTTTTCAATTTGTTATGCATTTTTTAAAGTTGGAGAAAAAATGTGAAATAAAAATGGCATAGCATGGCAAAAAGTGAAAAATAAATTCCAAAAAACGCCTGAAGCAGGAATCGAAGTGAGGACCATGGATTAAATGAGTTCTGGGCGCGCGCTACAACAAGAACCCTAGCGAAAATCCAGATTCCGTCGCTACCATGCAGATCCGTCACTAATGATGAAGATCTTCATCTTCTTCATGAAGATGAAGATGAAGATGATGAACATTCATGCGCAATTTTCCAGAATTTCCAGAAACGTCCAGAATTTCAAAAACTTTATACCAAAACGAAGCTCATGCAAAGGAGATAATAGATCAAGCATCAATTCATCCTAATTCAACATGATTCATGCAAATCGAAGCAAATAAAGTTTGACATGTGAAACTTCAATCAAGCATATCTCTCTCAATTTTTATCCAAAACGCACGAAATTTATATCAAAACGATCAGCAAAGCAAGATCTACAAGAATATGTACATAAATTGCAAAATTAAAAGGTTCGAAAATTGACCTCTTGAAGAACAGAATCTTTGAAATGCACGATCCAAGGCCTCAAATGCTCCAAATCAACTCCAGAATACTTGATATGATGTTTGATGATGAATTGGAAGCTTGGAAACTTGTAGATCTAGCTTAATTTTGAACTTCCATATTTGAGTTCTTGAACTTCAACTGCTTGGTTCTTGCACGAATTCAACAAACCAATACTTGATTCACACTCTAATCAACTCACTGATCATGAATCTTCAACAAAAACAAGGTGTTATGTTGAAGAAATTTGAATTTTGGTTTGAAGAAAATTTTGGAGGGAGAGAGAAACTAGATCTAGAAATGGTGAATTATGATTAACCCCCTTCAATTCTGTTATGAATAGAGTATATATATGCTTTACTAATCACCTTGCTAATCCATGTTTAATTTGGTTAATGAAAATAAGGTGTTTTGCAAAAATCAAAATTTGTATGGTGCATGTAGTAATTACACGTGAACAGTACCACACCCTTCATCAAAGTCACTTAAAATGATCTTTTAAACACAATGGCAATGGTAGAAAATCCATACAATGCACCATTTTTGAATTTTGCAATTTCCCTCCAAAAAAGGCATGGATATGCAAGTGATTATGTGATGAGATTTTATGTAATGTGATGCATGATTTGGAAATTAGAGGTCAAGAGAAGAACATTGCAAAAAGAACCACTTATTTTGGAGCTTTGGTTCAAAAGTTATGGTCATTTGAAGTTCCATGTATACTTGGCAATGATTTGATCATATCTCCTCAACCATTCATCAGATGCTCATGATCTTAGACATTTTGGAAATGGGAGAGAGAGATCTTCAACTTTCATGTTGGACAAAATTTCATTTGAAGCTTCTTTGATGTTGGAAAGTTGAGTTGAAATTGGATCAAAAACTTGCCATTTTTGGAAACTTCACATTATAGGTCACTTTCCATTTTGGGAAATTTTTGACTTGACTTCAAATTCTTCAATGTGAGTGTTTGAAATGTCAAATGAGACTTGTTTGAACATGAATGAAGTATTTCTAATCACTTCCCACCTCCAAATCCACAGTTGACTTTGCAGTTGACTTCATTGGTCCTTAGATGACCTGAAAATGTTCTGATAAATTTGGGGCCTCAACCACTTGGAATTTGCTCCAAAATGAACCTATAGATCATATAAGCTCCATAAAATGATCTCATGATCCATATACCAAGAAAATACCATCTGCTCTTTGTACCATGAATTCACCTGATGCCTTGACCTGTTGACTGCTTAAGTTGCAAGTAACAAAGGTTAATGACATATTTTTGTACATTTTTGGTTAGTGATTAAAAGAAAAGCAATGATATACAAATGCAAGCAATGCTTGGTGATCAAGAAACACTCTCAAGGGAATCCCACCCATAGAGAAGGAAGCAAGGTGTCCAATGATCCTTGAGGCAATGCAATGTTATGTTATGATGCCATGAGGGATCTTAGGGACAAAATTGGGGTCTTACAGATGCCCCTATTTAAGGTCATTCTAGCCGGAGAAGTGAAGGTTAAAATCTTCATCTCGACGCGGTATAATGGGCTTAAATAACAATAATGAGACAAATTTTGGTCCCTAAGAGACCTCATGATGCAAATGTATGAACGCAAAAGAGACAAACTCTGTGGGGAATATGGGCCACAAAGAAGAAAAGACAATCCATCGGAGTAATACAATCACCAGGAACAGAGACTCTAACAGGAATCTCATGGGGATAAGAAAAAGAATGCGTGAGCAGGACACGACTCTGAATTGGGGGAAAAAGAACTGACACTGCGTGAGCAGGACACGACTGGAGACCTCACTGGGGGAGTAAAGGACTCAAACTGGGGAAAAGATTTCCAAAGGGAACAAATCCATTGGAAAGACTCAAGCTGACTCAAAGATGCGTGTATTGGTAAAACGCCAACACAGCAAGACTATCCGCAAAGGATACCTCGGATGAAAATCCGGACTCGGACTGGGGAAAAATTCACACAGAACCTCCCTGCCGGGGGAAAATTGCATATATTGGGGAAAACGCCAATACAGCAAAAGGGCAAAATCACGACAGAAATCCCGATGGGGATGTCTAACAAAGAGACTCTCCTGGGGAACATCTGCAAGATGAGGTGTTACCGGTTACTGGGTAACAAGCTCAAAGAGACATGTGATCTAAACACCGGTTACTGGGTGAAAGAACAACAAGCTCAGGAAGAATGAATATCTAAGACCGGTATAAGGGTGAGAGATCAATTAACCAAACATCTGAGAAAGACCTGAAAAAGGTACATCAACTCAGGAAATTCTGACTCCACAGGGGACCAAAGTCATAATAGGGAGCAGAAAGGAAGGAACACCAGGGATACCGGTTACTGGGTATATAATAGGTGACCGACCAAAGCGTGAATTGGTATATATGCCAAAACACTCATCATCCAAAAGGAGGGCTTGAAAAAGCAAATCGACTTACAGGATGGACATTTGACTCCGCAACGGGAAAACGAATCTTACTCAAATGGGGAAGGACAAAAGGCTTCAAACAAAGAGTGCATGAGATATATTATCCATTACCGTCAGAACGTGGATAGTATACTCGCATGAGATATATTATCTATTACCGTCAGAACGTAGATAACATACTCGCATGGAAGGAACACCAGGGATACCGGTTACTGGGTATATAATAGGTGACCGACCGAAAAGAGAAACAATCGTTACCAACAACAACAGGGTAAACGAAAGATAACTCATAGGGGATAAATTGCAAGCATACGACAATTATCCAGGAGACATATCACCGGTTACTGGGAGATACACTCAAAAAAAGGGACAAGAATATTCGATTCCGCAAAAGGAACACGAATCTTACTCGACTGGGGAAACACAACAGGCTTCGACTGAAGAGTGCATGAGATATATTATCCATTACCGTCAGAACATGGATAATACACTCGCATAGGAGATTATCCACAACCGGTTACTGGGTTAATAAAGGATAAATCGACCGAAAAGAAAGGCATCGGGATACCAAAACTAGGTATATAAAGATGACCGATCAAAGGGAGCAACAATCATTACCAAGCAAAAGGGTAAATGAAAGAGGACTCACAGGGATGCATTGATAAAAAATCAATGATCCGGGGAACAAATCACTGGCATACGGTGAAAGGACCCGCTGAGGATAAAGTTGCTAGCATCCGGCAATTATCCACAAAACTTGCTGGGGATACAAGTGCTTACTCAGAGCAAATGCCCAGAAGAGGGAATATCAACATCGAATGAAGATAACCACAAAGAGTAACTGTCATCGGTTAGGATGAACAACAAGGTTAACTCTGCAAAAGGGAGAACAAAGGATTTACAACTACCGAATACTGGGTAGAAGACCAAAGATTCTGGCTGAGGAAACAAGAGGTTTACCACTACCGACTACTGGGTAGAAAACCAAAGACTCAGCTGAGGATAAAATTGCTAGCATACGATAATTATCCACAAGAAAGCACAGACTCCACTAGGGAGACAACAACAACATAGGATTTACAACTACCGAATACTGGGTAGAAGACCACAAAATCCACCATCAACCAGGATGAACCACAAAGGTTATCTCTGCTAGGGGAATAGAGATAGGACTTACGACTACCGGCGCTGGGTAGAAGCCACAACTATGATGAGGATACAAAAATAGGGTTTACAACTATCGAATACGGGGTAGAAACCCAAAGCCTCTGCGTGGGGAGTGAAAGGATCACAACTCCGCACGGGGAAACAACAAATAGGGTTTACAACAAACCACAAACTGCTGGAAAGCAAGAAACAAAATAGGATTTACAACTACCGAATACAGGGTAGAAAACCAACGACTCTTGCTGAGGAACAAAATGTTCACAACCACAGATTCCACAAAAGGGAAAAAAAGGTATACAGGATTTACAACTACCGGTTACTGGGTAGAAAACCACAAAGGATAGGACTTACAACTACCGGTTACTGGGTAGAGGCCCAAAATCTGCTGGGGATAAAATGAACTATTGCCGGTTACTGGGCGAATATTCATTTATTCCACAGGGAAGCACAACAGACAGTTGCAAAAAGGCCAATTCAGGACCAAACCAAAAAGGCAAACTGAATCAAGACTCGTCCTACTGAGGATATAACTCAATAGGAAAACCCATCCCAATATATGTGTTGGGAGGAAACGAAAACAACCGTCATCCACGAGGATATATCTCAGTGGGGAACTGCAGAAGGAATGACAGACACTTTCTGCTTATGGGGCTGACTCTATATTGAGAGATATAGACGCCCGACATCTGCTTGGGGGAGATCTATAAGAGAGATATATATCACCAATAGCAGGAGACAACAAACAAAAGATATATGGCAACAAAATGCAACATGAATATCTGAATGTTAAAAGTATGCATGAATATGCGTGATTTATGTTTGATGAATGTTGACAAAACAGACATCTCTAACACAAACAGGGTCCAGGAATCAAACACCCGGTACTACACCTCCAGAGGAAAATACAAGAAATCCAACTGGAAAGCCAATCTGCCGTAGATCTGAATGCTAAAAACCAAAGATCTGCTGGGAAAAATCAGAGATATCAAGAAATCACAAAATCTCTGAGCGATGGATCATCAGTCAACCCAACCGGGGAACAAAAGTTCACAACAGGCAGCAACTGCCACAAAGACAAATCTGTTGGGAAAATGGAGAAATCCCGAGATTTCTGCGGGGGAATTATCAGTCTCATTTGGGAAACAAGAGCTCACTGCACAGGCAAGAACACACAAGTAGAATCTGGCCGCACAAGCAACTCTACCGGGGTAAACCCAATGAGGGAGAATAGATCACACAAGTAGATTCTGCACACAAGCAACTCTACTGGGGATCAAAAACATCAGGAAATCAACCAAATCTCTGCAGGGAGAAAACCACTCATAGGTACAATCCACCACCAATCTACTGGGGATTTTTCTGAGGCAGAGAAGGAGAACTGGGGATCAACCACCAAAACTGAACCTTCCAAAAGGAACCACAACTGCTGAGGAGGAACGAACCACTGCTCTGCTGAGGGGAAAAGAGGTATAAACCTCAACAAGCACCCTGATGAGGAGAGGCAGCATAGATGAAGTACATCATACTAACAACTCTGCTGGCGACTTTACTGAGGAAACAGACAAAGTGTTGGGGTGTCAACCCACCAACTACTGCATCTTCCAAAAGGAAAGCAACCATGCTGGGGAGGCAAGAATGCTGCAAGAGAGGAGAATCGAAGTTTCCCACAAGCACTCTGATCTGAACACAAAATCTCAACAGAAGCTCTGCCTAGGGAACAAACCTTACAACAATCTGGAGAAAGAGGATACAACCATGCCAGGAGTATGAACAAATGTCTTACCCTGTTGGAAATCATGCCACCCTTGGGAGAGCACTGAGAAATTCTTAAGTATCCTTTTATCATTGTGAATGTTCACTTTTTTTAAAAACAATTTTGAAAAATTTGTTTGTTTAAAACAATGACATTTTATCAATTAAAACATGCAAAACATTTGTTGAAATGAAACAAATAAGAGTGCAAATAATTGGATAAAAGCTCAAATTTATTTGATAGAATGGTAGCCTGCAAATGGCAAGACTCCATAGATCTGTACAAATTTGAAATCGGTGATATATATTGGAAGAGGGCTACATTGAACATAATGACCATTTCTCTACCAATTTGAATCCGATGTATTTGGAGCTTCAGAAGACGATGACTGAGCGAGAATCTCTGACGAAAAGACAGTTGTGAAACAGAAAGTCTTGTCAGGATGCAGTTACTTGCCAAATCCCTAATTTTTGCCTAGATTGCCCCAGGGTGAGGTACTCAATCTAGCAGGATGCAAATTCACTTTTTTTTTTCATGTCTCTAATTTTTGCCTGGATAGCCCTTTCGGGTTATCCACCGAGACGCTCATTTTTGCCTAAGCCGCCCTTTCGGGTTTTCAACTTAGCAAGCTATTCTGTTTTTCTTTTTAGGCGAAGTATTTCTTGACTGCATCTGAATTCACAGGACGAGTGAAATCCTCCCCATCCATAGTTGTGAGAATCAAAGCACCGCCTGAAAAGGCTCTCTTGACAACATATGGACCTTCATAGTTTGGAGTCCACTTGCCCCTGGAATCGGGCGCGAAAGACAATACTTTCTTGAGCACGAGGTCACCTTCTCGGAACACACGAGGCTTGACCTTCTTATCGAATGCTTTCTTCATTCTCTGCTGATATAACTGGTCATGGCACATGGCAGTTAATCGCTTCTCTTCAATAAAATTCAGTTGGTCATAACGACTCTGAATCCATTCAGCATCAGTCAACTTGGCTTCCATCAAGACTCTCATTGATGGGATCTCCACCTCTACTGGGAGAACAACCTCCATGCCGTAAACAAGAGAGAAAGGGGTTGCCCCTGTTGAAGTGCGGACAGATGTACGATATCCATGCAAAGCAAATGGCAGCATCTCATGCCAATCTTTGTACGTGACTGTCATCTTCTGGATAATCTTCTTGATATTCTTGTTAGCAGCTTCAACAACCCCATTCATCTTGGGTCTGTAAGGAGAGGAATTATGGTGTGCAATCTTGAACTCAGCGCATAACTCTTCCATCATCTTATTGTTCAGGTTAGATCCATTATCAGTAATGATCTTATCAGGCACACCATAACGGCATATCAGTTGATTCTTGACAAACTTCACGACCACCTGCCTGGTCACATTCGCATATGATGCCGCTTCAACCCATTTGGTGAAGTAGTCAATTGCTACGAGAATAAACCTGTGTCCGTTGGACGCTTTCGGTTCAATCATGCCGATCATGTCGATTCCCCACATAGAGAAAGGCCATGGTGATGAAATCACATTCAGAAGTGTCGGAGGAATATGAATCTTATCCGCGTAAATCTGACACTTGTGGCATTTCTTCACATATTTGCAGCAGTCAGACTCCATTGTCAGCCAATAGTAGCCTGCTCTCAGCATCTTTCTAGCCATGGCATGTCCATTGGAATGAGTACCAAATGAACCCTCATGGACCTCAGTCATTAACAGGTTTGCTTCGTGTCTATCCACGCATCTGAGCAAAACCATGTCAAAATTTCTCTTATACAGCACTTCACCACTGAGGTAGAAACTGCCTGACAACCTTCTCAAAGTTTTCCTATCTTTCACAGATACCCCAAGCGGGTAGACCTGGTTCTGGAGGAAATTCTTGATATCAAAATACCAAGGCTTGTCATCATTCACTTCTTCCACTGCAAACACGTGTGCTGGTCTATCCAAGCGCATCACGGTGATATTGGGAACTTCATTCCAATACTTGACCACAATCATGGAAGCAAGTGTAGCAAGAGCATCTGCCGTCCGATTATCCTCTCGAGGAATATGATGAAAGTCAACTTCTGTAAAGAACGTTGAAATCCTCCTCGCATAATCTCTGTATGGAATAAGACTGGGCTGATTCGTCTCCCACTCACCCTTGATCTGATTGATAACTAGGGCCGAATCACCATAAACATCAAGATGCTTGATCCTTAGATCAATACACTCTTCTAATCCCACAATGCAGGCTTCGTACTCAGCCATATTATTCGTGCATTTGAAAGTTAGCCTTGCTGTAAACGGAATATGTGTGCCCTGAGGAGTAATGATTACTGCCCCAATTCCATTTCCGTACTGATTTACAACGCCATCAAACACCATCGTCCATCTGGAACCAGGTTCTGGACCTTCATCAAGTGTAGGCTCATCACAATCTTTCATTTTCAAATACAGAATCTCCTCGTCTGGGAAGTCGTACTGAACAGACTGATGATCTTCAGTCGACTGATGTGCCAAGTGGTCAGCCAAGATACTACCTTTGATAGCTTTCTGAGCTCGATACTCAATATCATACTCAGATAACAACATCTGCCAACGGGCAATTCTCCCAGTTAAAGCAGGCTTCTCGAAGATATACTTAATTGGATCCATTCTGGATATCAATCAAGTTGTATGATTTATCATGTACTGGCGCAAACGCTTAGCAGCCCAAGCCAAAGCACAGCACGTCTTCTCAAGCATAGAGTATCGAGACTCACAATCAGTGAATTTCTTACTCAGGTAGTAGATAGCGGATTCTTTCTTCCCTGATTCGTCTTGCTGACCGAGGACACAACCCATCGAATCTTCAAGAACAGTCAGATACATGATCAGAGGTCTTCCTTCTACAGGCGGAGACAAGATCGGAGGTTCAGACAGATGTTCTTTGATACTGTCGAAAGCTTTCTGGAAATCCTCGGTCCAATTATGAGATTGATCTTTCCGGAGGAGCTTGAATATCGGCGCACATGTGGCAGTCATGTGGGATATAAATTTGGAAATATAGTTCAAGCGGCCAAGAAAACCTCGGACTTGCTTTTCAGTTTTGGGTGCAGGCATCTCTTGTATTGCTTTGACCTTTGCAGGATCAACCTCAATACCTCTCTCGCTGACAACAAAACCCAACAACTTGCCAGAACGGACACCAAATGTACATTTGTTCGGATTCAGACGAAGCCTGAACTTCCTCAAACGCTGAAACGGCTTTAACAAATGCTCAACATGTTCAACTTCCGTTCGGGACTTAGTAATCATATCATCGACATAGACCTCTATCTCCTTGTGCATCATGTCATGAAACAAGGTAGTCATAGCATGTTGATACGTGGCTCCGGTGTTCTTCAAACCGAAGGGCATCACTCGATAACAGAATGTTCCCCAAGGTGTGATGAATGTTGTCTTCTCCATATCCTCGGGTGCCATCTTTATTTGATTATATCCGGAAAATCCGTCCATAAACGAGAAGACTTTGAATTTAGCTGTATTGTCTACCAACATATCAATGTGTGGTAGAGGAAAATCATCTTTCAGACTAGCTTTATTCAAATCTCTGTAATCAACACACATACGGACTTTTCCGTCTTTCTTGGGCACAGGAACAATATTGGCCACCCATTGAGGATATGTGGAAGTCACCAGAAACCCCACATCAATTTGCTTCTGAACTTCCTCTTTGATCTTCACTGCCATATCTGGATGAGTTCTTCTGAGCTTCTGCTTCACAGGCACGCACTCAGGCTTCAAAGGCAGGAAATGTTGCACAATATCTGTATCTAGACCCGGCGTGTCTTCATATGACCAAGCAAAGATATCGGAATATTCTCATAGCAAACTGATCAACCCCTTCTTCACATACTCTTCAAGGAGTGCCCCAATCTTCACCATCTGAACACAATCTTCAGACCCCAAGTTGACTGTTTCCAGATTCTCAAGGTGCGGCTGAATGATCTTCTCTTCGTGCTCAAGAAGACGGGTAATCTCATCAGGAATCCCTTCAACATCATCTTCCTCTGCTTCGAATACAGGGAATTCAAAATTGGGAGATGGCGTTGGATCATTATGTTCAATGGGTTTTAGAATCAACCTGCATAATGATTTTGGATAATAAAAAAACTTTAGAATTTAAACAAGCAAATCATTATGCAGATGAAAAGGTTGCTTTTATTCTTGTTTTTAGGTTTTTTTGTGATCACCGTTTTCATGCAAAAAGTAAAAAGTGAAAACAAATGGAAAAACAAATGTTTAACATGAATTCATTGAACGAAATATCATTGTATATATGATGCCAACAATGTCATCACTTCTCCTTTTGGCATGGGAGAAGGGTTTTTAAACAAAGTGACCATATTACGCTGATCTATGAATGACTGTAGGAACATCTACAGCGAACCAATTGTGGCAGATCCCGCCAGGGATAACAAAGTTGCCAGTATCCTCTGCATCCTTTTCCAAGATAGCAGCAGCTTCCTCAGCTTGATCGGCGTGGATGAAACCTCCACTCTTGAACAACCCTTTCTCATTGAAGACCCCAGAAGAATAGCCAATGCCAGCCCGGGATTTATTGTCTTCAAGCTCGATCATCTTCCCTAAACCAGCAACTGCACCACACTCAATGGCCAGTTTCGCATCTCGATAGGAAGCAAATGACGGAGACTTCTTCTCAATTGGCTCAGCAATAGATAAAGCTTGGAAAGGCGTTCCAACTTCATCCTCAGCATCAATATATGAGAAAGAAGACAAGTGGCTAACCAGGAGAGCCTTTTCTCCTCCTACCACAACCAGTTTCTTATTCTTGACGAATTTCAGCTTCTGGTGTAGGGTGGATGTCACGACGCCAGCCTCGTGAATCCATGGTCTACCAAGGAGACAGCTATAAGATGGGTGGATATCCATAACCTGAAAGGTAACTTGGAAATCACTTGGTCCAATCTTGATCGGGAGATCAACTTCCCCAATCACAGTCTTATGTGACCCATCAAAAGCTTTCACAACAACACCACTCTGCCTCATGGGAGGCCCTTGAAATGACAATCTAGAAAGAGTGGTCTTCGGCAATACATTTAGAGATGACCCAGTGTCCACCAGCACGTTGGACATGGCGTCGTTCTTGCAATTCATGGAAATATGTAAAGCCATGTTGTGGTCTCTTCCCTCCTCAAGAAGATCAGCGTCACAGAAACTCAAAGTGTTGCAAGCAGTGATGTTTGCAACAATGCTGTCAAACTGTTCAATTGTGACATCATGATCAACATAAGCCAAGTCCAAGACTTTCTGCAGAGCCTCCCTATGGGGTTCTGAATTCAGAAGCAAATATAATACAGATATCTTGGACGGCGTTTGTAGAAGCTAATCTACAACATTGTATTCACTCTTCTTGATGAGCCTCAGCATCTCATCACAGTCTTCATTGACAATGCCACTAGGGCCAACAGAAGAAGTGGGAGTCTTTTGTACAGAGGAGGGTTTCGCGACAGCATGTGCCGGGTTCGGAGGATTAACAGCATTCCCCACCGGACGCTCAACAGAGTCAGCCTTAGCCTGCGGCTTCGGCGCTGAAAATACACGACCACTACGGGTCAGTCCGCTCACATCAGCAATACTAACAACAGAAGATGAAGGCAACGACACTTCTTTCCCATCCTCCACAGCAACAGGATTATAGCGGAAGGCAACTGCTTTGTCTGAAGAATAAGGCACAGGGCCTGCAGGCTTGATCACCAAAGAAGGAGAGACCTTCGGCTTGCTGCCATCATAACGGATGACAACAGGCTCAGGTAGCTTGAACACAGGAGAGATTACATTCACCTCTGGTTCATCTTCATCAACATTTTTGTTCTGAATAATCTCAATGGTACCCTCATCCAGCAACTCTTGCAGCTCTCTTCGCACTTGGCGACAACCCAGACGGTTGACAGAGCAGATACGGCATTTGTCATGGTCGTGCTCCATATGACTGTAATCACACAGCAGACGATGCAACTCGACCAATGACTGTCGAATATGGCTTACATATTTGACTTTATATTTACCAGGGCAACCCTGGACCATGTTAACCGACTTCCCATGCTCGGGCAATGGGTTCTTCGTAACATTGGGGCCTGAGTCCTCAAAGCTCAGAATGCCGCATCTCATAAGGTCTTGCACCTTAGTCTTCAACGGATAGCAATTTTCTACATTGTTACCTGGAGCACCGGAATGATAAACACAATGTTGGTCGGGCTTGTACCACCACTGAAGGTTAGCAGGTACAGCCGGAGGCTCTCTAGGAGTAATCAATTTTCGCTCTATTAAAGAGGGATATAGCTCAGCGTATGACATAGGAATTGGATCGAAAGTGATCTTCTTCCTCTCATAATTCAAATTAGCTTGATTACTGTTGTTGCGAGGCTGGTAAGCCTGTTGTTGAGGACGATGTTGCTGCTGATACTGAGGTTGTTGTTAATTATGCTGATATTGCTGATTATCACGAAAGATAGGTGCTATATGAGCCACCTGATGCTGGTTGCTGGCACGACGCACAGGCTTCCTCTTGGCAGAGGGTCTTCTTGGTTTAGCATGGGATTGCACAGCATGTGCCTCCCCATCTTTCTTCTTAGCAAACGCCCCATACCGCTTGCTAGAAGAGCCTTCATCCTTGGATAAACGTCCTTCACGGACTCCTTCCTCCAATCGCATCCCCATGTTCACCATCTCGGTGAAATCAGAGGGAGCACTAGCGATCATCCACTCATAGTAAAATGAACTAAGAGTCTTCAAAAAGATCTTAGTCATCTCCTTCTCTTCCAGCGGAGGAGTAATCTGAGCTGCCAGCTCTCGCCACCTCTGGGCGTATTCCTTAAATGTCTCTTTGTCCTTCTGGGACATAGCTCTGAGTTGATCACGGTCAGGAGCCATATCCACATTATATTTGTATTGCTTGACGAAGGCTTCGCCAAGATCGTTGAAGGAACGGATGTTTGCACTATCTAGGCTCATATACCAACGAAGAGTTGCACCAGACAAACTATCCTGAAAGTAATGAATCAGCAGCTGATCATTATCTGTCTGAGTAGACATTTTTCTGGCATACATAACCAGGTGACTGAGCGGGCAGGTGTTCCCCTTATACTTCTCAAAGTCATGGACTTTGAATTTGACAGGTATCTTAACACCGGGAACCAAACAGAGTTCAGCAGCAGACTTACCGAACAAATCTTTCCCTCTAAGGGTCTTCAATTCCTTGCGGAGTTCAAGGAATTGGTCGTTCATTGCATCCATCTTTTCATTAACATCTGGGCCCTCAGACGGCTCAGAATGATAGATGGTGTCGTCTACCCTGGGAATGGTATGCACGACAGGAGGAGGCATTGCAAGGACCGGGCTAGATGCCGGCATGGAAGCAAATGTAGGAGCTGGAATATCAAGCATAAAACCAGGAGGCATACCCCACGGAAACCCGGCTGGCATGGCTGGCACGAAATGAGCACTGGCAGCTGGCACTGTCGAGGAGACAATCTCTGATATAACAGTCCTCTGGGGAGGAGTTGCAGATGGTGGAGATGGTTGATTCTGAGCCGCTAGGAACTGCTCCATCAGAGCACTCAGTCTGGCGACCTCTTCTTTCAGCTCACGGTTCTCTTGTTCGAGTTGATCCATCACTCTTGCAGAGTTGGCTCTGGTGTAGTACCGATGAGTCAGCTTGTCTTCAAAGTAAATGAAGAGCACAGAGTTAGGCCACAGACAAGAAGACCAGAATAACACCTGCTTATGCGAATGATGCATGCAATGCTTGCGCACATGCTTTATTTTTATATTTCAAGGAACTTTTTAGGGTATTATTTGCAATTTTGAATATTTAGCATTTAATCGCATATGGAAAATATCTCATCAAATATATTTGAACAAAGAAGTACCGCGTTGTCAATTATTACAAGAGAGAAGGAAAATAAACATCCTATGGATCGCTAGAAGCTCGGGATGCCGGAAGATAAGCTGCACGAAGCCTCTTAATCTCTCTCTCATATGCTGCTTCCATATCCGCCTTATCTTTGGCGAGTCTGTCATACCTTTTTTCCAGAACTTGGAAGGCTGAGGCAGTAGAGAAGTCCAAGTATCATCAGGATCGTCAATACTTGATGCTCGAGGAACTCGATCAGAGCATCTTTCTCCTTGATTTGCTGAAGCAACTCTTCTCTTTCACGGATCCAAGCACGTGAAAGGTCTTCGTCTCTCAACTCCTCTACGCCTTGGTTAGGGAGGGTTGAAGGCCCAGCCACAACCGAAGGTGTAGGTCTCGGATAATCATATGGCATGAGATACTCAGATGCTCTCTTCCTCACCCAAGTAGTATATGGTTCCAAAGCTATGCAGTTTTTCGGACCTAACTCACTTCTACCCTTCTTGTGAATCTTGCGCCAAGCGCGAACCATCCTGGCTTTCAGGCCTTGGGGATCTTTACCCTCCTGAAAGAACACACCTTCTAACAGAATGTTATTAGGTCTATCCTTTAGGGGGAACCCAAGCTGACGTCGTGCTAAGATAGGGTTGTAGCTAATTCATCCACATGTACCGAGAAGAGGCACATTGGAGAATTCACCACAAGAGTCAATAATCTGAACACCGTCATATGCGCGATCATACCAAGAGATATCATCATTGGTGAGAGACATGAGTCTCGTGGACCACCGTAGACATCCCTTGTTCTCCTTAAAAGCAACCGTCTGCGGTAAGTGAGAAATAAACCACTTATATAACAGAGGCAAACAGCACACAATAACTCCACCACCCTTTGCATTCCTCAGGTGCAAAGAGACATAGGTATCACCCAACAGAGTTGGAACGGGATTAAGAACAAAAAAGATCCTAATGGCCTTCACATCCACAAATTTGTCGATGTTGGGGAACAATACCAATCCATAGATAAGTAGCACGAACATAGCCTCAAAGGCATCCTCACTCATGGCCTTCCCATAAACGGTAGCTTGAGCGATGAGGAAATCAGAAGGAAGACCTTGAATTCCACCTTTGGTGGTCATATGAGCTTTAACCAAGGATTCATCTATGTGCAACATGTCAGCTATCTCTTGAGAAGTTAGAATACTCTCTAAGCCACTGAACGGCACCTGATCCAGAATAGGAATACCCACAAGATGAGCATACTCCTCAAGGGTAGGCGATAGCTGAAAGTCTGGAAAAGAGAAGCAGTGATACAGAGGATCGTAGAACTGCGCCAAAGTATTCATCAGCCCTTCATCAACCTGAGTAGTCAGCAGAGGCAGAAGCTTCCCATAACGAGCTTTGAAACCCAAGGGATCTAATACATAAGATGTCAGATTCCTTAACTCTTTCAGATCAGGTTGTCTAAAGCTGTACTTCTTTGTATGCCTTTTTGGTCTCTCCATATCTGAAAATTTTGCAAATAAACCCCTTAAGTTCCTTGAAAATTTTCTTATTTTTCTGATGACATGAATGCAGATGAATGCATGAATGCATGAATGCAACAATCACACTCAAGGATCAAGCAAAGCACACCAGACAAAGGTCATGGGAAAGCTCATAGCATCCTTAATAGCAATCATCCATTTTGGTGGATTATGGTTTACACCTTATCAACACCCAAGTTCCATTGATATTAACGATACATGAGCCGGCTCAAACCTCCTTAATATCAATCATCCATTTTGGTGGATTATGGTTTTCACCTTATCGACACCCAAGTTCCATTGATATTAAGGATGTATGAACGACTCAACCATGAATCACGGGTTTGTTGCAAGTCACGAGCATGGAGTCTCGGTTAAGAACCACCCAAAGGGAGTGTACTATGGTTTAAACCTGCCGAACATGTTCTACCAGAGGTTCCCATAGTCATCATCCCATCTTTCGAATATTATCGGAGGAACGAATACTCGTATTCCAAAAATATTCTCAAGAGAGACTCTTATGAGTGTAGTATCGCGTAACAATCGCATCAAATCTTACATTTGAACGACTTCCGCACTACGTCCTAAAAATAGGCCAAGATGGGCTTGGTAAACTAAGGTCCTTGGCTTCTAAGGCACATGTTAAAAGAATAATGCCTAACCACAAATAACTTGTGTGACATTATTAATCCAACATGACCTCCACCAAGTGAATGGACTCGCAAGTCAACTTGCTAAGGAATAACTCCACACAAGTCGACGAGACTATGCCATTCTCCTATCATAGGGTGCACTCGAGTTCGGGTATAGAACTCATCTCACAGAGATCTCCAAACAAGCAGCAATTGATATATCAAGCAAATCAATCATTACAAGCAATACAGTAATCCCAAATTTGTACAAAAATATGTCATATAACAATAGACAAATATATCACAGCAATTGTGTGAAAAGTAGGCAAACCCACTAGGAACATCTATCCCCAGCAGAGTCGCCACTTTTCTGTAGCGGTGTATTCGTCACTTTATGATTTATTGACTAAATCAAAAGCAAAGCATACAAAGATAGAGTCGCCACCGCACTTTTATTTATCCAAAGGAATGGCTAAAAAGCGAACAAAAGCCTAAGAAGTTTTACACATAGAAAACTAATGAAAGGTCAGAGATCTGGGTAAGGGGGTAATTATGCAAAGGGAAGGTGTTAGGCACCCAATGCATCCTAGGTACTCCTAGGGAACCTCTTTTCACAACTTGTTGTATCATTATTTGTTTATGAAATATTTTTGTGCAAACATTGATTGAAGAGATGAGAGAAGAATATACAATTTTTATTATTTTTGTGTTTGGATGGATAACTATTGCCTACGTACCTTTACAGGATCAAAACCTCGTAGTTCGGCTAAAAGATTTCAAAAAATGAGTGGATTGATTTTAAACAAAAGCCCTGAGGTCTTTCATTATCCACGGGAGAAAACTCAACCTTATACAAACACACATCCACCATGTGAGAAAAGCTTCAACTTGCTAGTGAGGGACCATGCCCTATAATAAGCAAGGAAGTCTTACAATTCAATCACTAAGGACAAAAGGTGAGATTCACATCAACCACTAAGATAATTGAGATCTATGGCTAATGTATGAAAACTTATCAAGAATGGAGAAAGCCACAAAACAATTGAATGAGTGAAATTAATCAATTAGAATTTATTCACAAAAGGATGGTCAAAGTATGATTAGAATTCAATTCAAAAGAAGTATTGTGAAAATGAAGTTTGAAAATCAAAGGCTTAAGGCCTAGGTTTCTAATTTGAAAACAGATGAAAATGTTTGCACAAAGTTTCTGGTTAGAGTTAACATGCAAATGGAGGTTTAAAGAACAAAAAGGGTGGAAGTTAAGGGATGCAAAACTTCTTAGATGTTCACCTCTTGAGATCATATGTAGATGATCCAAGTGATTCCTTTGGAATAGGCAACAAGCAAATAACAACATAAATGGAAACCAGATGCCAATCAATGGACTTACACTAGACTCACAAAACAAAGATGGATACCGGATGCCAATCAATGGACTTATACCAATCTCACAAAGCAGATAAGGATACCAGATGCCAATCAATGGACTTATACTAGTCTCACAAAACAAAGATGGATACCGGATGCCAATCAATGGACTTATACCAATCTCACAAAACAAAGAGAACATATGCAATAAGCAAGAGGAAACAAGTTGCCAATAAATGGTCTTACACTCGACTCCAAGGAAATGGGATGCCAATCAATGGTCTTAGTCCCAACTCCTACCAGATCACAGGAAACAACTGCCAATAAATGGACTTACAATTGACTCCTGAAGGGACAAACAAGATGTCACAAAATATGAACAATGATCATGAAATGATATACAAGTAATGAAAACAAATGCACAAAGGCACACACAAACAATTATGCACATATGGGCAAACAAGCAAACCATCATTCAATTAGCACACACTATACATAATCAATAGGCTCAAGCAAGGTTAGGCTTTAGAAACAAGCCAACTGGCATGGGGTATTTTGAGCTCTTAACCCTAACATTGAGAGTTAGGGTGAAGCAGATGAAATGGAGATGAGGGTTATGCCTCATAGCTCTTATCTCTGGCCTGGGAGAGCTTTAATCAATAGAAAGTGTGGGAGTTCAGAATGTAGGAACTCTTCTCCACAAATGATTGACTCTATAAGATCTTGGGTTCTTATTCACAATGCATCAACACATGGTGTGAGCAAGATGAATGACACACTGAGTAGCAGGGGATGGATTACACATCCCTTTTATCTGCCAATTGCCTCTTAAGAGGACTTTACCTGCTTGGCACAAAGATAAACACACAAAAACATGGCCTCTTAAGGAGGGCTTCAGACAGGTGCCTGCCAATAACAGCAGGTCTTCCAGACTACATGAAGATTAGGGATTATACCTAAGTGGTATGCCAACCACAGCAAAAGCAAAGCAAAGTTCAAATGAACTTAAAGCAACTTAGGTACCTGTGGAAACAACTAAACAAATCAGTACAATGTTCAGACAACAGTCAATAACAAACAGACAATCCCAATGTACATAGTATAAGCCATGAGGCAAACTCAAATGAGTTATCATCAACCTACAAAACAGCAAATGTTAGCAATCAAAAGCAAATATCAATATTCAAATGATGAAGCACCATTAACCATGGAATTTGGATGCTTGAACCTGAAATTCAAAGCTCACATGTAAGTAACAAACCACTAGGTCAAAGCCTAGGGTCAAAGGTGAAGAAAAAATTCAAAACAGGAGCTGCAATTCAACACAATGTAACTTCAAACACATATTAACACATCCTAAAAAGGATCACATCAAAATCAACAAGCAAAAGCATTTCATATGCAAAGGAAGTCAATGACAATTTCAAAGCTCATATATGATCATCATGAATGAAAATTTCAAATCAAAACAGAAATGATTCAAATAATTCTGGAAAAATTCATGAGCAGTCAACACATCCAATACAATCATCATATAAAAAAACAGGATCAACAAAAGTCATTTGATATGGAAATTAAATTGCACAAGTTGAACAACCAAATGTGTGACACAAATTGTCACACCATGTTAACACATGCATAAAACAGAAATGGTAAATGGTAAAAATGCCAAACCAAGCCTAAAACATCCATTAACATGTCTAGAATCATCATGTAAAATTTCATGCAATTTGGATTAAAATCAAGCATTTCATGATAGAAAGAGTAAGGCAATGTCACAAATGCACCTATGAGCAATCAACCTAGAGCAAATAAAATTCCAGCCAGGCACAACTTCTGAAATTATCGTGATAAAGAACTAGACATCTCAAGGATCAATTATCAAAAAACCAGGTATTTTTTGGATCATTTTTCAATTTGTTATGCATTTTTTAAAGTTGGAGAAAAAATGTGAAATAAAAATGGCATAGCATGGCAAAAAGTGAAAAATAAATTCCAAAAAATGCCTGAAGCAGGAATCGAAGTGAGGACCATGGATTAAATGAGTTCTGGGCGCGCGCTACAGCAAGAACCCTAGCGAAAATCCAGATTCCGTCGCTACCATGCAGATCCGTCACTAATGATGAAGATCTTCATCTTCTTCATGAAGATGAAGATGAAGATGATGAACATTCATGCGCAATTCTCCAGAATTTCCAGAAACGTCCAGAATTTCAAAAACTTTATACCAAAACGAAGCTCATGCAAAGGAGATAATAAATCAAGCATCAATTCATCCTAATTCAACATGATTCATGCAAATCGAAGCAAATAAAGTTTGACATGTGAAACTTCAATCAAGCATATCTCTCTCATTTTTTATCCAAATTGCACGAAATTTATATCAAAACGATCAGCAAAGCAAGATCTACAAGAATATGTACATAAATTGCAAAATTAAAAGGTTCGAAAATTGACCTCTTGAAGAACAGAATCTTTGAAATGCACGATCCAAGGCCTCAAATGCTCCAAATCAACTCCAGAATACTTGATATGATGTTTGATGATGAATTGGAAGCTTGGAAACTTGTAGATCTAGCTTAATTTTGAACTTCCATATTTGAGTTCTTAAACTTCAACTGCTTGGTTCTTGCACGAATTCAACAAACCAATACTTGATTCACACTCTAATCAACTCACTGATCATGAATCTTCAACAAAAACAAGGTGTTATGTTGAAGGAATTTGAATTTTGGTTTGAAGAAAATTTTGGAGGGAGAGAGAAACTAGATCTAGAAATGGTGAATTGTGATTAACCCCCTTAAATTCTGTTATGATTAGAGTATATATATGCTTTACTAATCACCTTGCTAATCCATGTTTAATTTGGTTAATGAAAATAAGGTGTTTTGCAAAAATCAAAATTTGCATGGTGCATGTAGTAATTACACGTGAACAGTACCACACCCTTCATCAAAGTCACTTAAAATGATCTTTTAAACACAATGGCAATGGTAGAAAATCCATACAATGCACCATTTTTGAATTTTGCAATTTCCCTCCAAAAAAGGAATGGATATGCAAGTGATTATGTGATAAGATTTAATGTAATGTGATGCATGATTTGGAAATTAGAGGTCAAGAGAAGAACATTGCAAAAAGAACCACTCATTTTGGAGCTTTGGTTCAAAAGTTATGGTCATTTGAAGTTCCATGTATATTTGGCAATGATTTGATCATAACTCCTCAACCATTCATCAGATGCTCATGATCTTGGACATTTTGGAAATGGGAGAGAGAGATCTTCAACTTTCATGTTGGACAAAATTTCATTTGAAGCCTCTTTGATGTTGGAAAGTTGAGTTGAAGTTGGATCAAAAACTTGCCATTTTTGGAAACTTCACATTATGGGTCACTTTCCATTTTGGGAAATTTTTGACTTGACTTCAAATTCTTCAATGTGAGTGTTTGAAATGTCAAATGAGACTTGTTTGAACATGAATGAAGTATTTCTAATCACTTCCCACCTCCAAATCCACAGTTGACTTTGCAGTTGACTTCATTGGTCCTTAGATGACCTGAAAATGTTCTGATGAATTTGGGGCCTCAACCACTTGGGAATTTGCTCCAAAATGAACCTATAGCTCATATAAGCTCCATAAAATGATCACATGATCCATATACCAAGAAAATACCATCTGCTCTTTGTACCATGAATTCACCTGATGCCTTGACCTGTTGACTGCTTAAGCTGCAAGTAACAAAGGTTAATGACATATTTTTGTACATTTTTGGTTAGTGATTAAAAGAAAAGCAATGATATACAAATGCAAGCAATGCTTGGTGATCAAGAAACACTCTCAAGGGGATCCCACCCATAGAGAAGGAAGCAAGGTATCCAATGATCCTTGAGGCAATGCAATGTTATGTTATGATGCCATGAGGGATCTTAGGGACAAAATTGGGGTCTTACAGCAGGTAGCCATGAAACCCTAATTTCTGATTAAATCCATATGAACACTCTGATAGCTTTGAATCCTTCACTGATGAACTGAGGACCATAATAAGATACTTGGACCCCCCCCCCCTGAGACCCTAGAGACTTGTATACTTAGAAAATGAAGTCCAATTCTCAATCTTGCTTTGTGTGGGCTCCTTCTGTTAAGGAGTGATCGATCAAAACCTGATCTCCATGTCACTAATGCAGTATGCAATGAGTATGACCTAATATGATGCTAATGAAGTATAAAACATAATCCCATGCTTCCAGGAAAAATGAAGGGTAAATTTTGGGGTATTACAGCTCTAACCGGTTTTGAGCATATTGTAGCCAATTCAATTTGTTTGTTTTTAAGTTGACATTGTTACTTATTTCTATCTCTTTAATTAAATTAGTCAATTAATTAAATTTTGATTAATTAGTTGATTTTGATTAATTAACTTTAATTAACTTGATTATTTAAATTCAATTAAATAATTTTGATAATTAATCTTAATTAATGAATTTAACCAAATTTTAATAAATTAATTTTGTTAACTAGAAATTGATTGATTCCTTTCTCTATCACAATTTCGCGTCATTTCTAAACCAAGACCAATTCAATTTCATCATCAATCCAAACCAATTTCAAAACAAAATTACATAATTCTTGATTTAACATCAAGCCCATTTTGAAACACCTTTGTAAGTCGATTGCTTTAGGCATCGCCATCAACCTCACATAGCTTACTCTTGGGCTTTCTTACAATGATACCTATTCAGTTATTAATTAATCGATTAGATAATTGATTCACTAAAATACAATTTATTCAAAATACAAATTTAAAACCTCGATCCAACATCAAGTATTTTCATTCAAATTAATTCAAAATACCCAAATCACAATTGAATACCATTTCATTTGGAAATGAAAAGGGGGATGGTTTTGAGTTTTCAATTCCTCTCCTCGATTATTTGAATACGAGTTCTCTTACTCGGTTAGTCAAATAGTCGTCACTTTTAATCCACTTAAGCACAAACAAATCAAATCATTTTATAATAAGAAACGAAAAGGGAGATGACTTTGAGTCTTCAATTTTTCTCCTCGATTATTTGAATACAAGTTCTCTTACTTGGTTAGTCAAATAATTGTCGTTCCTCTACAAACTTCCATACAACTTAATCAAACCACTTTCATAACAAATTATGCGAAAAGGGAGATGGTTTTGAGTTTTCAATTCCTCTTCTCAAATGATTGGATATGAGTTGTCTTACTCAGCCATTCAAGTACTTGTCGTCTATTCTAAGATACATTAACTATACAACTTTATTTTCATAAATATTTAGATGAAACAAAAAGTGGTATAGAGTCTTCTATTCCCTTTCCCGATTATTAGGATACGAGTTGTCTTACTCGACTATCCGAGTAATTGTCATCCATATAAAATACCTTAATTATTATCCAATCCTTTTCATAATTACTCAGATGAAAAAGAAAGTGGTTTAGAGTCTTCTACTTCCTTTCTCGATTATTAGGATACGAGTTGTCTTACTCGATTATCCGAGTATTCGTCATTCTTTCGAAACACCTTAATTACTATCAAATCCTTTTTATAATTAAGGATGAAAAAGAAAGTGGTATAGAGTCTTCTATTCCCTTTCCCGACTATTGGGATACGAGTTGTCTTACTCGACTATCCGAGTAATCGTCATCCAACCAAGATCGAAACCAATCAAAACATCCAACATATTAATCTAACTTGTCACCCTCGTGTGATCAAAACTCTTTTCAGAAAGAACATTGTTTAATCCTTTCTAATACGCACAACAAACTAGCGCTTAAGCCTCCGCCGAGAGTAGACAAGCCAACGTTTAGCCTTTAGAATGCGACCTAAACTTATGTTCACTAAAAGACACCAACCAACCGTAGTTTCCCGAACTACGAATGCTCTGACTTCCTTATTGCACCATAAGGATACGTAGGCAGGAGATTGATGTATCTTCGCGAGCACACTAATAAAAAAACCTCCCCTTTCTCCTTTCTGATGTTCTTATCCATTTCTATCTTCAATATTATATAACCCAAAGATAATAAACAATATAAATTAACACTCGAAACGCACAATAGAACTAAAAGGTTCTCATTGAGTACAACGGACGTAAGGGGTGCTAATATCTTCCCCTTACGTAATCCACTCCCGAACCCGAATATCGATACGACGACCATTATTCTATTTCCTACAGGTTTTATCAATATTTTCCTATTCCTTCATTGGGATAAATAAATTTCAGTGGCGATTCTGTTCGAACACTAATTTTTCCGAGACCATCGCGAGGAATCGTATTTTTCGAGATGCGACACAACCTATGATACTTTATCAATAGCAACATATATAAAAACTAATTTGTCTGCATAAGAAAAAAAATTGTGAAACCTTGGAGTACTTATGCACCTTGGAATAACTTGAATGTATTTAGAAAAACAAATTTCTATACTTTCAAATTCTATACTTTATAACTTTGAATGTATTTAAAAATATATATATTTCCATACTTTATAACTTGAATGCATTAAAAATAAAAAATTTATATACTTTATAACAACAAGCAAGAAAAGAAAAAAATTATATATTTTAAAATTCTATATTATATGATTTAAATATATTTAGAAAAGAATAACTTCTATACTCATAAAATTGAACAACAGCAGCATGTATGCATTTAGAAAAGGATCACTTATACACTTAAAAATCCAACAGCAGCAACATATATGATTTAGAAAAGATCACTTTCTATACATTTAAAATCCAGTAGCAGCAACATGTATCCATAGCTACAGTGCTCAAAGCAACAAATTCAGTACCACAAAATTCAAATATACACAATGTAAAACAGAGATTCCAATGTAAATAAATTGAGAATTTAATTATAATACACATCAATCATGTAAATAATACAATTTCAAAAAGATCGAAAAGATTTGAAGTCATTAACTTTATCATACCATATTACATAGCTATTGTTGCTATTGCTAATGCTCATTAATACCATGAATTCAAACGTGACACACACTCACTTTTAGGATACTTTTTCCTCAACAGAATAAATCATCATAATAAAAGAAATACAAATGATAAGCCTCTCTCTTTCAATAACTTCATGAACACAAACTAAACTTCATGTTTTAGTCATCAATTTTGCAAAATAGGAACAAAAATGCTAATCTCTATAATAACCCAAACATAATTAGAAAATACAGCACAAACGAAACTCAATCAAACCGAAACCGCATAAACAATCAACAATAATTCACGCACTAGAGTTCGAAAAGCGGAAATTGCCGAAACCAGATTGCTGTCAATTCTAATACTGTTGCGAAATTAGAGTATCATCACTTCCCCTCTCTTTAGAAGAAGACTTGAATTCCGACAAGAAATCCCTCTTGACATTTAGGCAGCCTCTCCGCTTCAGCATTCCTCACTGCTTTTTTTTCTGAAAACCTGCATAACACAGACGAAATCCAAACGAAATACCAAAAACAAAATTCACAATTTCGAAACCAATAAAAATAGAGTAGAAATGGAGGCGCGAGTTCGGTCGTTTGTTGTCGGTACAATAGCGATTTGGACAAAGGATGAGGTGTTGATGGTTGAAACGGTATTTCACGGCAAGTTGAAATCGAACGGTTTTAGAGGAAAGGTATGAAGTGGTTTGGATGTGTGACCGGGTTGAGCGGCGGCTGCACGACGGTGAAGGAGGACGCTTCTGGTGGTGTTCCGGCGTTTGGTTGTCGTGCACTGTGTAGAAGAGGAAGGGTTGTGGTCGGTGAACAGTGAGACGGCATGGAGATGTTTGGGGGTTCGGTCGCGGTGAGGATGGGTTTTCGCCGGTGAAAGGAACTTTCCGGCGGAAAACAGAGGGAGTACCGTGAGAGGTTTGGCGTTGGAAAGAAGAAGAGTCAAAAATCATTCATTTTTTATTTTTCTCTGTCTTTTGAGAGAGAGAAGGGAGAGTTTATTACTTTTTCTTTTCTTTTTTAATACCTATTTTTTTTAGAGAGAGACTGATAGTGTGGAGTGTGATGATGGAAATGAGGGTAACCTGTTTCCGAAAAATGGGGCGGCCATTTACTGTTGTTAGTAGTGATGGGAAATGAGTGTGTAGGTACCAACGGTGAAAAATAGGAATCCAATGCTAATTTCGTTTATATTTTTTTTGAAAATAATTATTATTATTTAAAATTTCCTATTTAAAATTTCTAATAAATATTTTGATTTGAATAAATTCTAATTATTTTAGTTGAATAATTAACCTAACAAAAATAGTGATCGATTATAAATATAAGTCGGCTAAAAATTTGCTCGAAAAATTAAATCAGGCACACTAAAATGATCAGCACAAAATATACTTATTGAAAAAATACAGCGTTTCTTCAAATTCTGAAATAAATTTGCACCGGTTAAAAGGCTCAGGCGGGCCAAAATGCAACAGAAACAGATGCTGAAAAATATAACGGGCACACCAGTTTAAACTACATGAACCGTAGATTAATAATACTGGCGTCTGCAATTTTAATTTCGAAACTTATTATCTGCTGATTTTGTCCGTACTCGAGGAAAGATTCAACTGATTTGTCTGTATTTTCAATAAATTTATCCTGACTGATATTTCAGGTATTATTAATGATAAAATGCATGTTATGCTATACATATGATGTAAACTGAAAATTAAATCGAATTTATGAAAATTTAAAATGCCCGGACAAAATTGGGGTATGAGAGTTGCCCCTATTTAATTACCTTGAACCAGAAAGTGTGAATGACAGCAGTCTTCGTACATTCATGGTGGAAGATAATTAAATACAAAAAGATCCAAATTTTGTCCTTTGAATTGCAAGGGAAAAATGCAGAAAGAAAATGCAGTGAGAAATACAGTAAGAAAAGGTTATCGGAAGGTAAAATGAAACAATCGAGACTCTCTGGGAATTATCCGAACAGTATCTTGGATACCATGATCGAGATATTCCAAAAAATGGAATGATACCTTAACTATACCGAAGACTTCTGAGCATTAGCAGAACAGCGTCTTGATTTGAACGCACGAGATTCTCTGAGGATCAACGAAGCAGTACCTTACATGATAGAATTAAGATATTCCAGAAAAAAGGAAAGATACTTTAATCATATCTAAGACTCTTCACGGATACTAGAGAAGTATCTCTAAAAATTGAATGAGACTTTTCATATTGATGAAGCAGCATCTCCAACAGCAAAATGAGATTCTCTGTATCGAATTGAAGCAACACCTTATATGATAGAATTTAAGATGTTCCAGACAAAAGGAATGATACCTTAATTAAATCTAAGACTCTTCATGGGTACTAGAGCAGTATCGCTAAAAGTTGAATGAGACTCTTCATATTGATGAAGCAGCACCTTAAACAGTAAAAATGAGATTCTCTGTATCGAGTCGAAGCAACATCTCATATGATAGAATTAAGATGTTCCAGTAAGGGAAAGATACCTTAATTGAATCTAAGACTCTCCAAGGATATTAGAGCAGTATCTCTAAAGAAAATCTGAAATGAGACTCTTCATATTGATGAAGCAGCACCTCAAACAATAAAAGTGAGATTCTCCGTATTGGGTCGAAACAACATCTTATATGATAGAATTAAGGTGTTCCAGTAAGGGAAAAATACCTTAATTGAATCTAAGACTCTCCGAGGATACTTAGAGCAATATCTCTAAAAAAATCTGAAATGAGACTCTTCATATTGATGAAGCAACATCTCAAACAGTAAGAATGAGATTCTCTGTATCGGGTCGAAGCAGCATCTTATATGATAGAATTAAGATGTTCCAGCAAGGGAAAAATACCTTAATTGAATCTAAGACTCTCCAAGGATATTAGAGCAGTATCTCTAAAGAAAATCTGAAATGAGACTCTTCATATTGATGAAGCAGCACCTCAAACAGTAAAAGTGAGATTCTCCGTATCGGGTCGAAACAACATCTTATATGATAGAATTAAGGTGTTCTAGTAAGGGAAAAATACCTTAATTGAATCTAAGACTCTCCGAGGATACTTAGAGCAGTATCTCTAAAAAAATCTGAAATGAGACTCTTCATATTGATGAAGCAGCATCTCAAACAGTAAGAATGAGATTCTCTATATCGGGTCGAAGCAGCATCTTATATGATAGAATTAAGATGTTCCACAAGGGAAAAAACCTTAATTGAATCTAAGACTCTCCAAGGATATTAGAGCAGTATCTCTAAAAAAATCTGAAATGCGACTCTTCATATTGATGAAGCAGCATCTCAAACAGTAAAAGTGAGATTCTCTATATCGGGTCAAAGCAGTATCTTATATGATAGAATTAAGATGTTCCAGCAAGGGAAAAATACCTTAATTGAATCTAAGACATTCCAAGGATATTAGAGCAGTATCTCTAAAAAAATATGAAATGAGACTCTTCATATTGATGAAGCAGCATCTCAAATAGTAAAAGTGAGATTCTCTGTATCGGGTCGAAGCAGCATCTTATATGATAGAATTAAGATGTTCCAGCAAGGGAAAAACACCTTAATTGAATCTAAGACTCTCCGAGGATATTAGAGCAGTATCTCAAACAGAGAAATGAGATTCTTCAGATAAATGAAGCAGTATCTCGAATATTCATCTGTTGGGGGAATTTTTTAAGAAAGGACTCCTTTTGAGAGAGATTTACTAGAAATGCTCTGCAGGGGGAAAAGCTCATAAGAGGCTTTTTAGAGTAACCTCTGCTTTGTGGAGCAATGATTGTAAAGAAAAATGTTGAGAATATCATTATTAATCATAAAGTTGAAAAATGATTTGCTGAGAAATAATCCCACGAAATTATCAAAAAGGTAAAATGAAACAGTCAAGACTCTCTGGGAATCATCAGAATAGTATCTTGGATGTCATAATCGAGATATTCCGGTAATGGAATGATACCTCAACTAAATCTCAAGACTTTTCCAGGATGCTAGAGCAGTATCTATAAAAAGTCTGGCATGAGACTCTTCATATTGATGAAGCAGCTTCTCAACAGTAAAAATGAGATTCTCTGTATCGAGTCGAAACAACATCTTATATGATAGAATTAAGATATTCCAGCAAGGGAAAGATACCTTAATTGAATCTAAGACTCTCCGAGGATATTAGAGCAGTATCTCTAAAAAAATCTGAAATGAGACTCTTCATTTTGATGAAGCAGCATCTCAAACAGTAAAAATGAGATTCTTTGTATCGAGTCGAAGCAGCATCTTATCTGATAGAATTAAGATGTTCCAGCAAGGGAAAATACCTTAATTGAATCTAAGACTCTCCGAGGATATTAGAGCAGTATCTCTAAAAAAATCTAAAATGAGACTCTTCATATTGATGAAGCAGCATCTCAAACAGTAAAGATGAGATTCTCTGTATCGAGTCGAAGCAGCATCTTATATGATAGAATTAAGATATTCCAGCAAGGGAGAGATACCCTAATTAAATCTAAGACTCTCTGAGGATATTAGAGCAGTATCTCTAAAAAAATCTAAAATGAGACTCTTCATATTGGTGAAGCAGCATCTCTAACAGTAAAGATGAGATTCTCTGTATCGAGTCGAAGCAGCATCTTATATGATAGAATTAAGATATTCCAGCAAGGGAAAGATACCTTAATTGAATCTAAGACTCTCCGAGGATATTAGAGCAGTATCTCTAAAAAAAATCTGAAATGAGACTCTTCATATTGACGAAGCAGCATCTCAAACAGTAAAGATGAGATTCTCTGTATCGAGTCAAAGCAGGATCTTATATGATAGAATTAAGATATTCCAGAAAGGGAAAGATACCTTAATTGAAACTAAGACTCTCCGAGGATATTAGAGCAGTATCTCTAAAAAAATATGAAATGAGACTCTTCATATTGATGAAGTAGCATCTCAAACAGTAAAGATGAGATTCTCTGTATCGAGTCGAAGCAGCATCTTATATGATAGAATTAAGATATTCCAGCAAGGGAAAGATACCTTAATTGAATCTAAGACTTTCCGAGGATACTTAGAACAGTATCTCTAAAAAAAATATCCAAAATGAGACTCTTCATATTGATGAAGTAGTATCTCAAATAGTAAAAATGAGATTCTTCAGATAAATGAAGTAGTATCTCGAAAATTCGTCTGTTGGGGGAATTTTAAGAAAAGACTCCTTTTGAGGGAGATTTACTAGAAATGTTCTGCATGGGAAAAGCTCATAAGAGACTTTTAGGGTAACCTCTGCTTGGGGAGCAATGATTGTAAAGAAAATTGCTGGGAATATCATTATTAATTGTAAAGTTGAAAAATGATTTGCTGAGAAATAATCCCACGAGCATATGCAGGGTAATAACTTCATTTGGAAATGAGAAATGTCCAAGATACACATGAATGACCTTGGATCCTGATATTTTACTTTTGATTTTTATATGATGTTCCACTTTAGGTCAGAATACCATGCATGGGATGATGCATGAGATGCATGCAAGTATGCAATTGCTGGGGATATTTGGTTGTGCATGTAGGAATGCGAATGATTTTTATTTTGTTGAAGTTCCCATTTTGTGGGAGTGTTATGCATGAGTATGTTGATGATTGATATGACTGTGTTTGATGAATCTTCCTCTTTGGCAGGAAAATTATGCATGAAATGATGCATGTGAAGCATGTGGGAATGCAACTAGGTAATTGTGCTTTTGTAGGGTTTTATTCTTGATTGCCAATGAGATTGGACTTTAAATAGGAACTGCCAGATAAGAACTGGTGAAAAGGATTGAACTTCCAGATGAGGACAGACTTGAAGGATATGTTACCAGACCCGAACTGGTGAAAATAATTGAAATGTCAGACGAGACTGAATTTGTTTTTGTTTGTCAGACAGGAACTGATTTTTAAAATAGGCTACTAGACGAGAACTGGTGAAAATAATTGACTACCAGACGAGAACTGGTATCGAAATAGGTGACCTACCAGACGAGAACTGGTATTAAGAGATAATTTACCAGACGAGAACTGGTATTTGGCAAATGATTTGTCGTATAAGAACTGATTTTTGATATAGTTTGCCAGACGGGAACTGACTTTGGAATAAGTTGTCAGACGAGAACTGGACTTTGAAATAAATTTCCAGACGGGAACTGGGGTTTGAAATAAATTGCCAGACGGGAACTGGTTTTTTTGAAAAAGGTTTGCCATACGGGAACTGGGCTTTCGAAATAAGTTGCCAGGCGGGAACTGGACTTTGAAATAAATTGCCAAACGAGAACTGGACTTTGAAATGGCCAAGCGATGTTGGGCTTTGGTGTCAGATTTTGTGTTTCAAGGCTTTTTGATGCCAGGTTCATGTTATGGGGTTAGACCCAATGAATTTTATGATATGCATGGTTTTACGTTAGAGCAAAGCGACATGACTAATGCATGAGGATGCTTTATGCAATTATTTGCAAGTTTCCAAAATACCCATGCGTGGGTATTGGAAGATAAGGTTCTTTCCAGAAAGGCTTCTATATGTCAAAAGGTTATTTTATGGGGTGGTAGCATGATTCCCCGACACTCATCTTGAACTCTGCATTTGCTGACTTGCGAAAAAATCTTTTGCTTGAACTGCTTGAAAACATGGAGAGGACTCGCTCTTGTATGGCTCATCTTGCCCCAATGTGATGGGTTTATGCAAAATGTTTGCCTCAAAAGGATTTTGAAAGCAATTGTACCATAATTTGGAGATGGATTGCCCCAGAATTTTGATCCATGAAAGGATTTATCCTTGGTTTACCGACTCTTTGAGTGGTTGACTTTTCTATGCTCTTGAGGTAGCTTGCCCCGGTATGAGCGTTGAAGCGACTTAACTCACCCTAACTGAATATTGGAGGGGTCTGCCCCTGGCCAACAAAACCTCTAGGTGATCTGCCCCTAGTTAATAGAGTCCTGAGATGATTTACTCTAGATCGACTGATTCTTGAAATGATTTGCACATTTATTAACAAATGTTGGAGACTATTTAAGACTGACCAATTCTTGGAGCAATTTTCCTATGATCAACTTGATGTTTTGGGTGGCATGCACCTGATTCGTGGGTTATAAGGTAGTCTTGATTCTGGTGAATGGTCAAGTTCCACTGGTTGCTCTTTGTTGAAATTTCAATGATGTCGAGTACTGAATTGCAATTAAAATTGTTCACTTATAAATGGTAATTTTAATGCGATATTCATGCAAGTTTTAAAAAAGAAACATTTATTGGAATGATGTGATAGTGTGTGACGAGTGGACCATGAGTCCAAATGTAATGCTGATTTAGCAATTTAAAGTGTGAAAGACACAGCGAGAGTAATGACATTGATGTTGAATATTAGCAAATCTTTAGGAGTCAGTTTATGCAACTTTGCTGTAGTATGCTTTCGAAAATAACCCTACCTCAATTAGGTCTTTTGAGGGTTGTAACGTGGCTTGGTTCATGGTTATTGAAACAAAAGGATATAAGGCTCGAAGTTTATTTTAACCCACCCCTTCTTCACGATGATCTCCAATCCTACATTCAATTAATTCGACACACACTTACTCTTACGAGATTTCAGCAGTGTAAGATCTTTTTGAAATGACAGTCACTTATTTCGCTCTTTATGGATGTTGGTGATCTTTTGATTTGGATATGGTGGTCACTGAATCTCGTTTTGTTTTGTTGAGGGTTTTTCGTGACCTCCTTTGATTTTTTTTGTCTTGATCCCTAACTTTTGCATGGACCGCTTTTTGAAGCTTTAGTCCATTGGGATTGCCCCGGTTTTTGCCTAAGTCTCCTTTTGGGGTATCGACTTAGCGGGCTTTTTCATTGATTCTATTTTTGATAGGTTGTGACTGCCAAGTCAATGGTCATTGAATAAAAAACGCCATAACTTTTGGATTTTTCAAGGTTCCTTCGACACTTTAGGATGTGTACGAAGAATGGCATGTAGTTGATCCACAAACGGGATATTTCATCTTGTAATTTGAATGCATAGTCAGATCAACTGAACACTACCCGGCCCCAGGTTAAATGTAAGGGTTTGTATATCCGAAAGAAACGCCTACTTCTAGGCACAAAGTGTTTGACTAGGGATTAACTCCTTATCTCTCCAAAGTTTGGGAATTTGAAATAATGCCTGTACATCATCAGCGGGATTTTATCCGAAAGCATATAGTCAACAATTATGGGTATCTTGTTTTCGTCATCCTCCCTCAAATCTTTGCTAAAACAAAAGTTATGATAAAGAAAAGTGAATGGGAGAAACGCTGATGTATTTTTTTGTTTTTGATATAAGAGAAGAAAAATGAGTGAATGCGAGATAATTAATTCAAAACATGCATCATTACTTCATCAATATTACAATTATAAACAACAATGTTTAAACACAAGCAGCTTTTAACAACAAAGAAACTACAAATGCAAAAATAGAAACAAATCAGTCCAACGATTGCCAGTGTTGGTGATGTCTTCCTGTCTGAACTACTGGCATTAGGAGATACTCTATGAAATCTTTGAACTTATTCTGATGAGAGGTTAATGTGCACCAACAAGCTTCCTTCTGAAAAGAATATGTACCTTTTGTCAATCAACTGTTGCACTTTAGCCTTGAAAGCATTGCAGTCTTCAGTTGAATGCCCTATTGTTCCGACATGATATCCACATTGCACATCAGGATCATATCTAGGTGGGTATGGTTCTGACAATGGCCTGAGAGACTTGGGCTCCACCAACGAGATTTGAATCAGATATGGCAGAAGTTGACTGTATGACATAGGAATTGGATCGAGAGGAGCATTCCTTCTTTCCAGATTGTTTCGAGGCCTATATTGGTTCAAAGGCTGATTTTGGTATCCTCGACCACGAGATCGTTGATTTGTATGAGGAACAGTCCATGGTTGCTTGAATGGTGCTCTAGGCCTTGTCGGTTGCCTATAAGGATAACATGGTGTTGGAAATGGTGATTGCTGAGAAGGTGAAGAACCATAAGATCTGGCTGGTGCATCGTGAGAATACCCAATATCTGCCATGACTGCATTTATTTCATCATCCTCTTCCTTTTAGGAATCGCTAAGGGATTCTGTCTCGCTAGCTTGGTTGCTCGAGGCACCTTGGATTCTTCCGCTTTTTAGGGCATTCTCGAAGCGTTCTCCGATTGTCACTAAGTGAGTGAAGTCTGATGCTGCACTGCTAATCATCCTTTCGAAGTATGGACTTTTCAGGGTGTCCCTGAATAACTCCATCAATTCTTTGTCTAAGAGCGGTGGTTCAACGCAAGCCGCTAACTCTCTCCATCTTTGGGCATACCCTCTGAAGGATTCGTTGTTTTCTTTAGATAACGCCCTCAGCTGCATGCGATTGGGAGCTATGTCCAAATTATATTTGTATTGCTTTAAGAAGGCGTTAGCTAGGTCCGACCATGATTGAATACGACTCCTTTATAACTTTATGTACCAACTCAATGATGCCCCATTCAAACTATCCTGAAAACAGTGAATCATTAGCTTATCATCATGGGCATGAGAAGTCATTTTCCGGTAAAACATCACCAAATGGTGCTTTGGACAGCTATCCCCTTTGTACTTCTCAAATTTTGGTACTTTGAATTTTGGGGGTATAACCAGGCCAGGTACCAAACACATGTCTAAAGCATTCAGTTCAAGAATATATTTTCCTTCTATGGCCTTGAGTCTTTTCTCTAGCACGCGGCATCTTTTAGCAATCTCATCATCTTGTGGTTGTTCAGCATTAACCACTAGGCTTGTTCCATGGGAATCTGGCACGGAGAATGCAAAGCTGTGATACTCAACATCATCCTGGTAAGAGGAATCTCGAACAATATGACGTTCCTATACAACAGAGTTCTCAACTGGGGTTTGCACAAGCTGAGGTTGGGTAAGACCATTTACTGTAGCTAGCATAACATTCTCAACAACTGCAGTCTGCTGAATGTTGTCTTCCTTTTTTGCTAAAACTATCATAGCTTCCACAAGTTGGTCTAGCTGATTTTTCATCGAGTCCACATCTCCTCTCAATGCAATATGGCCTTCCCCCAACGGATCCATGATCTTTCAAGAGCTATTTCAAGTGTGATATTAGTATCGGGAAATCAATTGCAGGTTATGGACGAAGGATGGATGAGTTTTGTTGGTATTTATTTTTTTGGTGAAAAATGATATGAAATGTATGGTGATGAATGCAAATGTAATGATATATGTATGAATGTAGTGACATGTTTAGGATCATAGGTTCAAGGTGTTCTCAGACGGATCAGAATAACGGGTAAATGACGGGTATCTCTGATTAATGTAACCCCATGGGTACGCTCTACAGTTGGCAGGTTCCTAGAGTCACAAATATTTCATGAGAACGTCATTGCCGTGACAAAGACTCGTTGGACAATAATATCCTTAAGAAGATCTCGTCTAGGTGAGGTCTTTGTTTTATCCCAACAAGGAAGGCTCCATGGGGATTCTACTACACAACTCTCGAGTCCAGGGTTCTAACAAGGTCCTCAGAGTCATAGATCGAGGTTGGAAATATTACTGTAAGGTAATAATACGTCCAAGGGATCTCATCTTATTGGGGCTTTCGTATTAACCCAACAAGCCTGAAACTTCGTAGGTTAATACTACATAACCGCCGGATAGAGTAGGTAAAAAGGTCCCTAGAGTCATTGATCCAACTTGAAAATACTATTGTCGTGACAAAAACTCGTCGGGCAATAATATCTCAAGAGAATCTCCTCTAGGAGGGGTTTTCGTATCTTCCCAACAAGGAAGACTCATTGTGGGCATCCACTACGCAACCACCAACTTAATTTTATGGTTTTTCTTAGACTCTGGTGGAGATCCTATCTCACAAAGCATCACCAACCAAAGAACCCCAATGTCGCAACCTGAAAAATACAGTGTGCGAAAAAACAACCGGCGAAAAAAGAAAAGACAGAAGAGTCGCCACCGTGCGTTATTTATCCCAAAGGAGGGAAAAGAAACGCTCGAAGTAAACCTGAAAAGAGGAAAGGAAAGGACAAGGTCTCGCAACCAAATCTTGGATTCGGGAGTCGGTTATGCGAAGGGAAGGTATTAGCACCCCTACGCATCCGTAGTACTCTACGGGATCCACTTTTGTTGTTCTTGTCTAAAGGGTGTGGGTTTATCTAATGTGCTATTTACTAAAAAGGTTCAAAAGAAAATGACTCACACGGATGTCGCATCCACTGCATACGTATCTCATCTGAACATGAGAATCAGAGTCTTCGTAGCTCGGCTGACCTATGGGTTTGGGGGATGTGTGCTCGCTAAGACATCGTGTCTTATGCCTACGTATCTCATCTGGAATGAGAACCAGAGCAAGCCGTAGTTCGGCTAACTACAAGTTAAGGGTTGTGTTTTGGGCGAACGACGTTACTATGCAATCTACCGGATGCTCGACCTTTGGGGACTTACTCGCCTGTAGTAGAAGGAGTAAACGTGTGTTTAGGAGAAGAAAAATCAATGAGTGTGTGTTTTGGGGATGCTCATGCAAGAGGGCAGTCCTATGGGGAGAAGATCACATCACACAAAACATGCATCTTGAAGTAAACACACCAACAAGGGGGGCTCAAATATACATGGGTAGGGCTTTAGTCAAGAGGGGTCATATCAACCTCGACAAACAAGCCATGGGAGGGTAATCAAATGGGCTCTTAACCACTGACATTGAACGTCAGGGTGAGCAGATCAAAAGGGTAATGAGGATAGGACCTCATAGCTCTTAACCCTGGACAGGGTGAGCTCATGACAAAAAGTGGGGGTTCAGAAAGATGGAACCCTCTCCACTGACCGACCGGACAAGAGATCTGGGGTTTTTGTTCTGAAGCATCGACGCGTAGTGTGATCTTAAAGAACGACGCACTGAATAACGGGGGATTGACTATTGATCCCTTTTATCCGTCAATTGCCTCTTCATGGAGGTCTTTAGGCAAAAAGTAGTAAAATGCGGGAAAGATAAAGGGGGTTAAGAGATCTACCACACGGATAAAGATCCGAAGCAACAGCAAATAAAGGGGTAAGAAACCCAGAGATCTCTCAAGCTGACTGGAGAGGTCGAATGAAATTGAATTGCCCGGTTGGGTTTGCAAAGCAATCTGAGGGTTTATATGAGATTGAATTGGATCTTTGCAGATGAGTTCCCTTCAGTCTCTGGAGGTTGCTCTGAACTCTGTTAGCTCTTCTCTCACTCTCTTTTTCCCAACCAGGGTAATAGGAATAGAATGAAATTTTGTTTCACTGAAACTCTGAATTTATAACCTGATTTTTGTGGACCTGTGGGCTCAAATGAGAGAGGCCCAAGTCCAAAAAAATTTTGTTATATTTTATTTATTTATTTATTTATTTTATTTTAAGTTTTTTTTTTCGTTTTTTTATTTATTATTTTATTTTAACACGCGGGCTTCGCCTAGCGAGCATGACAGTTCAAGAAATTCCTCTGAGCGTAGGTGATTCATGTGGCTTTTCTTGGGACTCACTAGGCGACCCGTTCTGCTCGCCTAGAGAGCATGACAGCTCATGAACAAACTTTTGCTCCTTCAAGATTAGCGTTTTGACTGACGAATAGACCCCATTTGAACCTGTTGGAAGTAACTCAAGTCTTTCCCTTGTGTTGACTGATCATCTAAATAGAACCCACAAAGTGTCCTGGATGACGTTCAAGCTTCTTGGAGCTAATCCCGATTGACATGATGAAATGCAATGTATCTAATTCTGATCGATAATGATGAAATGCAATGTGAAATGTTAAATGACCTAAAAATGAATGCATGAATGAGTAGGGTAAATTTTAGGGTGTTACAGCTGCCCCTATTCAGTCATCAGCTAACCCGAGCAGGATGAAAGCGAACAGCTTATCAGACAAACAGGGTGAGCTGTGAACGAATACCAAAGATAGACCGAAAATTTGCGCTCTAAGAACACCACAAAAATACTGAAATACACTGCGCTATTTATTTCTCTTCCGATCCTCTGGCTGAATCTGAATCAGTCTTCTGACTTAATCTGGAGTTTCGATCCTTTGGCTGAATCTATACTCAATTTAGTCCTCTGGTTGGATGTTAATTTTGATCCTCGGGCTGGATACGATTTTGATCCTCGGGCTGGATACGATTTCGATCCTCGGGCTGGATCTACTTCGATCTTCAGGCTAGATCTACTCTTTGATTCTCTGGCTGAATCTATTCTCGGTCTTCGGGCTAGACCTGACTTCGATCTTTTGGCTAGATCTACTTCGATCTTCTGGCTAGATCTACTTTGTTGCGATTCTCTGGTTGAATCTATTTTTGGTCTTCGGGCTAGACCTGACTTTGATCTTCTGGCTAGATCTGGATTGATCATCTGGCTAGATCTGTTCTTGGTTTCGATTCTCTGGCTGAATCTATTCTCGGTCTTCGGGCTAGACCTGACTTCGATCTTCTGGCTAGATCTGGATTGATCTTCTGGCTAGATTTGTTCTTGGTTTCGATTCTCTGGCTGAAGCTATTCTCGGTCTTCGGGCTAGACCTGACTTCGATCTTCTGGCTAGATCTACTTCGATCTTCTGGCTAGATCTGGATTATTTTGATGATAAATTCCCATCATCAGGATCTCGCATCCGAGGCATGCGATGGTTGACCCTCTTTCGAAATCTACACCCAATCTTCATGTTAGATGTGCAGCTCCGAGAATACTCCACTTTTGGGCTTCGTACATATTCTTCAGGCTAGAACATGCTGTAACGACCCTTCAATTAGACTTTTGTTTTTAAATTGCGATCCGCGGGCTGGATCCTCTTGTAAATTGATTTTCTGTTGAACTGTCAATCTACTCCTCTAGCTGGTTTGCTGGGGAAATAACGCTTGTAGGCGATTCTCTGGCTGAATCTTCAAATTGAACCTTAGGTTGGCTCATTGGAAAACGATTCTCAGGCTGAATCTTCGAATTGACCTTCATGTTGGATCACACACACTTGATCCTCTGCCTTAATCTCATGACTTTGGTTGTAAAGCAATTCTTCGGTCTGCTTTGAAGAACCTGTTTATCAGCTTATGTGTATGCTTGATATGCATGCAAATGCAAATGCAAATGCAAATGTTATGCATGGTGCAAAAAAGAAATCTGCTTGGGGAAGCAAGCTCCGGATCAATAATTGAATGCGCTGTGGGGAACGATCCGTCTGCTGGGACCGGGGAGCCACCGAAAATAAATCGGCTTTTTTCTGGAAAGTTGACCTTGCTGGGGAAGTATCAACTATGGAAACTTTGTTTGGCGAGGCTCTGTGAGGAGAGTCTGTGGGGAAAGCACTTCCTGGGGAAATGTCATAGGAATCGACCTTTGCTGGGGATATGAACTTGCTAATCGTCCTCAAGCTGGGGATTAAAACAAATCTGTTAAGAATATCTGCTGGGGAATGAGATGAACACTGGGAGCACCACCCTCTTGACTGTTGGGTATGCAACTACTCCGCTGTTGCCGGTGATACAAGGTGCAACTCTACTGGGGGACATGCTCTGCTGAGGAGAGACTTTATCAACCGCTTGGGGATGAGGATTCATGACTTGGCATCCGGTTCCTGTGACCTGCAACCAAAAAATACACGTATGCCCCAGGGGAATCACTCGGTTTGAATTCACCATCCGGGATTAAGCACATTCAAATCAATTTTAAATGTTTTCCTGTGCAAATCATCTGCAAAAACCACCATTATATTCATGTGCAATATGTTTCATCAAGAATTCAAACATCTTCTGCAAACAAACTGATAAATGAAAAATAAAAAGGCTCTTTAACTGAAAAATTTGTGCCAGGAATAGGCGAGTACATCAGGAAGCTGATCCCTGAAAAGAGGCGATCGCTATAAATTGAACGAAAGAAACTATCCTAATGGCAATGTGGATACGGGGTCCCACTGAGTTTCGGCTCTGCTATGGCTCGTATGACCTCAAGACGCTTTGCTCATCTTGCTTTCTGAAGTGGATGATTAGTCGCTCTTTAACCTTCGAAGATTACCGGATTGAATGAAACGGTGATATAACACGGATGAACTCAGATCGCAGTCATTCGCTTATTCCCTCTTTTGCGTGGACCGCCCTTTTGGGTTTTCAATCCACCGGGATACCCTTTTTTGCCTGAGCTGCCCTTTCGGGTTTTCGACTCACCGGGTGTACATTTTTTATTTTTATATCCCTAATTTTTGCCCGAACCTCTTTATTCTTTTTTTTGGTTCGTCGGGATGCCCTTTTTTGCCTGGACTATTCTTTTTACTGTCCAGCGGGTCTATTTTATGCGAAGTATTTTTTAACTGCGTCTGAGTTGACAGGGGATGGGAAGTCTTCGCCATCCATGGTTGTTAGCATCAGAGCTCTGCCAGAGAAAACTCTTTTAAACCACGTATGGACCCTCATAGTTCGGTGTCCATTTGCCCCTGTGATCTGTGTTGGGAGGAAGAATTCTTTTGAGTACCAATTCACCAACTTGATACTCCTGAGGACGCACTTTCTGATCAAACGCTCTCTTCATTCGTCTCTGATATAGTTGGCCATGGCATATAGATGCTAGTCTCTTTTCCTTAACTACATCCGGGGTTTTAATCCGTAGGTTGATGGCTTCCTCAAGTCCTAGGATACAAGCTTCGTATTCGGCTTCATTGTTGGTGCAGGGAAAAGTTATTCTGGCACAAAATGGCATATGAACCCCCTCCGGCGTGATCAACACTGCACCAACTCCGCGACCATTGATGTTGACCGCCCCATCAAACATCATAATCCATTTGGATTCAGGGTCAGGCCCCTCCTCCGGGAGTGGTTCCTCGCAATCTTTCGATTTGAGAAACATGATGTCCTCATCAGGAAAGTCAAACCTCATAGGTTGGTAATCATCAATCAGTTGCTCTGTAAGATAGTTTGACAGGACACTTCCTTTGATGGCCTTCTGCGAAGTGTATTGGATGTCATACTCTGTCAGTATCATTTGCCACCTAGCAACCCTTCCGGTAAGCGCTGGCTTTTCAAAAATATACTTGACTGGATCCATCTTTGATATCAATAGAGTTGTGTGAGTCAACATATACTGTCTTAGTCGGCGAGCAGCCCATGCCAAAGCGCAGCAAGTTTTCTCGAGCAGTGAGTATCTTTGTTCACAGTCGGTAAACTTTTTGCTAAGGTAGTATATTGCGTGCTCTTTTCGACCTGACTCGTCATGCTGACCGAGCACACAACCCATTGACCTTTCTAACACAGTTAAGTACATGATCAATGGTCTTCCCTCTATTGGAGGCATTAGAATCGGGGCTCCTGCAAATACTCTTTTATTCTTTCAAAGGCTTTCTGACAATCATCATTCCAACTGACCTCTTGCTCTTTTCTCAGCATTTTGAACAATGGCTCGCATGTGGCAGTAAGATTAGATATGAACCTTGAAATGTAGTTCAATCTGCCCAGGAAGCCACGAACCTCTCTTTCTTCCGTCTTTGGTACCAATGTTGGTAGTCTCAATCACCTCCTGATAAGGTGTAAAAGCTCGGTCCTCCTGTTTCAACAACCTGGCTAGCTCTTCAGGCAATTCACAATCTTTCTCAACCCCTTCTCCGGCTTGATAGATAGGACTGTCGAAGTCATACTTGGCCATAGCAGTGTCGTTAGCGGTGAGATCCCGGTGATCATGCTTTACTTTAGAACGAGATTTTTTGGAAAGAAGAAAAAACGAAAAAGAAACATTGCCATTTTCTGTAAAAGTAAAAATAATTGAAAGAAAGAGAACACAAAATTGTTTGCAAAAGTTGTCCTTTATTGATGATGAAAATAATTGCGAAATGTAAGTAAATGGATGGCCCTACAGATGAGTCATTACACCTTGGGCAAAGTGTAAGACTTTATTATGCATGTAATAAAAGGAAAACAATAAAAATTACTCTTTCAGTAGAGTAACCCATACGACTTTTTCGGACGACCAATTGTTGAGCTTTTCTCCCGGGACACACGGGAGAATCGAGCGATCTAAGTCACAGTCGCTGTCAGCCTTGTCTTCATCTGCAGCATTGACGATGTGGGGAGAAACCAAACCCCCGCTAGATAAAGTACCATCTTCATTCTTCTGAGACCCCAGAGTAAACCCCAATCCAAACTTGTCTTCTTTGATGACGGGCTCCACAAGTTTGCCCCAGCCTTGGGCATTACCAGCTTTAACCACTTCAACGGCTTGCTTGTATGAAGAGATAGAAGTCCCGACCTTCTCAGATTTAGGTGAAAAGACAGCTTCGGGCGCGACCTCACTGATGTTTATGGCTTCGAAGCCCTGACACAGCATCTCATGCATCTCGCCATCCATCTCCACATACTTAAATGTAGACAGGTGGCTAACAAAAATATCCTCTTCGCCACATACAGTGACGACTTGACCTTCTAGCCCATATTTGAGCTTCTGGTGGAGAGTAGAAGTAACAGCGCCGGCAGCATGAATCCAGGGCCGACCTAGCAGACAACTATAGGCAGGCTGGATATCCATCACATAAAAGGTACTCTTGAACACCTGCGGTCCAATCTTAACTGGCAACTCAACTTCGCCACAGACAGCTCTCTTAGAGCCATCAACAGCCCTCACAACTAAATTACTTGGCTTCAGGATGGTGTCATCGCACTCCAACTTCATTAAGGCTTTCTTGGGAAGAACATTCAGAGAAGAGCCTGTATCAACCAAAACATGGGAAAGCACCGTCCCTTTGCATTCCATTGTGATGTGCAAGGCTTTGTTGTGATTCTTGCCCTCAGATGTCAGGTCATAATTGGTGAAACCTAACCCATGGCTAGCGTTTACATTTGAAACTACCGACTCCATCTGGTTAACGGTTATCTCTGGTGGAACATAGGCCATATTCAGTACTTTCAACAAGGTTGCTCTGTGCGCCACAGAGCACATCAATAATGAGAGAATGGAGATCTTTGAGGGTGTCTGATTTAGCTGGTCGACTACCTTGTAGTCACTTTTCTTGATAATCCTCATAAACTCATCCACTTCCTTCTCGAATGCGGTCTTAGGAGGAGCTTCCTTAGTAGTAACCTCTTCGGTGGCTACCTGTTTTCCTTTAGCCTTGGCAGCTGCCTCAGCTTCAGTATTCGTGCGCAATGTTGATGGTGCAAATAGGCGTCCACTGCGAGTGAAGCCACCGACTCCTCCAACATTGTCTACAGCGGAGCTACCAATGTCAAAGTCTTCTTCATTAACTTTCTGCCCCTGGAAATAGATATCAGCCCCATAGTGCCACGGGATAACACTGTCTTTCTCATACGGAACAGGTCCTGGTACCGTGATGGTGACCGGACTAACCAAAACCGGTTGAGGGCTGTCAAAGTGAAATGTAACTGGTGTTGGACTTTCGATGTTCACCGTCGCTGGTTTTGTACTTTCTGGGAAATATATTGTTGTCGGAGCGGGTCTCTCGGGAACATATATTTCTTCAGGAGTGAAATAAAACGTCACTGTCGACACATCATTCTTCACTGGACGGGTCTGATCGAACTGAAGACAACCCTCATCTATCAGTTGCCGGATACCTCTTCTCAAACTGTCACATCCGTTCTCGGCAGCTTGACAATTTTTGCACTCTTCCCCACAGCCCGGGAAAATCCGTCCTTTCAAAAGTCGGTCTTTAACCACCGCTAGCGAAGTCTTCACTTCAGTCACATCAGAAACCAAATTCAAAGTTTCCCCACCATCAACAGCGTTAATCCTCTGCCCGCTGTGGGCTGGCATCGGGTTTTGGATAACATTAGGCGCTGGAGAAAAATTGATAGCCTGGGCATCTCTCAAATCTTGTACCTTTAGCTGGAGAGCCTTGCAATTATCTGTGGTATGGCCAGGTGCGTTGGAGTGAAAAGCACATCTGGTGTTGACATCATAACCTCTAGGCAAATTATTGGGATCGTTTGGTGGAGCCAGAGTTCTCAACGTAACCAGATTCATGTCAATCAGCTTAGGAAGTAATACAGAATAAGGCATTGGGATTGGCTCAATGACCCGGTCCGTCTGCCTTGGACGTTGTTGATAGTGTCTCTGTTGATCCGGATTACCTCCTTATTGTTGATTGTTGTACCTGGGTTGTTGTTGCGGATGATACTGCTGTTGTTGTTGTTGTTGAGGAGCAGGTGTTGGAATAGTGACTGCGGCCACTTGATCTTGATAATAATTAGGGCGTCCTCTGCCCTTGCCTCTACCGGCATACACATCGCTTGTCTCGCCTTCTCTTCTTCGCTGACCGTTACCAGCAAACGGTTTCTTGGAAGCACTATTGTCTTGAATTCGGCCCATCTTCAACAAACTCTCAATTCTTTCTCCAGCAATTACTATCTCTGCAAAGCTGATTGACGGGCAAGCAGCCAATCTCTCAATATAATTTCCTTGAAGAGTGTTCATGAACATGTCCGCCATCTCCCTTTCAGACATAGGGGGTTGGACGGACGCAGCAATTTGTCTCCAACGTTGAGCATATTCTCTAAAGGTCTCCTTGGCAGTCTGAGACATTCCTTGCAACAAGGTCCGATTCGGAGCCAAGTCCAAGTTGTATTGATATTGCTTGACAAAAGCCTCTGCCAAGTCTTTCCAGCTCTTGATGGTAGTACGAGACAAATGAGAATACCATTCGCGAGAAGCTCCAGTTAGACTGTCTTCAAAATAGTACATCCACAGCTTTTCATCTTCAGTGTGAGCTCCCAACCTTCCCAGATAAGATTGGAGATGAGTGCGTGGGCAAGAAGCCCCGTTGTATTTCTCAAAAGTAGGGGGTTTGAACTTGTGAGGGATCCTTTCTCCCTGAACCAGACCAAGATTTATGACATCAAAACCTAAGGAATTTTGAGACTCCAAAGATTTGAGCTTCTCAGCAAGCTCATCCATACGGCGAGTCGTCTCGTGAGCTTCGTCGTGCAAAGAAAATTGATCATACTGATAATCTTCAGTAACAGGGCGGCCGTTAATCCGAATTCCTTGATTCACATTGTACCTTCCGCCAATACCATTTCCGAAATTCCCCGTGTTGCCAACATCACCCGGGTTTCCATCAGCATTTGCGTTACCCGCGTTACCAGTCTTCATAGGGTTATCAGCATTCCCAGGGTTACCAGGGTTCCCCTCAGCATTTGGTATCTCTACCTCTGGATCGGGCCTCGGTTGCTCAACCAAAACCCTCAGCTTTTCCTGGCCTTCTGCCATACCAGTCATCAGTGTCATGAACCGATCCATCCTTTCACGCATATCAGCCAGCTCTTTCTGTACCTGGTCCATCGCTAGTCGCGGACGATTTTCCTTGGTCGGGTACCTATGGACTCGCTTGGGACCAATACTGCCTGAAACAGGGAACAAACATTAGACACTGCGGTGACACCTGCAAAACAAACAAGGGTTAGTATGCATGGTATGCGATGCACTGCTTATTCAATTTTAAGGGACGCCCCTTTTGAAAGGGAATACCCTACAAATGAATAAGCATGAGATGTTGGATGCAAATATGCAGATGATGTTATGCAATGCAAAGGCATGTCAATCAGGATTGCTGGACCCGCTTGAACATCTGTCAGGTTGCACTGTCTGAAGAGAAACCCACTGAGTAATATAATACAGGATCGGCACTTCGGCATGAATTCGGATCCGGGAACCATAGAACACAGTCATCAACTCAGAACCAACGGTCACCAACAATACCTATAAATGATTCATTCCCGCCCCACTCGCGGGTGTAGTCTAGGTCAGGGAAAGGTCAAGAGAAACGCAGGATAAACAATCCTTTCAAGAATATCATCATATGCACACCAGGTGTATGCAACGATAATACCCCATCAGAATCTGAACTGCTCGTGATACCATGTTCCACTAAGTGGCGCCATACCACCCGTTTCCCATGAATCACTTTATTCCTAGGTGTCCTAAAGTTCACTCATAGCCTGTGTATTGGGCCTTTTACCTCTTGTAGAACATCCCACCCCAACAAACAAACCAACAGAGCCAAAAGATACAACAATGATATGTACACAATGCAATAGAGCAGGTAAATGCTGAAAAATAAATAACTGTACAAAAGAATGAACACCCAATAAACAAGCAACCTAAAAAAGCTAGGAGGGACTCGCTTAGGGAAACCGGGTCCCCAGCAGAGTCGCCAGTTGTCGCAACCTGAAAAATACAGTGTGCGAAAAAACACCCGGCGAAGAAGGAAATGACAGAAGAGTCGCCACCGTGCGTTATTTATCCCAAAGGAGAGAAAGGAAACGCTCGAAGTAAACCTGAAAAGAGGAAAGGAAAGGACAAGGTCTCGCAACCAAATCTTGGGTTCGGGAGTCGGTTATGCGAAGGGAAGGTATTAGCACCCCTACGCATCCGTAGTACTCTACGGGATCCACTTTTGTTGTGCTTGTCTAAAGGGTGTGGGTTTATCTAATGTGCTATTTACTAAAAAGGGTCAAAAGAAAATGACTCGCACGGATGTCGCATCCACTACATACGTATCTCATCTGAACATGAGAATCAGAGTCTTCGTAGCTCGGCTGACCTATGGGTTTGGAGGATGTATGCTCGCTAAGACATCGCGTCTTATGCCTACGTATCTCATCTGGAATGAGAATCAGAGCAAGCCGTAGTTCAGCTAACTACGGGTTAAGGGTTGTGTTTTGGGCGAACGACGTTACTACGCAATCTACCGGATGCTCGACCTTTGGAGACTTACTCGCCTGTAGTAGAAGGAGTAAACGTGTGTTTAGGAGAAGAAAAATCAATGAGTGTGTGTTTTGGGGATGCTCATGCAAGAGGGCAGTCCTATGGGGAGAAGATCACATCACACAAAACATGCATCTTGAAGTAAACACACCAACAAGGGGGGCTCAAACATACATAGGTAGGGCTTTAGTCAAGAGGGGTCATATCAACCTCGACAAACAAGCCATGGGAGGGTAATCAAATGAGCTCTTAACCACTGACATTGAACGTCAGGGTGAGCAGATCAAAAGGGTAATGAGGATAGGACCTCATAGCTCTTAACCCTGGACAGGGTGAGCTCATGACAAAAAGTGGGGGTTCAGAAAGATGGAACCCTCTCCACTGACCGACCGGACAAGAGATCTGGGGTTTTTGTTCTGAAGCATCGATGCGTAGTGTGATCTTAAAGAACGACGCACTGAATAACGGGGGATTGACTATTGATCCCTTTTATCCGTCAATTGCCTCTTCATGGAGGTCTTTAGGCAAAAAGTAGTAAAATGCGGGAAAGATAAAGGGGGTTAAGAGATCTACCACACGGATAAAGATCCGAAGCAACAGCAAATAAAGGGGTAAGAAACCCAGAGATCTCTCAAGCTGACTGGAGAGATCGAATGAAATTGAATTGCCCGGTTGGGTTTGCAAAGCAATCTGAGGGTTTATATGAGATGGAATTGGCTCTTTGCAGATGAGTTCCCTTCAGTCTCTGGAGGTTGCTCTGAACTCTGTTAGCTCTTCTCTCACTATCTTTTTCCCAGCCAGGGTAATAGAAATAGAATGAAATTTTGTTTCACTGAAACTCTGAATTTATAACCTGATTTTTGTGGACCTCTAGGCTCAAATGAGAGAGGCCCAAGTCCAAAAATTTTCTGTTATATTTTATTTATTTATTTATTTATTTATTTATTTATTTATTTATTTATTTCTTTTATTTTTTTAACACGTGGGCTTCGCCTAGCGAGCATGACAGTTCAAGAAATTCCTCTAAGTGTAGGTGATTCTGGTTGCTTTTCTTGGGACTCACTAGGCGACCCGTTCTGCTCGCCTAGAGAGCATGACAGCTCATGAACAAACTTTTGCTCCTTCAAGATTAGCGTTTTGACTGACGAATAGACCCCATTTGAACCTGTTGGAAGTAACTCAAGTCTTTCCCTTGTGTTGACTGATCATCTAAATAGAACCCACAAAGTGTCCTGGATGACGTTCAAGCTTCTTGGAGCTAATCACGATTGACATGATGAAATGCAATGTATCTAATTCTGATTGATAATGATGAAATGCAATGTGAAATGTTAAATGACCTAAAAATGAATGCATGAATGAGGAGGGCAAATTTTGGGGTGTTACACCCAATAATACATAACCAATAAAACACCAGACAATAATTATGACGGAATAATAATAACAGAATAAATAACAAACAAATAAACAAGATTAACACACAATACATCAACTGAACTAAATTAGGCTTCACTCTCTTTTGCTTGGAGCTAGTCCCCAGCAGAGTCTCCATCTGTCGCATCTCAAAAAATACGATTCCTCGCAATGGTCGGGGAAATAATTACGTTCAAACAGAGTCGCCATCGGACTTTATTTATTCCAAAGAAGGAATAGAAAAATATCGATAAAACCTTTGGAAAATAGAATAATGGTCGTCGCAACCATATTCGGGTTCGGGAGTTAATTACGCAAGGGGAAGGTATTAGCACCCCTCACGTCCGTTGTACTCAACGGAAACCTTTTAGTTCTAATTTGAGATTGAATGTTAGTTAATGTTGTTTGTTATCTTCGGGTTATAAATATATTGTAAATAGAAATTGATGGGAACCTCAGAAGGGGGAAAAGGGAGGTTTTTTATTAGTGTGCTCGCGAAGATACAGCAATCTTTTGCCTACGTATCCTTATGGTGTAATAAGGAAATCAGAGCATTCGTAGTTCGGGGAACTACGGTTGGTTGATGTCTTTAAATGAACAACTGTTTAGATCGCATTCTAAAGGCTAAACGTTGGCTTGTCTACTCTCGGCGGAGGCTTAAGCACTAGTTTGTTATGCGCCTTAGAAAGGATTAAACAATGTTCTTTTTGAAAAGAGTTTTGGTCACACGGGGGTGACAAGTTGGATTAATATGTTGGATGTTTTTGATTGGTTGAGATGTTTTGTTAGATGACGATTACTCGGATATTCGAGTAAGACAACTCGTATCCTAACAGTCGGGAAAGGGAATAGAAGACTCTAGACCGCTTTCTTTTTCATCCTTAATTGTAAAAGGATTTAATAATGATTAAGGTGTTTTGACTGGATGACGATTACTCGGATAGTCGAGTAAGACAACTCGTATCCTAATAGTCGGGAAAGAGAATAGAAGACTCTAGACCGCTTTCCTTTTTCATCTGAAAAATAGGTTTATGTATGGTCGATGTATTTTAGATAACCGACAAGTACTTGAATGGCTGAGTAAGACAACTCATACCCAAGCATTTGAGAAGAGAAATTGAAAACTCAAGAACATCTCCCTTTTCGTATAGTTTGATAATGATTTGACTTACGATATAAGTTGGAGAAATAATGACAATTGTTCGACTGACCGAGTAATAGAACTCGTATTCAAACAATTGAGGAGAGAAGTTGAAAACTCAAAGTCATCTCCTTTTTCATTTACCTTATTATGAAAGTGTTTTGATTTAATCGGGGCTTGGAAGTTTGTGGAAGAACGACAATCATTTGACTAACCAAGTAAGAGAACTAGTTTTCAAATAATCGAGGAGAGAAATTGAAGACTCAAAGTCATCTCCCTTTTCGTTTCTTATTATAAAATGATTTGATTTGTTTGTGCTTAGGTTAATAGAAGTGACGACCATTTGACTAACCGAGTAAGAGAACTCGTATTCAAATAATCGAGGAGAGGAATTGAAAACTCAAAGCCATCTCCCTTTTCATTTCCAAATGAAACAGTATTTGATTGTGATTAAGTGTTTTGAATTGATTTGGAAAAGGCGCACTCGATATTGACCGAGGTTTGTATTTACATGTGCATATGAATTGAATTATGAAAATGGTCTCGAAATGAGATTGATTATGAATGAAATCGAATTGATGGTTTGCAAATGATTTGTGAAACTGATAGTGGAATAAATCGATGCTTATCTAATTAAGGAAATTAATTAATAAAAATTTGGTTAAATCGATTAAAGAAGTTAATTAAGATTAATTCTCAGAAATTATTTAATTAAGTCAAATAATCAAATAAATTAAAATTAATTAATCAAAATTATCTAATTAGACAAAACTTTAATTAATTTAATTAAAACATAAAAAATGAAATAAACAACAAAATAAATACAAAATGGTTGAATCAAAGAATTGATCGTAAAACAAAACAACCTATGATACTTTATCAATAGCAACATATATAAAAAACTAATTTGTCTGCATAAGAAAAAAAAATTGTGAAACCTTGGAGTACTTATGCACCTTGGAATAACTTGAATGTATTTAGAAAAACAAATTTCTATACTTTCAAATTCTATACTTTATAACTTTGAATGTATTTAAAAATATATATAGTTCCATACTTTATAACTTGAATGCATTAAAATTAAAAAATTTATATACTTTATAACAACAAGCAAGAAAAGAAAAAAATTATATATTTTAAAATTCTCTATTATATGATTTAAATATATTTAGAAAAGAATAACTTCTATACTTTTAAAATTGAACAACAACAGCATGTATGCATTTAGAAAAGGATCACTTTCTATACACTTAAAGATCCAACAGCAGCAACATGTATGTATGATTTAGAAAAGATCACTTTCTATACATTTAAAATCCAGTAGCAGCAACATGTATGCATTGCTACAGTTCTAAAAGCAACAAATTCAGTACCACAAAATTCAAACATACACAATGTAAAACAGAGATTCCAATGTAAATAAATTGAGAATTTAATTATAATACACATCAATCATGTAAATAATACAATTTCAAAAAGATCGAAAAGATTTGAAGTCATTAACTTTATCATACCAAATTACATAGCTATTATTGCTATTGCTAATGCTCATTAACACCATGAGTTCAAACGTGACACACTCTCACTTTTAGGATACTTTTTCCTCAACAGAATAAATCATCATAATAAAAGAAATCCAAATGAAAAGCCTCTCTCTTTCAATAACTTCATGAACACAAACTAAACTTCATGTTTTAGTCATCAATTTTGCAAAATAGGAACAAAAATGCTAATCTCTATAATAACCCAAACATAATTAGAAAATACAGCACAAACGAAACTCAATCAAACCGAAACCGCATAAACAATCAACAATAACTCACGCACTAGAGTTCGAAAAGCAGAAATTTCCGAAACCAGATTGCTGTCAATTCTAATACTGTTGCGAAATTAGAGTATCATCACTTCCCCTCTCTTTAGAAGAAGACTTGAATTCCGACAAGAAATCCCTCTTGACATTTAGACAGCCTCTCCGCTTCAGCATTCCTCACTGCTTTTTTTCTGAAAACCTGCATAACACAGACGAAATCCAAACGAAATACCAAAAACAAAATTCACAATTTCGAAACCAATAAAAATAGAGTAGAAATGGAGGCGCGAGTTCGGCTGTTTGTTGTCGGTACAGTAGTGATTTGGACAAAGGATGAGGTGTCGATGGTTGAAACGGTATTTCACGGCAAGTTGAAATCGAACGGTTTTAGAGGAAAGGTATGAAATGGTCTGGATGTGTGACCGGGTTGAGCGGCGGCTGCACGACGGTGAAGGAGGACGCTTCTGGTGGTGTTCCGGCGTTTGGTTGTCGTGCACTGTGTAGAAGAGGAAGGGTTGTGATCGGTGAACAGTGAGACGGCGTGGAGATGTTTGGGGGTTCGGTCGCGGTGAGGATGGGTTTTCGCCGGTGAAAGGAACTTTCCGGCGGAAAACAGAGGGAGTACCGTGAGAGGTTTGGCGTTGGAAAGAAGAAGAGTCAAAAAGCATTCATTTTTTATTTTTCTCTGTCTTTTGAGAGAGAGAAGGGAGAGTTTATTACTTTTTCTTTTCTTTTTTAATACCTATTTTTTTTAGAGAGAGACTGATAGAGTGGAGTGTGATGATGGAAATGAGGGTAACGTGTTTTCGAAAAATGGGGCGGCCATTTACTGTTGTTAGTAGTGATGGGAAATGAGTGTGGTAGGTGAGTGTGTATGTACCAGCGGTAAAAAATAGGAATCCAATGCTAATTTCGTTTATATTTTTTTTGAAAATAATTATTATTATTTAAAATTTATAATAAATATTTTGATTTGAATAAATTCTAATTATTTTAGTTGAATAATTAACCTAACAAAAATAGTGATCGATTATAAATATAAGTCGGATAAAAATTTGCTCGAAAAATTAAATCAGGCACACTAAAATGATCAGCACAAAATATACTTATTGAAAAAATACAGCGTTTCTTCAAATTCTGAAATAAATTTGCATCGGTTAAAAGGCTCAGGCGGGCCAAAATGCAATAGAAACAGACGCTGAAAAATATAACGGGCACACCAGTTTAAACTACATGAACCGTAGATTAATAATACTGGCGTCTGCAATTTTAATTTCGAAACTTATTATCTGCTGATTTTGTCCGTACTCGAGGAAAGATTCAACTGATTTGTCTGTATTTTCAATAAATTTATCCTGACTGATATTTCAGGTATTATTAATGATAAAATGCATGTTATGCTATACATATGATGTAAACTGAAAATTAAATCGAATTTATGAAAATTTAAAATGCCCGGACAAAATTGGGGTATGAGAGTTGCCCCTATTTAATTACCTTGAACCAGAAGGTGTGAATGACAGCAGTCTTCGTACATTCATGGTTGAAGATAATTAAATACAAAAAGACCCAAATTTTGTCTTTTGAATTGCAAGGGAAAAATGCAGAAAGAAAATGCAGTGAGAAATACAGTAAGAAAAGGTTATCGGAAGGTAAAATGAAACAATCGAGACTCTCTGGGAATTATCCGAACAGTATCTTGGATACCATGATCGAGATATTCCAAAAAATGGAATGATACCTTAACTATACCGAAGACTTTCTGAGCATTAGCAGAACAACGTCTTGATTTGAACGCACGAGATTCTCTGAGGATCAACGAAGCAGTACCTTACATGATAGAATTAAGATATTCCAGACAAAAGGAAAGATACTTTAATTATATCTAAGACTCTTCACGGATACTAGAGAAGTATCTCTAAAAATTGAATGAGACTTTTCATATTGATGAAGCAGCATCTCCAACAGCAAAATGAGATTCTCTGTATCGAATTGAAGCAACACCTTATATGATAGAATTTAAGAAATTCCAGACAAAAGGAATGATACCTTAATTAAATCTAAGACTCTTCATGGGTACTAGAGCAATATCGCTAAAAGTTGAATGAGACTCTTCATATTGATGAAGCAGCATCTTAAACAGTAAAAATGAGATTCTCTGTATCGAGTCGAAGCAACATCTCATATGATAGAATTAAGATGTTCCAGTAAGGGAAAGATGCCTTAATTGAATCTAAGACTCTCCAAGGATATTAGAGCAGTATCTCTAAAGAAAATCTGAAATGAGACTCTTCATATTGATGAAGCAGCACCTCAAACAATAAAAGTGAGATTCTCCGTATTGGGTCGAAACAACATCTTATATGATAGAATTAAGGTGTTCCAGTAAGGGAAAAATACCTTAATTGAATCTAAGACTCTCCGAGGATACTTAGAGCAGTATCTCTAAAAAAATCTGAAATGAGACTCTTCATATTGATGAAGCAACATCTCAAACAGTAAGAATGAGATTCTCTGTATCGGGTCGAAGCAGCATCTTATATGATAGAATTAAGATGTTCCAGCAAGGGAAAAATACCTTAATTGAATCTAAGACTCTCCAAGGATATTAGAGCAGTATCTCTAAAGAAAATCTGAAATGAGACTCTTCATATTGATGAAGCAGCACCTCAAACAGTAAAAGTGAGATTCTCCGTATCGGGTCGAAACAACATCTTATATGATAGAATTAAGGTGTTCTAGTAAGGGAAAAATACCTTAATTGAATCTAAGACTCTCCGAGGATACTTAGAGCAGTATCTCTAAAAAAATCTGAAATGAGACTCTTCATATTGATGAAGCAGCATCTCAAACAGTAAGAATGAGATTCTCTATATCGGGTCGAAGCAGCATCTTATATGATAGAATTAAGATGTTCCACAAGGGAAAAAACCTTAATTGAATCTAAGACTCTCCAAGGATATTAGAGCAGTATCTCTAAAAATATCTGAAATGCGACTCTTCATATTGATGAAGCAGCATCTCAAACAGTAAAAGTGAGATTCTCTATATCGGGTCAAAGCAGTATCTTATATGATAGAATTAAGATGTTCCAGCAAGGGAAAAATACCTTAATTGAATCTAAGACATTCCAAGGATATTAGAGCAGTATCTCTAAAAAAATATGAAATGAGACTCTTCATATTGATGAAGCAGCATCTCAAATAGTAAAAGTGAGATTCTCTGTATCGGGTCGAAGCAGCATCTTATATGATAGAATTAAGATGTTCCAGCAAGGGAAAAACACCTTAATTGAATCTAAGACTCTCCGAGGATATTAGAGCAGTATCTCAAACAGAGAAATGAGATTCTTCAGATAAATGAAGCAGTATCTCGAATATTCATCTGTTGGGGGAATTTTTTAAGAAAGGACTCCTTTTGAGAGAGATTTACTAGAAATGCTCTGCAGGGGGAAAAGCTCATAAGAGGCTTTTTAGAGTAACCTCTGCTTTGTGGAGCAATGATTGTAAAGAAAAATGTTGGGAATATCATTATTAATCATAAAGTTGAAAAATGATTTGCTGAGAAATAATCCCACGAAATTATCAAAAAGGTAAAATGAAACAGTCAAGACTCTCTGGGAATCATCAGAATAGTATCTTGGATGTCATAATCGAGATATTCCGGTAATGGAATGATACCTCAACTAAATCTCAAGACTTTTCCAGGATGCTAGAGCAGTATCTATAAAAAGTCTGGCATGAGACTCTTCATATTGATGAAGCAGCATCTCAACAGTAAAAATGAGATTCTCTGTATCGAGTCGAAACAATATCTTATATGATAGAATTAAGATATTCCAGCAAGGGAAAGATACCTTAATTGAATCTAAGACTCTCCGAGGATATTAGAGCAGTATCTCTAAAAAAATCTGAAATGAGACTCTTCATTTTGATGAAGCAGCATCTCAAACAGTAAAAATGAGATTCTCTGTATCGAGTCGAAGCAGCATCTTATCTGATAGAATTAAGATGTTCCAGCAAGGGAAAATACCTTAATTGAATCTAAGACTCTCCGAGGATATTAGAGCGGTATCTCTAAAAAAATCTAAAATGAGACTCTTCATTTTGATGAAGCATCATCTCAAACAGTAAAAATGAGATTCTCTGTATCGAGTCGAAGCAGCATCTTATCTGATAGAATTAAGATGTTCCAGCAAGGGAAAATACCTTAATTGAATCTAAGACTCTCCGAGGATATTAGAGCAGTATCTCTAAAAAAATCTAAAATGAGACTCTTCATATTGATGAAGCAGCATCTCAAACAGTAAAGATGAGATTCTCTATATCGAGTCGAAGCAGCATCTTATATGATAGAATTAAGATATTCCAGCAAGGGAGAGATACCCTAATTAAATCTAAGACTCTCCGAGGATATTAGAGCAGTATCTCTAAAAAAATCTGAAATGAGACTCTTCATATTGGTGAAGCAGCATCTCTAACAGTAAAGATGAGATTCTCTGTATCGAGTCGAAGCAGCATCTTATATGATAGAATTAAGATATTCCAGCAAGGGAAAGATACCTTAATTGAATCTAAGACTCTCCGAGGATATTAGAGCAGTATCTCTAAAAAAAATCTGAAATGAGACTCTTCATATTGACGAAGCAGCATCTCAAACAGTAAAGATGAGATTCTCTGTATCGAGTCAAAGCAGGATCTTATATGATAGAATTAAGATATTCCAGAAAGGGAAAGATACCTTAATTGAATCTAAGACTCTCCGAGGATATTAGAGCAGTATCTCTAAAAAAATATGAAATGAGACTCTTCATATTGATGAAGTAGCATCTCAAACAGTAAAGATGAGATTCTCTGTATCGAGTCGAAGCAGCATCTTATATGATAGAATTAAGATATTCCAGCAAGGGAAAGATACCTTAATTGAATCTAAGACTTTCCGAGGATACTTAGAACAGTATCTCTAAAAAAAATATCCAAAATGAGACTCTTCATATTGATGAAGTAGTATCTCAAATAGTAAAAATGAGATTCTTCAGATAAATGAAGTAGTATCTCGAATATTCGTCTGTTGGGGGAATTTTAAGAAAAGACTCCTTTTGAGGGAGATTTACTAGAAATGTTCTGCATGGGAAAAGCTCATAAGAGACTTTTAGGGTAACCTCTGCTTGGGGAGCAATGATTGTAAAGAAAATTGCTGGGAATATCATTATTAATTGTAAAGTTGAAAAATGATTTGCTGAGAAATAATCCCACGAGCATATGCAGGGTAATAACTTCATTTGGAAATGAGAAATGTCCAAGATACACATGAATGACCTTGGATCCTGATATTTTACTTTTGATTTTTATATGATGTTCCACTTTAGGTGGGAATACCATGCATGGGATGATGCATGAGATGCATGCAAGTATGCAATTGCTGGGGATATTTGGTTGTGCATGTAGGAATGCGAATGATTTTTATTTTGTTGAAGTTCCCATTTTGTGGGAGTGTTATGCATGAGTATGTTGATGATTGATATGACTGTGTTTGATGAATCTTCCTCTTTGGCAGGAAAATTATGCATGAAATGATGCATGTGAAGCATGTGGGAATGCAACTAGGTAATTGTGCTTTTGTAGGGTTTTATTCTTGATTGCCAATGAGATTGGACTTTAAATAGGAACTTCCAGATGAGAACTGGTGAAAAGGATTGAACTTCCAGATGAGGACAGACTTGAAGGATATGTTACCAGACACGAACTGGTGAAAATAATTGAAATGTCAGACGAGACTGAATTTGTTTTTGTTTGTCAGACAGGAACTGATTTTTAAAGTAGGCTACCAGACGAGAACTGGTGAAAATAATTGACTACCAGACGAGAACTGGTATCGAAATAGGTGACCTACCAGACGAGAACTGGTATTAAGAGATAATTTACCAGACGAGAACTGGTATTTGGCAAATGATTTGTCGTATAAGAACTAATTTTTGATATAGTTTGCCAGACGGGAACTGACTTTGGAATAAGTTGTCAGACGAGAACTGGACTTTGAAATAAATTTCCAGACGGGAACTGGGGCTTGAAATAAGTTTCCAGACGGGAACTGGTTTTTTTGAAAAAGGTTTGCTATACGGGAACTGGGCTTTCGAAATAAGTTGCCAGACGGGAACTGGACTTTGAAATAAATTGCCAAACGAGAACTGGACTTTGAAATGGCCAAGCGATGTTGGGCTTTGGTGTCAGATTTTGTGTTTCCAGGCTTTTTGATGCCAGGTTCATGTTATGGGGTTAGACCCAATGAATTTTATGATATGCATGGTTTTACGTTAGAGCAAAGCGACATGACTAATGCATGAGGATGCTTTATGCAATTATTTGCAAGTTTCCAAAATACCCCTGCGTGGGTATTGGAAGATAAGGTTCTTTCCAGAAAGGCTTCTATATGATAAAAGGTTATTTTATGGGGTGGTAGCGTGATTCCCCGACACTCATCTTGAACTCTGCATTTGCTGACTTGCGAAAAAAGCTTTTGCTTGAACTGCTTGAAAACATGGAGAGGACTCGCTCTTGTATGGCTCATCTTGCCCCAATGTGATGGGTTTATGCAAAATGTTTGCCTCGAAAGGATTTTGAAAGCAATTGTACCATAATTTGGAGATGGATTGCCCCAGAATTTTGATCCATGAAAGGATTTATCCTTGGTTTACCGACTCTTGGAGTGGTTGACTTTTTTGTGCTCTTGAGGTAGCTTGCCCCGGTATGAGCGTTGAAGCGACTTAACTCACCCTAACTGAATATTGGAGGGGTCTGCCCCTGGCCAACAAAACCTCTAGGTGATCTGCCCCTAGTTAATAGAGTCCTGAGATGATTTACTCTGGATCAACTGATTCTTGAAATGATTTGCACATTTATTAACAAATGTTGGAGACTATTTAAGACTGACCAATTCTTGGAGCAATTTTCCTATGATCAACTTGATGTTTTGGGTGGCATGCACCTGATTCGTGGGTTATAAGGTAGTCTTGATTCTGGTGAATGGTCAAGTTCCACTGGTTGCTCTTTGTTGAAATTTCAATGATGTCGAGTACTGAATTGCAATTAAAATTGTTCACTTATAAATGGTAATTTTAATGCGATATTCATGCAAGTTTTAAAAAAGAATCATTTATTGGAATGATGTGATAGTGTGTGACGAGTGGACCATGAGTCCAAATGTAATGTTGATTTAGCAATTTAAAGTGTGAAAGACACAGCGAGAGTAATGACATTGATGTTGAGTATTAGCAAATCTTTAGGAGTCAGTTTATGCAACTTTGTTGTAGTATGCTTTCAGAAATAACCCTACCTCAATTAGGTCTTTTGAGGGTTGTAACGTGGCTTGGTTCATGGTTATTGAAACAAAAGGATATAAGGCTCGAAGTTTATTTTAACCCACCCCTTCTTCATGATGATCTCCAATCCTACGTTCAATTAATTCGACACACACTTACTCTTACGAGATTTCAGCAGTGTAAGATCTTTTTGAAATGACAGTCACTTATTTCGCTCTTTATGGATGTTGGTGATCTTTTGATTTGGATATGGTGGTCACTGAATCTCGTTTTGTTTTGTTGAGGGTTTTTCGTGACCTCCTTTGATTTTTTTTGTCTTGATCCCTAACTTTTGCACGGACCGCTCTTTGAAGCTTTAGTCCATCGGGATTGCCTCGGTTTTTGCCTAAGTCTCCTTTTGGGGTATCGACTTAGCGGGCTTTTTCATTGATTCTATTTTTGATAGGTTGTGACTTCCAAGTCAATGGTCATTGAAGAAAAAACGCCATAACTTTTGGATTTTTCAAGGTTCCTTCGACACTTTAGGATGTGTGCGAAGAATGGCATGTAGTTGATCCACAAACGGGATATTTCATCTTGTAATTTGAATGCATAGTCAGATCAACTAAACACTACCCTGCCCCAGGTTAAATGTAAGGGTTTGTATATCTGAAAGAAACGCCTACTTCTAGGCTCGAAGTGTTTGACTAGGGATTAACTCCTTATCTCTCCAGTGTTTGGGAATTTGAAACAATGCATGTACATCATCAGCGGGATTTTATCCGAAAGCATATAGTCAGCAATTATGGGTATCTTGTTTTCTTCATCCTCCCTCAAATATTTGCTAAAACAAAAGTTATGATAAAGAAAAGTGAATGGGAGAAACGCTGATGTATTTTTTTGTTTTTGATATAAGAGAAGAAAAATGAGTGAATGCGAGATAATTAATTCAAAACATGCATCATTACTTCATCAATATTACAATTATAAACAACAATGTTTAAACACAAGCAGCTTTTAACAACAAAGAAACTACAAATGCAAAAATAGAAACAAATCAGTCCAACGATTGCCAGTGTTGGTGATGTCTTCCTGTCTGAACTATTGGCATTAGGAGATACTCTATGAAATCTTTGAACTTATTCTGATGAGAGGTTAATGTGCACCAACAAGCTTCCTTCTGAAAAGGATATGTACCTTTTGTCAATCAATTGTTGCACTTTAGCCTTGAAAGCATTGCAGTCTTCAGTTGAATGCCCTATTGTTCCGACATGATATCCACATTGCACATCAGGATCATATCTAGGTGGGTATGGTTCTGACAATGGCCTGAGAGACTTGGGCTCCACCAGCGAGCTTTGAATCAGATATGGCAGAAGTTGACTGTATGACATAGGAATTGGATCGAGAGGAGCATTCCTTCTTTCCAGATTGTTTCGAGGCCTATATTGGTTCAAAGGCTGATTTTGGTATCCTCGACCACGAGATCGTTGATTTGTATGAGGAACAGTCCATGGTTGCTTGAATGGTGCTCTAGGCCTTGTCGGTTGCCTATAAGGATAACATGGTGTTGGAAATGGTGATTGCTGAGAAGGTGAAGAACCATAAGATCTGGCTGGTGCATCGTGAGAATACCCAATATCTGCCATGACTGCATTTATTTCATCATCCTCTTCCTTTTAGGAATCGCTAAGGGATTCTGTCTCGCTAGCTTGGTTGCTCGAGGCGCCTTGGATTCTTCCGCTTTTTAGGGCACTCTCGATGCGTTCTCCAATTGTCACTAAGTGAGTGAAGTCTGATGCTGCACTGCTAATCATCCTTTCGAAGTATGGACTTTTCAGGGTGTCCCTGAATAACTCCATCAATTCTTTGTCTAAGAGCGGTGGTTCAACGCAAGCCGCTAACTCTCTCCATCTTTGGGCATACCCTCTGAAGGATTCGTTGTTTTCTTTAGATAAGGCCCTCAGCTGCATGCGATTGGGATCTATGTCCAAATTATATTTGTATTGCTTTAAGAAGGCGTTAGCTAGGTCCGACCATGATTGAATATGACTCCTTTCTAACTTCATGTACCAACTCAATGATGCCCCATTCAAACTATCCTGAAAACAGTGAATCATTAGCTTATCATCATGGGCATGAGAAGTCATTTTCCGGTAAAACATCACCAAATGGTGCTTTGGACAGCTATCCCCTTTGTACTTCTCAAATTTTGGTACTTTGAATTTTGGGGGTATAACCAGGCCAGGTACCAAACACATGTCTAAAGCATTCAGTTCAAGAATATCTTTTCCTTCTATGGCCTTGAGTCTTTTCTCTAGCACGCGGCATATTTTAGCAATCTCATCATCTTGTGGTTGTTCAGCATTAACCACTAGGCTTGTTCCATGGGAATCTGGCACGGAGAATGCAAAGCTGTGATACTCAACATCATCCTGGTAAGAGGAATCTCGAACAATATGACGTTCCTATACAACAGAGTTCTCAACTGGGGTTTGCACAAGCTGAGGTTGGGTAAGACCATTTACTGTAGCTAGCATAACATTCTCAACAACTGTAGTCTGCTGAATGTTGTCTTCCTTTTTTGCTAAAACTATCATAGCTTCCACAAGTTGGTCTAGCTAATTTTTCATCAAGTCCACATCTCCTCTTAATGCAATATGGCCTTGCCCCAATGGATCCATGATCTTTCAAGAGCTATTTCAAGTGTGATATTAGTATCGGGAAATCAATTACAGGTTATGGACGAAGGATGGATGAGGTTTGTTGGTATTTATTTTTTTGGTGAAAAATGATATGAAATGTATGGTGATGAATGCAAATGTAATGATATATGTATGAATGTAGTGACATGTTTAGGATCACAGGTTCAAGGTGTTCTTAGACGGATCAGAATAAAGGGTAAATGACGGGTATCTCTGATTAATGTAACCCCATGGGTACGCTCTACAGTTGGCAGGTTCCTAGAGTCATAGATATTTCTTTAGAACGTCACTGCCGTGACGAAGACTCGTTGGACAATAATATCCTTAAGAAGATCTCGTCTAGGTGAGGTCTTTGTTTTATCCCAACAAGGAAGGCTCCATGGGGATTCTACTACACAACTCTCGAGTCCAGGGTTCTAACAAGGTCCTCAGAGTCATAGATCGAGGTGGGAAATATTACTGTAAGGTAATAATACGTCCAAGGGATCTCATCTGATTGGGGATTTCGTATTAACCCAACAAGCCTGAAACTTTGTAGGTTAATACTACCTAACTGCCGGATAGAGTAGGTAAAAAGGTCCCTAGAGTCATTGATCCAACTTGAAAATACTATTGTCGTGACAAAAACTCGTCGGGCAATAATATCTCAAGAGAATCTCCTCTAGGAGGGGTTTTCGTATCTTCCCAACAAGGAAGACTCATTGTGGGCATCCACTACGCAACCACCAACTTAATCTTATGGTTTTTCTCAGACTCGGGTGGAGAGCATATCTCACAAAGCATCACCAACCAAAGAACCCCAATGTCGCAACCTGAAAAATACAGTGTGCGAAAAAACAACCGGCGAAAAAAGAAAAGACAGAAGAGTCGCCACCGTGCGTTATTTATCCCAAAGGAGGGAAAGGAAACGCTCGAAGTAAACCTGAAAAGAGGAAAGGAAAGGACAAGGTCTCGCAACCAAATCTTGGGTTCGGGAGTCGGTTATGCGAAGGGAAGGTATTAGCACCCCTACGCATCCGTAGTACTCTACGGGATCCACTTTTATTGTTCTTGTCTAAAGGGTGTGGGTTTATCTAATGTGATATTTACTAAAAAGGGTCAAAAGAAAATGACTCGCACGGATGTCGCATCCACTGCATACGTATCTCATCTGAACATGAGAATCAGAGTCTTCGTAGCTCGGCTGACCTATGGGTTTGGGGGATGTGTGCTCGCTAAGACATCGCGTCTTATGCCTACGTATCTCATCTGGAATGAGAATCAGAGCAAGCCGTAGTTCGGCTAACTACAGGTTAAGGGTTGTGTTTTGGGCGAACGACGTTACTACGCAATCTACTGGATGCTCGACCTTTGGAGACTTACTCGCCTGCAGTAGAAGGAGAAAACGTGTGTTTAGGAGAAGAAAAATCAATGAGTGTGTGTTTTGGGGATGCTCATGCAAGAGGGCAGTCCTATGGGGAGAAGATCACATCACACAAAACATGCATCTTGAAGTAAACACACCAACAAGGGGGGCTCAAACATACATGGGTAGGGCTTTAGTCAAGAGGGGTCATATCAACCTCGACAAACAAGCCATGGGAGGGTAATCAAATGGGCTCTTAACCACTGACATTGAACGTCAGGGTGAGCAGATCAAAAGGGTAATGAGGATAGGACCTCATAGCTCTTAACCCTGGACAGGGTGAGCTCATGAAAAAAAGTGGGGGTTCAGAAAGATGGAACCCTCTCCACTGACCGACCGGACAAGAGATCTGGGGTTTTTGTTCTGAAGCATCGACGCGTAGTGTGATCTTAAAGAACGACGCACTGAATAACGGGGGATTGACTATTGATCCCTTTTATCCGTCAATTGCCTCTTCATGGAGGTCTTTAGGCAAAAAGTAGTAAAATGCGGGAAAGATAAAGGGGGTTAAGAGATCTACCACACAGATAAAGATCCGAAGCAACAGCAAATAAAGGGGTAAGAAACCCAGAGATCTCTCAAGCTGACTGGAGAGATCGAATGAAATTGAATTGCCCGGTTGGGTTTGCAAAGCAATCTGAGGGTTTATATGAGATTGACTTGGCTCTTTGCAGATGAGTTCCCTTCAGTCTCTGGAGGTTGCTCTGAACTCTGTTAGCTCTTCTCTCACTATCTTTTTCCCAACCAGGGTAATAGGAATAGAATGAAATTTTGTTTCACTGAAACTCTAAATTTATAACCTGATTTTTGTGGACCTGTGGGCTCAAATGAGAGAGGCCCAAGTCCAAAAAATTTCGGTTATATTTTTTTTATTTATTTTTTCCTTTTTTCTTTTTTCTTTTTTTTTAAGGTTTTTTTTTCGTTTTTATTTATTTATTTATTTATTTATTTATTTATTTATTAACACGTGGGCTTCGCCTAGAGAGCATGACAGTTCAAGAAATTCCCCTGAGCGTAGGTGATTCTGGTGGCTTTTCTTGGGAGTCACTAGGCGACCCGTTCTACTCGCCTAGAGAGCATGACAGCTCATGAACAAACTTTTGCTCCTTCAAGATAGCGCTTTGACTGACGAATAGACCCCATTTGAACCTGTTGGAAGTAACTCAAGTCTTTCCCTTGTGTTGACTGATCATCTAAATAGAACCCACAAAGTGTCCTGGATGACGTTCAAGCTTCTTGGAGCTAATCCCGATTGACATGATGAAATGCAATGTATCTAATTCTGATTGATAATGATGAAATGCAATGTGAAATGTTAAATGACCTAAAAATGAATGCATGAATGAGGAGGGCAAATTTTGGGGTGTTACAGCTGGCCTTATTCAGTCATCAGCTAACCCGAGCAGGATGAAAGCGAACAGCTTATCAGACAAACAGGGTGAGCTGTGATTGAATACCAAAGACAAACCAAAAATTTACGCTCTAAGAACACCACAAAAATACTGAAATACACTGCGCTGTTTATTTCTCTTCCGATCCTCTGGTTGAATCTGAATCAGTCTTCTGACTTAATCTGGAGTTTCGATCCTCTGGCTGAATCTATACTCAATTTAGTCCTCTGGTTGGATGTTAATTTTGATCCTCGGGCTGGATACGATTTTGATCCTCGGGCTGGATACGATTTCGATCCTCGGGCTGGATCTACTTCGATCTTCAGGCTAGATCTACTCTTTGATTCTCTGGCTTAATCTATTCTCGGTCTTCGGGCTAGACCTGACTTCGATCTTCTGGCTAGATCTACTTCGATCTTCTGGCTAGATCTACTTTGTTGCGATTCTCTGGCTGAATCTATTTTTGGGCTTCGAGCTAGACCTGACTTTGATCTTCTGGCTAGATCTGGATTGATCTTCTGGCTAGATCTGTTCTTGGTTTCGATTCTCTGGCTGAATCTATTCTCGGTCTTCGGGCTAGACCTGACTTCGATCTTTTGGCTAGATCTGGATTGATCTTCTGGCTAGATCTGTTCTTGGTTTCGATTCTCTGGTTGAATCTATTCTCGGTCTTCGGGCTAGACCTGACTTCGATCTTCTGGCTATATCTACTTCTATCTTCTGGCTAGATCTGGATTGTTTTAATTATAAATTCCCATCATCAGGATCTCGCATCTGAGGCATGCGCTGGTTGACCCTCTTTCGAAATCTACACCCAATCTTCATGTTAGATGTGCAGCTCCGAGAATACTCCACTTTTGGGCTTCGTACATATTCTTCAGGCTAGAACATGCTGTAACGACCCTTCAATTAGACTTTTGTTTTTAAATTACGATCCGCGGGCTGGATCCTCTTGTAAATTGATTTTCTGTTGAACTGTCAATCTACTCCTCTAGCTGGTTTGCTGGGGAAATAACGCTTGTAGGCGATTCTCTGGCTGAATCTTCAAATTGAACCTCAGGCTGGCTCATTGGAAAACGATTCTCAGGCTGAATCTTCGAATTGACCCTCATGCTGGATCACACACACTTGATCCTCTGGCTGAATCTCATGACTTTGGTTGTAAAGCAATTCTTCGGTCTGCTTTGAAGAACCTGTTTATCAGCTTATGTGTATGCTTGATATGCATGCAAATGCAAATGCAAATGTTATGCATGGTGCAAAAAAGAAATCTGCTTGGGGAAGCAAGCTCCGGATCAATCCTTGAATGCGCTGTGGGGAACGATCCGTCTGCCGGGACCGGGGAGCCACCGAAAATAAATCGGCTTTTTTCTGGAAAGTTGACCTTGCTGGGGAAGTATCAACTATGGAAACTTTGTTTGGCGAGGCTCTGTGAGGAGAGTCTGTGGGGAAAGCACTTCCTGGGGAAATGTCGTAGGAATCGACCTTTGCTGGGGATATGAACTTGCTAATCGTCCTCAAGCTGGGGATTAAAACAAATCTGTTAAGAATATCTGCTGGGGAATGAGATGAACACTGGGAGCACCACCCTCTTGACTGTTGGGTATGCAACTACTCCGCTGTTGCCGGTGATACAAGGTGCAACTCTACTGGGGGACATGCTCTGCTGAGGAGAGACTTTATCAACCGCTTGGGGATGAGGATTCATGACTTGGCATCCGGTTCCTGTGACCAGCAACCAAAAAATACATGTATGCCCCGGGGGAATCACTCGGTTTGAATTCACCATCCGGGATTAAGCACATTCAAAGCAATTTTAAATGTTTTCCTATGCAAATCATCTGCAAAAACCACCATTATATTCATATGCAATATGTTTCATCAAGAATTCAAACATCTTCTGCAAACAAACTGATAAATGAAAAATAAAAAGGCTCTTTAACTGAAAAATTTGTGCCAGGAATAGGCGAGTACATCCGGAAGCTGATCCCTGAAAAGAGGCGATCGCTATAAATTGAACGAAAGAAACTATCCTAATGGCGATGTGGATACGGGGTCCCACTGGGTTTCGGCTTTGCTATGGATCGTATGACCTCAAGACGCTCTGCTCATCTTGCTTTCTGAAGTGGATGATTAGTCGCTCTTTAACCTTCGAAGATTGTCGGATTGAATGAAACGGTGATATAACACGGATGAACTCAGATCGCAGTCATTCGCTTATTCCCTCTTTTGCGTGGATCGCCCTTTTGGGTTTTCAATCCATCGGGATACCCTTTTTTGCCTGAGCCGCCCTTTCGGGTTTTCGACTCACCGGGTGTACATTTTTTATTTTTATATCCCTAATTTTTGCCCGAACCTCTTTATTCTATTTTTTGGTTCGTCGGGATGCCCTTTTTTGCCTGGACTATTCTTTTTACTGTCCAGCGGGTCTATTTTATGCGAAGTATTTTTTAACTGCGTCTGAGTTGACAAGGGATGGGAAGTCTTCGCCATCCATGGTTGTTAGCATCAGAGCTCCGCCAGAGAAAACTCTTTTAACCACGTATGGACCCTCATAGTTCGGTGTCCATTTGCCCATGTGATCTGTGTTGGGAGGAAGAATTCTTTTGAGTACCAATTCACCAACTTGATACTCCTGAGGGCGCACTTTCTGATCAAACGCTCTCTTCATTCGTCTCTGATATAGTTGGCCATGGCATATAGCTGCTAGTCTCTTTTCCTCAACTACATCCAGGGTTTAAATCCGTAGGTTGATGGCTTCCTCAAGTCCTAGGAAACAAGCTTCGTATTCGGCTTCATTGTTGGTGCAGGGAAAAGTTATTCTGGCACAAAATGGCATATGAACCCCCTCCGGCGTGATCAACACTGCACCAACTCCGCGACCATTGACGTTGACCGCCCCATCAAACATCATAATCCATTTGGATTCAGGGTCAGGCCCCTCCTCCGGGAGTGGTTCCTCACAATCTTTCGATTTGAGAAACATGATGTCCTCATCAGGAAAGTCAAACCTCATAGGTTGGTAATCATCAATCGGTTGCTCTGCAAGATAGTCTGACAGGACACTTCCTTTAATGGCCTTCTGTGAAGTGTATTGGATGTCATACTCTGTCAGTATCATTTGCCACCTAGCAACCCTTCAAGTAAGCGCTGGCTTTTCAAAAATATACTTGACTGGATCCATCTTTGATATCAATAGACTTGTGTGAGTCAACATATACTGTCTTAGTCGGCGAGCAGCCCATGCCAAAGCGCAGCAAGTTTTCTCGAGCAGTGAGTATCTTTGTTCACAGTTGGTAAACTTTTTGCTAAGGTAGTATATTGCATGCTCTTTTCGACCTGACTCATCATGCTGACCGAGCACACAACCCATTGACCTTTCTAACACAGTTAAGTACATGATCAACGGTCTTCCCTTTACTGGAGGCATTAGAATCGGGGCTCCTGCAAATACTCTTTTATTCTTTCAAAGGCTTTTTGACAATCATCATTCCAACTGACCTCTTGCTCTTTTCTCAGCATTTTGAACAATGGCTCGCATGTGGCAGTAAGATTAGATATGAACCTTGAAATGTAGTTCAATCTTCCCAGGAAGCCACGAACCTCTCTTTCTGCCGTCTTCGGTACCAATGTTGATAGTCTCAATCACCTCCTGATAAGGTGTAAAAGCTCGGTCCTCCTGTTTCAACAACCTGGCTAACTCTTCAGGCAATTCACAATCTTTCTAAACCCCTTCTCCGGCTTGATAGATAGGACTGTCGAAGTCATACTTGGCCATAGCAGTGTCGTTAGCGGTGAGATCCCGGTGATCATGCTTTACTTTAGAACGAGATTTTTTGGAAAGAAGAAAAAACGAAAAAGAAACATTGCCATTTTCTGTAAAAGTAAAAATAATTGAAAGAAAGAGAACACAAAATTGTTTGCAAAAGCTGTCCTTTATTGATGATGAAAATAATTGTGAAATGTAAGTAAATGGATGGCCCTACAGATGAGTCATTACACCTTGGGCAAAGTGTAAGAATTTATTATGCATGTAATAAAAGGAAAAAAATAAAAATTACTCTTTCAGTAGAGTAACCTGGACGACTTTTTCGGACGACCAATAGTTGAGCTTTTCTCCCGGGACACACGGGAGAATCTAGCGATCTAAGTCACAGTCGCTGTCAGCCTTGTCCTCATCTGCAGCATTGACGATGTGGGGAGAAACCAAACCCCCACTGGAGAAAGTACCAGCTTCATTCTTCTGAGACCCCGGAGTAAACCCCAATCCAAACTTGTCTTCTTTGATGATTGGCTCCACAAGTTTGCCCCAGCCTTGGGCATTACCAGCTTTAACCACTTCAACGGCTTGCTTGTATGAAGAGATAGAAGTCCCGACCTTCTCAGGTTTAGGTGAAAAGACAGCTTCGGGCGCGACCTCACTGATGTTTATGGCTTTGAAGCCCTGACACAGCATCTCATGCATCTCGCCATCCATCTCCACATACTTAAATGTAGACAGGTGGCTAACAAAAATATCCTCTTCGCCACAGACAGTGACGACTTGACCTTCTAGCCCATATTTGAGCTTCTGGTGGAGAGTAGAAGTAACAGCGCCGACAGCATGAATCCAGGGCCGACCTAGCAGACAGCTATAGGCAGGCTGGATATCCATCACATAAAAGGTACTCTTGAACACCTGCGGTCCAATCTTAACTGGCAACTCAACTTCGCCACAGACAGCTCTCTTAGAGCCATCAACAGCCCTCACAACTAAATTACTTGGCTTCAGGATGGTGTCATCGCACTCCAACTTCATTAAGGCTTTCTTTGGAAGAACATTCAGAGAAGAGCCTGTATCAACCAAAACATGGGAAAGCATCGTCCCTTTGCATTCCATTGTGATGTGCAAGGCTTTGTTGTGATTCCTGCCCTCAGATGTCAGGTCATAATCGGTGAAACCTAACCCATGGCTAGCGTTTACATTTGAAACTACCGACTCCATCTGGTTAACGGTTATCTCTAGTGGAACATAGGCCATATTCAGTACTTTCAACAAGGCTGCTTTGTGCGCCTCAGAGCACATCAATAATGAGAGAATGGAGATCTTTGAGGGTGTCTGATTTAGCTGGTCGACTACCTTGTAGTCACTTTTCTTGATAATCCTCATAAACTCATCCACTTCCTTCTCGAATGCGGTCTTAGGAGGAGCTTCCTCAGTAGTAACCTCTTCGGTGGCTACCTGTTTTCCTTTAGCCTTGGAAGCTGCCTCAGCTTCAGTATTCGTGCGCAATATTGATGGTGCAAATAGGCGTCCACTGCGAGTGAAGCCACCGAATCCTCCAACATTGTCTACAGCGGAGCTACCAATGTCAAAGTCTTCTTCATTAACTTTCTGCCCCTGGAAATAGATATCAGCCCCATAGTACCACGGGATAGCACTGTCTTTCTCATACGGAACAGGTCCTGGTACCGTGATGGTGACCGAACTAACCAAAACCGGTTGAGGGCTGTCAAAGTGAAATGTAACTGGTGTTGGACTTTCGATGTTCACCGTCGCTGGTTCTGTACTTTCTGGGAAATATATTGTTGTCGGAGCGGGTCTCTCGGGAACATATATTTCTTCAGGAGTGAAATAAAACGTCACTGTCGACACATCATTCTTCACTCGACGGGTTTGATCGAATTGAAGACAACCTTCATCTATCAGTTGCTGGATACCCCTTCTCAAACTGTCACATCCGTTCTCGGCAGCTTGACAATTTCTGCACTCTTCCCCACAGCCCGGGAAAATCCGTCCTTTCAAAAGTCGGTCTTTAACCACCGCTAGCGAAGTCTTCACTTCAGTCACATCAGAAACCAAATTCAAAGTTTCCCCACCATCAACAGCGTTAATCCTCTGCCCGCTGTGGGCTGGCATCGGGTTTTGGATAAGATTAGGCGCTGGAGAAAAATTGATAGCCTGGGCATCTCTCAAATCTTGTACCTTTAGCTGGAGAGCCTTGCAATTATCTGTGGTATGGCCAGGTGCGTTGGAGTGAAAAGCACATCTGGCGTTGACATCATAACCTCTAGGCAAATTATTGGGATCGTTTGGTGGAGCCAGAGTTCTCAATGTAACCAGATTCATGTCAATCAGCTTGGTAAGTAATACAGAATAAGGCATTTGGATTGGCTCAATGACCCGGTCCGTCTACCTTGGACGTTGTTGATAGTGTCTCTATTGACCCGGATTACCTCCTTGTTGTTGATTGTTGTACCTGGGTTGTTGTTGCAGATGATACTGCGGTTGTTGTTGTTGTTGAGGAGCAGGTGTTGGAATAGTGATTGCGGCCACTTGATCTTGATAATAATTAGGGCGTCCTCTGCCCTTGCCTCTGCCGGCATACACAGCGCTTGTCTCGCCTTCTCTTCTTCACTGACCGTTACCAGTAAATGGTTTCTTGGAAGCACTATTGTCTTGAATTCGGCCCATCTTCAATAGACTCTCGATTCTTTCTCCAGCAATTACTATCTCTACAAAGCTGATTGACGGGCAAGCAGCCAATCTCTCAATATAATTGCCTTGAAGAGTGTTCATGAACATGTTCGCCATCTCCCTTTCAGACATAGGGGGTTGGACGGACGCAACAATTTGTCTCCAACGCTGAGCATATTCTCTAAAGGTCTCCTTGGCAGTCTGAGACATTCCTTGCAACAAGGTCCGATTCGGAGCCAAGTCCAAGTTGTATTGATATTGCTTGACAAAAGCCTCTGCGAAGTCTTTCCAGCTCTTGATGGTAGTACGAGACAAATGAGAAAACCATTCGCGAGAAGCTCCAGTTAGACTGTCTTCAAAATAGTACATCCACAGCTTTTCATCTTCAGTGTGAGCTCCCAACCTTCCCAGATAAGATTAGAGATGAGTGTGTGTGCAAGAAGCCCCATTGTATTTCTCAAAAGTAGGGGGTTTGAACTTGTGAGGGATCCTTACTCCCTGAACCAAGCCAAGATTTGTGACATCAAAACCTAAGGATTTTTGAGACTCCAAAGATTTGAGCTTCTCAGCAAGCTCATCCATACGGTGAGTGGTCTCGTGAGCTTCTTCGTGCACAGAGAATTGATCATACTGATAATCTTCAGTAACAGGGCGGCCGTTAATCCGAATTCCTTGATTCACATTGTACCTTTCGCCAATACCATTTCCAACATTCCCCGTGTTGCCAACATCACCCGGGTTTCCATCAGCATTTGCGTTACCCGCGTTACCAGTGTTCACAGGGTTATCAGCATTCTCAGGGTTACCAGGGTTCCCCTCAGCATTTGGTATCTCTACCTCTGGATCGGGCCTTGGTTGCTCAACCAAAACCCTCAGCTTTTCCTGGCCTTCTGCCATACCAGTCATCAGTGTCATGAACCGATCCATCCTTTCACGCATATCAGCCAGATCTTTCTGTACCTGGTCCATCGCTAGTCGCGGACGATTTTCCTTGGTCGGGTACCTGTGGACTCGCTTGGGACCAATACTGCCTGAAACAGGGAACAAACATTAGACACTGCGGTGACACCTGCAAAACAAACAAGGGTTAGTATGCATGGTATGCGATGCACTGCTTATTCAATTTTAAGGCACCCCCCTTTTGAAAGGGAATACCCTGCAAATGAATAAGCATGAGATGTTGGATGCAAATATGCAGATGATGTTATACAATGCAAAGGCATGTCAATCAGGATTGCTGGACCCGCTTGAACATTTGTCAGGTTGCACTATCTGAAGAGAAACCCACTGAGTAATATAATACAGGATCGACACTTCGGCATGAATTCAGATCCGGGAACCATAGAACACAGTCATCAACTCAGAACCAACGGTCACCAATAAGAACCGAATAATAGTCACCAACATAACAAGTCACCATCAGTACCTGTAAATGATTCATTCCCACCCCACTCGCGGGTGTAGTCTAGGTCAGGGTAAGGTCAAGAGAAACGCAGGATAAACAATCCTTTCAAGAATATCATCATATGCACACCAGGTGTATGCAACGATAATACCCCATCAGAATCTGAACTGCTCGTGATACCATGTTCCGCTAAGTGGCGCCATACCACCCGCTTCCCATGAATCACTCTATTCCTAGGTGTCCTAAAGTTCACTCATAGCCTGTGTATTGGGCCTTTTACCTCTTGTAGAACATCCCATCCCAACAAACAAACCAACAGAGCCAACAGATACAGCAATGATATGTACACAATGCAATAAAGCAGGTAAATGCTGAAAAATAAATAACTGTACAAAAGAATGAACACCCAAGAAACAAGCAACCTACAAAAGCTAGGAGGGACTCGCTTAAGGAAACCGGGTCCCCAGCAGAGTCGCCAATTGTCGTAACCTGAAAAATACAGTGTGCGAAAAAACACCCGGCGAAGAAGGAAATGACAGAAGAGTCGCCACCGTGCGTTATTTATCCTAAAGGAGAGAAAGGAAACGCTCGAAGTAAACCTGAAAAGAGGAAAGGAAAGGACAAGGTCTCGCAACCAAATCTTGGGTTCGGGAGTCGGTTATGCGAAGGGAAGGTATTAGCACCCCTACGCATCCGTAGTACTCTACGGGATCCACTTTTGTTGTTCTTGTCTAAAGGGTGTGGGTTTATCTAATGTGCTATTTACTAAAAAGGGTCAAAAGAAAATGACTCGCACGGATGTCGCATCCACTACATACGTATCTCATCTGAACATGAGAATCAGAGTCTTCGTAGCTCGGCTGACCTATGGGTTTGGAGGATGTATGCTCGCTAAGACATCGCGTCTTATGCCTACGTATCTCATCTGGAATGAGAATCAGAGCAAGCCGTAGTTCGGCTAACTACGGGTTAAGGGTTGTGTTTTGGGCGAACGACGTTACTACGCAATCTACCGGATGCTCGACCTTTGGAGACTTACTCGTCTGTAGTAGAAGGAGTAAACGTGTGTTTAGGAGAAGAAAAATCAATGAGTGTGTGTTTTGGGGATGCTCATGCAAGAGGGCAGTCCTATGGGGAGAAGATCACATCACACAAAACATGCATCTTGAAGTAAACACACCAACAAGGGGGGCTCAAACATACATAGGTAGGGCTTTAGTCAAGAGGGGTCATATCAACCTCGACAAACAAGCCATGGGAGGGTAATCAAATGAGCTCTTAACCACTGACATTGAACGTCAGGGTGAGCAGATCAAAAGGGTAATGAGGATAGGACCTCATAGCTCTTAACCCTGGACAGGGTGAGCTCATGACAAAAAGTGGGGGTTCAGAAAGATGGAACCCTCTCCACTGACCGACCGGACAAGAGATCTGGGGTTTTTGTTCTGAAGCATCGATGCGTAGTGTGATCTTAAAGAATGACGCACTGAATAACGGGGGATTGACTATTGATCCCTTTTATCCGTCAATTGCCTCTTCATGGAGGTCTTTAGGCAAAAAGTAGTAAAATGCGGGAAAGATAAAGGGGGTTAAGAGATCTACCACACGGATAAAGATCCGAAGCAACAGCAAATAAAGGGGTAAGAAATCCAGAGATCTCTCAAGCTGACTGGAGAGATCGAATGAAATTGAATTGCCCGGTTGGGTTTGCAAAGCAATCTGAGGGTTTATATGATATGGAATTGGCTCTTTGCAGATGAGTTCCCTTCAGTCTCTGGAGGTTGCTCTGAACTCTGTTAGCTCTTCTCTCACTATCTTTTTCCCAGCCAGGGTAATAGGAATAGAATGAAATTTTGTTTCACTGAAACTCTGAATTTATAACCTGATTTTTGTGGACCTGTAGGCTCAAATTAGAGAGGCCCAAGTCCAAAAAATTTCTGTTATATTTTATTTATTTATTTATTTATTTTATTTTTTTAACACGTGGGCTTCGCCTAGCGAGCATGACAGTTCAAGAAATTGATTCTGGTGGCTTTTCTTTGGACTCACTAGGCGACCCGTTCTGCTCGCCTAGAGAGCATGACAGCTCATGAACAAACTTTTGCTCCTTCAAGATTAGCGTTTTGACTGACGAATAGACCCCATTTGAACCTGTTGGAAGTAACTCAAGTCTTTCCCTTGTGTTGACTGATCATCTAAATAGAACCCACAAAGTGTCCTGGATGACGTTCAAGCTTCTTGGAGCTAATCCCGATTGACATGATGAAATGCAATGTATCAAATTCTGATTGATAATGATGAAATGCAACGTGAAATGTTAAATGACCTAAAAATGAATGCATGAATGAGGAGGGAAAATTTTGGGGTGTTACACCCAATAATACATAACCAATAAAACACCAGACAATAATTATGACGGAATAATAATAACAGAATAAATAACAAACAAATAAACAAGATTAACACACAATACATCAACTGAACTAAATTAGGCTTCACTCTCTTTTGCTTGGAGCTAGTCCCCAACAGAGTCGCCATCTGTCGCATCTCGAAAAATACGATTCCTCGCAATGGTCGGGGAAATAATTACGTTCAAACAGAGTCGCCATCGAACTTTATTTATTCCAAAGAAGGAATAGAAAAATATCGATAAAACCTTTGGAAAATAGAATAATGGTCGTCGCAACCATATTCGGGTTCGGGAGTTAATTACGCAAGGGGAAGGTATTAGCACCCCTCACGTCCGTTGTACTCAACGGAAACCTTTTAGTTCTAATTTGAGATTGAATGCTAGTTAATGTTGTTCGTTATCTTCGGGTTATAAATATATTGTAAATAGAAATTGATGGGAACCTTAGAAGGGGGAAAAGGGAGGTTTTTTATTAGTGTGCTCGCGAAGATACAACAATCTTTTGCCTACGTATCCTTATGGTGTAATAAGGAAATCAGAGCATTCGTAGTTCGGGGAACTACGGTTGGTTGATGTCTTTAAATGAACAACTGTTTAGATCGCGTTCTAAAGGCTAAATGTTGGCTTGTCTACTCTCGGCGGAGGCTTAAGCACTAGTTTGTTATGCGCCTTAGAAAGGATTAAACAATGTTCTTTTTGAAAAGAGTTTTGGTCACACGGGGTGACAAGTTCGATTAATGTGTTGGATGTTTTTGATTGGTTGAGATGTTTTGTTAGATGATGATTACTCGGATATTCGAGTAAGACAACTCGTATCCTAACAGTCGGGAAAGGGAATAGAAGACTCTAGACCGCTTTCTTTTTCATCCTTAATTCTAAAAGGATTTAATAATGATTAAGGTGTTTTGACTGGATGACGATTACTCGGATAGTCGAGTAAGACAACTCGTATCCTAATAGTCGGGAAAGAGAATAGAAGACTCTAGACCGCTTTCCTTTTTTATCTGAAAAATAGGTTTATGTATGGTCGATGTATTTTAGATAACCGACAAGTACTTGAATGGCTGAGTAAGACAACTCATACCCAAGCATTTGAGAAGAGGAATTGAAAACTCAAGAACATCTCCCTTTTCGTATAGTTTGATAATGATTTGACTTACGATATAAGTTGGAGAAATAATGACAATTGTTCGACTGACCGAGTAATAGAACTCGTATTCAAACAATTGAGGAGAGAAGTTGAAAACTCAAAGTCATCTCCTTTTTCATTTACCTTATTATGAAAGTGTTTTGATTTAATCGGGGCTTGGAAGTTTGTGGAAGAACGACAATCATTTGACTAACCAAGTATGAGAACTTGTATTCAAATAATCGAGGAGAGAAATTGAAGACTCAAAGTCATCTCCCTTTTCGTTTCTTATTATAAAATGATTTGATTTGTTTGTGCTTAGGTTAATAGAAGTGACGACCATTTGACTAACCGAGTAAGAGAACTCGTATTCAAATAATCGAGGAGAGGAATTGAAAACTCAAAGCCATCTCCCTTTTCATTTCCAAATGAAACAGTATTTGATTGTGATTAAGTGTTTTGAATTGATTTGGAAAAGGCGCACTCGATATTGACCGAGGTTTGTATTTACATGTGCATATGAATTGAATTATGAAAATGGTCTCGAAATGAGATTGATTATGAATGAAATCGAATTGATGGTTTGCAAATGATTTGTGAAACTGATAGTGGAATAAATCGATGCTTATCTAATTAAGGAAATTAATTAATAAAAATTTGGTTAAATCGATTAAAGAAGTTAATTAAGATTAATTCTCAGAAATTATTTAATTAAGTCAAATAATCAAATAAATTAAAATTAATTAATCAAAATTATCTAATTAGACAAAACTTTAATTAATTTAATTAAAACATAAAAAATGAAATAAACAACAAAATAAATACAAAATGGTTGAATCAAAGAATTGATCGTAAAACAAAACAACCTATGATACTTTATCAATAGCAACATATATAAAAACTAATTTGTCTGCATAAGAAAAAAAATTGTGAAACCTTGGAGTACTTATGCACCTTGGAATAACTTGAATGTATTTAGAAAAACAAATTTTTATACTTTCAAATTCTATACTTTATAACTTTGAATGTATTTAAAAATATATATATTTCCATACTTTATAACTTGAATGCTTTAAAATTAAAAAATTTATATACTTTATAACAACAAGCAAGAAAAGAAAAAAATTATATATTTTAAAATTCTCTATTATATGATTTAAATATATTTAGAAAAGAATAACTTCTATACTTTTAAAATTGAACAACAGCAGCATGTATGCATTTAGAAAAGGATCACTTTCTATACACTTAAAGATCCAACAGCAGCAACATGTATGTATGATTTAGAAAAGATCACTTTATATGCATTTAAAATCCAGTAGCAGCAACATGTATGCATTGCTACAGTGCTCAAAGCAACAAATTCAGTACCACAAAATTCAAACATACACAATGTAAAACAGAGATTCCAATGTAAATAAATTGAGAATTTAATTATAATACACATCAATCATGTAAACAATACAATTTCAAAAAGATCGAAAAGATTTGAAGTCATTAACTTTATCATACCAGATTACATAGCTATTATTGCTATTGCTAATGCTCATTAACACCATGAGTTCAAACGTGACACACTCTCACTTTTAGGATACTTTTTCCTCAACAGAATAAATCATCATAATAAAAGAAATCCAAATGATAAGCCTCTCTCTTTCAATAACTTCATGAACACAAACTAATCTTCATGTTTTAGTCATCAATTTTGCAAAATAGGAACAAAAATGCTAATCTCTATAATAACCCAAACATAATTAGAAAATACAGCACAAACGAAACTCAATCAAACCGAAACCGCATAAACAATCAACAATAATTCACGCACTAGAGTTCAAAAAGCGGAAATTGCCGAAACCAGATTGCTGTCAATTCTAATACTGTTGCGAAATTAGAGTATCATCACTTCCCCTCTCTTTAGAAGAAGACTTGAATTCCGACAAGAAATCCCTCTTGACATTTAGACAGCCTCTCCGCTTCAGCATTCCTCACTGCTTTTTTTCTGAAAACCTGCATAACACAAACGAAATCCAAACGAAATATCAAAAACGAAATTCACAATTTCGAAACCGATAAAAACAGAATAGAAATGGAGGCGCGAATTCGGCCGTTTGTTGTCGGTACAGTAGAGGTTTGGACAAAGGATGAGGTGTTGATGGTTGAAACGGTATTTCACGGCAAGTTAAAATCGAACGGTTTTAGAGGAAAGGTATGAAGTGGTTTGGATGTGTGACCGGGTTGAGCGGCGGCTGCATGACGGTGAAGGAGGACGCTTTTGGTGGTGTTTCGGTGTTTGGTTGTCGTGCACTGTGTAGAAGAGGAAGGGTTGTGGTCGGTGAACAGTGAGACGGCGTGGAGATGTTTGGGGGTTGGGTCGCGGTGAGGATGGGTTTTTGCCGGTGAAAGGAACTTTTCGGCGGAAAACAGAGGGAGTACCGTGAGAGGTTTGGCGTTGGAAAGAAGAAGAGTAAATAAATCATTCATTTTTTATTTTCCTCTGTCTTTTGAGAGACAGAAGGGAGAGTTTATTACTTTTTCTTTTCTTTTTTTAATGCCTATTTTTTTAGAGAGAAATTGATAGAGTGGAGTGTGATGATGGAAATGAGGGTAACGTGTTTCCGAAAAATGGGGCGGCCATTTACTGTTGTTAGTAGTGATGGAAAATGAGTGTGGTAGGTGAGTGTGTAGGTACCAGCTGTAAAAAATAGGAATCCAATGCTAATTTCATTTTTTTTTGTTGAAAATAATTATTATTATTTAAAATTTCCTATTTAAAATTTCTAATAAATATTTTGATTTGAATAAATTCTAATTATTTTAGTTGAATAAAACCTAACAAAAATAGTGATCGATTATAAATATAAGTCGGATAAAAATTTGCTCGAAAAATTAAATCAGGCACACTAAAATGATCAGCACAAAATATACTTATTGAAAAAATACAGCGTTTCTTCAAATTCTGAAATAAATTTGCACCGGTTAAAAGGCTCAGGCGGGCCAAAATGCAACCGAACAGTCGCTGAAAAATATAATGGCCACACTAGTTTAAACTACATGAACCGTAGATTAATAATACTGGCGTCTGCAATTTTAATTTCGAAACTTTTTATCTGTTGATTTTGTCCGTACTTGAGGAAAGATTCAACCGATTTGTCTGTATTTTCAATAAGTTTATCCTGACTGAGATTTCAGGTATTATTAATGATAAAATGCATGTTATGCGGTACATATGATGTAAATTAAAAATTAAATCGAATTTATGAAAATTTAAAATGCCCGGACAAAATTGGGGTTTGACAGCGCCTGAACTCATATCTTAAGGCATAAAGTTTGGTTTTTAGTTAAGTTGTAAAACTTTGTTCCAAGATACTAACTATATAAGCTTGAGAACACAATATTTGTGTTAATTGTACACCACGTTATTGCTTCATTCATAAGGCATAATAATTTGTTTGCTTAGTTGATCTGTATTTAACTTTCATCATTGTGTTTATTGATGTTGATCACTTGGATTAGTGATTGAGAGAAAGTGAGACGGGGTTCTCATATTTATGGGGATCCTAAAAATAAATGCACTAGGGTAGAATTAAGAAGAGAGACATTGAATAATGGATTTGTTCATCTAAGAAACTTTGTACTAATTCTATAAAATAATGGATTTTCTTTCTTGGGTAGAGTGCCCCCTAGATGTAGATGTGGTTTACACTTAACTGGGGTAACAATTATTGTGTTATTTATTACTTTTTTGCTTCATCATCTTGTATAAGTTAATCTATTATAACATGGTTGTGTAACTGGTTTTTACTATCTGGTATACAATATCCCAGACATCATGTTTGACATTTGTCACCGGAATCTGTTATCTGTCATAAACTGGTTGTACACGTTGTCCCAGGTATCTGGTCCAACATTTATCCTCCTTAGAACATAATTTCATATCCCTTCTTATCGCCTTATTATTTATGACATAAACATTATACACTTTCTTGATATTTGAAATATTTTTGGGTCTTTTAAGTTTCAAAGTTGAAAGTATGTTTTTGGGCTACACCATGTTCAATGTCATGTCAAAAACGATTTCCTTCTCTTCGAGCATAAGACAACATGCGATTGGATGACCGACTAACTTGTGACACATGTCATGATTATATGTACCACAAATCATATTAAATCTCAATTTATTATTTGTCAAAAGATATTCACACAATTTAAAAGGACAGACACATTTCCTCGAACCATTATCATCTTGTTTCAATTTCAGGAGAGGAGTTGTGTAATTGCCACTTCTTTGCATCTCAGTGTCAAAAATGCAAGTCTTATATCTAAACCATTATTTGACCTTCCGATTATAACGTTGAACCTCAATTTGGATGCCTCTGTTCGAATCCATTGGATCATATGATCATGAGCATCAAACTTTTGTCCATTCGTAAATTCGTTGCCAACATCTACCTTGACATCAACAGGTTTTGCATTCTTAGACACAATAGGTTCAGGATAACATCATGGTACACCATATCTAAGGCAAACAATAATAGAAAATATTCAACAGCAACAACAAAATTGTCCAAACTATATTCTGAACTATTATGAAAATACACTTCAATATGAACTCACCTAGAATCCGGAAGTGTATTTTTGAACGCAACATATATTTTTTTCATCTCAAAAACCAGATTAATGTGAGCAATGAGGAATGAAATCCATGAACTTTACCTTAAGTTCCAACTTCTTTTAATCTTTTTGATGTGATGAAACACAAAAACGAAGTTTTTGAATGCAAAATTTGATTGAGAACGGAATGATGTTTTTAAGGGTTTTGAGAGAGAAAAATGGTATTTTATCATTAGTAAGAAGAACACGCATGATCTTGTTTTATTAAATTTTCCTCTTTGACATTTTCGAAAATGAACTTTCGAAATTGTGACTGACATGCAAATGTGGTATTTTTCAAATTCCTATCTAACAAATCCATAAATATACATTATCTTTATTAATAGACATTTCCGAACTTAGTGGTATTTTTCTGACTGTCACTAAGTTGTTAAATCAGAAAAATCATTCGTGTGGTGGATCCGAGAAAACATTTCCGAACTAAATTTTTTATTAATAGACATTATCTTTATTTGAGTTTCATCCTTCCATCTACCGGGTACTAACGGTTCTAGAACCAAATCATATGACAAATAAACCGAATCGAAACTGAAACCGAGTCAAATCAAAACTAAAAATAAATAAAAAAATATTAAAACAAGGTTTAATTTTTTTTTATTTTTAAATTTAACGGTTCAGTTCTTTAACAAATGATTCGATTTAAAAAAAAATATTTTCTAATGATTCAATACGGTTCATAATTTTTAAATGGTATATCAAACCAATAATTTTGATTCGATTTAATTCTGAATAAATTGAAATAGTTTGATTCAATTCGAACGAACTTTAAGTTCAATTCAGTTTGATTTTAAAAAAAAACACCATGATCGGCCATACATGTGTTCAACCTAGTATTTGTATTCATAGATATCATGCTATCAAGATCTTCATTACATAAGCCTTCATGATTTTGTGATTGACTTTATCTCTTTCTTCGTTAGATATACTGTTGGTACATATAGATATTTTTTTACTATAAATGAAAGTATCCATTCCTTCTTTAAATGACATGCTAGTTGTTTGAGTTATGTTGTTGGGATACTTTATATCCTTGGTTCTTTTTTCTTGTTGTGACTTAAAGTGTTATTTCTATGGGCTTTATTGTTGTTTTGATTACTTTTATAATTTTTGTTGCCTTCATTCGGCCCATCTATATGACAGTATGAGTATGACTGTATATGACATGTCATATGGAGATGTCAATAGGGACAGTATTTCCATCATAGATTTCTTTATATCAAGTCTACCATATACTAGAAATAACAACAATAATATGGTTTATAGTGTTCGCCATTTCCTTAGTAATAATATCCCAAGAACAATCCCTTATAACATGTGAGTTCTATATGTTCCTAAAAATTTAAGTTTAAAAAAAAAATCGGATTAAAATTAAAGTTTAAAATCATTTTAAAAATAATTTAAATATTAAGTAATAGAAAATAAATTGCAGTCGCAGAAAATAAAGAATTGAGGGAAAGAGGAAAACACCAAAAATTATACAGGTTCAATTAAGAAATGACTTAATTATGTCAACAAGAATCGATCTTGAGAGTATTTAATAAATTTTGAGAGATTTTATAATAGGTAATATTCACGAACCCTCTTATATAAGGAAAATGGTTGACTTCCAACCTAAACACTAAGGCTTGGAGTTTAGTAGTTTGAGTATTATCTTCCAAACGGTGAATTGGTGTGGTTAGTCCTCTTTCCACATAGTAGATCGAAGTGGTTAATCTTATTTCCATGAGAATCTTGGAGCGGTTATTCTTTAAACTTCTAAACAAACTTTGCAAGTTTTTACCACGGGGTGAGCTCACGAACCTTAAACCATAGTTTTAGACGGGCTAGCCAATAACCTAAGAGATTTTAATATCGGACTAATCTCAAACATTATCTAAAAATTTATCATTGACTAAGCTTTAACCTAACCTTGATTTTACCATGATCTAACTAAGAACCTATAAGATTTTACCATGGGTTGATCTCGTACCTATCAAACTTTTAATGTCGGGTTGAGTTTGAGTCTGGACAATGTTTGATCACACAATCCCCAAGTCAAAAAAAAATTTGGGTTTAATTTCTAACCTAAACAATCTCTAAATGGATAATATTCAACCAAGGTGTAAACAAAAATTCCCTTTGTGAATTTTATAATTCTACCCTTCCAGATTTACAAGTTATCCTCACTCACAAAAAAAATTCTCGCATAAGCACTTAGGCTAAAATATTAAGGAGATAAAGTAAAATAAAGTTTAGAGAGACAGGGAGAAAGTGAGAGGTTTTAAAACACGATCCTGGATGTTTTGAAATGAGGGAAGAGACCTCTATTTATAGGCTATATGTTGGCTCAAAAAGGAAATTTATTTTAATGCTTTTTAAGACAATTTAATTGATTAGAACTTAATTCCAATCGATTAGATACTTAAAATACAAACGACTATAAGTTCAAAATAGGAAATAATAGATATCTAGTTGTTGCACATCATTAAGATGTTGTCCTAATTGTTCAAGAGTCAATTTTGAATTGAGCTAACCGATTAGACAAATGTCCCAATCGATTAGAAAAGACAAAACTTTGCCCATAACAATTCTGACAGCTCCCAATTCATCTGAAACAAATTCAAGACATTTTTGAGAAAATTTAGTTTAAAATATGTTTTAGTGTGTGTGTGTGTGTGTGTGATTTAGCCATGCACTTTACGAGAATGCCCTTATGTTTTACAAAATACTCACTCGGACTAATCAGGGTAGGGCTTTCTTGTACTTCAAGACTTTGTCAGATGCTTTCTTTTATAGACACTTGCTTAAGTTCACTTGAGATGGGGCTTGAGCTTATATTCTATTTAATTTCCATCATTAAATAGTTAAGACCATCAAACCTTAATACTTAGGTTTGCATCTTTATCTGCTTAATCGCTTATGTTTGACTTTTCATAAGACATTAGTTGTTATCATTAGTTATCATCGTCAAAAGTTGATGTCATTGTTAAAAATATAGCACTTGTAAAACAAGGTTCCACAATTAGGATTATGAGAGAAATTGATGGATAGGCTCGAGCCAAATCAGATATATACCGACCAAATGCAATTTTTGAAAATGTGATCTAACATTTTAACATTTTAGAATATATGGAAATTAATACCCTTTTTCTTAGTTCAGTTCTAGAAGGGACCGCCTCATTTAGGGTACGCCAAATCAGAGCCTTAATTCTCGGTTGCATCTTGATCTTCCAAAACTTGTTCCGCGTCTTATCATTAAGATTTCTTTTTTTTTATGATTTTGGATATGTATTAAATTTTATTTCATGGATAAAGTGGTATCTAGCTTTAATAATATATATTCCATCTTTAGTTCCCATCCATACGAGGGAGTCATCTTCATTAGGGCTACCTATAGGCATTTGGTTTTTCTTTATGGCATCATATGAACCGAAAAAATACCATTAATAAGGTATTAGTGAAGGTAGAGAAAAACAAGAAAGGGGATTTGAATTATTTTAGGAAAATAAAAACTTTTGAGAACTAAGACACACGCAGAATAAAATGAATTCAACACAGAATTTTATATTGGTTCGCTTGAAATTCAAAGCTACTCCAGTCCACCCGGCCAAAGTGATTTCACCTTCAAAAAGGACTTAATCCACTAATCTTGAAAGATTACACAAACAACCGTCTAAGAGAAAAATAATCCCTTAGCCCTCTCAAGTAATCAGACTTCACATAGTCACTTGAGGAAATATCTAAGCAATGATATGATTATAATAATGAATAGTGCTTCTAACAATAAGCAGATATTGCACAAGATAACAACAAGAGATGTTCTCACGTTATAGCAGCAGCTCGTGAGAGAATAAAGAGTGATGGAAGTATTGTATTCTCGTGTGTTTCAGGTTATTCTTAGGGAAGCGTTTCACCCTTTTTATAAGAGGGCGAGAAGACCGTTGGGTGATGTTAATGTCAGAATCTTGGGCATTGAAGAATGATTAACGTCATTAATCTCCGTGTTCTTTCCAAAGCAGTATTTGGAGCGCCTTAACTTCCTTCTAAAAAAGTTTCTTTCCATAAGTAGGTTTCTTCAACGTTAAGCTTTCTTGAATGAGCGGATCTTAGTCAGAGTCTTCGTTTAGCAATTTGCGACTTCAGAGGATGCTTGTTTCTGACTGTCTTCAGAGTTTCTCTTTAATTGACTTCTTCAGAGCGCACGTCTTCAGAGTCTAGAGTCATTCTTCTCCTTCAGAGTGTCTGACTTCTTTGGTTTTGCTAGCGCCTGTGTTGGATCAGAGTCAGAGCTTCTGGTTACGTATCTTTTAAGTAGCATCTTAGCGCTTGATTCTGTATCTGATGATTGTCTATCTGATTGTTTTGATCAGAGTCTTGCACACTTAGAAAAAATTTGTTAGGGTACCATTTTTGTTTCATCCTTTATTATCATCAAAATCTTAGAGATACATTGTAGAACTAAGTTTGTTCTTACAATCTCCCCCTTTTTGATGATGACAAAACAAGTCAGAGTAATGATGAAACAACACGTAATATCTAAGAAACAGATAAAGGGAATGGACTCCCCTTGAGTTAGATCATCAGATTTAATAGAAGTTCTTACCGGACCTTCCTTGTGTGGAGTTGGTTTTGTACCTTAGTTATTATCCTGCATAACTTTAGTTGTCATAAGTCATTAAGATTTTATAATGTTCGTAGTGCCTTGAGAGTTTTTAGATATATGTTTTCATCAGAGTTGTTTTAATTCTCCCATTTTTTGTCATAATAAAAAAGACATAGAAAATTAAGCTGGAAATGGATATTCATATATATAAGAGAAAAATAGGTACAGATAGGCAGCAATGAAAGCATAGATCAGAAAGCATAAAAAAACATCAGAGGAAAAACAACAAACAAAGAGCCTAAGTGCCTAAGGGTTTAGGGGTGGAGGCATCCTTTGGAGCAGCTGAGTCAACAGGTTCTGAATGTTGGTGTTGACGGAATCCTGGTGATCCAACCTAGCTCGTACCACTTGTTGTTCCTTTTGCAGTTCCTCCAGAGTCTTTAATACCAGAGGGGCAAAACCGGAGGGAGATTGCTCCTCATGAGTCAAAGCATCAGCATTTCCCTTGGCAACTTCCTCTGCAGCAATGTGTGTTGCTTCTTCCACTTCAGCTTTTTCTTTTGCCTCAGCCTCAGCAGCAACCGCAACAGCAACAGCTTCAGCAACAACCTTTTCTTCAGCTTCTCTGATCCTTTTCTCTTCTTCCAGACGAACTTTCTCTTTTGCTTCCTTCCTAGCCTTTTCCTCAGCCTCTCTGGCCAAGCGAGCCTGTAGCCTAATTCCAACATCTTTGATGAAGTCGTTGCGGACTTGTTCAGAGAGGCCTTTCAGTTTGAAGGCTTCAGAGGTCATCCATCCGATCACTCTGTTCCAGTGGATCCTTACTGCAGAGGGATCATCACTGATGCCAGAGTTGACAGACAGAGACTTGATCTTCTCTACTGAAGACTCTGCAAAAACAGTTATTACTTATTCTAATATGGGAAAGGCAGTTTCTGGTTCAGAGTTAGAGGCTGGAGAGGATGGTGGAGTTTAATTGGTGTCATCTAGATTTTGAATATGAGTGATGACGGCAGCGGAGGCTGGTGGTGGGGGAATATCAGAGGGAGATGGCGTTGTTTGTTCAGGTTGTGGATTTGGTTGAGGTTCAGATGGTGAGGGTATTGGTTATTCAGAAGGTGGATTAGTTTATTCTGCAGGTGGTGGTGTTTGAGGTTGATCAGATGGAGGTGGATTTTGTTGTTCAGGGGTGGGGAAGTGACTTCAGGTTCAGGTTCAGTTTGTGATGGTTATTGAGAGACCACTAGACGTGCTTGAAGCTTAGCTAGAGTGGGGGATTAGGGGTCAGAAGGTTCGTTGTCAGATGAAAGAATATAGTATGGTGGGGATGAAGGTGAGGAAGAGGATGGTGAGGTAGTTTCGTTCAACATTTCTGCTTCAGAAACTAGTAGTGTAGTGGTTGCGAGGTTGAATTTGAGAGATGGTGTGTTTGAGGTTCTGGTGGTTTAGGGGGGTGTTTCGGATGAGACGTAGACGGGAGTGGTTTGGGGAAGAGAAGAAGCAATAGACTTAAGTTTTACAGAGCGGGAATGAGGTATAGACTTACTTGGAGAATCAGCCAGAGGGACTAGAGGTCTTGACCCAGAAGTTTCTCCCAGCTTTGCCTTCTTCGCCTTCTTGGACTTGCCAGATGGATCTCATTGTCTCTTCGTGAAATTTGGTGGATGCTCAGGTATCCAGTCCACTGAGGACTCAGAAATGTACACCCCTTGGTTTGCCAAATCCTGCAAATAGTGAGCCACCACTTCTGGAGGGTCAATCTTGGAGAACAGATAGAGACCGTTGGGGATATTCCTTCAGTCCTTTAATGCTTCCCAGGAAGTGTCTAGAGTGGGTTTAGCTTTGGCCTGCTCAATCATCCCCATACTCTTTAGATTTCGAGCATTCATAGGTCTTCCAATGTCAACAGTGACATCCTCCATCATATTATGATGGATCAGATGATCCACCAAACCACTCTCGATCAGAACATCCGAGATAAGTCTTCCTAGAGGAATGTAGTTTCTGGTCTTCATGTTATTTCTGGTATCTTTGACAGAGTCTCTAAGATACTTGAAGAGCAGTGCTGGCAGATTCAGTTTCATCCCCTTGTGGATGCAGTAAAGGGTGCACTTCTGATCTGTGTTGATGTAGTCAGAAGAGTTTGATGTTGGACGGTGATGAATGGTGCCCAGGATGAGCTTCAGCCAGACGCGGAGATTCTGATGAAGTTCTTTGTTCTTGGAGTGTTTGCCCTCAGCGTTCTATTGAAAGATGGTGGGGGCTATTTCCTGGGACAAGTATTTTTCCCTAGGATTGATGTTGTAGATCCTTCTTCCTCCTGTCTTTTCCATATTCAAAAGGGAGGCTATTGATTTCTCAGTGATGACTATTTTAACTCCCAGAACGTCAGAGACGATATAGTGATCATCTGAGTCTGCGAAACGCCAGAACTCCTTCACCATATATGTGTACACATGGCCATAGAGTCTTTGAAAGTAGGTCTCCCACCCTTACATTCTTAACTCCTCAGTGAGGTCGACGCCATTTCTCTTCATATTTTCGAAATCCACCAGCGATTCGCACAGTACCTCAAGCTTCTCAAATGGTGTTGCAAGATGGATGTGAGGTTCACGGTCAAGAATATGGGGTTCCCTGTAGATGGGGGTTGAGACAATGTCCGTAGTTGCAGTTGTTTGTTGAAAATAAATGGGTGTTTGATCCGTTGAATCCATTTGTTGTGAGTAGTTGTAGACAGATTGTTGTTGAGCATCCATGTAGAACAATGTTGAAGAAGGTTTGAATGATGAAGAACTTGTTGAAGATGAAGAAAACCTTGATGAAGATGATGAAGAACTGAGAGAGAAAAAGGGTTTGTGTAGGGCGTGAGTGTAAAGTGTGAGCTTGTGATGAGTGAAAAGTATATCTACCCAAATAGATGCATGCAAAATGACGGTGTTAGAGGTAGTTTAGAGGTTATGAATTAAATGATGCACGTTATCCAAGTTTACAAGCTTAGGGGAGAAATGATTACAGCCCATGATGGAGGTCTAATCCCCAAAACAGCATATTGCTCTAGGAGATTTCAAGAGTCGGTCTCTTGATTTCTGCTAGACAGTTATCTAGAAGATTCAAGGTCAGACGCATGATGCCCCACGTGTTGATCTATCTGATCTTCAAGAATACCAAAGGGTTGGATCCTGAGGATTTCTGATTTAGATGACTCCTAACTAGTAGAAGTATCAGAGTCAAATCCAGATACCAGGTGTTTAATTCAGAGTCTTATTTGCTATTACAGAGAAACACATGTATTCTGGACAAGCTTGAATGTTTAAAATTTTCAAAATAAAAGAGAATTTGTCTTCAGCGAAGGGTTTAGTAAAGATGTCGGCCCATTGATGGTTTGTATCAATAAATTTTAATGATATTACCCCTTTCTGAACATAGTCTCTAATGAAATGATGTTTTATTTCTATGTGCTTAGCTCTGGAATGCAAAATAGGATTCTTACTTAAACAGATGGCATCAGTATTATCACAGAAGATAGGAATGTTACTCTCAAAGATCAGAAGGTCTTCAAGTTGATTTTTCATCCAGAGCATTTGAGTAGTGCAGAGTGACGCTGATATATATTCTGCTTCTGCAATGGACAGGGCTATGGTTGACTATCTTTTGCTGGCCCACGACATAAGATTATTTCCTAAGAACTGACAGTTCCCAGATGTACTTTTACATTCCATTTTGCCCCCTGCATAATCTGCATCACAATAACCAGAAAGCCTATACTATGATGTTTTCTCATACATCAGGCCAAGGTTAGGGTTCCTTTCAGATACATGGGGATTCTTTTAACAGCTGTTAAATGAGATTCCCTAGGGTCTGTTTGGAATCTGGCACAGAGACACACACTAAAAAGAATATCAGAGCATGTGGCTGTCAGATAGAGAAGATAGCCTATCATACCACGATAGAGCTTCTGACAAACCTTCTGGCTGGTTTCTTCCTTCTCTAGAAAGCAGGTTGGATGCATTGGTGTCTTAGAAGGTTTGCATTTAGCCATTTCAAATTTCTTCAGAATGTCTTTTATGTACTTACTTTGATATACGTAGGTAGCTTCTGAAGCTTGATTGATTTGAATTCCCAAAAAGAACTTTAGTTCTTGCATTAAGCTCATTTCAAATTCTGCCTGCATTAGCTCAGAGAATTCTTGACATACATAGGGGTTAGCTGAACCAAAAATAATGTCATCAACATATCTCTGGCATATCATGAGATAATTTCTAATGTTTTTACAGAAGAGTGTAGAGTCAACATTTCCTCTAATAAAATCATGTTCCAGAAGAAAGTTACTTAATCTTTCATACCAAGCTCTAGGAGCTTGTTTTAGTACATACAGTAATTTCTTTAGTTTAAAAACGTGTTCTGGACATTTAGAGTTTTCAAATCTTGGAGGTTGATTGACATATACTTCTTCTGATATATAACCATTAAGGAATGCACTCTTGACATCCATTTGATATAGTTTGATGGAATGATTTACAGCAAATGAAACAAGTAAGCGAATAGACTCTAACCTGGAGACTGGGGAAAAGGTTTCATTTTAGTCAATGCCTTCTTATTGATTATAACCCTGTGTCACCAGTCGTGCTTTGTTTCTGACTACTTCTCCCTTTTCGTTCAGTTTGTTTCTGAACAACCATCTGGTTCCAATAATGTGAGTTCCTTTAGGCTTTGGGACGAGATCCCAGACGTCATTCTTTGAGAATTGATCTAGCTCTTCTTTCATAGTTAGAACCCAGTCATTATCTTGAAGTGCCTCATCACAGGAAGTGGGCTCGATTAGAGATACTAATCTTAGAGGAGTTTCTTCAGATACTTTGAATGTTGACCTAGTTCTGACAGGTTCATCCTTGTTTCCCAGAATCAAATCTTCAGAGATGTTAGGGCGACTTTTTGATCTTTTCTGGGTAGTTGAGACTTCAGTTGCATTTGGACTTTGTTTCTTAAATTCTTCTGATGCTTTAGTCTTTTCGTCAGAGCCTGCAAGAGTTATCTCCCAATCTGCAAGTTTCTCAACTAACTTTGACTTTTTAGGGTCAAGCTTATCATCAAATATAACATGTATTGATTCTTCCACAATTTTTGTTTTTGTGTTGTATACTCTGTAGCCTTTAGAGCGTTCTGAGTATCCTAACATAATACGTTTTTGTGCTTTTGAATCAAACTTGTTCAGATGTTCTTTAGTATTGAGAATAAAACAAGAGCATCCTAAAGGATGGAAATAAGAAATGTTGGGTTTTCTTCCCTTACACAGTTCATAGGGAGTCTTTTCCAAAATAGGTCTTATAGAGATTCTGTTCTGAATATAACACGTTGTATTTACTGCTTCTGCCCAAAAGTGCTTGGCCATGTTTGTTTCATTGATCATGGTTCTGGCCATTTCTTGGAGTGTCCTATTCTTCCTTTCTACAACTCCATTTTGTTGTGGAGTTCTAGAGCAGGAGAAATCATGGGATATTCCATTAGAGTCAAACAGTTCTTCAAAGAACTTATTTTCGAATTCGCCACCATGATCACTTCTAACTCTGACAATTTTAGAGTTAAATTCATTTTGCACTTTAGAACAGAAGCTAGTGAATACAGAGTGAGACTTACTCTTGTGCTTTAGGAATTCTACCCATGTCCAGCGACTAAAATCATCAACAATGACTAGTCCATACTTCTTTCCATTGACTGACGTTGTCTTAACAGGCCCAAAAAGGTCAATGTGAAGAAGTTCTAGAGGCTTTGAGGTGGAAACAACATTTTTCTTTTAAAAAGATGTTTTAGAAAATTTTCCTTTCTGACATGCCTCACACAGAGCATCTAAAGAAAACTTCAGTTTAGGTAGACCTCTGACTAACTCGTGTTTATTTAGCTGAGAAAGTTTTCTCATGCTAATGTGGCCCAGACGTCTATGCCATGCCCATTGCTCTTCGTGAACAGACGTCAAACATTTTACATTTTGATCTTTTAGATCTGAAAGATTTATTTTGTAAATGTTGTTTTTCCTCTTGCCAGTGAATAGAACTGTTCCATTGTTCTGATTAATTGTTTTACATGTTTTTTGATTGAAGATTACATCATAACCGTTATCAGTTAATTGACTTATTGATAACAAGTTATGCATTAATCCTTCTACATAGAGAACATCAGATATAGAGGGAAGAGTTCCATTACCAATAGTTCTGGAGCCTCTGATTCTTCCTTTATGAGTTCCTCCAAGACCTACGAAGCCAACATCTTTAAGTTTCAGGCTTTGGAACATATACTTTCTTCCCATCATGTGTCGCGAGCATCCAGAGTCCAGGTACCATAATTGGTGTCTTAACTCTGCTGCATAAGATACCTGCAACATAAACAAGCTTATCCTTTGGTACCCATAATCTTTTGGGTCCTTTGTGATTCGTTTTCCCAGAGTTTCTTAGAACTTTGGGTTTTCTAGCATTGTCAAAACGTTGGGCTTGTGCATATGTATAATGATAAGAAAAAGGAGATTTGGGTTTGTCATCTGTGGAAGTTTTATCTTCACTAGGATCATACCTTATTCCTCTTTTATTATTCTGACTGACTCCATAAATCATGGATGCGATTCTGCTTCTTTCTATCCCATTTTTCAGAAACTTTTGAAAAGATTTTTCATATTTATATATGATTGTGTTAGAAGTTTGTGGGGCTTGAGATAAAGCTTCTTCAAGTTTTAAACATTGTTTATTTGTGGAGTCTCTTTCTTTTGTCAAAGTTAGATTTTCATCTTTCAGTTCTGAAACTGTTATTTCAAGCTTATCACATTCTTCGATGGTTCCTTCAAGAACCCTTTTTAGTGCTTTAAATTTTTGTTTAAGTTTCTGATATGAGTTCAAAGATTCAGAAAGGCATGATTCAAGTTCAGAGCGATAAAGATCAGAAAATACCTCTTCAGGATCAGATTCTGCATCTGATGTGTTTCTAGAGGTGGGAGCCATGAATGCAACATTTTCCTGTTCTTCAGAGTCTGATTCAGAGGAATCAGATCCACTGTCGTCCCAGGTGGCCATCAGTCCCTTTTGGGTCTTGAAGAAGCTTTTCTTGAAACTTTCTCTTCTGGAGCTTTCCTTCATCAGCTTTGGACATTCGTTTTTGTAATGACTTGTTTCCTTACATTCATAGGATGTTATTTCTTTGTTAGATTTACCTCTGGAAGTTTATTCTGAGCGATCTCCATTGGGTCTTGGTCTTCTGAAGTTGTTGTTCCTTTTTCTCCAGAGTTGTTTTACTCTTCTGGTCAAAAGGGATAACTCTTCTTCATCTTCAGAGTCTTCCTCTTCAAAGTCGTCATTGTCTTCCTCTTTAGCTTGGAAGGCTTTTTTCCTTTCTGGTTTGCGTCTTTCAGATCTGGACTTTGGTGCTACATATTTGATCTTCCTTTGAGGCTCATCTTCCTCAAGTTCTATCTCGTGACTTCTGAGTGAACTAACAAGTTCTTCAAGGCTAATATTGTTCAGATCCTTTGATAATTTTAATGTTGTGACCATGGGTCTCCACTTATTTGGCAAGCTTCTGACTATCTTTTTGACATGATCTGCAGTTGTGTAGCCTTTGTCTAGAACCTTGAGTCCTACAATTAAAGTTTGAAATCTAGAGAACATTACCTCTATAGCTTCATCATCCTCCATCTTGAAGTCTTCGTACTTCTGAATTAGAGCCAGAGCCTTTGTCTCTTTGACTTGAGAATTTCCTTCGTAAGTCATCCTCAGAGAGTCAAGTATTTCTTTATTTGTTTCCCTATTGGTGATCTTTTCATATTCATTGTAGGAAATGGCATTCAGCAGTATTGTTCTGGATTTGTGATGGTTTTTGAAGTCGCGCTTCTGATCATCTATCATTTTGCTTCTGGTAATGGCAACGCCAGTGTCAGACATAAGAGGTGTGTAGCCGATTGTGCCTATGTCCCATAAATCAGCATCATAGCCCAGAAAGAAACTCTCAATTCTATCTTTCCAGTAATTAATTTTTTCTCCACCAAAGATTGGAGGTTTAGCATTGTAACTATCTCTTTCATTGGTGTTGGCCATAGTGTTTTTCTCACGCTGGATCTCTCTACAATGTTAAGTGTTTGATTAGAAAATCAACAACATAGCCGAAGTTCTAATAACAACTAAAGATAGAGAAAAACAAGAAAGGGGGTTTGAATTGTTTTAGGAAAATAAAAACTTTTAAGAACTAAGACACACGCAGAATAAAAATGAATTCAACACAGAATTTTATATTGGTTCGCTTGAAATTCAAAGCTACTCCAGTCCACCCAGCCAAGGTGATTTTGCCTTCAAAAAGGACTTAATCCACTAATCTTGAAAGATCACACAAACAATCGTCTAAGAGAAAAATAATCCCTTAGCCCTCTCAAGTAATCAAACTTCACAGAGTCACTTGAGGAAATATCTAAGCAATGATATGATTATAGTAATGAATAGTGCTTCTAACAATAAGCAGATATTACACAAGATAACAACAAGAGATGTTCTCACGTTATAGCAGTAACTCGTGAGAGAATAAAGAGTGATGGAAGTATTGTATTCTTGTGTGTTTTAGGTTCTTCTTAGGGAAGCGTTTCACCCTTTTTATAGGAGGGTGAGAAGACCGTTGGGTGATGTTAATGTCAGAATCTTGGACATTGAAGAATGATTAATGTCATTAATCTCCGTGTTCTTTTCAAAGCAGTATTTGGAGCGCCTTAACTTCCTTCTAAAAAAGTTTCTTTCCATAAGTAGGTTTCTTCAACGTTAAGCTTTCTTGAATGAGCGAATCTTAGTCAGAGTCTTCGTTTAGCAATTTGCGACTTCAGAGGATGCTTATTTCTGACTGTCTTCAGAGTTTCTCTTTAATTGACTTCTTCAAAGCGCACGTCTTCAGAGTCTAGAGTCATTCTTCTCCTTCAGAGTGTCTGACTTCTTTGGTTTTGCTAGCGCCTCCGTTGGATCAGAGTCAGAGCTTCTGGTTACGTATCTTCTAAGTAGCATCTTAGCGCTTGATTTTGTATCTGATGATTGTCTATCTGATTGTTTTGATCAGAGTCCTGCACACTTAGAAAATTTTTGTTAGGGTACCATTTTTGTTTCATCCTTTGTTATCATCAGAATCTTAGAGATACATTGTAGAACTAAGTTTGTTCTTGCAATGAGTTCCACTTATTACTACTTTGATAAATTAGGTCCCCTAACCCAAAATATATTAGATTCCAAAGGTTTCCAAGATACGAATTTAAACCAAACTTGATAGGATAGCCACTGTTTATCCTAATCTTTAGTAGACTCGCCATTGTCAATCTTCCAAAAAATATTCTTTCGTAAGGATCTATTTATAATGCTCAATACTTTTTCATAGGTAGCTCGTTAGGCTTGCAGCTAGCTTCAAGCAAAGAGGAATTGGGAAAGTGTTTAGTTTTGATACATTTTTGGATTAAAGTTTCTTAGTTAATCAGTAAGCTCCATAATTGTTCAGTAGATAAAAACTTAGTAAAGTCCTTAGTGTTTAGAAAGCTTAGTCCATCCCCGATTTTTTATTTGGAACAAGTTGTCCCAAATGATCCAATGGATATGTCTATCCTTTTCCTTATGATCCATCCAATAGCTTTTGATCAGTTTTTCAATGTCGTTACATAAAGTTTTCGGAAATCTAAAGTACCTCATAGCATATTAATGAATATCTTGGACAACAGATTTTATAATAATAGTTGTACATGTATAAGAAAGTTTTTTCTCATTCCAACCACTAAGTTTTTTTCCAGATCTTGTCTTTGATGTATCAGAACTCGTTATTCTTAGATATCCCCATGCGAGTAGGAAGGCCTAACAATACTTAATCTTGTTAGTAGTTGACAAAGGCATCAAATGCATAAAAATCATCTCTATCGTGATCGATAAACCTGCCATTGAAAACCATCTTTAATTTTTCATAGTTGATAAGTTAGCCAGGCGTTTTTTTTAAAAATGGTAAAAAATATTATGAACCACTTTTGATTCCCCTTCTTAGCTCAATAATAAATCAAACTATAGTTAACAAAAAAAAAATAGGCGAGTTAAAGTTAAGGCCTTCTCGAGTAATGCAAAACCATGGATATGGTCCAGTTCTTGGCTTATGCTAAGCATGCCTGAAAGCACCTCAACATGTAATATAAAAAGATAAAAGGATACAGTCCCTTTGTCTCATCCCCCTCGGTGGATCATCTCATGTTATTTCTCTAATGTTGTTCGCTATAATGTATTTTTCAAGTGCTCGAATTTTAAAATTAGTATAAATATCGAAAGTTTAAAAAATATGATATTGGTTCTACAATTCGAATAATATTTTTAATAAAATGTAAAGTCTCTCTCTCTCTCTCTCTCTCTCTCTCTCTCTCTCTCTCTCTCTCTCTCTCTCTCTCTCTCTCTCTCTCTCTCTCTCTCTCTCTCTCTCTCTCTCTCTCTCTCTCTCTCTCTCTCTCTCTCTCTCTATCTCTATATATATATATATATAATATATATATATATATATATATATATATATATATATATATATATATTATATATATATATATATATATATATATATATATATATATATATATATATATATATATATATATATATATATATATATATATATATTCCCCCTAAAATTAATGAGTCCCCAGATATATAAGCTTTCTAAATTAAAGTTGGGTCAATAGACTCTAATTTTTTCACTCAAATTTTTGGTTAAAAATAATTTTGTTTTAAAAAAAATATTTTTCAAAACAAAATAATTTAAAAATTTATTTTCCCCCCAAAGAAGTGAACATCATAAACACCCGAGTGTCATCCTTCAAGGACTCTTCCACTTGCTTAGCAGACATAAATAGCAGATATTCACCTTCTCCGAACTCTAGAAATAACACAGACTTGTCAAAATACTCGATATGAACACAGTTGAACTCCAACTAGTTTATCCCCAGGATAACATCAAGTTGACTTAACGGTAAGCAAACTAAGTCAAAACCAAAGTCCTTACCTTAGATAGTCAGAGGGAAATTCAAACAAACGCATGAAGCAATCACCGAACCATTAGTTAGGGTATCAATGACCATACTCCCAACCATAGAAAAATACACTTCAATATTCAACTTTCTAGCACAATCAAGAGATATGAACGAATTTGTCACACCCGTGCCAATCATAGCAATCAGGGAAACACCATTAATAAAGCACGAACCTCGAATCAAGTTATTAGATCTAGTAGTCTCCGCTCTACTCAAAACAAAAACTTTCCTCCAGAGTGAGCTTTCATTGGTTTTTGGAAGTGGGTACTAATGAGACTTGGTTCACCATAGTTTAAGAAATTCAAAACATTGATTTTACAATCAGTAATATGATTCCTGGCTTCCCAGACTTGAAACATTTCTAACCATAACTCTTGCATTAATTATCATGATCACTCATTCCTCCACAACTAAAACATATGATAAAAGCAGGAATGCCTCCCCACTTGTCTCTTTCCCACCTGAAGCATTTTGATTCCCTTTATCGGCTGGAAACCTCTAAGGTTTTCCCAGGTTTTTATTTCCATTTTTCTTCTCACTAATACTCTTATAGTGAGAAAATATAGCATGATTATCTTCATTGTGGATTCTACACTTATTAACCAACACGTACAACTGACGAATCTTGTGGTACGTGGTGAATTATTTGATCTCTGGACGCAAGACACTTTCAAACTTGATACACTTGGAACATTCAGCTCCTACCCCATTGTAATGCAAGCAGAACCAAGACAACTACTCAAATTTTGCAGCATAATCTTCGTGTTTCCTTATTTCAACCCAAGGAACTCAATCTCCTTTCTACTACGGACATCAGCAGGAAAGTACTTCTCAAGGAACTCATTCTTGAAATTTTCCCAGGTAACCTCAGTACCTGCAACTTCAAGCCTTTTACGAGCATTATCCCATCAATACTTTGCTTACTCTACCAGCATATAAGTACCAAACAGAACCTTATATGCATCGATGCAAGCCATCACCTTGAAGATCTTTTCAATCTCTTGAAACCAAATTTGAACACCCTCTGGGTCATACCTCCCCTTAAAATTCGGAGATTTGTTCCTATGAAACTTACCCATCCCACGAAATTCATCTTCCATCCCATGTTGGTTCTACAAAGCCTAGGTCTCCTAACCCAGCACGTGAGCTATATCCTCAAAATCACCATAAATTGCACAATAATTCCTTTCATTCATTTCTATGCACACCAGTAAATAATAATTAGAAGAAACATTGCATCGACATTGTTTATACATCTGTCACATACTAGGGAATAAATGTTATCTCAAAACCTGCCCGGATAGACCGACCTACTCTAATACCACTATTGTAACACCCTAACAATCCTGACTCATAATTAAAAAATAAAGCCATCATTTTAGGATGTTACTCAAACATAACATGCGTATTTTTCAATTTAATTTTTCAAAACTCGCAGTGGAATTCAAAATAATTAACATAAACTTCCAATATCTCTTCAAATGAAGTACTTAACGAAATTAACAAAATTCAACCATGACTCAAAACAACTCAAATGAATTGTTCCCCGATGTTACAGATCAGAGCAATAATTTCGACTAAATGACGATAAAACAAAAAAGAAAATGAAGAGCTTCATAGTTCTCTTCCAACTCACAGCAACACTTACTCCTCATGAGTATTTGTACAATAATGTACACAAAAACACAAAACAAACAACAAAGGGGTATAATACGCTCAAATATATTAATGGTGTAAAAGAATGAAAGGTAGCTTAAATTACACACTTAACATCACACATTCAATTTGCATAACAACACAACAATTCAACTCACATAGCCTTTATGTATGCAATGTGACTCACAACTCGAATCAATGCATGTGGTGTCAATTTGGACATTGAAGGTTTGTTACTGATCTCATCCACTCACTAATGGTTCTCCATTCGAACCGAGTCCCCACTTTTAAACCTGAGATAATCATTGATCCCCAATTCTGAACCCGTGACTTGCCTCTTTCAACACACTGACACAAAATGATGCATTACATACAAATTAATGCAACAATAACAACATGTATGGTTCCACTTCTAATCATAAAGAACATGCAATACATCATTCACAATAGTTCCCGCTCCCCTTCACAACCCGTCACCCATGTGACGATCAGTAGGAGAAATACCGCCTAGAGACCATGACGGTCTCCCCACCACCATGCTTCCGAACATCAGTTGCCTCAAACGCATGACGGACAGCCTGTCATGCTCATGATGACCGTCACGCTGTTGTAGAAACCAAAACCTGCGTTTTTACCGAGCTCATTCAAAGCTTCAATTTCTACCTCCAACATCCCAAATCACACCGAAAATAATAGATACATATTATACAACAACCAAAACGTCATATATACACCAATTACATCCAAGTCCATTAATTAACCATGAATTCAAGACTTTATTCATAAAATCAAATACACAACAATGGTGATCATAACATTCAGATTCATATTCATTCATCAAACATAAAATTCAGCAACGCACATGGCACAAATTTTATATCACATGCATTGATTACCATAGATTTCACATGATTATATTTCAAAAACTTATCAAACACATCAATAGAGATAATCTAGAGGGGGTGAGGATCCGTCTCTATCCTTCATGCAATAACACCTACATATTCAAGTAGCCCCCTACCTGAATTTCTAGCTGCTAATCAAATTTTGTTATGGTGTTTTTCTTCTCCCTCAAGCCCTTGTTCTCCTTCTCTCACGCTTGCCTCTTTTGTATAATTCTATGTACTGACAAGTTTGGCTATCCTCACTTCACTCTTTATTTTAACCTAAATATATAATTAACTCACTTACAGGCTTTTGCCCCTCCACTCATCTCTATCACAATTTCCCTTATTTTTTTTAATAATTCTAATTTATGCCCCAATATCACTACTCCTCCTATTTTATTATTATTCTATTATTTTAATCATTTAAATTAACTAAAATTTTATTTAATTCTTACTACTCTCTATCACTCCCACCAAATCACTCACAATGTGCCAAATGATCTCACATATCACATATTATTACTAAAATAAATAATTTAAAAGTATTTTAGATCACTTAAACAGTTAAATAAAAGCAACAAAATTCAATTAAGTAAATTAATTGAATTTGGAGTGTTACAGAATGCATCCCATAGGACGGAAAGAGCATTTTCCTATTTTTTTTAAAGAATATAATCCATATTTTATTAACACAATATTTTGTATCATACAAATAACACCGGACCTTTGATTGATGGCTATTAAAACAATGCTCTTCGTTCTCTGAGTATAATAGCAAGATAGACTAATTAGCTTTGATAATAATAATATACACTTATGTCTATTTGGTTCAAACGAAAGGGAGGGGAGGGAGGGGGAGGTGAGGATTTTTTTTTAATTATAGATATGTTTGGTTCAAAAGAGGAGAGGGGAGAAAAATGGATGAATTTTAATTAAAAATATGTTTGGTTCAGAAGGGGATGAGAGAAATTTTATTAATAATTTATATTTTTATCCTTATGATCTTATATAAGTGATATGATATTCAAAATGTAAAAAATTTAAACATCTTTGTATAATAAATTTTTTAACATCGACTGATTAAAAAAGTTATAATTTATCAAATAATATTTAAAAAATTGACTACACTTGATCCAGATTAAAACTCTCTGACACAAATTATATTATTTGTTGATAACAACTTTTAAATCGGGATGAATTATCTAACAAAATAAATACATGAAATAATTTATTATTAAATATTAATGATTTGAATTTTTTAATAAAATGAATAAATAATACGAATGATCTAAAATTTGATATAAAAAAAAGAATAGAATACATAACAAAAATAGAAATTAAAAAAGAGAACATAAATAAGCATAAAAAATTATTTAAAGAAACAAAAAAAAATGCAGTATTATAATTATATTTAGGATAAAAATTCAAAAATAATTTAAAGATGAAGAGCAATTATATTAAGTTGATGAAAACAATAAAAAAAATTACATAAAACATAAACAATAAGTAGAAAGTAAATGAATAATTTTAAAATACTAAAATTAAATTAAGTATATTTTAGTAAATATAATATATTTTTTAAATATAAAAAATCATATTTTCTCTCCTTCCCTCTAAATTCTCTCAATTCGGAAGAACCCAAATAATATGTTTTGTAGGGGTGTTGTTCCCCTGGTCCCCCTTCTTAAAATTTGAATCAAACACATCCCCCTTCTTAAAATTTGAATCAAACACATTTAATTAGATATTTTTTCTGCCCTCCATTCGATCTACTCCAAACCAAACATATTTGGATAATGCACGATTAAATAATCCAATTGTAATTTTTTTTATAAAGTATGCAGGGAGAAATAACCTTCATATATGAAAATCCACCATAAATTTGACGGAAAAAATCTATTTTTGATTTTTTTTTTCAATTACAACACATGAAGATTGTTTGGGTAATAAGGATATTAATAGTTTAATACTCATCTCGAATCCGTCACATTTATTATATTATATACTTTATTAATTAATTTTAATAATTTAGAATATTAAATATCAATGTTTTAATATTTTTATTAGTATTTATTATTTAAAATATTTAAAATATATGTATGAAATTTTTTTAAATTATTTTATTTTATTATTTGTAATGTAATTTAATATTGAAAAAAATGTACAGATTTTTGAAAAAATTTATATACGATTTTTGCTATTTTTTCAAAATAATCGATAAAAATACTCGGATTTTTAAATTATCTAATAAAAATGCACTAGAAACATTTTTACCGAATTTTTTAAATATCAAATAAAAATTATACTAACTAATTTGAATTGATTTCATTTCAAGGTATATAAAGTATACATTAGACTTAGAAAACTTTTACTACTCTCAACACTCAAATTAGTTTGACAGCTATTGAATTAAACCAAGGATAAATACTTCATCAATCGTCAAATATGAATATCACATTTTATTTTATATCATGTTACAGTGAAAGTATAATTAAAAAAAAAAACATTTATCTTTTATATAGTCGTAAAAAGAATATCACATTTTACACTTGTATTCATGTGAACAAATTCAAACATTCTTTTTATCAACAATGATAAAAACTAACATTCAACTTGGACCAAATTTAATTTATTGGGCCTAAACATATATACAAACTAGATAAGCCCATCTTTTCTTTAGGAATATATGGACTCCCACGAGACTTTTACCTGCACCCCATTATCCATACTTGCCACTCCCCAAGCGATGTAATTTTTTTTATATTATCCTTGCCTATTAAAAATCCATTTTCCTATTTATTAGTAACATTTCAAAAAATTTAAAAAGTTGTGTGTATAAAATTAGATTTTTCGAACTAGCTACGGCATGTTTCCAAGTAAGAATACAATTTACCCAACATTTTAGTTTTTCCATTGGATTTTTCGAAGAAAAAAAAGATGTATTTTTAATGACATTTTTAAAAAAATCGATAAAAATGCATGTTTCTCTTGCATTTTTATTGGATATTTTGAAATTTTCAGTAAAAATGCATGCGTTTCTACTTATCATTTCAAAAAAATTGGTAAAATTGCATACAAGCATACCAAATTTTTCAACAAAAAAAAAGGTAGAAGAAAAATTGAGATGGATAACTAGATATTTCGAAAAATCAGGGAAAACCATGTTGATTTCCATAATTTTAAAAAACCTGATAGTTCATATTTCATCATTTTTATTTTTATAGTGAGGACCAGAGGATCAGAGGATGATTGCTTCTAAGTAGCGTGACAGAACTGCAGCGAGAGCTCATGCGAGGACCGAGAACGTCGAGGTTTAGCATATCCGGGGGGAGAGAGTAGTCTCGGTTGGTTCTCATAGGAGGTAGATGGCCGAGCAGGCTCGCATACCCCGTAGTATCCGACATATAGGAGCTGAAGTTGATGGATGGACAAGAGATCTTGCTGATGAGCCTGATGTTATAGTTGTTGATGATGTCTAGATTGCAACTGAGGAGGGGGAGGGCCAGAATGAAATGCAGATGGTGGTCGAGATAGAGGTGGCCCATCATATTGAGACATGGGATGTGGATAATAAGGAGGTGACTCCTACAGTTGATACATAGGTAACTCCTCAGACCGATACGGAGGTGTGCTCAGGCATATACAGAGGCACCTGATATGGGTGATATAGAGGTTACTCATTTGGCGGATACGAAGGTAATTGCTCCAACTTTAATAGAGTCGTCTGTACACGCTGATGGAGGGCTACCTGTAGGGCTCACTCACTGTTCCGTGCTCATTGGATATGCTTATCATGCAATACTGAGATCATGGCAGTGATATATATATATATATATATATATATATATATATATATATATATATATATATATATATATATATATATATATATATATATATTATGTTGAACTTGCTTTTATTTATTATTGATACGTTGAAATAACTAATACTTTCTACTTTGTTTGTTACATGACCTCCTGCAGTTGAAGATGCCCATTTATGGGGTGAAGCTGAAAAAGTTCTTAGATGTCCTGATGCCAGGGAGGCTAGGGAGATTATGGATGATTGAAGTCTCTTTTCATTGGTGCACTGTTCGCTGAAGATGCTTGACATTGCACTACTGTCAACATTTATTGAGCAATGGCATAAGAATACATATTTCTTTCATCTTTCATTTGGTGAGATGATGATTACTTTGGATGATGTCTCCTATCTATTCCATTTCCCCCTACCAAGTAGTTTCTTCACCGCTCCTCTCATTATCCAGGAGCTTTGCATGTATTTCTGCTATACATGACTTGGGGCTTACTAAGGCGCATGTAAGAAATGAATTTAAGGTTAATAAGGGTGCTCACTTTCTCGTATCTTGGCTCTATGATAAGTATGCAGAGCTTATGCACCAGTCTATGTATGAGGTAGCCGCTAAGGTATACATGATACATCTTGTAGGATGTACTATCTTAGCGGATAAGTCTCATGTATATATCAATGTGACGTAAATGTGGTTGTTTAATAACCTTGACCATGTCATTTGGGCATGAGGGTGTGTTGCATTGACAATTCCATATTCTGCACTGGGAGAGGTGATTGTATTTGAGACGAGGCAACTTGTCAGTTATATGAGTTTATTTCAAGTATTAAAATTTATCATTTCTAATTAATTTAGTTCTTATTTATGAAATTTGATGATTTACCAATGTTCTTGTACAATGTTGGATGTATGAGTGCTTCTCGTTCATTTGTGACAAGCGGGTTACTTCTACCACTACTGGCTCCACATAGACCAAGATATGGAAGTCTAAGCATGCACACCAGACGGTCTTTTGGAGTACATGAAGAGGATTAATGCGTTGACTATAAACAATGTCATTTGGACACCATATGCAAACCATATAGTGTATCGAGAGTTTGATGACACTTCCTTTTTCTTATTATATGTGATGGCATACCTTAGTGGCTACACACTTACTTGAGAGGTGCATGCGCCATTTTGGGTATGTCTAGGACATCCCACGACCAGTCCCTCCTGTGCCAACTGAAGGCATTCATATATGGTTTATGGATAATGTTGTCAGCTTTGTCTGTGCCATTACAGATCATGCAATGGAGGTTCAGTTCTTTGCGCAGTGTGTGGATGGTTATTTAGAGTGGTATCTTACTGTATCACACCTTCACATTATTCCACCAGTTGAACATGCAATTGATGAGGGACCTTCTGATGACGTACCACCGCCTCCATGGCCTCCATCTGTTGTGGTTGACCAATAATGTCTTCAAATAATAGCAGTAATTATGGATAACCTCATGGGTTTAGTAATCCCAAATGATGGGGTTTATACTTTGGCATCACAAACAGCCCATATACCCCGTGGGAGACCTGTGTAGACATTATTATTGTTTTTGCATTATTTGTATATTATTTGTATTATTACTCATATATTTTCATCGTGCATTTTACTAGATAACATTTTTTCTCTTTTATTATTGTATGATTAACATAACTTAATATTTAGTAACAATAACATAACTTAACACATCACCATTAACATAACTTAACACAGACAATTACCTAACTTAACAAAACAATAACAAATAAACAAAACTTAGATACTACTATATGATTCTAGATGTTTCAACATCTTGATTATATCATCGATAGATCTAGCAATTGTCACGTCAAACTCGACCAATCCCTTTATTTGCCTACAATGATATGTTATCCGCGTAACCTTCAAATATTTATCAGTCTTTAGTTCAATATTGTTGTACTTCACATTTCCTTAAGTATCAATCTGTAGTGCCCGAAAGTCGATCTTACCCACCTTCTATTTTCAGCGTAGGGTAACAAATTATCCAATAAGGACCTTTGAATAGAGAGACTGGTGGGGTCCTCGGGTAGTCAAAAATCAACACGAGATTTCACACCGTTGAAGGACACAACTTCCATAAAAAATATTGAGTCATTCTAAGATGTTTTTTTAAACAACATAAGATCCCTATCTATACAAGTTTAGATTTATTATGGACCACACACAAGTGTTAGTGCAATCACAATCGTACAAAACTGTCAGAAAAGTCTCAACCATTGAAAATAACACTACCAAATTTTTTGAAGCCCATCTAAAAGTGTGACAAATGCATGAGCTTTTTTTAAAATGGTGATTTTACTCTACCGTAGATCTACTTAGAGAAGACATTGTTCATCATCCTTTAATAGGTCGCTCTGATGTTCTTTAGGTCGAACAACATGAATTCATAATAGAAGTTGTTAAGGTTGGTCATGAAATTCATTTTTGGTGCACCATTAGGGTTCATATTATATTTTATTATAACCCAAGTATGCATTCATGAAACAAGTTGAGTATTTGATTTCTTATATAAATACAGTATCTTTCAATTTCTTTATCTTCTCGGCAATAGTTGCTTTACCGCCTTCTCTATCTTTGCGCTTCCTCTAGGTAATGAGTTTGAACCCAGGATTGATTACAAGATGATGGAATTCTATGTCAGGGTCTATATTTGCGCTTCCTCTTGAGAAATTAATCATAATCAATACAATTGTTTTTTCCATGAGTGGGGTGATGGCGATGTGCATTACTTGACTATAATATATCTTTCTTGATGAACTCGACTCTCTACCTCTTGCCAAGACTCCTACAATCACATTCAATGTGTGATTTTCTTGGATATGATCATGCTTTTCTTCATAGATCTGACCCCTTATGGGTTAGGGGGTTCTTTCGAAATCTGTTATAGTATATGGTACTCTCCTTTTTTATCTCTCAGAATTTCCCCGCATGTATATCTTTAGGCGGCCTTTCTGGATTACCCGTTTAATCTCTCTTTTCAAATAGTGGCATTCATCTGTGTGATTGCCTCTAATTCTATGATACTTACACCATTTAATTTTATCATTCCTCATTATGTCTCCCTTGGGGGCCAAAGGTTCGAGAATGGCCTTAGTATGATAAATCTCTTGAAGAATTTGATCTCTCGTTTTTAATGGTGTAAACTACTTTCAAGGTATAGTGGCAGGTTTGAATAGGGCCTTCTCTCAAACTTGTATCGTGTTATGGTTCCTTTGTTGGCCAGATACTTAAGATTTTTTACTACCCCGTTCTCTTATATCTTAGGTAATCTTTTCTACATTGTTTTTTTTCTCCTTTAACATAACATTCCTTTCTTGCCATGATCTCTTCAATCGAGAATGTCGACTTCTGAGCCACAAACTCATTGAAGTTCTCCCCCTTAAGGTTGTTCTAGAAATTCTCAATGAATATCTCTTGGTTTGGGTTAGCGACTTTGATAGTCTCTTCGTTAAACCTAGCCAAATATTCACGCAAGGACCCATAATAGCCTTGGCGAACATTGTACATGCTCTTCGTGGAAACATTTATGTGTTTGTTGTCCCAGAAGTGTTGGCTCATATATCCCGAGGGATGCCTCCTTTAAAGTCATGGCCATCAATTTGCACTTCACCGAGTCAGTTTTCCTAATGATATCCATCTGAGTGTTGATGGAGATTATATGCCCACGGGGGTTGTTTTTGCTTTCAAATGATACTAGAAATCTTGGTTTGAGATTGTCGGAGACTGAAGCGTCCCAGATTTCAGTAATGAAAGGTTAAGGATATACAGACTCTTCATGTTTGATTACATTTGGATGTGCTTGTTGTTGCTGCATGTCACATATATTATCCTGCAACGATTCATTTTGGCGACGTAATTCTTACATGGTGGCTAGCATCTTCTCTATGACATCTCGATGATCGTTGCAACTACTGGTGACAACCCTCACCATTGTGAGATCGGATCAGTCTATTATTGGGAATTGTTTGGACTATCCACATTAATTTTACCGGCCCCAAGATGGGTGTCAAATGTACTAGAAAAGTACATCAATGTAACTTAACTAGAGAAGACTAGTAAAGTCTCAGTCGTTTATCAATAAATTGTGTATGAATTACCTGGTTATTCTTCAAGGGTCACCCCTTTATATATTCCTTTCAATGTCCCGAACATTTAAGACACATTAAGAGCCATTAAAATAGTTATCCCCATATTGATCACTGCCTTTAATTACTATATAAATGGCAAGTCTCGTTCATATGTACTTGACCCATAACACTTAGCAATCTGCCCTAAATCTATACATTTAAGTCTCTTTATTAGATTATACTTATGCCTGTTTCTGGTGGGATTGACCGAAGTGTTCTTCTATCTCGTTTGATTCACCCTTGTTATCTAGGACAAATCTATAATTAACTCGGAACGGGAACTTCGTTAATCCGGATCAGACACTATTTTATGTGGACCAGCCTCTCAATAATTAATCAAAGTTGAACATTCGATAAACTATATTAATTATCTACTAATCCATTAACCCGTTGGTCCCCGAAATAGGCCTTAATATTACATATTTATTGTGTAAAACTAAAGCGAAAGAAAATAGTAAATACTTTCGAATTCCTATTCATGTTATATAAATGTTTAACCTTATTATAATGTAACATACCTAGGGAGGGTATAAATTTGTAATAAAATTGGATACAAATTTTTTTTATCCATCATGGACCAATACATGAATTTGACCATTCTAAAACGACCCTTAATTAATTATGACGACAAGTAGGAAACATTCCACGAGAGAGAGAGAGGCTGCACCTAACACAGTCAATTAAATTCTCATGGAAGATGCTCTAAGATATTATACAGTCAATGGTTTCAATTAAGCCATCAATGAGTCTTTCCTTATCACATTATGGTTTTAGAGTGATATCATAAGCTTGTGGTTCCATTCCAAAATGTTGTTGAAACCAACTACACACATAAATAAATGATGATTATATAAAAAAAATTGTTTTTCTAATATAAATTAAATATTTTCATGAATAACAACGTGTTCATTTTTAATTAGGAATGTCACCTTGAATTTGTTAGCGGAGATTTTCAAAAAAATCATTCCTAAAATATTATATTATTAATTAATATATAATTTTAAATTTATTTATAAATTTATCTCTCATTTCATATAATTTATTTATAAAAAATATTTTTTTTAATATATATAAAATGCTCATCTAAATCATTTATTACGAAACAAATTAAATATTAAATTAGCCAACGAATCTCTGGTTTCAATATAAAAAAATATGGGCAATAAGCTCTTCAATCAAGAATTTATCATTGTGGAAATTGATTCAAACTCAATACTATTGAGTAATATACAAGGGTCTTCGACTATGTTGAGTAAAATAAAATTAAGGTTGTGTAAGCAATAAACAAACAAAACAAAGATATTAGTAATAAAGATCTCCACATATATTGACTCAACTATTGAAAAAGGTACTATGGCATATTCCGAGTATCAGATCACATTAGTCTATTTATTCTCATTTTCTTTTTATCTTCCACTATAACTAATTATTTAACATCATTATTAATCATTTGACAGTGACTAAAATTCTTCAACAATTAAAAAAGATATGATGTAAAATATAATAGATAATATATCAAAAATTAATATTAGAGAATGAGTATTATGGATTACGTTTAAAGTATATGAAATGGTAAAAAATTATTTAGTTAAAATTAAAAGTAATATTAAGAAAAAATTAAAAACTAACAAAGACTAAATTAATGTGATGTATTATACTAATAAAAAAATTATTAAAATATGTATGTAATTTGATTCTGTTTTTAAATTTTAATTTGATTAACATTCAAAATACATTTAATAATATTTGATTTTTAATTTTTTTAAGGATTAATCTAAACTTAAGCTCATATGTATATGAATGGTTATGATTTACCAAAATAAAATAAAATTTACCATGATAATTTTGAAAATGCCTCATATTTATATATATTATTATTGTATAAGAATATTTAATATACATATGTTTCTAAATATTTGTGATAAGCATGTTGAGACATATAATATAATCTAAGTTGTGTGAGGCCCAAACTCAAAGATAATTAGGGTTCATGATTTTTTATTTAATTTATTATATTTGTTACTTAATAGTCAAGCAAATTTGTATATAAATATATATATATATATATATATATATATATATATATATATATATATATATATATATATATAAAAATCAGTTTCTAACATAATCATTCTTCAATAATAGAATCCTTATTTTCATATTCTCTCTCTTTTATCTCCTCATAAAAGTGTCTCACACACTAACAAATTGGTATCTAAAACTCCGGTTAGATTCTTGATCGTGTTTTCAAGAATCACACGTCAGTGATCGTGTTTCCGGGATTGTGGATTGTTAATCGTGTTTGTTGCAAAGATGAATGGCACCGACGATATTCTGGATTCTCTTCCAATTCTTGACGGCAATAATTGAATTCAATGGAGAAAACAGATGCAGTCCTTGTTCGACTTTCATGAAACCCTAGAAGTGGTTACTGATGACGTCCCTGAGCTTGCTGAGAATTCAACTGATGTTGAGAGTGTTGTGCACAAGAAGGCTAAAAAGAAAGATTACAAGGCTGCATTTTGCATTCAATCGACAGTAGATTCGACAAATTTTGACAAAATATCTCATGCTGAATCGGCGAAGGAGACATGAGATATTCTTGCCAAGTACTATGAAGAAGGTGAGAAAGTCAAATTCTTCAAATTGTAGACTTTGCAATGACAATATGAATTGTTGTAGATGGGAGAAGATGAAAAGATTGAAGGTTATGTGTCAAAGGTGCAAAATCTCGTCCATATCATGAAGAGTTGTGGTGAAACCCTAAATAATAAGATGATAGTTGAGAAGGTAAGCCATACGTTGACCTCTCACTTTAATCTCGTTATCGTAGCTATTCAAGAATCCAACAATATTGAAACCATAAAATTGGAAGATTTGGTTGGTTCATTGGAGGCACATGAGATTAGGATTGTCGAAAGGAAAGGGGTTCAAGATTCGATACAAGCACTGCAGGCTCAGGCTTGGAAGAAGCATGATGGTTCCGAAAAGTTCAAAGGCAAAGGAGACGAGACTCAGAGCAAAAATTCTTAGTTGAACCTTCAAAAGCACATGGTCGATGATATGGCTTATGAATCCTCGAAAAGAGGAGGAGGAAACTCATATCAGAAAGACAAAGAGAAAAAAGGTGTGCGGTGTTATAACTTTGAAAAATGGGGTCACTTGGCCAAGCGTTATTGGTACAATAAAGACAAGGGATCGACAAAAGGAAAAGAGGAAGAAACGAACCTTACACGCCAGGATTCAAATGATTCTGAAGATATGATGGTTATGTATGTAGTTGCAGATGACCATATCAAATCCAAGATCTTATTCCTCGACTCGGGTTACTCGAATCACATAATTGGTCAAAAAGTGTGGTTAGCAGATTTCGACTCGTCAAAGAAGAGCAAGGTCAAACTTACTGATAATAATTCATTGCAAGCAGAAGGTACTGGCGACATAGTTATTCAAAGGAGAAATTGAGGAAAAGCTACGATAAAAAATGTACTCTACGTACCTCGAATGAAGTGCAATTTGCTAAGTGTTGGAAAATTGGTCGAAAAAGGTTTCTCAATGATTATGAAATATAGAGCCTTGGAACGGTTCGACACTCAAAATAATTTGATTTTGAAATCCCCTTTGTCGAAGAATAGGACATTCAAGACCATGATCAGTTCGACTGAAGTACAATGTCTAAAAACTATTGTTAACCACAAGCGTAGTTAGATGTGGCATTTAAGGTTTTGACATTTGAACTTTAGATCACTCAAGGTATGGTAATTTCTATACCAAGTCTTAAGATGCCCGACAAATTCTGTGAAGGCTGTCTAGTTGGGAAGCAATCTGTAAAGTCTTTCGTTTTGACTATGCCAATGAGATCCTCCTGCATACTCGAAGTTGTACATTCAAATGTATGTGAACCTTTTGAAGAGCATACCATTGGTGGAAACATGTATTTTGTTTCATTTGTTAATGAGATTCAAGATGGTTGTCAAAAACCAGAGTGAAAAGAAGATCAAGGTTCTATGAATAGATGGAGGTGGCGAATACACATCCAAGATGTTTGAAAAGTTATGTGCAAAACATGGTATTGATCATGAGGTAATTGTCCTTATACACCTCATCATAATGTAGTAGCAGAAAAAAGAAACAGAACCATATTAAACATGGCGAGATGCATACTAAAGCAAAAGAATTTGCCAAAATCCTTATGGGATGAAGTTATTTCCACTACTGTTTATATTCTGAATAGGTGCCCTACCAAGAAGTTGAAGAACAAGGTTCCTGAAGAAGTTTGGAGTGGCAATTGACCATCAGTGAGTCATCTGAAGGTGTTTGGCTCTATTTCTTACAAGCATGTTCCTGATGCTAGAAGAAGGAAGCTTGATAACAAGAATGAACCTATGATTCTGGTAGGATATTATAAAACAGGTGCATACAAATTGTTCAATCCAATTAATAAGAAGATTGTGATAAGTCGAGATATTGTGATTGATGAAAAATCTTCCTGGGATTGGAAGTCTAGTGATGCAATTGATAAGCCATTGATGAATTATGATTTCGACGAAGCAAGTAATAATGTCGATGTAGAAGATATTATCGATATTCCATACAAAGTCGAAGCATTTGCTGACATGCACGGCACAGTCGAAGTCGAAGATAGTGTAGTTAGTATTATTTAAAGACCTCAAAGAACTAGATCTCGCCCATCAAGACTTCAAGACTATGAAGTGACTGGTGATGATGAAGTCACACCAGATGGATAATTAGTTCATTTCGCCTTACTTGCAGGTGTTAAACCAATCAACTATATCGAAACCTAAAACGATAAACAATGGAAGTCAGTTATGTTCGAAGAGTTACAAGCAATCAAAAGAAATAACACATGGGAGTTAGTCTAATTTCCAGCATATACAAAAGCTATTAAAGTGAAATGGGTGTTCAAGTTGAAGCACAATGTTGATGGATCGATAGCAAGACATAAGGCGAGATTGTTAGCTCTGGGTTTTCTTCATAGATCAAGAGTCGACTATTCTGAAGTATACACACCAACATCAGTATTGAAGACTATTTGACTAGTAAAGAAGCTATGATTACTAGTTATTCAAATGCTGATTGGTATGGAGATAAGGAAGATTGAAGAAGCACACATTGTTATTTTTTTTCAAGTATTTGGTGCCCCAATCTCATTGTGCTCGAGAAAGCAACATGTGGTGGCATTATTATCGTGTGAGACTGAATATATAACAGGATCTTATACTGTGTGTCAAACAATTTGGATCAGATATGTGCTTGAAGAAATGGAGGTCGAAGTGAAGAAACCCCTAGTGTTGCAGACCGACAATAAGTCAACCATAAATCTTGCAAAGAATCCAGTTTTGCATTGAAGGAGTAAGCATATCGAAGCTAGATTTCACTTTCTTAGGGAGAAGGTAAATCGAGGTGAACTCGAAGTGAGACATTGCTCAAGTGAAGCACAGTTGACCGATATTTTCATCAAAGGGTTAAAGATCGACAAATTCCTAAATTTGAGAAAGAAATTAAGAATAGTTTAGATCGACTATGATTAATGTATGTTCGATAACTTAGATTATTTGGGGTATGTTGAGATATAAGATATAATTCAAGTTGTGCGAGACGCAAGTTCAAAGATAATTAGAGTTTAGAATTTGTTACTTAGTTTGTTATATTTATTACTTAGTAGTCAAATAAATTTGTATATAGATGCATATACATATGTATATCAGTTTGTAACACAATCATTCTTCAATAATAGAATCCTTACTTTCATATTCTCTCTTTTCTCTTCTCACAAAAATGTCCCACACACTAACAACTAATCTATTATTTGAATTATTTGAAGTAATGATTAGGTATTAGTTTATTATGATAAGTGTTAAGAGTGGTTTAAAAGTATTTAATTTAAGAAATAAAAATATCAAATTAAAATGAAGTTACAAACCACTTTAATGTAACAATATTATACTTTTCATATATTTAATGCTTTCAATTTTTAATTTAAAATTTGAAATTCAAGTAGAAGTTAAACACTCTCAATGATGATTTATTTACAGTAATTATATTTTAAAAAATTGTATAACTTAATTATGAGTTTTTTTACGGGTCATGCTAACGAGTGCTAGAAGGGTATTCTTTATAAATAAAAAATATTTTTAAAATATTTTTTTTTCAATTTTAATATATAATATTTAAAAAATACCTTTTTTAAATTTTTAAAGAGTGTTACACTTGTTAATATATATATATATATATATATATATATATATATATATATATATATATATATATATATATATATATATATATTAAAACTATCTTTAAATTGATGGTATGTAATGAAATTAAATGAAGTGAGAAATATTTAGATTAAAGTGGTTTGTAACTTCAATTGTATTTAAATTAAAGTGGTTTGACTTGAGATTAAAGTGGTTTGTAACTTCAATTATAATATTGTTATAATATTTAGATTAAAGTGGTTTGTAACTTCATTTTATTTCATCAAATATTCTATTTTTTTGTCTTATTGATTTCCGCAATAAAATAATATTTTATAAATAAAATATTTAAAAATAGAATGAAATTTCAATTTTGTACATCTATATTTTCTCAATTATGTTTAATCCACCTCAAGTCATTTATGGTCCATTCATTCAAAATTCATAAAAATTAAGTAAAATAAAACAATAAAACTTAAAAGATGTGTACAAAATTGATTTTATCGGTTGTTTGTGTTTTTTACAAAATTCAAAAGTGTAGTATTTGTAGCCGAACATTAGTTTTATTGAAAAAAAAGTGATCTATAGAATTTAATCTTGCTTACTTACTGTACTTATTATGGCGTCTCATTTTTAGCTTATACTAATTGTTTGACCAATATCTCAAGTCAAAGATACAAGATAAATAAGACAGAATCATCGTTAGGGGTGTTCAAAACCAAACCAACCCAATAGAAAACCGCAAACCAAACCAAACCAAACCGAAACCGCAAAAAATCGCATTTGGTTCGGATTCGTTTGGGTCATTTTTTAACAAAACCGCACGGTTTGGTTTGGTTTGCGGTTTGTATTTTGCAAACCGAACTAAACCAAACCAAACCGCATTATGTTACAATCCAAATTTTACTTATCTCACATCCAACCAAAACATCAAACCTAGTATGCCTTAACCTTACAATTACAAACGATTTTCTCTTACTCACGCTTAGGGTTTCAATTTCAACCTTCTTAAATCTCTCGTAGTAGTATCACACATTCTTCTCATCTTCTTTTTCATGTAGGTTTCGCCTATTCTACTCTAATAAGTCATCTCTTATGTTCTTTCTTTTTCATCTTTTATGTTACTATTTTCTCTTTTAATTACATTTTTATCGCACATTTCTTCTCAATCTCGCATCTCTTATGTTCTTTTTTTCATCTTCTCTAATCTCTCATCTCATATGTTTTTTTATGTTTTATTATAGTGTCTTCGATATTATTTTATGCTACTATTTATATATGTATTTTATTCCACTTTTGTCTAATCTAATTTTTTGTATATTGAATGAAACATTTTTTTCTAAATATGATGAGTTTTGATGTTATTTAGTCATGTATGAATGACTAAATATAAAGTTATGTTGTTCTCTATAGGTGTATGTATGGCACAATAAAAATATTATAAAAAACCGAATCAACCGAACCAACCCAAACCGCATTGGTTTGGTTTGGTTTGGTTTTATTTCTAAAAGTCAACTGAACCAAACCAAACCACATGTTTTTTTCTCTTGCGGTTCGGATGATTTTTATCGCCAAAACCGCCCAAACCGCACCGCGAGCACCCCTAATCATCGTTACTCTCTCCGTCCAAATAAATGATTCAGTTGACCATTTCACACATATTAAAAAAATTGAATAACTGAAAGAGAGAAAATGGTATTTTACTAAAGTACCCTTATTATGTATTGGAAATGATAAAAATAATATTAATTAGAGGGTAAAATTGGAAAATATGTTTTGGAGATTGAAATAGATCATTCATTTTGGGGCATTGTTTTATTCCAAATAAGTCACTCATTCTGGGACGGATGAAGTACAATGTAATGACTATCTCCTTAATTATTGCAATCATCAATTTATTTTATTTTCTCATTCATTATAATTACTAATGTTAATTTTTGTTACCTAATTTCTGTCAAACAGATCCACTCTTGTACAACCTTAATTCATACTCCATCCGTTCCTTTTTAAGTGTTATTTTTTATATTTTTTATGTATATCAAGAAAGTTAATCATTATTATTACTTTTCAAATAATAATTCTACTTTTATCTATAATACCCTTAATTATTTTTTTTATTTTTTTTTATTTTTTTTCTCTATGTAATAATTACCTAGGGGTAATTTTGACAAAAGTGTATTTAATGCTACTTTAAATTTTGTAAGTGACAATTAAAAAATAACAATTTTTTCTTCAAGAAAGTGACACTTAAAAATGAATGGAGGGAGTACTTATTGTTAGTATAAATGTAAATCTTATCATATCAAATAAATCAAGCATTCAGTATAGTTGTCTTTACATGATATCATCCTTTGCCTTTGCCTAACAACATCTGTCGATCTAAAATTCTTTTACCATGGCAGTCACCACAAATCCATAAAAAACAACTCTTCTTATCCATGCTTCCATCACTCTTAAGCTCTCTCGAGCCAGTTATCATGCCTGAAAACATTATGCTATCTTTCTTCTCTCTGACATCTAAGTCACTGGTCATATTGATGGAACTACACCCTCTCAAACTCCCACCATTATTATAGATGGTGTCTCAAAGCCAAATCTAAATAATAAACCACAAGATGTTTGTCGTCTAAGAAAATCCATATATGGTTTTAAACAAGCACCACATGCTTGGTATCAAACTTTGCGTAAGTTTCTTTGTAATTATGGCTTTGTTAATTCAAAATCTGATACATCTCTCTTTTTTCTCCAAAACCATGGCACAATATTATATATACCTGTGTATGTAAATGATATAATTGTTATAGGAAACTCTAATGTCATGGTTAGTGAATGCATCAAAATGGATTTATTTGTTGAAATAACAAAATAAATGGTCAGAAGTTACACCTGCCAACAATTTAACTTGAGACCTCTTTTGGTTATGGTTAGATGGGCGTAGGCTGCATCTATTACCACCAGACCATCACTGCATTTCGTGAAGTAATATACTTATATTGATAAATAATTGTTTACAAATGACCATGTTGAAACCCCTTCAAACATTATTTCTCTCCGTCAATTAATACAAGTTTTTCTATAAATAGAAATACTTGTTAGACATAAAATGACACAAGAGAAATTATTTGTTTCAAGTGCTAAAAATCATATTTAAGTCATTCTTTTATTTTTCTAGTGCACGAGAATAAATGAGAGAACTCTATTATATCGTTGATCGATATGTTTAATATGAATGTGTGCTTAATATGAATATGATTAATATGAATATGATTAATATGAATATGCTTGATATGCTTAACATACGCTTTGGAATTTACTCGTGCCACTTTTATCATACCATTTTCATCTTCTTCTTATTCATGTTTTGCAGCAGACCTTCAAAACAAGATCTAACAATCTTTAGGTACAATTTTCAATTTTCAATTTTTTATTTTGATTCATACTTTATTTATGGTTAATATTAAAGTATGCAACTTTAAAGAAGATGATAACAATTAATTTATGTATTGTTAAAATTATGAAATATTGATTTATGATTTTTTGTGATTAATTTATTATTGAAACTTTGATAGAGAGATAAACATAGCTGTTTATTTATTTATAACCATAGTGAAAGTTATATTATTATTTTAAATAAATATATATTATATCATGTTCTAAATCTTTGTAAAATAAGTTGAAAATAATATTTATTTATGTTAAGTTTAACATGTGCAACAAATTTATATATGCATGATTTATAAATTATTTAAGTATATGAATTTGAATCATTAATAATATATTTGATTTATGGTGTTTACTTGAATGTAAATTACATATTAAATATTATTTTTTGGTGGAAGTAATTTATTTTAATTAATAATGCATTATTTCTAGATGAAATGATTTGATACAAAAAAAATCATGAATTTAAATTTTTGGTGCATTTATTGGTAGTAAAATGATGTAAATAAAATGTTAAAAACATCAAGGACATGTTTACAATGTATTTTAGTTTGTGCAAGAGTATATTAAATTTAAAATGATTTATCTCATATTATGTGTATTATAATATAAAAATATTATTTCTTGTTCATCTTGATATTAAAAGTACTTTGAGTATATTTTAGATTATTGTAAGTTGAAGGATATTTATGGAGAATATTAATGATATGAATTCATTATTTATTTTATATTGTGATTTTTGTTAAATATGAAACATGAATTTATCACATGGTGTTATATTTATAATTTATATGGAGTTTATGAGTTACATGTTTGAACTCACTTCGTGAAATAAAAATTAGTCTTGATAAATTTGTATGATCAATGTAATCAATTGCTATAAATGTTTAATGCATTAAATATATTTTGGATATATTTAATTGGAAGTAAAATTTCAAATTAAAAAGGTTAGCAAATGAAGAATGACATAAACTCTGTGAATGTGACAAAATGAATGACAAAAGTGTCATGATAAGAGTTTATCGAAACTATCAAGCATATATAATATATTTTGTATATGATGATTGCATATGACAAAAGTGTCATGGTTTGATGATAGATGATCAATACTATCAAGAGTCCATAAAGTAATCATGTGCATGATTAGTTGAAAACCTGAATATTCAAAATTTATTAAAGTTTGGAAACTCTTGTCATTCTTTGACGAAATGATTGAAAATGATATGATGTCTTTGGATATATTTAAAGACAATGAAGACATTATTAGGGATGTGGAACAAGCTCATATCTAATCATTCATCGATAGTGGAAACTCAACTCACACTCGATTAACATTAAGTCTTGAGTTTAATGATGAAAGTACATTATTAGAGTGATTGAAGTACTTGACGATAGATACATCCCAAGGAGTAAAAGTACTTGGACCATAAGAATAAATGTGGTAGGATGATGTTTTTCTCTTAATAGACACATAACATATGCTTGCTGGAATGCATAATTATAGGTGCATTTTTGATAAAGTCTACCTACATGAGAATGAAGTGGTGCTGCTTCATAGAGTTCAAGGGCTTGACTCTTAAATTCTCATGGAAAGGATATGAGACACATTGCCTTATTAAATGTGTCATATTAATAATTCGACCAATGGTACCGAGATTTCATGTGTGAGTTATGCACACTTGTTCTAATGAATAATTGGTTCAAATCTTGTCTATCAATCTATTCGGAGATGAGTGAAAACTTAACTTACTAAGTAATGATTCAAATGTAAGATACCTTTATCTGAACCGTGAAATTTCCTGAATAATAGATTTAGATATATTTTGAAAATTGTTGGGGATTGTTGGAGGATTTCCAAAATATGCTAAATATATATTTATATATGTTTTGATGAATGAGAAAGAAAAATATATGTGGTGTAGTGGTTGTGACTTTTGTTATAGAGTTAAAGGTCATAAGTTAGAATTTTTTGGATTTATTTGTTGAAATAACAAAATAAATGGCCAAAAGTTGCACCCGTCAAGAATTGAACTAAGACCTCTTAGTTAGGGGGTGCAAATTGCTTATATTACCACAAAACTATTACAACATTTCATGAAACAATATATAGATAGTTGTTCACGAATGACCATGTTGAAACCATTCAAACGTTGTTTCTCCCTATCAATTGGTACAAGTTTTTTTATATATAGCTATAATTGTTAGGCTAAAATGACACACGGAAAATTACTTGTTTCAAGTGCCAAAAATTATATCTAAGTCATTCTTTTATTTTTCTAATGCACGAGAATAAATGAGAGAACTTCATTATGTAAAATATCGTTGATCGATATGTTTAATGTGAATGTGCGATTCATGTTAAAGTTATTAAAGTATCCCTAAGGGGATTCACCAATTTGCATCCAATTTGCCTAAATTGGTGGGAGTGGAGGAAATCGAACCTAAAGTTTACTGTAAACACGCGCTTTGAAATTTATTTTGTGCAACTTTCATCATATCATTTTCTAACACAAAATCTAACAGGTTGCTAATAATGTAAGTAAACCAAAGTTGTTAGCAGGTAGTGTTGACCTCATCGACTCTAATGTTATTTATAAAATAGGTAATGTCAGTCTAATCGTGTATAACTAATAGAATAAAAATAATTTAAAAATGAGAAAAAACGTAGCGTTGGCTAAATCAAATCTATATAATCATCTGAAAATAATTTTAAAAAGGAAGAATATGTAGACTTGGCTAGATCTTGTCTAATTAATCAAATAAAATTAATCTAAAAAATGAAAATGAAAAATAACTTCTAGCATGGGCGTAGCATAGGTTAGCTTACGTTACATATATAGCATTGGTGTCAGTGGTCGACGTTAAATTAAAAGCTAAAATATAATTTTCTAGTAATTGATATTCATTTTCTCAGTGACTTAATGCAACAAAGTCAAATAAAAGATCAACATGTTATTACTACGTATCAACTTGTGGATTCTATGACCAAACCCCTCTCTAAAACTTGTTAGAAAATTCGGTAAAATTAAATGGATCCAGGACTGAATCGTGATTGAGAATCACTTTCCTTAAAAGTATTTCAAGCACTCTTTTATTATGTCTTAGAGTTGGAAAATGCAAGAACACTCAGGATAATGTCAGCCTTATTTCGAGTCTGCACAAGACAAGTGAAGAACCCGAAATGCAAGGAAGGTTTTCTGGAATTTGGAAGAGAAATTCGTTTTTAGTTCTTGTATTATTTTTCTGAATAGAATCATATATTTATAGGAGATATGGATGTTGTTTCAAAAGTTTGCAACCTTTGATGAAACAACACCATTTCACCATAAAACACAATGTTTCATATATGACACTATTTCATGAAAAGATATGAAAATTGAATTCAAAATTCAAACAAAACAATAACTAAAAAATTGAATTCAAAGCATTAAATGCTATTTAACTCTTTTGTCATTTTGGAACTAATATTGCAAAACAATTTCCAACAATCCCCCACTAGTTCTAATAATGACAAAAATCATTCCAGATAGTGAAATATAAAAAGTGTTAATACAGTTAGGTATCTTTCGATTTTAAACTTAACCTTAGTGAGGATAACGCAAAGTTTAATCGGAATGTTTGGTAGCAAAGCTTTTAAACCATTAATCCATGGGATTAGACCGGCGTTACCTTACACACACTCTTTAAAGGTTCTTCCTTTACATATCTCGCTTAGCACTTATTTATGGCCATATGCTATCCTTTTCATGAATTTTTCATGAGAGAAACTCCAACTCTCACTTTGAGACGGCACCATCTCAAAATTCACATAGGTGAGGTTCATATAGCATCCTATCCAATAGATACTCTTCTTCGTTAATGAACTTCATTAAGAGGTTTTGGAAACCTCAACCCTCAATTCAACACAGTCAACCTTATTTCCCAAATTCTTGACTTACATCCAATTCAACGACTTGTTGTTACCCATTGAATCTTGAAGTTAATGTTTTGTTAACATAAGATTGGGTTGCTGCCGCTGTCGGAACCTTTATTTAAGGAGTTTCAACCCCATTCCTCTCGAGGTTGTTCGTACTAAGTCTCTGGCCAGTGGCTTAGTAAACGGATCTGCTAAGTTATAGCATGTTCGTATGTAGGTGAGTGAAATGATTCCATCCTTAATCAATTTTCTTACGAACGAATGTCTAAGTCCTATATGTCTAGACTTTCCATTATACACTTCGCTGAATGCTCTTGCTAATGTGGCTTGGCTATCGCAATGTATCATCACTTTTGAGACATTGTCTTTAGCCAATGGAACTTCCAACAGAAGATCCCTCAACCATTCCGCTTCTTGACCGGCGGAAGCGAGAGCCACAAACTCTGATTCCATGGTCGAAAGTGTAATGCATGTTTGTTTCTTGCTCTTCCAAGAAATTGCTCCACCAGCAAGTGTAAATATCCATCCAGTTGTAGATTTATGGTCTCCAATATTAGATATCCAACTCGCATCAGTGTATCCTTCTAATATGGCAGGGAACCTTCCATAGTGAAGACCAAGGTCCTTGGTTTTCAGTAGATAGCCAAAAATCCTTGTAATTGCCTTCCAATGTTCATTACTTGGATTACTAGTAAATCGACTCATTTTACTGACTGCAAATGATATGTCGGGTCTGGTACATTGCATTAGGTACATTAGACACCCTATTGCACTTGCATATTCCAATTGAGCCACTGATCTTCCATTATTCTTTTGAAGTTTGTTGGCATGATCAAATGGAGTGGTTACTTCCTTAAAGTTTAGATGTTTAAACTTATCAAGCATTTTCTCAATATAGTAGGTTTGACTAAGTTCATAACCCCCACTATTTCGCTTAACCTTAATCCCTAAAATTGTGTCAACAAGTCCAAGATCTTTCATCTTGAAAGTGGATGTTAGAAACTTCTTTGTTTCTAAGATTCCTTTTAAATCATTACTAATGATCAACATATCGTCGACATAGAGACAAAGGAATATTACAGTGGTTTTGCACGTCTTTGTGTATAAACACTTGTCACAAGAATTAGGAATAAATCCATTTGAGAGTATTACAGAGTCAAATTTTTGATGCCACTGTTTTGGTGCTTGTTTTAGTCCGTATAAGGATTTGACAAGTTTACACACCTTTTGTTCATTTCCAGGAAGCAGGTAGCCTTCCGGTTGTTCCATGTAGATTTCCTCATCGAGATCTCCATTTAGGAACGCTGTTTTAACATCCATCTGATGGATTATAAGATCATTCAAAGATGCTAAGGCAAACAACAATCTAATAGTAGTTGTTCTTGCTACTGGTGCGTATGTGTCGAAGTAATCTATGCCTTCTTTCTGTCTAAATCCCTTTGCCACTAATCTGGCTTTATAAGTGTTTAGAGTACCATCGCTATGGTATTTCTTCTTAAACACCCACTTGCATCCAATGGGCCTTGATCCCTTAGGTAAGTCAACAAGTTCCCAAGTGTGGTTTGATACAATTGAATCCATTTCATCTTGGATAGCATCTTTCCAAAAAGTGGAGTCCCTTGAAGTTATTTCTTCCTTATAAGTTTTTGGATCATCTTCCACTTGAAGAATAATCGGAATGCGTTGAACAAAGTTCTTACAATTTCCCTCAACAAGATAAAAGGAAATAGATTGAGAATCAATCTCATCTGGTCCTAGATTCTTTGTTTTCCGAATTCTCTTGCTTATCCTAGGCTCGGGTTGTGGTTCAATGATTATAGGAGTGCCTTCAGTTTGTATTTCTACAATCCGAGAAGAGTTATCTTCATGAGATTCTTTATTAGTGGCCGACTCCGATCCTTTATCCTTTGTGATAAGGTTTTCAAAGAATTCTACATCCCGGGATTCAACAATTACATTAGATTCTAGATTTAAGAGTCTATATGCTTTACTGTGTTGTGCATATCCTACAAAAGCACATCTTATTCCTCGAGGACCCAACTTGGTTCTTTTAGGGTCCATGTTTTTGTAGTATGCCACACACCCCCACACTTTAAAGTAATCGATATTTGGCGCTCTGCCTTTCCATGACTCATATGGAGATATACCAGTTTTCTTTAACGGAATTCTATTGATTATATGACAGGCGCACAATAATGCCTCACCCCACAAGTTAAGGGGTAATTTAGAATGCATCAACATGGCATTCATCATCTCTTGATATGTTCGATTCTTTCTTTCTGCCATGCCATTTTGTTGCGGTGTTCGTGGTGCCGAACATTCATGTATTATACCGTGCTCTTCACAGAATGCATCAAATTCAATTGAAAAATATTCGCCGCCCCTATCACTTCTAAGGACCTTTATACTTTTATTTAATTGATTTTCGACTTCTGCTTTATAAGTCTTAAAGGCATTAAATGCATCATCTTTATGCTTTAAGAGATATACATGAGTGTATCTAGAGGAATCGTCTATGAATGTAATAAAGTATCTATTCCCTCCACGTGTCAACATGCCATTAAATTCGCACAAATCTGAGTGCACAAGATCAAGTAATTTCGTTTTCCTTTCAACACTTTTGAAAGGCTTCTTAATCATTTTTGATTCAACACATAATTCACATTTTTTGAAATCCTTTATATTACATGAAATTAGTCCAGATTTAATTAGTCTCTTCATAGAACTAATACCACAATGTGCTAATCTATTATGCCATAAAGAAACGGAATCAAGCATGTAAACGGAATTAGAAATTTCATTAATAATATTATCATTAGTACATAGTTTGATCATTCCCTCTGCGGAATATCCTTTTCCAATGAATACACCATTACGGGTCAAAATAAGTTTGCCCGATTCATATACAGATTTAATACCCGGTTTTCCCAATAAATCCCCACTAACAAGATTCCTATTCATGTCTGGAACATGAAGCACATTTACAAGTGTAACTTTCTTTCCAGAAGTGAAGTTAAGTTCGACCGAACCGGTTCCAACAACTTTAGAGCGGACTTCATTTCCCATTTGTACCTCTTGTCCATCAATTGCTTCAGAATAGGTTTTGAATGCAGCCTTGTCATAAGTAACATGCACTGTAGCACAAGTGTCATACCACCAACCTTGAACTTTTCCTTTGATTGCCATAATTTCGCTCACTGTAGCAATTATGTCATCATCTGATCGAATTGCATTGATCTCATTTTTTGCTTTATTTTGTCTGCAATCTCGAGCATAGTGTCCAGGTTTACCGCATACGAAACATCCGTTCTTTGGACCTTTATGACCGCCAGAGTTCTTGAACTTGTTATGTTCTTTCTTTGGTCCAAGATGACTCTTTATGCCATCATGTCTCTTCTTTCCCTTGTTGGTCACAGCGTTTGTTTTGAAATGAGTAGGGGGTTCTGATTTCTCCCTCTCCTTCGATTCCTCCTCGATTCGAAGATGTTTCTGAATTTTCTCCAAGGAGAAGTCCTCGGAACTGTGCAACAATTTCTTTCGGTAGCCTTTCCATGAAGGTGGTAATTTTGCAATAATTGCACCGACTTGGAAGGTCTCAGGGATGTCTATTTTTACTGCCTTTATTTTATTGACCAGAACTTGCAATTCATGCACTTGGGGAAGAATGGGCTTAGAATCTAAGAATTTAAAATCGAAATATTTAGATATTAAGAACTTCTTCGTACCTTCCTCTTCAGCCTTGAACTTGAATTCTAGTGCCTTCCATATTTTTGTTGCCGATGGATTGTCTGTGTAGAGGTCGTAGAGACGATCAGATAAAGTATTCAGAATGTGTCCACGGCAAAGCAGTTCGTCCTCCTTGCGTTTCTTGCGCTCCTTCTTGAGTTCTTCCGAATCATTTTCTGTTGGTTCAGGTATTGGTTGTAGGTCGGGATCAAGAACATAGTGAACCTTCAGGGCAGTCAATAGGAATGTCATCTTGTCTTGCCATCTTGTGTAATTTGTTCCATCAAATCGATCTAACTTGACAAGATCCTGGTTCATCACTTTGATGCTTGAAACAACAGCGTCTGAAGCCATTATGTTACTAATACTTTTAAGATTGTTAGAAAATTCGGTAAAATTAAATGGATCCAGGACTGAATCGTGATTGAGAATCACTTTCCTTAAAAGTATTTCAAGCACTCTTTTATTATGTCTTAGAGTTGGAAAATGCAAGAACACTCAGGATAATGTCAGCCTTATTTCGAGTCTGCACAAGACAAGTGAAGAACCCGAAATGCAAGGAAGGTTTTCTGGAATTTGGAAGAGAAATTCGTTTTTAGTTCTTGTATTATTTTTCTGAATAGAATCATATATTTATAGGAGATATGGATGTTGTTTCAAAAGTTTGCAACCTTTGATGAAACAACACCATTTCACCATAAAACACAATGTTTCATATATGACACTATTTCATGAAAAGATATGAAAATTGAATTCAAAATTCAAACAAAACAATAACTAAAAAATTGAATTCAAAGCATTAAATGCTATTTAACTCTTTTGTCATTTTGGAACTAATATTGCAAAACAATTTCCAACAAAACTTGTCATAATTATCTAAGAAATAATATTGACATTTCTGATAGCACCCCAATCTTGCGTGGGCATGTTAGACCAATATCTCAAGTCTAAGCAGTTTCATCATTATAATGCAAAGCTAATTTCCTTAATTATTACAATCCATTCGTTATAATTACTAGTATTGGTTTTCGTTTCTTAATTTATGTCAAATGGATAAACTCTTATACAATCTTAATATATACTTATTGTTAGTATAAATGTAAACCTTGACATATCAAAAGAAACAAATACTGTTAATATATATTAGTATTTTTTTAAAGGAAATTGTTGGTAATACTTTATGTATTTAGTCAATATAAAAAAGCAAAACTTTACGTAGTTTAGATTAGAGAGATTAGAAGAAGTAACATTTGATTAATTTATAATGTAGGAGGTACATCACATCAAGAAATTGGAGTGTATACAGCAGTATGATCTGGATTCATTGCTGGCATAATAAAATGGCAGGTTACTCAAACAAGTATATAATTAATTGGAATAAAAGGCTATCAGCACGTGAATATTGGAGTGATTTTGGCCTTGAAATGAAAGCATTTTCCATAATATATGACAGCTTTTCTGGGTCATGTGCAGGGGACGTTTAATTGCACATTATTTCCACACCAACCCCAAATCACACTATGCTCACATAACAGGCAGATTGATAACAGGACATTATATTCAGGTTTTTATGTTGAAATATTATACCACTCTTAACGATAATTTTAACATGATAGCCCGGAAATGTAATATATATATATATATATATATATATATATATATATATATATATATATATATATATATATATATATATATATAAAACAAGATCAAATTTTATTGATTTAAGTTGTTTGTGAGATCGATAACGAAAGGTCTAAGAGCAACATCAACGGAAAGAGAGTATGGAGTAGGTGGTCCTTCATTCGATCAAGGACGGCTGATTACATCCTCCTGATGCATCAATCAACGTCTAATTAGATCCAACGGTCGTCCGCACAATGAGTTTCCACTCACACGAACAATTTTAACTGCTCACATTATATAAGAAAGAAAGTGTGTCATTTCAGATATTCAAATTCATTACCATTCTCACATAACTTCTTATTTCTCTCACTTACTTGGTCGTTGAAGTGCTAACATTGTAGGTCAGTCCTCTCTCCGCTGCATTCGAGGTACAAATTCACTGCAAAAAGACATTACCTCATCCTTTCACCGATCATTTCTAGTTCTGATTTTAACAGTGTCGGCGTATGTGAGATTCGACTTCTAATTTCTACGAATTCCACAAAGAACCTTCATTTATCTATCATATATTTAGATCTCCAATCCTCTTCCCTCAAACAGTGATTTCTTCCCCAACAATATAATACTAAACTCCTAAAGCAATGGTGATTTTGAAAATCACTCGATCTACCAAAGCTGCTACTGAAGGTACCAAAGCTTATCCTCCTCCACCGGAGATGGGAGATACAATCTTAGACACCTCCCCCTCTATTTCAAAGTTGTGGGATTTAGCGCATCTGATAGTCAACGAAAGAGCATTCCAAGCTTTTCCTACCCAACCTTCTCATTCTCCTTATTAAGGAGAACCTTCGAATCGACCTCACTTGCAAGCTTTGGTACAAGGACAAGAGATGATTCCAAGTCTCCAACAAGTGCAAGTCAATCTAAGCATGCACAAAGCCATTAAATTATTGAACAACGGGTAATACTTGGTTCACTAGTAAAACTCATAATTCCTTGTAGGCAAGATCTTTAGAATTGAAGAAAACTTATAATATGCCTCTCCCAAATATAGCAACATACGATAAGTGGTTTCACACGAAACCCCTGCTGCGATACCAGAGCCAATCCCCAGCAGAGCAACCAAGCCACATGAAGTTACTCCATGATCTCCAAGTTGTCACTGAAGTAGGGGATACCATATTCCTCCTCCCAGCTATGAGGGAATTTGAGGGAGTCCTAATCCACTTGAGGCTCACAACTGTTGTCGGTCACTGACACACTATTCTCGAAGGAGAGAAAGGAACAACGCACATGCTCCTACTGTAGGACGAAAAAGGAACATGTTATCTACGCGCAGGGTCGGTCCTGTGCATGTGCTGCAGCATATGCCTCCAAATTTTAGAGGCCCCAAAATTTGGTTTTTTTTTCATAAATGTTAATAAAAATAAATAAAATGTTATTAAAAAAACTCTATAATTGAAAGAAATGTTATCATAAATGTTATCATAAAAACTCAATACATACAAAAGTCAAGATTGATCAAAACTCAAAATAATTATAATTAAATTTATTTTTAATTAATACATAATTATATTTTTAATATATTTTTTTAATTATTATAATTGTGTTTTTTTAAAATTTGGGCCCATTTTTAAAATTAGAACGTGGCCTCCTATATGATTGGGTCGGCCCTATCTACACGCATCCTTGATAGCATAATCCCTAGGTTCTTGGAGATACCATTGAAAGTGGCAAACTATGATGGAACTAAGGACCCTGGAGAACATGTAGAGCACGTCGATAACATGTTGGACTACTACCACGCGCATGAGGTTGTAAAGTGTAAGATATTTTCGCTAACCCTCACTAGAGTTTCCATGACGTGGTATAAGACTCTTCCGCGTGGAAGCATTAACTCATGGAAGATACGTAGGAGTAAGTTTCATCATCTTGTCAAGCACCCTAATAAAAAAAACTTATTTTTATTCCTTTTCCTTTTCAGATCAACATTTTAATAAGTAGAAGAAAACAAATAACTTAACCTAACACTCTTATTCTCAAAACTAACTAAACAGTTTCCGTTGAGTACAATAGATGTGAAGGGTGTTAATACCTTCGCCTCACATAACCGACTCCCGAACCCGAATTTGGTTGCGATGACCATATTTTTGTTCTTTTAAGGTTTTATCCATGTTTTCCTAATAAAAAATAAACTTTAGTGGCGACTCTGTTGTTATTTCGAATGTTCGTATGCTCAGATATATTTTGTGCTGCGAAAATAATGTGTAAAGATATGATAGTATATCATCATGTGAGAATGCAGAAGATCAATCGAATTCGGTAAAGATGTGAAGCCCAAGGTACTAGTAAGAGACGATCACAAAGGAACAAGGAGGTAAAACACGTTTAACTTTTGACTTTATTTGAGTTAGTATGCTAAAATATTTTCTTTTAAAAGTTGTTTGAGGACAAGAAACAAGTTAAGTTTGAGTTGTGATTAATCATTATTTTACTATACTTTATCCTTAAGTTTACATTGAAATTGTTAACCATTTAGTGTTTTTGAATAATAAATTTAGTAAGTTTTGAAAGTTTATCAACATATTAGTTTTATAAGAATTCAGAAATATCATCTTAATAATATGATGTTTTGGGAAAGGATTAAAGTGTTTTGTAAGTCGGAGGAAGTCAAAAAAATGAACAGAAAAGAAACGTGACAAATGTTCAGAAGGATTCAGGAAGTCTATTTTCAACATATTTTACATGATGATGTATGTGTGATATTTTGATCATATCTATAACATCATAACTCAGAAGAACGTGGGACTATCGCAAAATAAAAGGCTAAATATGAGATTTTCATGTCTGTCCAAACATGTTTCCAAACGCGTATGCCATAGTCAAATTTCCAAAAACGTATAAATTCGTTTTTAAATGAAGGAAACCTAATTTTCTTGGGCATATGGATTTTGACGGCAAGTTGCTAATTAAGAGCTAAAGAACATAATAGGAGCAAAGTGGAACATCAAATTAAAGGGATTTCTCTATTGAAGATTCTCCATTTGTGATCGTTGTGTAATATTAAACATCTTTGTAATGTTTTTGCAAGGAACCACCAAAAAAGGTTTATAGTTGGGTCAACTATAGATGTTTTTGCAAGGAACTACCAAAATTGTAAGTTGACCATCGTGGTGTCTCTTCCTTCGCTTAGGATGACATTCAGTTTAACATACCCTCATAGGTGGCTTATTGTGCCATTTAAATCTTATAACTAAAATCCTCCATAGGGTTGTAACTTTTCCTTCTTCAGCCCAAACTTTTCAAAGAGGTATGAGTACATGATATCGTAAGAGCTTCCGCCATCAATGATTCAAGAGAGATCAAAATTGGCGATGGTAGCCGTTATCGCCAGAGGAAAGATCTCGTCTAAATTTATTCTACCTTTTCATTATCACAGAATCTAAGGACAAGACTTTCTAGTTCATCAATTGAAGTTTCCCCCTCTTATTTGTTTACAACCATCAACTTAATAATTTTTTTCTTCATTGTCCCTTTTGAGGGATTACTTGCTCTTGGAAGACCACCTATAATGGATGCGATGTATTGGTGTTTCCCTTTCTTGTCTACCTCTTCTTCAATACTAGTGTATTTTTCTCCTTTAGCTCCAATGATAACTTCAATATCCTTCTTGGAGGATTCTTCTATGCGAGGGGAGAATTTCTTCTTTGGAGAATATTCTCGGCTTCTACCTCCTCTCTTATTTTCTCGTCCTTCCTTCCGATCACCATCCCGGGTGTACCTTAATAAGGCTCCCTTTCTTAACCAACCCCTCTATTACATCCTTCATATGGATGCAATCATCTGTGTTATGATTGCGTCTCTTGTGGAAATGATAGTATTTATACTTGTCTGTCTTGGATGATTGTTTGATTGGGTAGGGATCCTTGATCTTGGCTTCCTTGAACTTAGTGTTCGAACATTTTCTAGATATTCTCCCATGAAGTATTCATGGGAGTGTAAGTTTTGAAGCTGGAACAGGGTCTGGGATCATTGTCCACTCTACGACAATTGTTATCTCTTTCTAGTTTCCGATTGTGTCTAATGTTCCATGTTTCTCGACATCTCTCTCTTTCTTTGCCCAGGAGCTCTTCTTCCTAATTTATATAGAATTTTGCCATATTCAAAAAATCACTTAAGTTATAAACTCCCTGAACCTTAGCTTTTCTAGGAACATGCATTCCGACCTTAATCCCTTTTTAAATATTCATCACTTATATCCGATATGTGCACCTTTAACTCGAAATGTACCTTTACCAAATAAATTATCTTAAGTTCATTAAAGTTTTGTTAAAAAAATCGAGGAAAAAGAATAAAAAGATTTAAGTAGGAAGGGTTTTTAGAATTTATTTTTTTTCAAAAATTTAAATTTTTTAAAAGTTATATTAAAAAAATAATTTAGAGGACTTTAAAAGATTTAAACCAATAGTTCAAATATAATTTTATTTATTATAATATTTCAAAAATTAAAAATAAACACTATTTTATCATTCTAAAAAAAATCTAAAAAAATATTTTTTAAAGTAAATTATTTTTTGAAATCTTCTATTTCCTCTTCAAACTCTCAAATAAAGCTTGCCAAAAAAGAGTATTTAAAACATGAAATTCAGAAAGCCCATGAAATGCTAAAGCTAGGAAGGCAATATGCACTTCCATTAATTTGTTATTTTCTTGGAAACTTAATAGGATATACCATTTGAGTAACTTTCCTATTTGCACGAGTATCATAGTCTATGATATTGTGTCCTACTTAATTTGGTAAACAAATAAAATAAAACATTTTCTTACAGTAAATAAATAAACTAAAACTAGAAAGAAAAAAAAAAGGAAATTTCGAGCACAACTGTATTGTACTACTACCAATCTGTTCACGCAAGAGAGAGAGGCAAAGAAATCACACTTTTTGTGACATGACATGTGTAGCACAATCGTAATAGGTAAGTGAAAAAAGGAGCAAACACAAGAAGTGGCCACAATCAGAAACAACGTAGGAAGCATCACCGACACCGTAATATATGGGAAAACTCTTTGCCCACAGATTCTTATTTGAATAATACCAAATTCATTTATGTCAAAATCCACTCATAATGAATAAATAACTCATATTCTCTAAAGTTGTTCAATTTTTTAATTAAAAAAAAGTTATTCAATTTTTTTAATATTATTACTATTCTAATACGTCCAAATATAATACTTGTATGTCAAACTTTTCTTCTTATTTATGACACTTTTAAATTATTTGTATGTCTTAGAAATTATCCCAAAATAGGAAAATAAATTTTTTATTCACGTTTATAAAATATTATTCGAAATATAAAAAATAAAAATTTAAAAATGTACATTTGCATATATTATTTAAATAATTATTAAAAAAATTATTTCAACAAATAATTATTATCAGTGTCGTCTTCGAAACTACGACATATTATCATACAAGATTTAAAAATTAATATAATTAATCTATAATTAAATAAAAATTTAAAAAATATTTGTCACAGACAAATCGTGTTAAAATAAATATTTATTTATTTTTTTATAGTTAAATCGTGATTAATTTGATATTCTAAAATTTTAAAGCAGTTTTATTTATGGATTAATTTTAAAAATATTAAATAGAAATTTAATATGTGTTTAATTTTGTGATAACATAAATTATTTTTAAATATATTAATTGTATAAAATTTATTTTGACTAATAGTTAATGTAAAGTAATTTATATTAAAATATATTTATGTAAAAGTGAGTTCAACATAAATTTTATTATAAAAGCTAATTTTAAAATTAAAATATTAGTTTCTAATTTTAAATAGAACTAGTTTTAATAATAAAATCAATTATATCTTAAAAAGAACTAAATATATAAAAAACAATTTCTACATTTATACTTTCTTTTTGACTTCTTTAAAATAAAATTAAACATAAACTTGATTTGTATATATTAAAGTAGAATTGATTTAATATATACTTTTAATACAAATATATTTTACATTGTCTATTATAACTTCTGATTTTTTAAAATATTTTAGTTTTTATTTTATTTTTTAAAATTAACACATTTGAATAAATACAATTGATTGATGATGTAAATTTTTTTACATTAATTATATTTAACAATTAAATCTATTAAAAATAAAGAATTTAATGTAAAATAATAATACTCTGTATTGTATATACAATTAATCAAAAAATTTATATTTATTATTTTATATTAATATTTTAACAATAAAAATGTAATTTATTAAAAGACACGACCTTCATTTATTAGTGTAAATTTTTACACTTTAAGTGCATATTTCATTTCTTTAAAGTAAATTACATGGTATAATATTTATAAAAATATTTTAAAAATAACAATAAGAAAAATATATTAAAGTGTAAATTGACTGGAAGAATGAGTAACAAATTATTACTACACTTTTAGAGGATAAATTAAAAAATAAATAAAAAATTAATCTCTTTAATGAATGGATAAATAAGAAAAGGTAGTTAATAAAATGGTTGGCGCGTGCGTTTTGTTGTATATAAAAAGACAATGATGTATCAGACGAAATTGAGGGATTTTCTTCGAAATCTAATTCTTCTTCTTCTTCTTCTAGTTCTAGATTCCGACTCGCCGTGTTGACTCGGTCCGGGTCGGGGTTTTACTACGACTCATTTCTGAATCTTGATTTTCAATTCTCACGCGGATCTAACTCCTCCACAACCGAGGTAATTCTCATGATTCTCATTATGTAATTTTCGTTTTGCTTCGTGTTACACACTTTCCCGCAAATTTTCGAATTCGGATTACGTAATCACAATGGTTGAGTTGACGATTTTTTTTTGGTTTTTTTTTATAGAAGTGTGATCTAACTTGGATTTTCTTTAGATCTGATTCTGTGCTGTGTTGTTGAAGTCTCTGTTTTTTTTTTTTTTGCTTTATGTTTATTGATTTATTTACCTGTTTAGTAGTTTCGTACTTCAATGTTCATGGATTTGTATTTTGATTTTCTACTGAAAATTATGAATGAAGTCCCTATACATGTAATGAAAAAATTGAACTTATGTGTAGGATCAATTTGTGCTTTTTCCAGAAGTTTAATTGATTCTCTTAAAGACTATGTTTGGATTACCTTAATAGTTTATGGAGTTTTCTCAATTGAAGAAATAATTATGGTTTATAGGTGTGTATAGGTGTTTTTACCAATGAAACACAAACACCCCGAACACGACCTGACAGTGACACGGCGGCACTGATAATAATTTGAGAAAATGAATAAATTAAACATAATCACAAAGATTGGTGCAGGTGTCGGTGCTACATATGTGTTTACAGGTTAAATGAGAAACCTTGCGAAAAGTTGAGGTTCACATGTTAATTTCAACTTATAGAAGAAGTCATTGGTTTAGTACTTTTATTTATTACAAGATTCTTTTAATATTTCTTCCCCTGCACGTTTGTGGAGAAATTTATTCAAACTGACTTGAAGCAATGTGATTTACTTAAAGGATTGTGAAACAATTTTTGAAGTAAAGAAGATATATGAAATGTTTCTTCATTTTGAAAGAAGGAAACAGATGGATATATACTTTAAATTGCGTGTAGATTACGGTATGTTTATCTTACCGTGCACCTTAATTGATGCATTTATTTGACACCAATTATGGTGCAATAACCTGCGTCAGAATTCAATCCTCTTTTGTTTTTCTCATTGAAAACTTGTGGCTTATATTAGCTGGATTGTCTTTGTTTTTCATATCTAGATAAATTTTGTTATTAGTGAGGTGACGCATAACTTGATCCGTGTCACACTCAATAGGACACCCGTCTGCTCATGATCAACTTACTTTCCAGTTGTTTTGTTTAAGTATTATGTGCAAGTCATTCTTTCTATACTGGAATTGGTATATATAGGACTTGGTAGAATCTATCTGCTCATATTTCAGATTGCATTCTCCGTTGGTTTATATTGATTTGCATCTAATTTTATAAACTTGCAGGAAAACAAAGGACTTATCACAATGAAGGCATTGATTCTGGTTGGAGGGTTTGGAACTAGGTTGAGGCCATTGACACTCAGTGTCCCTAAGCCTCTTGTTGATTTTGCTAACAAACCCATGATTTTGCATCAGGTAAAGCTATTCTTAACTTTCTTTTCCTATAAATTTTATACATGTTATGTTTTAGAATACATTAGGGATATGCTTTATTGTTGAATGCTTTCTTAATGCAGCATATGATGCCTTTCTTTTTACATGACAGGGACGCGTCAAATTTTATATAACTCCTTAGTTTCATACATTAGGAAAACCACTTTTTTATTTGTGCATGTATGAGCATGCTGCATTTATATATGAGCATATTTTATTTCGCCTTCCCTCAATATGGCATAATAAACTATCTTACTGATTTGCATTCTTAATTTTTGATCTGGCTTGCTTTTCAGATAGAGGCTCTTAAGGCCACTGGAGTTACTGAAGTGGTACTGGCCATCAATTACCAACCAGAGGTAAAAAGGACTGCGCCTCTTTTTAAAACATTGTTCTAATCAATGCTTCATGAGATTTTTGTGTGGCTCAAGTTTCTTTATTCTGACTTTGGTAATACTTCTTACTTCAGGTTATGTTGAATTTCTTGAAGGATTTTGAAGCAAAGCTAGGCATTAAGATTAGTTGTTCACAAGAAACTGAACCACTAGGAACTGCAGGTCCCCTGGCTCTTGCTAGGGATAAGCTGATAGATGAATCTGGAGAGCCATTTTTTGTTCTCAACAGTGATGTTATCAGTGAGTACCCACTTAAAGAAATGATTGAATTCCACAAATCCCATGGAGGGGAGGCTTCCATAATGGTTACAAAGGTAAATAAGTTAACAAAAAAGTTATTGCAAATATGTGATACTGTATATGGTAGACTAGTTAGATCATCTAATCATATTGTTTTTCATTAACTTTTGTAGGTTGACGAGCCATCAAAATATGGTGTTGTTGTAACAGAGGAGACCACGGGACAGGTTGAGAAATTTGTTGAAAAACCTAAGTTGTTTGTTGGTAACAAAATCAATGCTGGAATTTACCTATTGAACCCATCTGTTTTGGATCGAATTGAACTGAGGCCCACCTCTATCGAAAAAGAAATTTTTCCAAAGATTGCTGCAGAGAAAAAGCTATATGCAATGGTCCTTCCTGGATTCTGGATGGACATCGGACAACCGAGGGACTATATTACTGGCTTGAGGCTTTACCTGGACTCATTGAGGAAGAAGTCTTCTTCTAAGCTGGCCATTGGCTCTAACATTGTGGGGAATGTCATTGTTGATGAAACAGCCAAAATTGGCGAGGGATGTCTCATTGGACCTGATGTCGCCATCGGTCCCGGCTGCATTGTTGAGTCTGGTGTGAGGCTCTCACGCTGCACAGTAATGCGAGGAGTCCGGATTAAGAAACATGCTTGCATTTCCAGCAGTATCATTGGGTGGCATTCCACCGTTGGTCAATGGGCTCGAGTGGAGAATATGACTATCCTTGGAGAAGATGTTCATGTTTGTGATGAGATTTACAGCAATGGAGGTGTTGTTTTGCCCCACAAGGAGATTAAGACAAATATTCTGAAACCCGAAATTGTCATGTGAGGTCAATGTTTCCTCGGCATGTGGTATGGAGGTAGCAACTAGTAACTTATTGAGTCTGAAATATGTTTGTTCTGTTCACTTCATTTTTTCTTCATCCCATTGCTTTTCTTTCTCCTTGTAGTGTACAAGTCAGTTTTTGGATTAGAATGAGTGATGCCATTACAATGTTGAAAGGTCATAATCGTTGTAAAGGGCATAAGTTTGATCTTCTGTGCAATAGTTGTGTAATTTAAAGTTATGTATAGAAATAAATTATCAATTGTAGTTGTTTCTCTCAAGTCTTTGCAACTCACTAGCAAGAAACCAAGTTTTTCTATTTAAATTTATTGGGCATTATTTAATTCATGAATAATTGTTTGATACATGTTGTTGCTACTCTCTGGTATCAACAGGATTCAAAATCCTGAGATCTCCTACCCTCTTTTTATTATCTATACTAATTTGCTAAATTAAGGACTATTAGACTAACAAAATCAAAGTGGCTTGATGCAATAATCAAGATGTGTGCTTCCTATCAAAAACTCAGCTAGTGTTTGAATGATGTATGCTTCCCATCAAGTCCACGTCTTTAGGCAATTATTGTACATTACTTCTATTTAAATTTTATGGTCGAATGATGTATTCTAAGACAATTAGATGAGTTTGCATAGTATTATGGGTTGATGATTGGGATGACAATTTGTCCCATATTCAATGTTACCCACAAAATATTTACACCAGATAGGATTAGATTAAAACATGGTCTTAGTCTTGAATAAAATATTATAATAAAAATTGATTTATATCAAAACAACGCAATTACACAATGAAATAAGTTGACAGTCTATTGGTTAAGAATTATTTTTTGGATATATATTTAAATTTAACAAAAATATTGAAATGGTCTTTTCAATAGTGCATTTAAATAGAACAATCCTTCTTATAGTCCCTCCATAGTTTTAGAGAGTAGATTGAAAATTTTCCAAAACTTTCTTTACTCTTCACATTTCTAAAAATTCATATATGACTAAGAAGTGATTTAGCTGTAAAAAAAGCTGTTGCAAAATATTTATGAGCTACTTTTTGCTGTTTCTAATGACTAGACCTTGTGACTAAGGTCTCCATTACACAACAAAAATTGGTTACTTTCCAACCACTACAAAGAAATAATTGGAGATAGTGGATAACATATCATAATAGAGTACTAAATACCAATCACCCTTATCTTCAAGTTTTATCCGTTAGCTTGAACTGATTTTTTTTTGGGAAATTGTGATGGATTTATTGGGATTATAATTTTTTTATTATAATGACATAGTAGTAAGTTATCCTAAAATCTAATATAGGATCAATTAAGATATTTGCGATACGGTTTGAACGATTTTGATGTTAAAAGTCATTCGAATCCTAAGAGAAAAAAGTGTGTAGTTTATTCGATTGACTTTTATAAATAAAATCGAATCAACCCTTGACGCTAAAAGTCATCCGAACCGTAAGAGAAAAAACGTATGGTTTGTTCGATTGACTTTTATAAATAAAGCCGAATCAAACTAAACCAAATCAATACGGTTTGATTCGGTTAGGTTGGTTTGATTTTTTACAAAAAAAATATTGGGTCATACATACACATATATATGACAATATAACTTTGTATTTAGTCATTCATACACTACCAAATAATAACAAAACTCATCATATTTAAATAACAACCTCTCATTTAATATGTAAAAATCAAATTAGACAAAAGTGGAATAATAAACATAAAATAAAGTATCAAATTAGACAAAAGTGGAATAATAAACATAAAATAATAGCATAAAACAATGTCAAAAAAAATTAAAATAAAGAAGAAAAAAATAGAGGAGATGAGAGATTAGTGAAGATGAAAAATAAAGAACAAAAGAGAGTAGAAATTAGAGAAGAAGAAGTGTGATAAAAACGAAATTGAAAGAGAGAATAGTAACATAAACTGAGAAAGTGAAAAAGAAAGAATATAAGAGAGTAGAGATTAGAGAAGAAGAGAAAAGATGTATCTGAAAAAGAAGGCGCGATACTTCTAAAAGATATTTGAGAAGTCTGAAAATGAAACACTAAGTGTGATGAAGAAAAAAAATCGTTCATAATCGTAAGGTTAATGCATACTAGGTTAAGTTTGGGTTGGATGTGACTTATGTGAGAATAGTTTCTAACATTGAGGTGATAATTTGAGAACATATCATCAAATTTTTTATATGAAATGCACCTGATTCGCTGTCGCGCACGGGTCAAAATGAGTAATTAGAAAGCTGTAATTTAGCGGAAGCGATAACTCGAGTATTGTATCGCAAGGATTCTTGAATTATTATTAACCTACTGAAATCGATTTGGGGGGTTTTATGGTTTAGGATCGATTAAGAAAACAAAATAAATAAGTGATTAAAATAAGCGATTATAAAATAAGTCAATCTACTATTTTCGGTTTTCGGCTAATCACTGGTTTTTACCTACCAATTTTCTAAGCGGCTTCGATATCTATTCGATTCAATCTCGATTGACAAGCGCAATAGATATATGATAGATTGATATTCCTATATTCCGAATTAAGCAAACAGATTAATACAATCGTGAATTAAGCAAACACGATTTACAAACGCGATTTAACAACAAAGCGACGTAAGCGGTGATTAACCATTAGGAATGCAATCATACGAATTTAATTAAAACAATTCCATAAAATACAGATTAAGCAAATGAATTTTCATAGAATACAATTGAAAGAGAACAAAATTTAATTGATAGGATAAAAACCTTAAAGCCTTGGAAACTCGATTACAGTAGATCAACCCTGGAAGATTAGTTTCTCTTCATAATCGTATAGAGCAAAAAGTTATCATGAATGACGTGTAATGTGCTACAATACATAGACTGCTCCTTTTAAACAAAATAAGGATTGCACTTATAATTCAAACTGGGCCGAAAAACATAAACTCGACCCAAAAATGACTCAAAACAAATTATTTCCTAAAGTACGGAACTTAACGTATTATGTGAGACTCTTTTACTCTGAATCTGATTTTGGCTTCAACACGAAAGTTATAGCTCTTTCTCTTAGCTTTCGAGCGCATATCAGAACGCGTAAAACGACATCCCTTAGCTCTAGTTATGATCCGAACAGTGAACTGGTATCAAATAACCACTAAAACTGAAAATCAACAAACGAAAATAGATTAAAGACAAACATGAACTTAAATCTTAAAACATTCTAAAATAGTAAAATAAGCTAAACAAACTAGGGAAATACCTAAGTACAGTTATAGAAGAATGTGCATCAAATGCACTGATCAAATTTCCCCACACTTAAACTTTTACACCTCAAGCAAAATTACAATTTCAAAACAAAAGGAAAAAAATAAAGCATGGACTTCCAAAAGTTTTCAAGATACAAGGTACAAGTAGAATTATAAGTCTAAGCTTCAAAATCTGATGTTAGTGAGCAAATTTTTTGTGACATTCAAAGCAGATAGGAAAAAAATTACCAAAGAGTACATCAAAAGCAGTAAGATCCCCACAGGATAAAATTAACTCAACTCTCAAGTGTTTGGTTTAACTGTTTACACTCAAAATACAATATGGAAGTTAGTACTATCATAAACTTGAAAAGACTCTAACATCCACAATTGAAATACATGCACACAAAGATCAAAATAACTTTTATTTGATTGTAACGTGGTCAACGTAAGGGTGAGATAAATTCTAAGGGGGTACTAGGATAAAATTCAAATAGATAAAAGAGACTTGAAAGAAACTACAAAAGTTGAGTTTACAAAATATTTAATTCACTTGAACAACTCTATAGCAATTATTTTCTCTTCTCATTTCTCTTTTTATTCTTTTTATTTTTATTTTTCAGAAGGAGTATGTATTGAAATCCCTCTATTTTTTTTCATTCATTTTTTTTATTTTCTATTTTTCTTTTCTTTTTCTATTTTTCTTTTCTTTTTCTGCCAACTTCTGAAATATTACAAACATAATTATTCAACCCCATACAATTCCAAACAAGACTCTTTCAACCCTTTGAATAGGGTGATAACATTGTTTTTCACTTTTCAGCTTGTAATGAGTTTTAAACAAAAAAAAGGATAATAGGCTCAATGAGGTTTCAAATAAGAGATGAAATTATTTCAGGGTTGACTTTTTGGCTAACTGGCTAAAAAACAAAAAAAAAACCGTCTTTATCATATCAGTGTGCACAAGTAAACAACAACATCAACAAGAGTCAATTCAAGTTCTAGAGACTAACAGACATGAGTAAATCACACAAGAAATAAAGAGATGAAGTTTTGTATGTTATCCATATAAGACTCAAAGCTCACCAGGGTTAATGATCTACTGCTAAAGATGTACAATTTAGAGTTTAGTCATAACTATCATACTAAAAATGCACATCAAATTCTTCATATCACACCACAAGACTTTAGTCAAGATAACTAAGAAAAATACTCATAAATGTAAATAAAAAACCAAAGGAAAAAGCATGCATTTATTTTAGGGTTAAATACACTTTTCCCCCCTGTAATGTTAGCGAGTTTAGGATTACCCCCCTGTAAAAATATTTTTTGTAAACCCCCCCTTATGTTATGTAGATTCCTTCATAGAACCCCCTAATATCCAGGTGGCATGGAATCTAATAAGAGGTCCTACACCTGGCATATTTTTAATTTTGTTAAAGTGATTATGTGTCATTTTACACTTTTTAATTTCAAATACCCCCTTAGAAAATTAGGGTTCTGAACATAGCAGGGAAGACGAAGACGAAATTTCCAAGGGAAGACGAAGACGAAGAAGAAGAATGCAGGGAACGAAGCAAACGAGAAAGACGACCGCAGTGAAGACGAAGATGAAGACAACCTCAGCGAATACGAAGAAGCGATCCAGCTCAGTGAAGACGAGCTCAGTGAAGTGTCCAAAGTCCGAGGTTAGTAAAAATTTGAAGTTCATCAATGTCGTAGGGTAAAATTTTGAAATCAACAATCTTTGACATGTGGGTATAATATATTGACAGGATTCACAACACTTTAGTGTTACACTCCACCATGGGGGTGAATTTTACAGGGTTTTTGAAGAAGAAATTATATACAGAGGGGGTACGGATACGACAGTTAATGGGATACATGTTTCAAATTGGAACATGGATAACATTGAGAAGTTGTTGAGTAGGTTAGGGTATAAGGCTGATTGTGTTAGGGTATGGACAAAAGTTTTAGAAATTCAAGATGGTTTTTTTCTGATTAGGAAAGATGATGCTGTTGATGATTTTGCTCTATACTTTAGTGCAATGAATGTGAAAGGAGATTTGTATGTTGAACATAGTACTGGGAACATGGACCCTGCTGATAGGGAACCTAAATGTGTGAATGATGATGACCACCCCCCTGATAATGGAATTGATGGGTTAGATGAGGAGAAGGTAGAGGGGTTAGATGACAGTGAAGATGAAAGAGCTACTGCTTACTTTGATGATTTTGAAGGAATAGATGTTACTAAGCCTATTAGGTGGGAGCCCAATAACAGTATGGAGGAGCCCAATAAGAGTATGGATTCAGATGATGTATACTATAGTGATGAGTTGAATAGTTCTGACCCAAATGATTCTTGTGATGAAGAAAGGCCCAAGTATGCTAGGTTTAGGAAAGAGCATCTAAACAAAGACTTTATATTCAAGTGGGGTATGGAATTCAACACACTTGATGACTTTAGGGCAGCTATCCGTGAGTGGTCAGTGCTTAATGGGAGGGAAATTTCTTTTGTGAAAAATGAGGGAGATAGGGTAAGGGTGGTGTGTAAGCATAAATGTGGGTTTTTAGTCTTATGCTCTAAGGTGGGCCACAAGGAGACTTTTGCTATAAAAACACTTGTACATAAGCACACATGTGCTAGGGTTTTGAGCAACAAGTCTGCTAGCTCAAAGTGGGTGGCCAAGCATGTGGTAAAGAGGATGCAAACTTCTGATACAGTCAGGATAAGAGACATCATCCAAGATATGAGGCAAACATATTCTGTGGGTATTACTGTTGCAAAAGCATGGAGGGCTAAGCTAATTGCCAAGAAGATAATTGAAGGTGATGCTGACAATCAGTATGCTTCCATTTGGAGGTATGCAGAAGAACTAAGAAGGGTAAACCATGGCAACACTGTGAAGATAAATGTAGAAAGACCTAGTCCATCCATACAACCAAGGTTTGGGTCATTTTATTTCTGTTTTGATGGCTGTAAGAAAGGCTTTATTCATGGATGCAGACCATTTGTGGGGGTTGATGGATGTCACTTAAAGACCAAGTATGGTGGACAGTTACTTATTGCTGTAGGCAGGGATGGTAATGATCAATACTTCCCTTTGGCATTTGGTGTGGTTGAAAATGAAACAAAGGAGAGTTGGAGATGGTTTATACAACTACTAATGGAGGACATTGGTCAGGATAGAAGATATGTATTTATCTCTGATCAACAGAAGGTATGTATTTAACTCTATCTTTCTGTTGCAAATTATTCTATTCTCTAAATGTTGAAAAAATTTCTATTTTGTATCAGGGACTTGTGGCTGTATTTGAAGAATTGTCTGATACTATTGAGCATAGATTATGTCTTAGGCACTGTCGCATCACGCGAAAAACCGGCGGGAAAAGAAAGAAACAACAGAGCCGCCACCGTGCGTTATTTATCCCAAAAGAGGGAAAGGAAACGCTCAGAGTAAACCTAGGAAAAGAACATGGTCTCGCGACCAAAGAGAATGGGTTCGGGAGTCGGTTATGCGAAGGGAAGGTATTAGCACCCCTACGCATCCGTAGTACTCTACGGGATCCACGCACAAAAGGAAGGAAAATTGGTTGCTAAAATGCTGCTCACACTCACACACACACTGGCTGAAAGAGACACAAGGAAACAGACTGAAACGGACTCGGCAGGATGTCGCATCCTGGGCCTACTTAGTCTATCAGGCATAGACATCAGAGTCGAAGTAGTTCGGACTGGGGAAACGACACATGCTCGCTAGGATATCGCATCCTATGCATACGTATCTTCTCGGACGAGAGAAGAATCAGAGCATTCGTAGCTCGGCTGACACGCACACAAACAAAACAAGACACAGGCAAACGTGGAGCCCGACTGCCAATCTCTGGACTTACATCAGCATCCGAACCAACACACACAAGAAAGCAAACATGGAGCCTGAATGCCAATCACTGGGCTTACATCAGCATCCGAACCTAAACACACACAAAGAAGGCAAACACGGAGCCTGAATGCCAATCACTGGGCTTACATCAGCATCCGAACCTAAACACACACAAGGGTGGTTAAGACACAAAGGTGGAAAAAGAAAAAGGGCGCCCGGAGAGATCAGCTCAATCTCCTGCCTACATACTTCATCTGGTATGAAGATCAGGGCGATGTAGTTCCCCTACGCAGGGATAAAGGGCTAGCCTAACCAGATAACAGAGGGAGACACAACTAGGGAGACTACGACTCGAGCCTAGATGTTATCATGCAAATTCATCCCTAAGTTAAGGTTTCTAGCTAAATGGCACAAGGGCCAACCTATCCTAAGTATGGCTCACACAGGGAGCAAGCCACACATACTTAACTTGCACAGGAAGCAAGCCAAGCAAAACCTAACTTGCACAGGAAGCAAGTCTAAACTAATCCTAACTTGCACAGGAAGCAAGTCAAACTATCCTAACTTGCACGGGAAGCAAGTCAAACAATCCTATCTTGCACAGGAAGCAAGTCAAACTATCCTAACTTGCACAGGAAGCAAGTCAAACTATCCTAACTTGCACAGGAAGCAAGTCAAACTATCCTAACTTGCACAGGAAGCAAGTCAAACTATCCTATCTTGCACAGGAAGCAAGTCAAACTATCCTAACTTGCACAGGAAGCAAGTCAAACTATCCTAACTTGCACAGGAAGCAAGTCAAACTATCCTAACTTGCACAGGAAGCAAGTCAAACTATCCTACAAGCATAGATAACACACACTATACACAAGCAAGTGGCTCAAACAAGGGTTAGGTTTTAGTCAAGGGGTCATATCAACCTCAACAAACAAACCTCTGGAATGGGGTGAGTGTTGCTCTTAACCTTGGCATTGAGGGGATAAGGTGAAGCAGATGAAAGGATGAAGTGAGGATGAGACCTCACAGCTCTTATCCCTGGCCTGGGAGAGCTCAAGACAAGAATGTGTGGGTTCAGAAAGTGGGAACCCTTCTACACATTTGAAACTGACTCAACTGTACAATTGTACAAGATCTTGGGTTTGTATCTGCAATGCATCAACACAGTGGTGTGAGCAAAGCAAATGACACACTGAATAGTGGGGGATAGATTGCATATCCCTACCTTCCACCAATTGCCTCTTCACTTAGGAGGTCTTTGACTCTATGCAAGGACAAAAGTAAACACCCACAAACATTGCCTCTTAAGGAGGACTTCAGACAGTTGCCTGGCCAAGTAACAGGCCAGGTCTTCCAGACTACATGAAGTAGAAGAGACATACCTCAATGCAAATTGCTTATACAAGCAAAGCAAAGCAAAAAGTTCACAAGGAATTAAGCAACTAAAGCACCTGAAACAGTCAAGCAGATGTTAGTATGCAACTTCAAACAAAACAAACAAAAACAAGCACCAACAGTCAATTGGAGGCACATGGATGTGCAAGGCACAAGGCTTAAGGCATGTGAGCCAAGCCCCCTACAAAACACACAAGGTTAGACAATGATATTTGAGCAAGCTCAATCAAAAAGAATTGGTCACAATGGCCATTTGGTGGTCAACCTGAAAACATAAGCTCAAAAGTGAGTACCAGGATCACTAGGGCAAGCCTAGGGTCAAAAGTGAATGAGAAAGTCAAGACAGCAAGGGATATCCAATCAAAGTCAAGTTTAAACATTCAAGAAACACAACCAATTGGGTTCACATTCATATCAATCATCATCATCATTTCATGAACCATTTAGGTCAAAGTATGGCAAACAGAAGCTCACAGAAGTCAACAGCAAGACTTAACTCAAAAGCAATCTAAACATTTTTCAAAAATCACCAAATAAATCATGATCAACCCTAACACATAGCATGGTAAGCATGTCAAATTTCATCCCATTTGGACAAGTGGAAGGCAGTCAATGAAAATCAGAAAGGCAAGGCAATTTTGAACATGCTCAATGAAGTCAACCAAACATGCATCAACTTAGAAAAATCATAAGTCAAGAATGGTGTATAATAAATGAATGGGACTAAAGCCATGGCAAAGATGAGGATGTCTAGTTATCTCATGTAAAATTTCATGTCCATCTAATAAAGTATGAGAATTTCACAAATGAAATGGGAACATGTGTCACACAAAGTCAACATTTGACTAGGCAGGGAAGGAAAATCTCAAACAAATGGAAAATAGTTCAAATAAATCCAAGAAAATTCACAAGTCAACTAGACATTCAAGAGTAAGCTCATGCAAAAAATCAAGTCATTTGGAGGCCAAGAAGCATGGCAATGAAAATCATGAAGTTGGTCATCAATGGTGTGACACAAATTGTCACACCCTAATTCAAAAAATCATAACTCACAAACCACAAATGATAAATTCACAAACTCTACACCAAAATCACCATGAGTGTGTCTAGTTTAAACACAAAAAATTTGGGAGCCATTGGATAAAGTATCACCATTTCACAAATGATTTGGCAAAGTGCACAAAATTTGGTCACATGTCCCAAACCCTAAGGCCATTTAAAAACCACTCATCCAAAAATTCTGGAAAAATAATGATAAAAAAGTAGAGATCATGATGAACACAACACAAAAAATCCCATTGAATTTGGATCAAGAATGAGCAAGTTATGATTTTTTACAAGATGGGCATCAAAAATGAAATAATTATTGAAATTAACATTGAAAGAATGGCATTTGGGTAATATTGGAATCCACTAATCAAAACACAGTCGTTTTGGGCAAGGATTGGAATGTTTCTATTGGTTGTTGGGGGAAAAAACCATGCACGTGAGAAATGGGACAGAAAATTCTGGAAAAATACAATTGGGGATTAGGGTTCATGTCCAAAAATCATGATTTCACAATCTTGCCCAGAAATCAAAATTGTATACATGGAAATGATCAGCAAGCAGTGGCAAACAAGAATCTACCATTGATTTTCATTAAAACACTACACAAGTCAAGAATCGAGCAAAAACAACTTTCAAAACCAAACTTGTTTTCCAAACAACTTCATGCACACACAACCATTTTCAAAAATAGGGACATCATGATGCTCAGCATAGAAGGACCTTTTAAAATCATATATCAATTTGACAAAAGGGGAGGGTCGAAATCCATACCTATTTTGAAGGGCAATTGTGTTCTTGGAGTTGTTTGATGTTACTGAAGTGAGACAGTTGCTCAATGGCCCTCCTGATGATGAATGGATGAAAAATCCTTTGACTTGTGGAGGCTTTCAATGTTCAACTTTGATGTTTTGGACTGGTTTGGTAAAATGCCAAAAGCAAAGTGGATAGGTGATTTGCATCAGTGAAGTTTTCTTGGTTTTTCTGTTTGGATGTGGTGACAGGATTTTTGAAATGCAAAGCAAAATGGCCAGGTGAGGTTTTGGAGTGAGTGTGCATCCATGAAGTTCTACTGGTTTGGTTGGTTTAACATGATGAAAATGATGGTGACATAACAATGCCAGGTCTAAGTTTGGTTCATGGTGAGTTTGGACTGAGAGATTTGGAATGCCAAAGCAGCAAGGTGATTTGAGAGAGTGTATGAAGTTGGTTTTGGTTTTGGTAAATGCAAGTGGGAGGGGCTTTTGTTGGTCTGCTACTGCAGGGTTTGACAGGAAATGTAGTTGTTTGATGTTCCTTGTTTAAAGCCAGGCCAGAGTTAGGTTACCTTGGAAGCCTGGGCAGAAAAGTGGAAAATGCAAAGCAAGGCCAAAAAAAACAGTTCTTTGGATCAGTGCTTTTTTCTGCAATATGTTTGATTGTGTTTGATGCTGCTAGTTTGGGGGCAGAAAATGGTGAGGAAACGTTGGGTTGAGCAGGGCCAGGCTAGGTTATTTCACTTGGTGTTTTTTTTTGAATAGGTCTTGAAGAAGTGCAAGAAGAGTTTTGAGAATACAAGGTTTTGTTGGTTAGCAGGTTTTATGTCATGTTAGCAAGGCAAGGTAAGGTTGGCTCTGCTACTGGTTTTTCATGGCAGGGTTAGTGAGCAAAATCAATTTCCATATGCCAATCCCTTTTCTGATGGATGCTGTTGTCTACCAATGGTAGGAAAATGATACCGGATCTTTTTTAAGCCAGCCTTAGTTTGTTATGTTTTTTGACAGCAAAGTGAGGGCAAGGTTTATCCTTTTGACCGAAATTGCAAACAAAATGCCAACCCTGTCTCAATGAATGTGTTCTGTTATGTAGTTGTGGTCAGGCCATTGCCATTCCAAAAAAGGACAGCAGGAACATGTACAAGGTATGGTTGGTTTGTGGCTGCCACTGCCTTTTGTTGACAGGAAAATGGGAATGGCCAATGTGCTGTTCTATGTGATTTTGCCAGATTTTGTTCTTTTGGTATTTTGGACCAGGTTTTGACAGAAAAATGCAAGGCAAGGTTTGGTGCTGCTTGAGTTTAGACAGATGAATCTTGGCCAAGAATGAAGTGTTTTAGAGAATGGAAAGTCTGTTGGTCTTTTGCTGCAGTTGGAGGTGGTTAGTTGTTGCTATTGGCTTTTTCATGACAGAAAAATGAATGTATCATTTACTGTTTCTTTGTATTGTTTGTAATGGCCAAAGTGGTTTTTTGAGCATGAGTCAATTTTTGTTTTTTGTGTGATGGCTGCTCTTAGAATTGTTTTGACAGAAAAAGATCAAGTTCCTGCTGTCTTGTGGTAACAACATGGCTTATGGGATGTGTTGGTTACATTTTGTCCTTTTTCTTCCCAATTCCAAGCAAACAAGCATGGCCTTGGTTTTTGCTGATTTTTGGCTGCAAAATGAGGCTCTAAATGACAGAGAATGGCCTCTAAAAACTCTGTTTTGATGAGTACAAGGCATGGCTAAAATGCAAGTATGGATGGCATGGTGTAATTGTACTTTTATCCAAATTTCAAGCAAGTTGAAGAATGGCTTCATGTACTGCATAATTGAGCTTGCAAACACACTTAAAATGATATTTCTGAGCTGTCCCAATTGGCCAAATGTTGAAAAAATGTTTAAATCAAAAAGTCAACTCTTGGTCAAACTTACATTTAAATGAGAAATGTCAAAATATGCCATTTTGATTGGTGAAGTTTTGGCTCATGAAATTTATATTTTTGGAAAGAGGGGATCAAATGTGACTTGTAGGAAAAAACCCCACCAAAATTGGCCAAACGGTTTGAGAGATATGGCCCTTTGAAGTTCAAGATTTTCTGAAATCGATTCGATCATAACTTGCCAACCACACATGGGAATTGAGAGTTCTAGGACTTTTTGGAAATGGGAGAACAAGATCTTCAACTTTCATGTTGGGCAAAAATTCATTTGAGGCTTGTATCAAAATGTAAGTTTGAGGATCAAGACTTTCCATTTATGGCAGGTTTCAGTTACAGGCCCAGTTTCCATTTTGGGAAATTTATGATCTGGCTTCAAATTCTTCCATGATGGTGTTTGGCATGATATATGATGACTATTTGGCCATGAATGAACTCTCACAAACCAATTCCAATCATCCAATCACTGATTAAATGGACAGTTGACCAACAGTTGACTTTTAGGGTTTCTGACTGATTATGCATTGACTGATGACTTCCAAACCCTAATTCCTTGAGGACTTGAATTCAAATGATGTCCCAAGTTGCATGAACTCTTGATTATTGATCATGGTGCCCAAATTCCACAAGAATGACCACCATCCACTGCTTTGACTGACAGTTGACTTTTTTAGGGTTTTTGACTGCCTGTGTATGAGCTGCTGACTTCTGAGCCTTCAACCCTTGACCAAAATACTTCAAATAGACCTCCAAGCCATGTGAACTTGTTGGACAAACCCCAAGGCCTTGGTTCAATGAGAAATTCCTTTGCTTGCTTGGTTGACTGATCAGGAGATTAGTTTGACCTGATTCTTGATTGCTTGCTCTTGAGGCAACTGAGGGACAATGCAAATGCTATGCAATGGATCATGATATGCTATGACCTAATATGAAAATGTATGCATAATGATAGGTGCAAATTTGAGGTGCTACAGCTGCCCCTATTCAATCAGCTGGGAACCCGAACGGATGATAGCAACGGCTGTCAGACTTTCAGGGTAAACAGGGATTGAATACCAAAGAACCGTAGAATTTGCACAGTACTGGATATGATACAAGAGGAACCACGTCATTTACCGATGACGCCTGCAATTGACAACTTCAGAAAAGCGAAACCATTTACCGATGGTTGAAGAACTGGAATCTTGATATTTACCGATATCAACTTCAACACGACCATTTACCGATGGCGGCTGGGGAAAACAAACTTCCGAAAAAACAAAACCATTTACCGATGGTTAGAACTGGAACCTTGATATTTACCGATATCAACTTCAGCAGGACCATTTACCGATGGCTGCTGGGAAACAGATTTTGAAAAGCAAAACCATTTACCGATGGTTAGAACTTGATATTTACCGATATCAACTTCAGCCAGACCATTTACCGATGGCTGCTGGGAAACAGATTTGATGTAGAAAGGAAACCAGACCATTTACCGATGGTGGCTTTAAAGAAACTCGACATTTACCGATGTCAACCCTAGCAAGACCATTTACCGATGGCATGCTGCAACTGGGAATTCGATATTTACCGATATCGAAGAAAACTGGGCCATTTACCGATGGCATCTCCACTTGGGGAGGAACAAAATCTTTGTGGTGTAATCAGATAAGACGTTTACCGACGACTTCTAGGGATTTTGATTTTATTGACCAGACATTTACCGATGACTGGGATGAGACTCGATGTTTACCGACATCGAAAGATGATGTTTACCGACATCAAAAGAAATGACCAGACATTTACCGATGACTGGGAATGAGAAATTAATTGGGGAGATACAAACAAATATTCGCAACTGGAAACCAGATAGGACATTTACAGATGACTCTACTGGGGATTGCTAGCTGGGAATTATCAGACATTTACCGATGACTGAGGAAAAGACTCGATGTTTACCGACATCGAAAGATGATGTTTACCGATATCAAAAATGACCAGACATTTACCGATGACTGGAGTGAGACTCGATGTTTACAGACACCGAAACAATGGTGTTTACCGACACCAAGAATGATGACCAGACATTTACTGATGACTGGAGAGAATACTCGATGTTTACAGACACCGAAACAATGGTGTTTACCGACACCAAGAATGATGACCAGACATTTACTGATGACTGGGGAGAATACCGATGTTTACAGACACCGAAATAATGGTGTTTACCGACACCAAAAATGATGACCAGACATTTACTGATGACTGGAGAAAATACTCGATGTTTACCGACACCGAAACAATGGTGTTTACCGACACCAAATGAAGAAGCACACGCGGGTGCTGGCATGACACTTACTGGTATCACAAGAACGACATCTGAGATATGTCAAGGCAAGGTTGACCACTTGCTGGGGGTCTTACTGAGGAGAAACAAACTTTCTGTCACCATCGGGTGAGGAAATAAACCTCTGTGGGGAATAAACAATTCTGAATGCTGTCAAGAGCAACTGTAGCAGTCTTGCTGTGCTGATGTTGAATGAAATGATCCGCCTCTGCCGGGGATACGGTCTGGTGAAGTTAACACATGAATGCATATGTTTGAATTTTTCTATGGCGTAATGCTCCATATTGGATGGGAATGCTACGCAATTTTTGAGGATGCAATGATTACTACATGCAAAATGCAAATGAACCCTGACTAGGGAGCCGAAATGATCAGATACTCTGACTCTGTGGGGAGACTCTTCTTGGGGAAATATTCTGCGGAGAACTCTGCTTGGGGAATGGTAAAGCGACTTCTCTGGGAGGAAGACTCAACCAATCTTCAGGTAGGATAAACCCTGCTTGGAGAATATCTGTTACTTCGCTGGGGATAACCCATGCAGTCCATAGGTAGAATCAACTCAGCTGGGGATGCAGATACCAGTCTGCTACAGAAACTCGTCCAATCCACTGGTAGGATGAACTCTGCTGGAGAAATAAATGCTACTCCATTAGGGACGACCCAACCAATCCATATGTAGGAGAATCACTGCTTGGAGATGTATTTCATGAGACCCGCTCCACTCGGGGAACTTGCTGAGGAAAAAAAAACCAACACCATTCTGCTGAGGAGAACGATCCTGGTGGAGAGAACAACAACCGTAGCAGTGAGAGTAACAACTCTGTCGAGGATGATAGCACGTCATATCATACTGGAGATGAATTCCCACAAACCTGCTTGGGATAAGCACTCACGGCCACACTGGAGATGATAGTATCACAAAACCAATTGTTGGGGAACACACCAACGGTCTACAGATAAACTCCACTAGGGGGATCTATCTGAGGGAATGTCGGATTACGGGGATGTCGATCCACCAGGTACTGAATCTTCAAAGAAAAACACCCACGTTGGGGGAGAGAGGAAGACTGCTCTGCTGGAGAGGCGAAAGTTGAAGTCTTCAGTAAACACTCTGCTAGGGGAGCTGCCCCACAATAATGTCCGAAACAGCAAACTTGCTGGGGATGTCCCACGATAGGGCTAACAGGGATTTGGAGGAAGAATATGTACTGCCGGGAACATGAAGATGAACAACTTCAAACGACACTGCATCGGGCAAATTCACTGAGGAGAGACCATACGAGGTTCTGCAGGACAAAGATACAGTCATGCTCGAGATACGAACAATTGTCTTACCTGTTGGTAATCATACCACCCCCGGGAGAGCACTGTGGGTCTCCTAAGTATCCTTCCATCATTGTGAACGTTCACTTTGTTTAAGAACAATTTTTTTGAAAAATTTGTTTACTTTGAAAACAATGATACTTTATCAATTAAAAACATGCAAAACATTTGTTGAGTTGAAACAAATAAGAATGCAAATAATTGGATAAAAGCTCAAATTGATGTGATGGAATGGTAGTCTGCAAAGTGCGAGACTCCATAGATCTGTACAAGTTTGAAATCGGTGATATATATTGGAGAGGGCTACATTGAACATAATGACCTTTCCTCTACCATTCTGCATTTTCGATGTATTCAGAGCTTCAGTCGACGACGAATCGAGAATTCCTGACGGATGACATATATAGAGCATAGTCTTGTCAAGGTGCAGTTACTTGCCAAATCCCTAATTTTTGCCTAGATTGCCCCAGTGTGAGGTGTTCAATCTAGCGGGATGCAAATTCTTTTTTTTTTTTTTTTTTTTTTTTCAATGTCTCTAACTTTTGCCTGGATCGCCCTTTCGGGTTTTCAATCCACCGAGACGCTCCTTTTTGCCTAAGTCGCCCTTTGGGGTGTTCAACTTAGCGAGCTGTTTGATTTTTTTTCTTTTTGTTTAGGCGAAGTATTTCTTGACTGCACCAGGATTCACAGGACGAGTGAACTTCTTCATCCATTGTAGTAAGTGTCAGAACACTGCCTGAAGAGGCTCTTTTGACAACATATGGACATTCATAGCTTGGGGGTTCACTTGCCCCTGGAATCGGGTACAAAAGACAAGACTTTCTTGAGCACAAGGTTCCTCGGAACACACGAGGCTTGATCTTCTTGTTGAATGCTTTCTTCACTCTCTGCTGATATGACTGACCATGACACATGGCAGTTGATCTCTTCTTTCCGATCGAATTCAGCATCAGTCAACTTGGGACTTCGAGGGTGCTATTTTTTGTTTCTTTCTTTGTTTCTTTTTCTTTTGATTTGGATTTCTTTTGATTTGGTTTTTGCACCCTCCTCTTTTCTTTTTTTCTTTTTTTTTCTTCCTTTTTTGTTTTTGATAATGCCCCAGTTGGCTGTTCTGCTGATTCTCGAGATGCAGCTGAGTGATCTTCTTCTCTTGCTCAAGAAGTCGGGAAATCTCGTCAGGAATCCCTTCAACATCATCTTCGTCCGCTTCGAATACAGGGAATTCAAAATTGGGAGATGACGTCCGATCATTATATTCAATGGGTTTGAGAAACAACCTGCATAATGATTTCGATATGAAAAACTTTTTGGAAAACAAACAAGACAATCGTTATGCAGATGAAAAGATTGCTTTTATTCCTGTTTTTAGGGTTTTTTGTGATCACCAATTTCATGCAAAAAGCGAAAAGGGAAAACAAATGGAAAACAAATGTTTTAACATGAATTATTTGAATGAAAATATCATTGCACAAAATGTTGCCAATAATGTCATCACTTCTCCTTTTGGCATGGGAGAAGGGTTTTTAAACAAAGTGATTGTTACTCTGACTTATGAACAACTGTGGGAACGCCCACAGTGACCCAATTGCGATAGATCCCTCCAGGGATGACAACTGTCAGTATCCTTTGCATCAGCAGCTTCTGTTTTCTGAACAACCCTTCTGAAGAAAAAGTCGGCGCCAGCCCAGGACTTGTTATCTTCAGACTTGATTATCACAGGGACCCAAGTCTTCAAAGTTCGAAATACCTGACCTCACGAGGTCTTGAACCTTCATCTTCAGCTGGAAACAACTATCCACATCATGACCAGGAGCACCCGAGTGATACACACAATGTTGTTCAGGCCTATACCACCACCGAGGGTTGACGGGTATGGGTGGCGGGTCTCTGGGAGTAATCAAGTTCCGCTCTATCAACGAGGGATACAGCTCGGCGTAGGACATGGGGATTGGATCAAAAAGGATCTTCTTCCTCTCATTACTTGTATTGGCTTGTTGGGAAGCCTGCTGCTGAGGACGACGTTGTTGATGCCGATATTGCTGAGTTGACCTTCTCTGCTGTTGTTGAGGTTGAGTTGCTGGAATAGTCACACCAACAGCCTGACGATACTGTCCTCTGTTCACACTCCTCCGTCGGTGCACAGCATCTGTTTCAATCTCTCCCCTTTTGGGTGCCCCAGAGTATGTCTTCTTAGAACTGGAAGAACTTGAAGAACCAGGATGGCGAACCGGAGCGCGGGTTGCTCTGACATTAACAGTCTCTGCAGCAAGAGGTTGTTCACTGATTCTGATCCCCTTCAATTCATCACTCACGGCACAATCATCAACGAGAATAGTGACCGCAGCATTCTCATGAACGGGTACACCCACTGGTGGAGCATGGTGGACTGGTGGAATCATGGCTTCCAGTCTCTGGGCTAAGGCACGCAGCTCCTCTTGCCCCTGAACAACTCCTTGCATCGTCGTCATAAACTGGGCCATGTTTGCCCTCATCTCAGCCAACTCTGTCTGAACTTGGTCCATAATCCTCTGATGATTGAGTCTGGTTGAGTAGCGGTGTGGACGACAATCAGCAATCCTGTCTCAGTCAAAGTGAGAACTCTCTCCCAAACATGTCTGCAATGCAAGGATGTGCATGATATGCATGATATGCATGATATGGGTACTATTTTGTCATGAATGATCCTGATAAAGGATATGCGTATGCGAGTTAACTTTTCTTTTTCATGCATTACTATTTTTTGGAAAATAAACATGCTATGATGCAAACGATGCAACATGACTGGTCAGGCTGTGCGTTTCAAGGCACAGGGTCAAAGCTTCGGCTTGAACTCTGATCACAAACATCTGAAACCCAAAGTCAATCTGATCAACCGGTATCTGAAACCAATCTGAGGAACCAAGTCACCATAAATCCGACTTGGGGAGTTCCGAAATAAACGAAACTGGAGATTACATCACTATCATCACAGGAACATCCATTGAACGGATGACAGCCAGCTCCTCTGAACAGGTACTTTCAAATTCAACCCGGGGATCCGAAATAAACGGAACCCACTGATAAACCACGGACAGAACTCCGGCGTCCCAGAAATAAATGTCCATAATTCACAGTCACCATCTGTACCGAGAGTCACCAACTGTACCTGTTAAAATGATCAATCCCCTCCCACTCACGGGTGTCGTCTAGGCCAGGGTAAGGTCGAGAGAAACGCAGCATAAATAACCTTTCGCAGAATATCATCCTGTGCACACCCGATGTATGCACCGATAATATCCCACCAGGGTCTGAACTGCTCGTGATATCAATGTTCCGCTAAGTGGCGCCATACCACCCGCTTCCCATGAATCACTCTATTCCTAGGTTTCCTAGATTTCACTCATGGTCTGGGTATTGGACCTTTTACCTCAAGTAACTCCCACCCCAACAGAGAGAAACAGACAACCAGCCAGGTGAACAGATGAATAAATGCAAACATTAATGCAAACATAAATGCAAACAATAGACAATGAATGCAAACAGTAAATAATGAATGCAATAAATAAACACAGCACAAAGCAACCAAAACCCTAACCAGAGATTCTGGGTTCGATCCCCAGTAGAGTCGCCAGCTGTCGCATCGCGCGAAAAACCGGCGGGAAAAGAAAGAAACAACAGAGCCGCCACCGTGCGTTATTTATCCCAAAAGAGGGAAAGGAAACGCTCAGAGTAAACCTAGGAAAAGAACATGGTCTCGCGACCAAAGAGAATGGGTTCGGGAGTCGGTTATGCGAAGGGAAGGTATTAGCACCCCTACGCATCCGTAGTACTCTACGGGATCCACGCACAAAAGGAAGGAAAATTGGTTGCTAAAATGCTGCTCACACTCACACACACACTGGCTGAAAGAGACACAAGGAAACAGACTGAAACGGACTCGGCAGGATGTCGCATCCTGGGCCTACTTAGTCTATCAGGCATAGACATCAGAGTCGAAGTAGTTCGGACTGGGGAAACGACACATGCTCGCTAGGATATCGCATCCTATGCATACGTATCTTCTCGGACGAGAGAAGAATCAGAGCATTCGTAGCTCGGCTGACACGCACACAAACAAAACAAGACACAGGCAAACGTGGAGCCCGACTGCCAATCTCTGGACTTACATCAGCATCCGAACCAACACACACAAGAAAGCAAACATGGAGCCTGAATGCCAATCACTGGGCTTACATCAGCATCCGAACCTAAACACACACAAAGAAGGCAAACACGGAGCCTGAATGCCAATCACTGGGCTTACATCAGCATCCGAACCTAAACACACACAAGGGTGGTTAAGACACAAAGGTGGAAAAAGAAAAAGGGCGCCCGGAGAGATCAGCTCAATCTCCTGCCTACATACTTCATCTGGTATGAAGATCAGGGCGATGTAGTTCCCCTACGCAGGGATAAAGGGCTAGCCTAACCAGATAACAGAGGGAGACACAACTAGGGAGACTACGACTCGAGCCTAGATGTTATCATGCAAATTCATCCCTAAGTTAAGGTTTCTAGCTAAATGGCACAAGGGCCAACCTATCCTAAGTATGGCTCACACAGGGAGCAAGCCACACATACTTAACTTGCACAGGAAGCAAGCCAAGCAAAACCTAACTTGCACAGGAAGCAAGTCTAAACTAATCCTAACTTGCACAGGAAGCAAGTCAAACTATCCTAACTTGCACGGGAAGCAAGTCAAACAATCCTATCTTGCACAGGAAGCAAGTCAAACTATCCTAACTTGCACAGGAAGCAAGTCAAACTATCCTAACTTGCACAGGAAGCAAGTCAAACCATCCTAACTTGCACAGGAAGCAAGTCAAACTATCCTACAAGCACAGATAGCACACACTATACACAAGCAAGTGGCTCAAACAAGGGTTAGGTTTTAGTCAAGGGGTCATATCAACCTCAACAAACAAACCTCTGGAATGGGGTGAGTGTTGCTCTTAACCTTGCCATTGAGGGGCTAAGGTGAAGCAGATGAAAGGATGAAGTGAGGATGAGACCTCACAGCTCTTATCCCTGGCCTGGGAGAGCTCAAGACAAGAATGTGTGGGTTCAGAAAGTGGGAACCCTTCTACACATTTGAAACTGACTCAACTGTACAATTGTACAAGATCTTGGGTTTGTATCTGCAATGCATCAACACAGTGGTGTGAGCAAAGCAAATGACACACTGAATAGTGGGGGATAGATTGCATATCCCTACCTTCCACCAATTGCCTCTTCACTTAGGAGGTCTTTGACTCTATGCAAGGACAAAAGTAAACACCCACAAACATTGCCTCTTAAGGAGGACTTCAGACAGTTGCCTGGCCAAGTAACAGGCCAGGTCTTCCAGACTACATGAAGTAGAAGAGACATACCTCAATGCAAATTGCTTATACAAGCAAAGCAAAGCAAAAAGTTCACAAGGAATTAAGCAACTAAAGCACCTGAAACAGTCAAGCAGATGTTAGTATGCAACTTCAAACAAAACAAACAGAAACAAGCACCAACAGTCAATTGGAGGCACATGGATGTGCAAGGCACAAGGCTTAAGGCATGTGAGCCAAGCCCCCTACAAAACACACAAGGTTAGACAATGATATTTGAGCAAGCTCAATCAAAAAGAATTGGTCACAATGGCCATTTGGTGGTCAACCTGAAAACATAAGCTCAAAAGTGAGTACCAGGACCACTAGGGCAAGCCTAGGGTCAAAAGTGAATGAGAAAGTCAAGACAGCAAGGGATATCCAATCAAAGTCAAGTTTAAACATTCAAGAAACACAACCAATTGGGTTCACATTCATATCAATCATCATCATCATTTCATGAACCATTTAGGTCAAAGTATGGCAAACAGAAGCTCACAGAAGTCAACAGCAAGACTTAACTCAAAAGCAATCTAAACATTTTTCAAAAATCACCAAATAAATCATGATCAACCCTAACACATAGCATGGTAAGCATGTCAAATTTCATCCCATTTGGACAAGTGGAAGGCAGTCAATGAAAATCAGAAAGGCAAGGCAATTTTGAACATGCTCAATGAAGTCAACCAAACATGCATCAACTTAGAAAAATCATAAGTCAAGAATGGTGTATAATAAATGAATGGGACTAAAGCCATGGCAAAGATGAGGATGTCTAGTTATCTCATGTAAAATTTCATGTCCATCTAATAAAGTATGAGAATTTCACAAATGAAATGGGAACATGTGTCACACAAAGTCAACATTTGACTAGGCAGGGAAGGAAAATCTCAAACAAATGGAAAATAGTTCAAATAAATCCAAGAAAATTCACAAGTCAACTAGACATTCAAGAGTAAGCTCATGCAAAAAATCAAGTCATTTGGAGGCCAAGAAGCATGGCAATGAAAATCATGAAGTTGGTCATCAATGGTGTGACACAAATTGTCACACCCTAATTCAAAAAATCATAACTCACAAACCACAAATGATAAATTCACAAACTCTACACCAAAATCACCATGAGTGTGTCTAGTTTAAACACAAAAAATTTGGGAGCCATTGGATAAAGTATCACCATTTCACAAATGATTTGGCAAAGTGCACAAAATTTGGTCACATGTCACAAACCCTAAGGCCATTTAAAAACCACTCATCCAAAAATTCTGGAAAAATAATGATAAAAAAGTAGAGATCATGATGAACACAACACAAAAAATCCCATTGAATTTGGATCAAGAATGAGCAAGTTATGATTTTTTACAAGATGGGCATCAAAAATGAAATAATTATTGAAATTAACATTGAAAGAATGGCATTTGGGTAATATTGGAATCCACTAATCAAAACACAGTCGTTTTGGGCAAGGATTGGAATGTTTCTATTGGTTGTTGGGGGAAAAAACCATGCACGTGAGAAATGGGACAGAAAATTCTGGAAAAATACAATTGGGGATTAGGGTTCATGTCCAAAAATCATGATTTCACAATCTTGCCCAGAAATCAAAATTGTATACATGGAAATGATCAGCAAGCAGTGGCAAACAAGAATCTACCATTGATTTTCATTAAAACACTACACAAGTCAAGAATCGAGCAAAAACAACTTTCAAAACCAAACTTGTTTTCCAAACAACTTCATGCACACACAACCATTTTCAAAAATAGGGACATCATGATGCTCAGCATAGAAGGACCTTTTAAAATCATATATCAATTTGACAAAAGGGGAGGGTCGAAATCCATACCTATTTTGAAGGGCAATTGTGTTCTTGGAGTTGTTTGATGTTACTGAAGTGAGACAGTTGCTCAATGGCCCTCCTGATGATGAATGGATGAAAAATCCTTTGACTTGTGGAGGCTTTCAATGTTCAACTTTGATGTTTTGGACTGGTTTGGTAAAATGCCAAAAGCAAAGTGGATAGGTGATTTGCATCAGTGAAGTTTTCTTGGTTTTTCTGTTTGGATGTGGTGACAGGATTTTTGAAATGCAAAGCAAAATGGCCAGGTGAGGTTTTGGAGTGAGTGTGCATCCATGAAGTTCTACTGGTTTGGTTGGTTTAACATGATGAAAATGATGGTGACATAACAGTGCCAGGTCTAAGTTTGGTTCATGGTGAGTTTGGACTGAGAGATTTGGAATGCCAAAGCAGCAAGGTGATTTGAGAGAGTGTATGAAGTTGGTTTTGGTTTTGGTAAATGCAAGTGGGAGGGGCTTTTGTTGGTCTGCTACTGCAGGGTTTGACAGGAAATGTAGTTGTTTGATGTTCCTTGTTTAAAGCCAGGCCAGAGTTAGGTTACCTTGGAAGCCTGGGCAGAAAAGTGGAAAATGCAAAGCAAGGCCAAAAAAAACAGTTCTTTGGATCAGTGCTTTTTTCTGCAATATGTTTGATTGTGTTTGATGCTGCTAGTTTGGGGGCAGAAAATGGTGAGGAAACGTTGGGTTGAGCAGGGCCAGGCTAGGTTATTTCACTTGGTGTTTTTTTTTAAATAGGTCTTGAAGAAGTGCAAGAAGAGTTTTGAGAATACAAGGTTTTGTTGGTTAGCAGGTTTTATGTCATGTTAGCAAGGCAAGGTAAGGTTGGCTCTGCTACTGGTTTTTCATGGCAGGGTTAGTGAGCAAAATCAATTTCCATATGCCAATCCCTTTTCTGATGGATGCTGTTGTCTACCAATGGTAGGAAAATGATACCGGATCTTTTTTAAGCCAGCCTTAGTTTGTTATGTTTTTTGACAGCAAAGTGAGGGCAAGGTTTATCCTTTTGACCGAAATTGCAAACAAAATGCCAACCCTGTCTCAATGAATGTGTTCTGTTATGTAGTTGTGGTCAGGCCATTGCCATTCCAAAAAAGGACAGCAGGAACATGTACAAGGTATGGTTGGTTTGTGGCTGCCACTGCCTTTTATTGACAGGAAAATGGGAATGGCCAATGTGCTGTTCTATGTGATTTTGCCAGATTTTGTTCTTTTGGTATTTTGGACCAGGTTTTGACAGAAAAATGCAAGGCAAGGTTTGGTGCTGCTTGAGTTTAGACAGATGAATCTTGGCCAAGAATGAAGTGTTTTAGAGAATGGAAAGTCTGTTGGTCTTTTGCTGCAGTTGGAGGTGGTTAGTTGTTGCTATTGGCTTTTTCATGACAGAAAAATGAATGTATCATTTACTGTTTCTTTGTATTGTTTGTAATGGCCAAAGTGGTTTTTTGAGCATGAGTCAATTTTTGTTTTTTGTGTGATGGCTGCTCTTAGAATTGTTTTGACAGAAAAAGATCAAGTTCCTGCTGTCTTGTGGTAACAACATGGCTTATGGGATGTGTTGGTTACATTTTGTCCTTTTTCTTCCCAATTCCAAGCAAACAAGCATGGCCTTGGTTTTTGCTGATTTTTGGCTGCAAAATGAGGCTCTAAATGACAGAGAATGGCCTCTAAAAACTCTGTTTTGATGAGTACAAGGCATGGCTAAAATGCAAGTATGGATGGCATGGTGTAATTGTACTTTTATCCAAATTTCAAGCAAGTTGAAGAATGGCTTCATGTACTGCATAATTGAGCTTGCAAACACACTTAAAATGATATTTCTGAGCTGTCCCAATTGGCCAAATGTTGAAAAAATGTTTAAATCAAAAAGTCAACTCTTGGTCAAACTTACATTTAAATGAGAAATGTCAAAATATGCCATTTTGATTGGTGAAGTTTTGGCTCATGAAATTTATATTTTTGGAAAGAGGGGATCAAATGTGACTTGTAGGAAAAAACCCCACCAAAATTGGCCAAACGGTTTGAGAGATATGGCCCTTTGAAGTTCAAGATTTTCTGAAATCGATTCGATCATAACTTGCCAACCACACATGGGAATTGAGAGTTCTAGGACTTTTTGGAAATGGGAGAACAAGATCTTCAACTTTCATGTTGGGCAAAAATTCATTTGAGGCTTGTATCAAAATGTAAGTTTGAGGATCAAGACTTTCCATTTATGGCAGGTTTCAGTTACAGGCCCAGTTTCCATTTTGGGAAATTTATGATCTGGCTTCAAATTCTTCCATGATGGTGTTTGGCATGATATATGATGACTATTTGGCCATGAATGAACTCTCACAAACCAATTCCAATCATCCAATCACTGATTAAATGGACAGTTGACCAACAGTTGACTTTTAGGGTTTCTGACTGATTATGCATTGACTGATGACTTCCAAACCCTAATTCCTTGAGGACTTGAATTCAAATGATGTCCCAAGTTGCATGAACTCTTGATTATTGATCATGGTGCCCAAATTCCACAAGAATGACCACCATCCACTGCTTTGACTGACAGTTGACTTTTTTAGGGTTTTTGACTGCCTGTGTATGAGCTGCTGACTTCTGAGCCTTCAACCCTTGACCAAAATACTTCAAATAGACCTCCAAGCCATGTGAACTTGTTGGACAAACCCCAAGGCCTTGGTTCAATGAGAAATTCCTTTGCTTGCTTGGTTGACTGATCAGGAGATTAGTTTGACCTGATTCTTGATTGCTTGCTCTTGAGGCAACTGAGGGACAATGCAAATGCTATGCAATGGATCATGATATGCTATGACCTAATATGAAAATGTATGCATAATGATAGGTGCAAATTTGAGGTGCTACAGGCACTTGTATGCTAATTTCAAGAAAAGGTTTGGTGGAGGAGCCCTTATTAGAGATTTAATGATGGGAGCTGCTAAAGCCACATACTATCAGGCATGGGTCCAAAAGATGAATGAATTGAAGAATGCAGATCCCAATGCTTGGACTTGGTTGATGGCTGTTCCTACCAAAAGCTGGTGTAAGCATGCCTTTTCTTTTTACCCTAAATGTGATACATTGATGAATAATATCTCAGAGTCTTTTAATGCTACCATTCTAGCTGCTAGGGACAAACCTATACTCACAATGTGTGAGTGGATAAGAAAATATCTGATGAATAGGTTATCCACCTCTGCAAGTAAACTAGAAAATTGGCCACATAAGGTGATGCCAATACCTAGGAGAAGGTTAGATAATGAGGTGTTCAGGAGTGGTCATTGGTTGCCAACATGGTCAATTGCTGAGACTTTTCAGGTTACACATAGTTACAACACACATGAATTTATTGTTGACATTGCTAAAAGGTCATGTAGTTGTAATTTTTGGGAATTAGTAGGAATTCCATGTAGGCATGTTGTAGCTGCTCTGAGTTATAGAAAGCAAAACCCTGATGAATTTGTTGATGCTTGTTACACAAGAGAAAAGTTTGCACTATGTTATGGATTTTCAGTAAGTCCAATCAATGGTCAAGATATGTGGCCAGAAGTTGAGATGGAACCACCTCTACCACCTACATATAAAAATGGTCCTGGTAGACCTAAGAAGATTAGGATAAGAGAAAGTGGAGAGGATGGTGCAAGGAAGAGAAGATCTGGTGTTGCATATAAGTGCACCAAATGTGATAATTTTGGTCACAATGCTATGACTTGTAAGGCTACCACTCAGGATCCCAATGCACTTAAAAGAAAGGTAATTCATTGTGATATACATTTTGTCTTACATTCTACATTCTGTCTTACATTCTTCATTGTGATATGCATTGTGATGACAACCATACATTGTGTCTTACATTGTAGAGAAAACCTAAAAAATGACATGTGCCAACTGCAACTGATATGCCAACTGCAAATGATATGCCAACTGCATCTGATATGCCTGCCCCAACTGCAACTGATATGACTGTTCCAACAAATGTGCCTGTTCCAACTGCAACTGATATGACTGTTCCAACTGCAACTGATATGACTGTTCCAACTGCAACTGATGTGCCTATTCCAACTGCAACTGATATGCCTGCCCCAACTGCAACTGATATGACTGTTCCAACAAATGTGCCTGTTCCAACTGATCCACAGCCTCCAACTGATATGCCTGTTCCAACTATTATGAGTCAAACAGGATCTAGTGTGGCTGCCTCAATCACAAAACAATCCAGAAAAAGGGTTGAAAAAAAACCTATCATCAAAAGAAGGCAAAGTGAGAGGATCAAGTTGAGTTGGTTTAAAAGACCCATAACAGGTGAAGGAATATCTAGTGACAAACCAATTACCCTACCAGAAAATGAAGACATACCCACTTCAAAATGAGGGACTGATTATTATGTTTCTGCTATGTATTTTGTAATCCTTTTGGAAAACTCTTTTGTAATGCCAACTGATCTTTGAAGACATGTATTTTGTAATCCTTTTGTAACAAACATATGCACTTACTGTGATGATCAATTCTAATGTATCAGTTTAACATTATTGGTGTGTATTGTCTATAAAACACAATGGCTAGTCTGTCACATTTTTTTCTTGTTTTTCATAAACCATGAATTCTGCAGAGAGCCATGGCTAGTCTGTGCACTAATCTTACAACAAAACCATGAATTCTGCAGGACCTAAAGAAAAAGCCAAAGTATTTAATTACATTCACCTTGAATTCTGCACTGAAAAAGTTTAAGAGATAGACTACATTAATATATTTCAATTTATTTATATGTTTACTATGTCATATTTTCTTTAGAATTACTGACTATAAAATTGTTCTGTAGTTTTCTGATGATTTTGCAATTTTGCTCTTTCATTATGATATAACTTTTTTCGGTCATTATTGGTAGATTGAATGCTGAAAGTTTAATCAAATAATGATGCTGCACTGACAGTTTAAGATTGATGAACAGATTACATTTCATTGATGAACACATTACAAGTTCAACATTACATTGCTGAAAAACACTAATGACATAACAATTACATGACAGACTCATTAGACTAACTTAACCATAGCTGCTATCAACATCCATGACAGACCAATTACAAACATTAACCATAAATTTTTCCTCTTTTCCATTGCAATCTTTTTCTTCAGTTTTTCTAACTTGTTAAGCTTTCCGACTCTGCAATCTATCTCCTCAACAATCTCTTTAGCAAATTCAATCAAATAAGCCTTGTTGACTTCACATTGGCGGCATCCGGACGGATTGGTTTCTTTCACTGCAAACTCACTGACCAAATCATCCCACAAAAATAAACCGCACCCATTCTGCAATTTGAGACAAACACCACCAACAATTAATTTCGAAATCAAACTCAAAATAATAAAATGCTTCAAAATTGCTCACCATATTATTCCTGCATTTCCAAAATTTGCGACCGGGGTTTTCAATTGACTTGGAGACCAACAACTTCATGGTTTCATTGCATCCACATCTTGGTAAGCCGTTTCCAACTTCACTCGTGGAAGATGCCTTGCTGCCACCCATAACCCAGATGAAGGGGACACGGACGAAGATGAAGAGAGGGATGGATTTGGGGTAGGGATGGATTTCACGAAGAGAGAGAGGGATGGATTTGGGATAGGGATGGATTTCACGAAGAGAGAGAGGGATGGATTTGGAACCCTAATTTCTAGTTTATGCCATGCTGGAGACCTAATGAAGATTCACATGTGAAAATAAAAAAATTAAAAAGCCACGTCTGAAATAAAAAACCAAGATTCCATGCCACCTGGATATTAGGGGGTTCTATGAAGGAATCTACATAACATAAGGGGGGTATTGAAAAAATAACTTTACCAGGGGGGTAACCCTAAACTCGCTAACATTACAGGGGGGTAAAGTGTATTTAACCCTTTATTTTATTTTATTTAAGGAAGCAAACAAAAACCAAAAACAGAGGAAAACTGAAAACAAAATAAAGAAAACAAAATAAATAAATGGTTATCTCTCCCACACTTAAAACATGCATTTTCCTCAATGAAAAGGCACAACTATTAAATAAGAGTGAGAGAAAAGGAAAAGGTGCTCCCTGGTCAAGTTGCAGAGTAATTGGGCTTTTTCAAGGAAAGCTCTTCTAAGGGTGCATCTTCAGGCACCGAACTTTCATGGAATATCTTCAGGCGCTGCACATTGACCTTAAAGGTTTTGTCAGTACCTGCACTTTTAATTTCTATTGCATCATGAGGGTAAATATTAGTAACAATAAAAGGGTCAATCCACTTGGATCGAAGTTTCCCAGCCATAAGCTTAAGGTGAGAGTTAAATAGTAAGACTTGTTGGCCCACAGAGAATTCCTTCCTAGAAATCATCTTATCATGGAAGTGATTAGTTTTCTCTTTATAAATCTTAGATCTCTCATAAGCCTCTAGCCTAAGTTCTTCAAGTTGTTGTAATTGGAATTTTCTTTCAATACCTGCTTGTTGCATCTCCAAATTACAATTTTTTACCGTTCAATAAGCACGGTGTTCTATCTCTACAGGAAGGTGACACGCCTTACCAAAAATAAGTCGATAGGGAGACATCCCTATTGGTGTCTTAAAAGCTGTTCTTTGAGCCCAAAGTGCGTATTTTAGACGGCGGCTCTAGTGCTTCTTGTTTGATTGTACCATTTTCTCTAAAACTTGTTTGATCTCCCTGTTTGAGATCCCAGCTTGCCCATTAGTTTGTGGGTGATATACGGTATACACTCTATGCATAATTCCAGACTTACGGAGCAAAGCTTCCATTGTGTGGTTACAGAAATGAGTGACTTGGTCACTTATGATAGCTCGGGGGATTCCAAACCTGCAAAAAATATTGGACCTGACAAAATCTGCAACAACTCTAGAATCATTAGTCCTAGTGTGGATAGCTTCTACACACTTTGAAACATAATCAACAGTAAGTAAAATGTAGAGAAAACCAAATGATATAGGAAAGGGACCCATGAAGTCGATTCCCCATACATCAAATACCTTGTAGAAAAGAATAGGTTGCTAAGGCATTTCACTCTTACGAGTGATGGTTGTACCTGCTATTTGGCACTCTTTACAAGTTTGATAGGTATCATAGGCATCTTTAAAAATAGTGGGCCAATAGAAACCTGAGTCTAAGACTTTTATTGTAGTCCTTTAAGGACCAATGTTCCCCCTACTTAAGAAGCATGGGAAAGATACAAAATAGATTCAATCTCATAGTTGGGGACACATCTCCCAATTACCTGATCACTACCAATCTTCCAAAGATATGGATCATCCCAAACATAATATTTGTCATCACTCTTGAGTTTGTGAATTTGTGTCATAGAGGCACCTGTAGGAAAAATACCAACAACAAGATGATTAACAATATCAGCAAACTAATGAGTAACCCCATGCAAAAGTAAAAGCTGCTCATCAGGAAAGTCATCCTGAATGGAAAAAGGATCTTCATCCTTCTCTATCCTACTCAAATGATCAACCACCAAGTTCTCAGGTCCACTTTTATCTTTAATCTTTGCATTAAACTCTTGGAACAACAACATCCACCGAATCAATCTCGGTTTTGCTTTTGGCTTCTTTAACAAGTAGTTTAAAGATGCATGGTCAGTAAAAACAACAACCTTGGAACCTAGCAAATATGATCTGAATTTATCAAGAGCAAAAACAATAGCCAGAAATTCCTTTTTAGTGGTGGTGTAATTAGACTATGCAGAATCTAAGGTCCTAGAAGCATAAAAAATAACATGGGCAGCCTTGTCAACTCTTTGTGCAAGGACTGCCCCAACAGCGTAGTCAGAAGCATCACACGTAATCTCAAAATGGAGGATCCAGTCAGGGGGCTGGATAATGGGAGCGGAGGTCAATACTTTCTTCAAGAAGTCAAATGTTTTTTTGCAATTGTCATCGAAGTTGAAAGTGACGTCATTCTTCAACAAGTTTGACAGCGGAAGAGCTATCTTGTTGAAATCCTTTATGAAGCGCATGTAAAAACCTGCATGACCCAGAAAAGAATGAATCTCGCGAATGCAATATGGGTAAGGCAATATAGAAATAATATCAACCTTAATAGGGTCTACTGAAATTCCTTTTTCAGAAATTATGTGACCCAAGACAATTCCATGTTCGACCATAAAATGGCATTTTTCATAAAACAAGGTCAGTTTCGATGCATCTCTCTAAAACCAAATTTAAATTGTTCAAACATGCATCAAATGAAGAACCATAAACAGTGAAATCATCCATAAACACTTCCATGCAATTTTCAATAAAATCAGCAAAAATGCTAATCATGCATCTCTGAAATATGCCAGGAGCATTGCAAAGACCAAAAGGCATCCTCCTGTAAGAAAATGTACTGAATGGGCACGTAAAAGTGATCTTTTCTTGATCTTCTAGTGCAATATGAATCTGAAAGTAACCTGAAAAATCTTTAAGAAAACAATAGTGTGATTTACCGGCTAGCTGTTCAAGCATTTGGTCAATGAACGACAAAGGGAAATGATCCTTTCTAGTAGCCTGATTCAATCTCCTGTAATCAATACAAACTCTCCAGCTATTTTGAACTCTAGTGAGAACAAGTTCATTTTTTTCATTTTTGACCACTGTGAGTCCAGATTTCTTAGGTACAACCTGGACTGGGCTTACTCATTTACTGTCAGAGATAGGATAAATGATACATGATTGCAAGAGTTTGGTTAAGTCTTTCTTCATAACATCGAGAATCAAAGGATTAAGCCTCCTTTGGGGATGCCTCAATGTTTTACAACCATCCTCAAGTAAAATCATGTGCATACACATTGAGTGACTAATGCCTGGTATGTCAGCCAATGTCCATCTAATCACCTTTTTATGCTTCTTCAAAACCTGCAAAATCTTATTTTCTTGATCGAAATCAAGGTAAGAAGAAATTATAGCCAAAATTTTTTCATTACTCTCTAAATAAGCATATTTCAGATTTTCAGGGAGTTGTTTTAGCTTTAGGGAAGGTGGTTGCTCAATGGATGGGGTGTTTGGGGAAGCCGGGATGTCGAGAGCTTCAATTGCATAAACAACTTCATCGACAACTTCACCTGTAGGAGAAATGTTACCCTGCAAGGAAGCATCAGTCTCAGCACATACAACACAAAGGTTAGTGTCAGTACAATCATCACATGAATAAACATCATCAAACCCAGATAGAGATGGAAAATCAAGTGAAAACAATTCAGAAAAAGTGTCATCAACCAACTCAAAGATCAATTCAATATGAAAAATGGAATTCTCTTCCAAGGGATGTTTCATGGCACAAAAAATGTTAAATTTCGCGACAATGTCACCAAATTCCATGGACATGGTTCCATCGTCAACATCAATTTTTGTTTTCGCCATTTTCATGAACGATCTGTCTAAACTGATGTTCTGCTTGGATTTGTTTCTCCATACATGTCCAGAATGTAAAAATCTGCAGGAAAAATCAAGTCATTAACTTGAACAAGCACATCTTCCACTACTCCAATAGGGCGAGCGTTGCTTCTGTTTGTTAGTTGAATGATTAAACATGTATGCTGCAATGGACCAAGATCAAGGTTATTATAAACAGAAGTAGGCATAATATTAATGCCCACTCCCAAATCAAGCATGCAATTTTCGAATTTACTATCCTTAATGGTACATGGAAAAGCAAAAGTTCCTGGATCCTTGCATTTTTGGGGTATTGCCTGATTAGGGCTGAAATAGTAGCTTTTTCAGGTGAATGTTTAGGCTGGATAAGGGCTAAAATGTTACGTCCCAAATTTACTCTCTCATTTCCCTTCAACCTCCTCTTACTTGTGCACAAGTCTTTCAGAAATTTTACATACTTTGGAACCTACTTAATCACATCAAGAAGCAGAATGTTTACCGCAACTTTTCTGAATACATCTAAAATCTCTCCCTCTTTGTCTCTATTATCAGTCCTTTTAATTTTCAGTATTCTATGTGGGAAAGGAACTGGTGGCACATACTCCTTCTCTTTTTCTTTTTCAGTTTCTACCACAAAAGAGGGTTCAGTTTCTATCACAACAGAAAAAGGTTTAGGTGTTACCTCGAGAATTTTTTTATTTTTTTCTAGGGTTGGTTCGGTAACCTTCCCGGATCTCAAGTAAATTACACTCACAATAGCATTAGGGCCTTTTAGATTCACAACTATTTGGGTAGGAAGTTGGTTTGATTCTTGGGCTTATTGCATGGAATTCATTGAAGTGGCAAGTTGTCCAATCTGTGTTTGCAAAGTCTGAATACTGGAATTTGTTCGTTGCTGAAATTGGAGATTATTCACCACCATTTGCTTGACAAGATCCTCTAATGAAGGCCTGGAAGGTGCATAGGTGGAGACTTGGGGAGTGGTTTGTGGTTGTGGCAAGGGTATGACTAACTGTTGTTGCGTGGGCTGTTGGTTTCCATATCGAAGGTTTGAATGGTTCCTCCAATTGGGATGGTATTTGTTGGTGGACAGGTCAGGAATGTTGCACCCTTCATGATTGTTGCTTTGGTTGAAAAAGTTAGCTGCATATGCTTGAGGCAACTCAGTGACCGACTCATCTAGAAGAATAGGACATGTGTCGGTTGGATGTTCAGTAGAAGTACAAATACCATACATTTTTGTTGTTTGAGATTTACTCACTTCTATTTGTTTCACTAAAGAAGTAAGCTCTTCAATTCTGGTTTCTAGAGCCTTGTTGGAAGAGGAAACATGAATCTCATTCACACCTTTTGTTTGGACCATAGAATTATTTCTGGTTGTGAACTATTGGGAGTTGAGTGACATGTTTTCAATCAAGGCTTTGGCAACAGCTGGAGTTTTATCGACAAGTGCTCCACCATTAGCAACATCAAGAATGTTTCTATCCATTGGTAACAATCCCTCATAGAAATAATGAATAAGCAGTTGTTCGGTAATCTGATGTTGAGGGCAACTGGATACTAATTGTTTGAATCTCTCCCAATACTTAGCTAATGACTCATTTCCCTGTCTAATACCATATATTTCTTTTTGAATTGATGCAACTCTGGAGGCAGGAAAGTATCTCTCAAGGAAGACTTTCTTCAAATCATTCCAAGTTGTGACAGAATTCGGCTCAAGATAATATAACCAATCATTGGCAGCACCCTGTAGTGAAAACGGGAAGGCTTTCAGCTTGATGTGATCTTCGGTGATTCCTTTAGGCCTCAATGGTGTATAGTAAACAACCTGAAATTCCTTCAGATGCTTATGAGGATCATCACCTGTAAGACCACTAAACCTTGGCAACAAGTGTATTAAATCAGATTTCAACTCAAAAGAAATAGTAACATCTGCATATTCAATACATAAACCATAGTAATTCATATAAGGAGCAACAAATTTCCTTAGTGTTCTTTGTTCAACCATGTTATTAAAAGCAAGTTCAGAATCGGAATCAAATAAGTTGTGCAAATAGTCAGAATCAGAATCGCTAATGGGTGGTGAACTAGTGCTAGCCTGATTGGCTCTACGGCAAGGCTCTCTCAACCTCAAGATCAAAATCAAAAAGATCAGAACAACCAGAACTAATGCAACAACAAATCTGAAAATGCCAACAATGTCCCTATTAGGCAGAAACAAAACGAAAGAAGAAATATGATCAAAATAAATTTAGAAAAATACAAAAACACAAAATTTAATCTAATTAAGTGAAATAAGAATTTTGGAAAAATTTTGGAATTTTTTCGAGATTATGAAAATAGTAAAAAAATCATAAAAAATAGAAAAAAGATGAATTTGGAATTTGAGGGTGGTATCCCATAACTCTTTCCAAGAGTATGGGATTAATGATCGCATGGTTTTTCTTCTCCCATGACACAACATATTTTAAATTAGACACAATTTTTCAAAAAAACGGGATTTCGGACCAGGTCGGACGCACGGACCCGAATTGGCCAAAACAGCAAATTGGAGGGGCCAAAACACTACAATCGACACCTATGACTCAACTAACGATTAAAAACAACAAGAATTCCCGGCAACAACGCCAATTTGATTTGCTGTCGTGCACAGGTCAAAACGAGTCATTAGAAAATTGTAATTTAGCGGAAGCGACAACTCGAGTATTGTATCGCAAGGATTCTTGAATTATTATTAACCTATTGAAATCTATTTGGGGGGTTTTATGGTTTAGGGATTATAAAATAAGTCAATCTACTATTTTTGATTTCCGGCTAATCACTGGTTTTTACCTACCAATTCCCTAAGCGGATAAAAACCTCAAAGCCCTGGAAACTCGGCTACAGTAGATCAACCCTGGAAGATTAGTTCCTCTTGTAACGGTTTCTTATTTTTATTATAATAATTATTAATAATAAAAAATCAATTTTAATATGGCTAGGTATTGAACCCAGGTCCTGATCCATGGCATTCATGAGTGTTATCATTGAGCTACTTTATTAAACATGTATTTTGATTCTGTTCATATCCATATGATTTCATTTTTTCTGATCATTATGCCTTATTATTTAATCTTTGAATTAAATTTATGTATAAATTAAAATTGATTTATAATGTTATTATTTTGTTAAGCAATTGTATAAAGAGATCTTATTTATTTAATTTTGTTCTCTCATATAATTGAGTTACTATGTCTAGTGATCGTTATAATTTTGATTAATTTGGATTAGCCACAACATCCTTAAATTAATCGAGATTATTTTTTTAAAGTTTTGAGATCACATAAATTATTAGACATAAAATTGTAATTAATTATACGTGGTATAATGAATTTTATCCTACAGGAATTTTTATTACATTTGTATGATTAATTGGGATAAAATGTCAAAATATTTTCATAACTTGCCCACAGGAATTATGAATTGTTACATAATTTGATAGTTTTATCATAAAATATTAATTTTGGATAGAAAAACAAAATTATATCATGCACGTAAAGTGTGAGGTTTGAAAAATCTATCGCAATTTTTAAAAAAAAATCTTATTACATTAAAATTTAGCCCACAGATAATTTTTATGTTGCAAGATTTATTTTATGATATGTTTATATTGATAATACATACAATTTGGATAATATTTATGCCTCAAATTTTGACATCAATTTTGTTTGTCTTTTTTGCTTCTCAACCTGCTAATTTTTCTGATATCCGATGTGATATTCCCGAGCTCAAAGGAGATAACTATAAGGTGCGGAAGGAAAGAATTCTCCTCCATCTAGGATGGATGGACATAGATTATGCTATTAGGAAAGACGAACCACATGCAATTACAAATGAAAGTACTCCAGCTGCAATCGCACTATATGAGCGGTGGGAGAGATCCAACCGGCTCGGTGTGATGTTCATTAAGACTAAGGTCACAGGTGGAATACGTGGTTCTGTCGATCAACATGGGAATGTCTCTGATTTGCTGAAAGCCATTGACGATCAGTTCGTCACTTCTGAAAAGGCTTTGGCAAGCACATTAATTATGAAATTTTCCTCCTACCGACTCACCAGTGTGAAAGGTGTGCGTGAGCACATAATGAAAACGCGTGACATTTCAGCTCAACTTAAGAAACTTGAGGTTGATATGTCTGACTCCTTTCTGGTGCACTATATTCTGAACTCTCTTTCATCTAAGTATGTGCCTTTCAAGATCTCCTACAATACACATAAAGACAAATGGTCAATCAATGAATTAATGACCATGTGTGTTCAGGAAGAAGAAAGGCTTGTAATGGAACAGAGTGAGAGTGCATTGCTGACAAGCACTCACGGGAAGAACAGAGCTTTCAAAACTGACAAGTCACAAGCCAATCAGAAATGGAAATTCAAAATACCACCGCAAGGTGATATCAAGAAAGAAGCAAAGTGTCACTTCTGTAAAAAGGGAGGACACATGAAGAAGGAATGCCCTGGATTCAAAGAATGGCTTGAGAAGAAAGGTAATTTATTCTCATTTGTTTGTTATGAATCTAATATGACCGATGTTAATATTAACACTTGGTGGATTGATTCTGGATCAATAATCCATAAAACAAATTCCTTACAGGGTATGCAAAACCTAAGGAAGCCAGTGGGAAGTGAGCGGACTGTCCTATCAGGAAGCATGATGGGCTCACATGTGGAAGGTATTGGAACTTGCAATTTAATTTTGAATAATGGTTTTGTTTTGAAATTAGAAAGGACCTTTTATGTACCAAGTTTCTCACGAAACTTGATTTCAGTTTCTAGACTTGTACCTTTTGGATATTCCTTTAATTTTAAAGACACCTTGTTTGAATTATTTTATAATTCGGAATGTGTTGGGAATGGTATATTGTCTCATGGTCTTTATCGTATTAATTTACAAATCGAATCCATTTATAGTTCAATGCATATTCAAACTGGCACTAAGAGGTGTAATATTAATGAGAATTCTTATATGTTATGGCATCAGAGATCAGGACATATCTCCATAGAGAGAATTAAAAGGTTAGTAAAAGATGGGTTACTTAATACTCTAGATTTTGCTGACTTTGAAACTTGTGTTGACTGCATTAAGGGAAAGCATACCGACATGTCTAAGAAAGGTGCCAATAGAAGTTCAAGTATATTAGGAATAATTCATACAGACATATGTTGTCCTGATATGGATGCACATGGTCAGAAATATTTCATCACTTTCATAGATGATTACTCACGATATATGAATATTTATCTGCTTAACAATAAATATGAAGCATTGGATGCCTTCAAAGTCTTTAAGGCTGAAGTTGAGAACCAGTGTGGAAAACAAATAAAGATAGTGAGATCAGATCGTGGTGGTGAATACTATGGTATATACACTGAGAGTGGATAAGCACCTGGTCCATTTGCTAAGTTTCTTCAAGAACATGGGATTGTTGCCCAATACACCATGCTCGGTTCTCCGAACCAAAATGGTGTTACAGAAAGAAGGAACTAGATCCGAGGACCATTAGTGGGTATTTCATTGGATATGCCGAAAGGTCTAAAGGTTATAGATTTTATTGTCCATCTCATACAACTAGGATTGTGGAGTCAAAAAATGCAAAGTTTCTTGAAAATCATTTGACTAGTGGGAGCGATCAAATAAAAAATTCAATTTTTGTGCATGATCATATAGAGTATGAACCTTCCACTTTAAGTAATAGATTGGTTACTATTTACAACATCCCTCAAGTTCAAATGGATGTTGATCAACCAATCATCGAGACTCCACAAGCTACTGATGATCCAGTAAATCAAGTTGGTCATCAAGATGATGAACAATTAGTTGAACAACAAGATCCACAAGAAAATGTTGATCAAACATTAAGAAGATCTACTAGGACAAGAAAATCAACTATTCCTAATGATTACATTGTGTATCTACAAGAATCTGACTATAATGTTGGAGCTGAAAATGATCCTGAGAGCTTTAGACAAGCCATGAGTTACAAAGAGTCAAATTTGTGGTATGATGCCATGAATGATGAAATGAATTCCATGAAAAACAACTACATATGGGATCTTGTAGAGTTACCTAATGGGGCAAAGGCCATTGGTTGTAGATGGGTCTTTAAAACCAAGAAAGGTTCATTAGGCAACATTGAGAGATACAAGGCCAGACTCGTTGCTAAGGGATTTACTCAAAAGGAGGGAATCGATTACACTGATACTTTTTCTCCTGTATCTAAGAAAGATTCTCTTCGTGTCATCTTGGCATTAGTTTCACATTTTGACCTTGAGTTGCATCAAATGGATGTGAAAACAACCTTTCTTAATGGTGATTTAGAGGAGGAGGTTTATATGAAACAACCTGAAGGTTTCTCTTCTAATAGTGGTGAGCATTTGGTTTGCAAGCTTAAGAGATTCATATATGGGTTAAAACAAGCCTCTCGTCAATGTTATCTTAAATTCCATGAAACTATATCCTCATTTATGTTTATTGAAAACCCCATGGATCAATGTATATACCAGAAGGTCAGTGGGAGTAAAATTTGTTTTCTCACTTTGTATGTGGATGACATACTACTTGCAACCAATGATAAAGGTTTTCTACATGAGGTGAAACAATTCCTCTCTAAAAACTTTGATATGAAGGATATGGGTGAGGCATCTTATGTCATTGGCATTAAGATCCACAGAGATAGACTTCGAGGAATTTTGGGTCTATCACAAGAAACCTACATCAATAAAGTTTTAGAGAGATTTAGAATGAAAGATTGTTCACCAAGTATTGCACCTATTGTCAAGGGCGATAGATTTAATTTGAATCAATGCCCTAAGAATGATTTTGAGCGGGAACAAATGAAGAACATTCCATATGCTTTTGTTGTTAGAAGTCTTATGTATGCTCAAGTATGCACAAGGCCCGACATTGCATTTGCTGTTGGAATCTTAGGAAGATATCAGAGTAATCCAGGTATGGATCACTGGAAAGCTGCAAAGAAGGTGTTGAGATATCTTAAAGGAACAAAAGATTACATGTTAATGTATAGGCAGACGGACAATCTTGATGTGATCGGCTATTCAGACTCCGACTTTGCTGGTTGTGTTGATTCTCGCAAACCAACATCATGATATATTTTTATGATGGCGGATGGAGCTATTTCATGGAGAAGTACTAAGCAAACCTTGGTTGCTACTTCTACTTTGGAAGCCAAGTTTGTCTTCTGTTTTGAGGCTACTTCTCATGGTGTATGACTTAAGAGTTTTATTTCTGGGCTTAGAATCATGGATTCTATTTCTAAACCTCTGAAGATTTTTTGCGATAATTCAGCAGCTGTCTTTATGGCTAAGAACAGTAAAAGTGGAAGTCGAAGCAAGCACATCGACATAAAGTATTTAACCATTAGAGAAATAGTTAAAGATAAAATAGTAGTTATTAATCACATTAGTACTGATTTAATGATCGTTGATCCTTTGACTAAGGGCATGCCACCAATAAAATTTAAGGATCATGTAGAGAACATGGTACTTGGGTCATCCTTATGATTGTATACATACAGTTTATTAATAAAACTCTTATATTGTGATGTTTTCTCATTTTCATGCGCACATCAGTTTGAGAAAATATGTTACATCTGGACCAAGAGTAAACATTGGTTTATTCATCAAGTTAGTTACCACATTACAAATATATACTTGAAAATAGACATGTTGTAATACATAGATGAGACTACTCGCTTTAAGAGGGATTATCTCTATGATTCACATATTTATTTCTTGAGTAAGTTTTCCATGACTCATTTATGCCAATAATCAGTTCTATGGACCAAGTGGGAGAATGTAACGGTTTCTTATTTTTATTATAATAATTATTAATAATAAAAAACCAATTTTAATGTGGTCCATAGTTTTAGGATTTTGGTTTTGAAAAGGGTATGATTTATTTTGGTTTATGTAAATTGATATGACCATTTAATTGGGTGGTAATGAGTTTTAATGGTTTTAAATTCTTGATGGTAGAATCAAGCCTATAAATAGTCTTTGGTCCCCAAAGCTTTCTCTCATCATAAAATAAATACACCATCTATATTGTGAGAGCAAGAGCTTGGAAGAATCAAAGGCAGTGCACTCACAACACTGCAACAATGGTTGGAGGTAAAACCTCTAATTCTATTTCCGCATTTTGTTTTATTGATCTTGTTGTTCTTTTGTTATCAGGAACATAGGATCAATATATATATATATATATATATATATATATATATATATATATATATATATATATATATATATATATATATATATATATATATATATATATATATATATATATATATATATATATATAAATCTAACACCTCTTTATAATCGTATAGAGAAAAAAGTTATCGTGAATGATGTGGAATGTGCTACAGTACATCGGCTGCTCCTTTTAAACAAAATAAGGACTGCACTTATAATTCAAAATGGGTCGAAAAATATAAACTCGGCCCAAAAATGACCCAAACCAATTTATTTCCTAAAGTACGAAATTTTAACGAATTGTGTGAGACTCTTGCACTCCGAATCAGATTTTGACTTCAAAATAAGAGTTGTATCTCTTTCTCTTAGCTTTTCCAACGCATATCAGAACGTGCAAAATGACATTCCTTAGCTCCAGTTATGATTCGAATAGTGAACAGGTTCAAATAACCACTAAAACCGAAAAACAACAAACGAAAATAGATTAAAGGCAAACATGAATTTAAATCTAAAAACATAATAAAATATTAAAATAAGCAAAACAAACTAGGAAAATGCCTAAGTAAAATGATAGAAGAATATGCATCAAAATACACTGATCAACACCACTCAAGCATAAAGAATTTTTTTATTGGACAACCGTAAGAGCTACAATGTTGTATGAGACATAATGTTGGACGATTAAAAATCAACACAGGAATAAAGTAAGTGTAGCATATATAAGAATGTTGTATTTAATATGTGGTAAGACTAGACAAAAATAAGACTGGAAATGACAATATTATAGAGTGTGATGCGGTAACACTTATACTAGAAAAGATAGTGAAAAATATAAGTAGGTGGTTTGAGAATGTAGAATGAAGACCTATATAAAGAGAGTAAATCAAATAGAGAAGAATCCAAACCCTGTGTCATCTTGGAGCTTCAATCTCTCAACAACTTCAAAACCCTCAGTGGAGTACAACTTTCCTCAACAATCAGCCATCTGACTCATTCCCATAAGCATCTTTGGGAATTTGCCTCAACAACTTGTTAGCCTTTGACCAGGCTTGCATGCCATGAGCCTTAATCAATAGAGAATGACGAGAGGGGGTCTTACCTACCCTTGTCTAGAATATCTCTGAGTACGAGACAAATGACCCAGTTGCTCAGAGTATTTGTCTCTGTTCATAGACTTTAGTACAATTCCAATCGATTCATTGTTATGTTTGAACCTAGCCTTTGTGGATCCTCTTTTCAGATCCTTTTGGATTAAATACCATTGCAATTTCCTTATCTTCAGGGACACACCTTTATGGTTAACCCCCTACCTTTTCAGTGACACACCTTTATGGTTAACCCCCTACCTTTTCAGGGACAAACCTTTATAGTTAACCCCCTATCTTTTTAGAAATACGCCTTTATGGTTAACCGTCTACCTTTTCAGGGACACACCTTTATAGTTAACCCCCTATCTTTTTAGGAATGCACCTTTATGGTTAACCCCCTACCTTTTCAGGAACACACCTTTATGGTTAACCCCCTACCTTTTCAGGGACACACCTTTATAGTTAACCCCCTACCTTTTAAGGAACACACCTTTATGGTTAACCCCCTACCTTTTCAGGGACACACCTTTATAGTTAACCCCTAACTTTTTAGGGACACACCTTTATGGTTAACCTCTTACCTTTTCAGGAAGACACCTTTATGGTTAACCCCTTATCCTTTTCAGGGACACACCTTTATGGTTAACTCCCTACCTTTTCAGGGAAACACCTTTATGGTTAACCTATTCCCTTTTCAGGGACACACCTTTATGGTTAACCCCTATCCTTTTCAAGGATACACCTTTATGGTTAACCCCCTACATTTTTAGGGACACGCCTTTATGGTTAACCCCCTACCTTTTCAGGGAAACACCTCTATGGTTAACCCCCTATACTTTTCAGGGACACACCCTTATGGTTAGCCCTTACCTTTTCAGGGACACATCTTTATGGTTAACCCCCTACATTTTCAGGGACACACTTATATGGTTAACCCATTTTCTTGGTTTTGACACCATTTTTTTCCTTTGGTTTAAACACCACTCCCAATCTTATCTTTTTCTCAGTCTTTGTCCTTCGAAATACGGAGCTCTGACTTCCTTATTGCACTATGAGGATACGTAGGTATGAGGATGTGAATCCTTGGCGAGCACCCTTCTCCATCATTCTCTCCTCTCCCTCCCTTTTCAGTCCTTGTCCCACAAACTACGAGGCTCTGACTTTCTCATTGAACCATGAGAATACGTAGGCATGAGGCCACAATCCTCCTCGAGCACTCTTTTCCTAACCCTTTTATTTCCTGCATGCATGTGAAGATTATAACATCCATATAAGCAAGAACATTTGGAATGGTTCCCATGGAGTACCATGGATGTGAGGGATGTTAATACTTTCCCCTTGCATAACCGACTCCCTTACTTGTTTCTCTGTTTTCTCTTGGTTTTTATCGATGTTTTCCCTTCCCTCTCTTGGGATAAATAAATTTCGGTAGCGACTATGTTTTACCTCCGAGCGTGCGATGCGTTCGGTGGACATATTTCAGCTAGCTTCAGGTACCACATGCATAGTGTCATATTCTGTCGTGGGTCGCAATTACATATATTTGCATATTGTTGTGAATGGTTTTAAGATTATGGTTATGTTGGTTGTGTATTGAATGTATGACATGTTGCGTGTTGCATTCTCTATACCGTTTATATCGAGGTTTATTTCTCACCCATTTGCTTGATGTTGTCCATCATTAATATCTTGCAGATACTCAGGAGTAAAGTTGTTGTTGTGTGTGGAATGTGACTTGTTGGAGTTATTCTTCGTTTTATGTATCATTTATCACAATTTAGTGGTTTAGTGCTCTGATCTTGTAACATTGGGAACAATGCGTTTGTTATGTCTTGAGTCAATGTTAAATTTGGTGATTTGAAGTTTAATACTTTATTGGTGAAGTTTAATTTGAAGTTGTTAGTATGTTAATTTCATTGCACATTGATAAATGTTTTAAAAGTTTATTGTTGGATTATGGAGGTGACACCTTAAATTGTCGAGTAATTCTTTTTATATAAATTTCAGGGTTTAGGGTATTACACTTGGCGCTCAAATTATCCAGCTGCAACATATTGCAAGTATCATCGCACTAGACTTGACTTCTTTTCTGGTGCAAAAGCTAATTAAGATGAGAGGTCGAGACAAATATGTCCTCATTATTAAAAGAAAAACCGTGTGAAACATGGTGTTGTCGAACCCGAAAATCACCAACGTACAAGATGAGGCAAATTGGCTATATCAAGTGGATACTGATGTCCACTCTGATGCTGATGTGGGTGATGCAGACACTGATGTAGAGATGGACCAGAGATAGCAGTTCTCTCCACCCCATCTGTCACCATCCATATCTTACCTGCATTTATCCCCCTCTCCTCCTACACACCACCCCTAAACCCCTCCCCATATGCATTATAATTTTCTTATAGGTACCTAGTAGGATTATTAGAGCAATGTCGAGTATGAACTTAATGTTGTCTGAGACGAAGTAGCGGACTTGTCGGATGAGCAACAAGCACACAATAATAGGGAGGTAGAAAGGGATCATCGAGAGCGCCTCAAACATTATTTGATATGGCGTATGCATTCATGTATGGTCAGAAACGTATGCATGCCTCCTGATGACTCAGATAATGATTGATCTCATTCCAGCTACTATCTTTCCTTTCTCTTCCTTTTATCCTTTAACATTGAGGATAACGTAGGATTTAAGAGTGAGGGGAATTTCCCATTTTCTAGTTAGATTTATTGTTTTCTGGTTTAGGATTTCCCCGCTTTCCAGTTTGGGACTTTATGCTTTATGTAGTTTAATTGTGCATTAGTTTGAGTCATTTGCATGTGTTGTCGAGTCATATATGCGTATGATTTCTGCTTGTTTTGTCTTCTTGCCCATTTCTTGAACCAATTTAAATTTTTTGAAAAATATTATGATCGATATTTAAATAAGAAAGTATATCAATTCCAAATGAGGAAAGGCTAAGGTTAAGGACATTGGAATTTTTTTAACAAAATCGGTATTGTCCCAACACATAAGGCCTCTCAAATTGGATATTAATTTAAATTTTCCTTGTATCATAGTCTCTAGATCCTTTTTGAAATAATCTCCGAGTAATTTATTTTTACAGTCAGACATTCTTTTGATTCACATACTATGTTTGGTTAGCCAAGAAAATTTTGAAAATTTTGAAGAAAAAAAAGCAATAAAAGACAACTGTGCCTACTAAGTTTTGGCAACCTTCACCCGGTTACTTAACCCAACGGTGGTTGAATCCCAATGTCCACATAAAAAATATTAAAAATTCGTGATTGATGTGTTTATGATAAAAAATCAATATGCAAGTCCGAACAAATAAAGAAATAAAACTCTTCAGTTTTTTCTTACGTGTGTGCGATGATTATCTTTATATTAAATGCCTTGATGTGATTGTCTCAAATGAAAGGATATGAAAAAAAAAATTGGATAATGAGACTTAGGTACAAAACCATGGTTTGAATTGGTATTTTAAGCGGAAGTGTTTAGTCTGTAGTATGCGGTTTGTGTTTATACAATACCCTCGGTGTTAAGTTGAGTACCGATAGAATTGACCTTTAACCGGTCCGAATTTTGGAGCACGTATGAGTATTAGTGTTAGTATTTTTGATGGACTCTTTTTACGTGTGTCGTTGCATTTACATTCCTTTAATGCAAGTTAAGTTGCTTGAGGACAAGCAAGAGTTCAAATGTGTGGGAGTTTGATAACAAACATTTTTACCTTATTAATTAACTTTATTTTAGTAAGTTTTAGTGTCATTTTATGTTCCCTTTACTTCAATAAGCTGACTTTTTACTTTGCATTGCAGGTACAAAATGATCGGCACTAAATACGAAGAAAAAAAATAGAGAATGCAAGAAATATGCAAAAATACATGCAGTGACGGGGACCATGACGATCGTCATGCTCCAGGAGGAGCTAGCCGTCATGGCTCCTAAAGGAAAGGAAAGAGCAAGCACGCGAAGACCATGACGGACAGACGTCAGTGTGGTCTGTCATGGATCTAAGATTCAAAAATTCAGCTTCAACACGTCATGATGAGCAGATTGTCATGCACCATGACATCCAGTCCAGATTTTTCCTGCATTTTTGTTGTTTAAACCCCACTTTCTCCACGTCTTACCCACGATTTCTGGGACTTTATGTGTGAGATTTTCTCTATAAATAGGCTTGTAATGAATTGTAATGGATCCGAGCATTGTTGCATTATAGTTACATTTAAATTTAACATAAAAAAATTTGCATTGCTGTTTTTATGCAATTAATCTTTACAAGTTTTGTTTTTGTTAATTTTTGCTTACCATCTGTTCAATTTCTACAGTATCGTAATTGAATCAAAGTCTCTCTTCTGAACATCTTTAATTCAAGTCCATATTCCATTATTTCCATATTCTATTTCTTTATTGATTTTCATTATGAACTCAATAAAAACATGTTTTGTATCTTTATTAATATGTCTGAGTAGTGTGTTTTGAGTCAAAAACGTGAGATCGTCGAACCGACAAAACTCGTACAAATTACGTAATTATTCAATCGTAATGAGTATGAAAATATTATTCTAAAATTTCTGTTTTGAAAATAATAGTTTTGCTATGAAAATAGAAGTATTGAAATACTGTTTACGCGTCGAAAGAGCGAAAGTAATATTTGACTTAGAAATTCATATTTTTAATTTCTAGACTATGAAAGCATTTTTTAATTAATTAAGATATTGTTGTATTTTAAAAAGGAAAATTAAAACTTGGGGTTTAGTTGCGAAAGTAGACAATTACGAGTTTAAAGTCTGATAATGCAACAACGGAAGTGTTTGTGTACATCTAATTTAATATTTTCTACAATAATATATTTTTAGTTATGATTAAATGCTACAATTTATATATATAGACAAAAATCATCATTTTGGTCTCTTATTATTATTATTAAATTAAATTTATTATTTTCAAAATAGACTACAGACTATTTACATTCATGTGACTGAGAAAATGGACGTTTTAGTACTGGATAAACATGCCTTCCACAGAAAAAGCAGCAAATTGAAAACTTAGATATACATTGGGCATTAAGTAAACGGTTACCTTAATATATCCTTGATTGTACCAAACTAGTGCATGCATGAGAATAAAACAAGATTACATTACTTGCATGTCGACAATCAATTTCACTGCAATTAATCATAAGAATGAACCAAAATACAGTACGGAATGTGACTCCAATGAGTCTTCTTAGTTTACTCTTTGCCAGCGTCAGAAATGCGTGACAAGATAACAATTTATATGATTGTACAACTAACTGCAAATGGTTTTAGCAATCAAAGACAAATTTATTTAACAGCCACCTCTGAACTCTCAAGTTGCGAGGTTACCTTTTTGGCAATCAACTGAATTTCTTTCACCCTATCCTGAACTAGCTTCTGGAGTTGCTCTTCTTGGTTTGTCTGATTGTCATCCAACTGCGCAGTAATAATATCTTCACCCGCCCCTGATTTGAACATGACAAAAGATGCCTCTGGATTAACTTCACAAGGTATTTCAATAAGTTGCTTCCCAGAAGTCCCAGAATCTTTCCCCAAAATATCGTACTTCACACGTTCAGAAATAACGCTGACAAAGTTATCCATGTACTTGTTAGTAGGATTGAGGCCAATGTAGATCAAAACCTCCCAGCACTTGAGAAACTGTGTCTTGGTAATTTTCAAAATTTTCCTTACCTCCTCAACATCACTGGGAGGTGGCGTGAGTCGAGGAGAATGCGTTTTCTTTGATAGTCTTCCACCCTTTAGAAATGTAACAGCCTTGGTAACTAAATGCTGGATTGGCTCAAAACCAAGTAGGCGTTGTGTGTCAATACAAGAACGAACATGTTGAAAGTTATCTAACGGCTCTTCTACAGTGAGGTCATACACGTTTTCAGATATGGCAACATCATTTAGCACTTCAAGAAGGAAACGACCATAACCCTTGTGCTGATACGGAGGCAATACCAGAATCTGCAATCAACTCAAGAATATAACTCGAGTATTCTAATGTGATACAAGTCAAAAGTTAAAACTGATTTTGTGAGAAAAAAAGCTATTAATGAATATCCTGTATATAACAGACCTGACCCAGCCGCAATCGGGAGTTACCACGATAGTGGTAAAAGCGATAAACAGCAGTAAATCCAAGTAGCAAACATTGGATCTCTCCCTGCTGATCAGTTTTCTTCTGAACCATGACATACAACTCCCATTGTGGATCAGTAACATCAATGGGACTGCTACCTATATAACACGAAGAGTTTAAAAGAAAAACTACAGCAGCATGCAATCTAAACATTGCATAAAACAGGGTTACAGAGTAGTGAAATAAGTGAAAAGTAGTGAAATAAGTGAAAATTACCATCAACAAGGAGAAGAACAAGGGGTATAATATGACAGTAAAGTTGTCCAGTGGGCATGTTGCCTGCTACCAAACGAACAACCTGGGATCCAGGAGATATACATCAAAATGGTATTCTTAAAATATGCATATACAGAGAAAATACATCCAAGGGAAGTTCAAAGGATAACAAAGACAAACTTTTAAACTTGTTTTATTAAAAAAGAAACTCCTTTAGCTGTATATTTTCCATAAAGCAACGTTCAAACTTAAGTTAATTATATTTGTTATATTTAAATTTGAACACTGAACACCATATAAGAGTTTACTAGAAGATTCAATGATATCATGTATTTAACAGCTGAAGAATTAAAAGAAAAAAAGATGACTTGTCACAGACAAATGGGTATCAGCCTACTCTGTAATGTTTGCTTAACAAAAATCAGTCTGGCATAATCTACTCATGCCAATAGGGTTGAGTAAGAAATTAGCAGACACAGAAATATTGTCAAATATAGCATGTTTTCCTTTAGAATAATAATATTTATAAATAATAATAGCAGCACTACATGACATTCATATACATGCATGCAGAGAACAGATAACCAATAGGGAACAGTACACATTATGATAATAGATCTATTCTATCACTCTATTTCTCTTCACGTATCTTGAAATAGCATTTCAATTAGATGGTTGCTCAACACATATGACATGCAACATGTATAAGAATAAGGATTTTTAAATTAAAGTTTTAAATCAGGCCTTTACACTAACAACCCTATCTCTTTACAAAAGTGCATTATATTGAGCTTAAATGCAAATTAACAACCTCAACATTAGAAGCGTCTGAATCAGCCTGCTTGAAAGCTTTGTTCTTCAAAACCTCCCCGTTCGAGATGTTTGTTCTGCAAACCAAATAAAATAACAATCAACAGTTTATACAGTATTATATATTATAAAACCAAGTAAAGGTATTCTTATTACTATAGAAAAAGCAGCAAAGACTTCATACCTAACAAAATTGTTGTCCGCCAAATACTTCTGAAGGAATTCATCCTTGCTTTTAACAAGAGTCTCAGCAAAAATCGACTGCACAAAATAAAAACCAAATTAAAGGGTATCATGTTAAAGGTACTCAGCATAACAGTTGTCCAAACAGTAGATGTCAGTGCATACCTGAAGAGCTTCGTGAAGATCTGTGACCCCTTTGCCTCGCTTAAACAATCAAACAAACACACATTCAAATAAAATGCCAGGCCACAAATAAATATGAATTAAGCAATACTGTAAATAAAGAATATAAACCATTTTTCCATTAGTTGTAAGACTAAACAAATCCAGAACCTACATCAGACAAACTCTCAAATACAATATCAGCATATGCATAGAATGATATGCTGCTAATCCAGATGTTAATCTGCAAAAAAAGTCCAAACAAGTTGAAGTTAAAAAACACCATACACCATGTAACATCATCACACAGCATAAATAAGCATATACATAAAAATAATTTCCTATTTATTATTCAAATGAATCCAACCTTCAAACCCTCATAACCAAAAATCTTCCCATCATTATCAAAATAGCTATTCAAATCCACTGGATGTATGACAAAACTTTCCGGACCCTCGAACTCTTCTTTGCTAGAAACTGTACAAAATAATAATAACAAACCCAATAAAATCCATGCCAATTGCAAAATCACAGCAAAAGTGACAACATTTTCAATTTTTATCATACCAAGAAAGATTCTGATGCAGTCTTTAGCTTCAACTCCAACATCTTCATAACCTTAACAAAAGAAAAAATTTGTAGAACTCAGCAGCAGAATGAAGAAATAAGATTTCCCAAACAAAAAAAAAAACTCACCTATACCGGTAAATGCAACACGGCGTCGCTTGGAGGTTTCGTTATCGGGATCCGATTGCAAAACCTGCTTCTGTTTCTGTCCCATTTCGCTTTTCTGTGTTCTGTGGATTCTTCTCAGTTCAACTCAGTCGAAAAAAGGGGTTTTAGGGTTTTTACATAGAGCGGGAAATGAAATGCGAGGGAGGGGAAATTAGATTTGGGCTTATAAATAATAAACATTTTGGGCCGGCCCAATAACTATAATGGGCCCAAAAGTGAACAACCAGGCCCAATAACTATAGGTTCGTAAAAATCTACCTGTATTTCTAAAACCCTAGTAAAACCCTTCCTCTGTTTTTTTCTTGAAACTAAGCAAAAATGGCGTTCAATTCAATTCTTCGCAACAGGTCGAGTACTTTCGTGAGGGCTTTTGCTTCTGCGGGTCAATTGATAAGAAAAACCCAACCGGGTCATCGCGCCGCTCTTTCCGCCGCCGTCAACAGAATCGACGATTCCTTTATTCCTAGGTCTCACTTTTCTTCTGTAGCTGTCAAGAGCAAGCCTACCTCCGATGAGAATCTCCTCCGTGTCATCGAATCGGAAATCACATGTGCTCAGGAAACGGATGAATCCGGCGATGTAAGTTTCATTTTCTCATGTATTAGATTGATGATAGTAGTAGTAGTTGATGTTGTTTTATGATGGTTGTTATTGTTTATGTTGTGAAATGTTGAAATTTTGATTTTGGTTTGGTTGATATAGGCTGAGGAGGTTCCGAGTAATTTTCCGTTTAAGATAATCGATAGTCCAGGACAACAGACAATAACACTTGAAAGGAGTTATCAAGGTGAGGAAATTAAGGTTGAGGTTCATATGCCTGATTTGGTTACTGGTGATGAACATGGGAATGAGGATGATGATAAGGATGATGAGAGCGAGAAAGCAACTCAATCAAGCATTCCACTTTCAGTGAGTGTTGCTAAGAAGGGTGGACCTTCATTGGAGTTCAGTTGTGTTGCGTATCCGGATGAGATTGTTATTGATAGCTTGTCTGTTAAGAATCCCGATGTTTCTGACGATCAGATTCCTTATGAAGGACCAGATTTTCAGTAGGTTTTTCTTTCTGTTTTTTTTTTGTTTTGCTTATAAAATATGTGCATTCAATGTTTTAAACCAGGGTTGTGTTCTTGTGTCACTGTTTTTGAATAGAGTTTGTAGTGGCATTATAGCATAGCGGCATAGTGGAATTTGAACCAAAATGTTATTTTCTGCTATCTGTGGTTGACAATACTGGTTTGTGTTTGTAGCTCCTGTTGCATTGTCGAGAGACATTAACAATATTGATATGTTGTTCGATCAATGTTCTAGGTAAGGAATGGTTCGTTTGTTGAGGTTTTGCCTTTTTTTTACAGGGATTTGGATGAGAGTCTGCAAAAGACATTCCACAAGTACTTGGAAATAAGGGGAATCAAACCAAGCACGACAAATTTCTTGCATGAGTACATGATCAACAAGGATAGCAGAGAATACTTGGTGTGGTTGAATAAGCTCAAGAGTTTCATTCAAGCGTGAGCGTTGATGGCGTACTCAATTTCTGTCGAATCGTCTGCGTACACATTTGAATGGAAAGATTAATAGTGTATGGTATCATTGTGGTTTCATTTGAAGGAGGAAAATAATCAGAAACAATATATTATGTTAATGTGGTTTAGTGGTAGTTCCTACTTCCTATTGCGACTTTACATTTGGTTGAAAATGTTTGCAGCTATATCCTTAGTAAGCTGATTCTCAGGCTTTATTACAGAATCTTTGTATTATTAAGTCATTATGGAATTAATTTTTGCACTATATATCTTTAAATTATTCTACATTGGAGTTTGTTCTTTTAAAACTTCACTAGTAAAAGATCCGTGTGTCTGCACGGGTAAGTTCATTCTTAAATTCCATAAAAAACTTTTTAGAAAAAAATCTTAGTAAAATTTGTTGACATATAACAGTTAGATGGAGATGTTTAGAATGCTAAACTAAAATTCAAACTCAAAATTACTCGGACAACATGATAGATAAGATTAATGTCCAGAAAAGAGTATGAACAAATGTGTTGACTTTTCTGTTAAAAAAAAGAGTCAATAGCAATGTTACATCAAATTTGAATTTCCTTTCCCCCACAGAATAGGAACTAAAAACAAACCAAAATAGTTGAAACTAAATTGGTAGTTTGGTTGGAAACATAATCTGACACATCATAGACTGAAATGGCAGTTGGTGTAGACATTGTATGAAAGACAGCATGAGCTACACGCAAAAGATGTTTGAAACAAATAGCAACAAAGTAGAGTAACTTGCTGCTTGAAACCTGCGAAAGTTTCATAAGCTGAAATGGTGGCTACTATTATGGGATTGAGTATGGCATAATACTAAGCCCAGGTTTCTCTTAATAGAATCTCTAGATCATGAATTGATATTAAGCATGAATTTTAATAAGTTGAAATGGTGGCTACTATTATGGGATTGAGTATGGCATAATACTGAGATTCTGACATGATGGGGCTGTTACAAGAACAAATTATGTAATAGCTAACATTCATAGCAAGTACATACTATAAACTTATAACAAATTGCGAATATTACTCTAAAACATAGGCATTTAGTTAACATTAGGAAGAGTGATCTTCATAAATTATGTTAATGTCAATTCATTACCAATACTAATAGATTACAAAAAGCCATGCTCCATATTGTAGACAGTCACAAAAGTCATGGACAAAAACATCTAAATGTCAATCAATTAGGAATAACATTATAATACAAAATGTTGTGATCCATAGTCAAGGGTTGATGTTGAGCATTCACAAAAAAAGAGCAACAAAAAAGGAACTTATAACAAACAAACAGATCATTGTTGTACCAAAATAAGTCAATATAAAGTTCTTGAATCATTCCTTTTTGGCATGCTTCACACTCTTCGTTGCAGATTGTTTGGGTGACAACATAGTTGAAGTTGCAAGTTCCTCTTTGTCGCTCCAATTTTGGGAAGCAGACATGGTTGGCTGAAAATGGGAAAATCAATAACTGCGATCTAAGGGACAATATATATCATACATACTTAATAGCTTAACACATCAATGGTTACTAAACAAACTTACTGTCGAAAGGAAAGTAGGAGTGACTGCCTCGTTGTCGGCTATGAGCTGGTTACAAACAACTTCTTTTCCTTTAGTATGTGGGGCATTCATGACAATATTAGAAGTTTGCTACACAAAAATATATTGTATGTTCAACCTACATGTGTTTAAGATGAATATTTCAATTAAATTTCAATTCAACAATACATAGACATACATCATTTGGATGCATAGCATATTTGATCATTTGAATTACTTGTACATCCTCAGTTATCTTGACAACATATGACTGCTTAAAGTTCCGTTGAAATTTCACATGAAAATCAAATTCCTTCCCTAAAAATTTGTCGAGGTGTGCTGGATAAGTTTGCGGATGATCTTTATCGGTCTTGTAATATAGTATGTAAATAAGAAAGAGTAATTGTTTAAGAAACTTCAAAGCATGAACCTTTACACATGAATTTTTAAACTTTCAATAGCTGAAACATGAAAATCCAAAGGTCAAAAATGGAAAGCGAAATAGGATGAAACATGAAACATGATAACTTCAAACGATGAAAACATGAACTTGCACACATTAAAAAATGTAAAGCGAAATAGGATCAAAACAAAATTATTCAGGACAATTAAAAATGGAAGAAACATGAAAGCTTGGACGGAAAATGGAAGGTTAACCTTGTTTTTGCTGGTCTTCGATTGCGGTGAGGAGAACAGATGTCGAGAGAAAGCTGGAATCAGTGACTGGACTTAATATTTTATCCACATGAAATTTGTTATGTCATTTTTTTCTTTTTCTCCTTTCACACTATCACATGATCATTCTTCTCTTCTCCTACCAACACAATAAAAAAAATTATTTTTAATTAATTAGCAAGAATGATATGATATTTTATTAATTAATATGTTTTTAACTAATTTAATAGTTAATAATAGTTTTAATTAAGTTAATAATTTTAATTAAATTTTTTTAAAAGAAATGTTTCGGCTTGAGACCCAAGCCCATACAATATACTCAAAATGCACAAATAGATGTTAGTAGTTGTCTACATGAGTTATATAAAGACTAAAACTATTTGTGAATAAATCAATGTGAGACTTCAATAACATTTTTCTTATATTTTCTTTGACGGTTGCTTCTAGTTATGCATCATTCTAGTTGAGGAAGAATGATGGTGTTCTAATGAAGAGAATGATGCATAGCTAGAGGCAGCACTGAAAGAAACTAGAAGCAAATTGTTATTGAATTTTTACATTGGCTTATTCACAAATAATTTTAGTCTTTATATAGCTCATACAAACACCTACTATCATATATTTGTGGATTTGAAATATATTGTATGGGCTTGGGCCTCAAGCCCAAACACTTCTTTTCAAAAAACTTAATTAAAATTATTAAATATATTAATTTAGCTAAAACCATTATTAAATATTAAATTAGTTAAAAACATATTAATTAATAAAATATCATATCATAATTGTTAATTATGTAAAAATGATTTTTTTATTCTAATCATCATTGCCACATATGCAAAAGTGGAGGGGGACCACAAAAATCCAAAGACCATCAAAATTAAGAGACTAGAATAGTTGGTTTTGTAATAAGGGGACCAATTGTTTAAAACGCTTAAGTTAGAGGGACCAAAAGTGTATTGAAGCCGAAAAAAACTTGGAGCAACAATGACAGATCTTCTCTTCCCATACAAACACAATAAAAAAAACTCTAAGAAAAAATGGCAGAACCATCGCTCATAATTGCCAACACGACACACTTAATTCTTGATTCATGCATCCTAGTGATAATTTATTTTTCGCTCATAATTGCCAACACGACACACTTATTTGCCTTATGAAGGTCACTTGGAAGATTGAGGTGGTCATGTACGATACACCATAAAAAAATTTCTCCTTTTGAGAAAAAGTGTTTTCTCATTTTTAGAAGGAGCCAAAAAGAATGTTTTATGTTGGAGAACGACCATGTTTTTACCTTGAGATGCCTCATTTTCCAAGTCAATTGAGGCACCGGTCTCTAGATCGATATGATTTTCCCTTTGACAATCATCTTCTATTTGGACTTCGGGGAGGATTGAACCTCTACCATCGAGGATGGCTTTACAGTGGAAAGTTATGTCTCTTGGTTGAGTCCCACCTCATCCATTGTCTTCCTTTTCTGTACAATTCAAGTCAACAATTCGAAAGTGTCTCTCTTCTGATTGGCGTCCCTCACCTCCCCTCGCTCGGATTTATTCCTCTATAGTAGAGCTCTCCTCTCTAAGACTAACAAGGGATCCGTCCTCTTTTCAAAAGAATTAGGAAAATAGAAAAAATAACGTGTTAGGTCAAAACATGCATATCGGTGACACTTACGTAAGTTTCGTTGAGTGCTTTATTACCATCCTCATTACCCATTATCTTTCTTACATTTAAACCATAAAATCTCCCTAAGAAATTGACTTCTCCACCTCATTGAGGCTATCATAGTTGAAGTTGTTTATTAGCACATGGCCACTCATCCAATATAAAGGAAATCAACACTCTTCGATTTCTTCAAATATGACCATCGAGCACTCTATTCTAGTTTTTACTTGTAACCCTAAATCCCGAAATTTCTATAAAAATATTTAATCGGCTATTTAAGGTGTCACCAACGACCACCATCCAAAACTAATAAAAAAACATGTGACAACATGCAACAGAAAATCATTTCATAACAACTTCATTTTAAACTTTATAAATAAAGTATTGAACTTTAAAACACCAAATTCAACATTAACTCAAAACATAACAAACACCATGTTCCCGATGTTACAAGACAAGAGCACTAAAACCACTAAATTGTGATAAAACGCTAAATAAAGCGAAGAATAGCTCCAATAAGTCCTTCCACACACAATAATAGTTTTACTTCTGAGTATTTGCAAGATGTCCATGGTGGACAATGTCATACCCCAGCTTTGTCCGGATATTTTAAATTTATTTGATACATGTCAATTTGTCAAGTTTTGTATTTTTAGCCATATGTATTTTTATCATCAAATAAAGTCACCATAATTATGCATATATTCATTATAGTAAAAAAGTCAACATAAAGTCAACAATTTATATGTTGGAGAAATTGACTAAAATTGCATTTTTTTTATTATGCATTTTGAAAAAATAAATTCATGATCATTTGATTTATCATCAAAATATTCATTTGAATTTTATTAAACATTTTCCTGCATCAAAATGGAGTTGATGTTGATCAAAGTCTCTACAAAAGTATGATAGGAAGTTTGTTGTATCTCATAGTTGGCATATCTCATATCACATTTGTTGTAGGTGTATGTCCCAGGTACCAAGACAAGCCTAAAGCTAATCATCTTGCTCAAGTGTAAAGAATCTTGAAGTACATAAATGGGGCCTATGACTATGAAATTTTGTACTCTCATGATACAAATTCCATACTTATAGGGTATTATGATTAAGATTAGGCTAGAAGTGTTGGTGACATAAAAAGTACATCAGGGAGATATTTCTTTCTCGACAACAATTTGATTTCTTGGTTAAGCAAGAAGCAAAATTGTGTTTCATTATCTACTGCTGAAGTTTAGTACATTGATGTTGGAAGTAGTTGTACATAATTACTCTGTATGAAACAAATTCTAAAGGAGTACAATGTCGAACAAGATGTCTTGAAATTGTTATGTAACAACTTAAGTGCTATCAACATTTCAAAAAATCTTGTCCAACACAAGAGAGGAAGCACATTGACATTCTTCATAATTTCATTAGGGATCTTGTGGAGTATAAAGTGGTAAATCTTGAGCACATAACAACTGACAAACAACTGGCAGGTATTTTTAACAAGCCATTGGATGTTGTCCGATTTGAAAATTTAAGAAGTGCACTTGGAGTGTGCATATTGGAAAGCCTATATTAATCAAATATTGGAAAACATGCAAGGATACCAAATCAATATCTCTCTCATATTCTTTATGATCCATGTATATTCAGGGTGATTCATTTTTTTCTTCAAATTTCTCCCCTTATCTGGTAGTTAGATACAAGCAAAAGAAATATTGTCACATCCTTATCTTGCTTTTTCAAAGTGTGTGTGTTGATCATCATGAGTCAAATGCCTAAAGCTTCAAAGAAAAAATACACTAACAAGGGAATTAAGGCTGAAGAAAGGAAGAACAATGGTTATAGTTCCACCTCCTGTACAAATGGATGGAATGCAAAAGGTGCATCATCTGTTGGAGCATCTACAACTAGTAATGTAACAACCTGTATAATATATATCTAGAATAACATCATATAAGTGTTATTATTTGGCACTGACACAACATAAGTTCCTAATGGCATAATTATATACACATGTCCAACTAAAAACATGAATGACACATGTTATACAATAGTGCCTAAAAATAAAAATCTAAGAACTATGTACAATATCTTCATTGTACATAACTCCACAACGGAAGATCACAATAACTGCATCCCTTGAAACATCAGTAGACAGCTTGTCTTGAATTCAACTTGCAAGGAATACTTGAAAAATAACAACGATATTGGGGTTTTAATAATCTCAGTGAGTTCCCATATCCTATGGGTCCACTCGGCTCTACAGGATTTTCTAGTCGAATCCTACCTCAAGTTTTCACTATTTGTTACTTGTGCATCACTCACACCTTGTAATTAGGACTTGACAAGCTAAAGGATATTCACAATGTATGGAAACATGTCACTTGAGTTCATATAACTCAATAAATCACTATTCGGATTCACGAAACATCAATCCCTAAACGGACTTACGTCTAAGTCAGGCTCGGTTCACACATGCTCGTATGATTCGACTTTCACGATGGATATTGGGTCCTCTATAAGGATTAATCTTCAGTTCAAGCGACCCTCACTCATATGGGCCTCTAACCCACTTAGGGTATCTTTCACCGTATGAGCGTCTAACCCACTTAGGTGTCCACCTTTCTCCCATCTCCCCCCTTTTCCCCCTCAAACCCAATTGAGGCACAAATCATTGGTGCCACATCCCCACTTACCGCTTTACCTAAGACCTTGAAGTGGTATATGCACAACCACAACTAATTCTAAACACATGATTAAGTCTCAACAACAAATAGGACTTTTGGAACAAAGGTTCCTCACCAAAAATAGGACTTTTGGAACAAAGGTTCCTAACCAAAAATATCAACTCAATTTTCATGGTATTCATTAAATACTAGGTATTCATATCCACATATTCACATATTATTCCACATTTCTATACAAAGCATATTGATTCGTTATCAGGCGAATACTTGTCTGCGATACACACCTAGGTACCGTTGTGACCAAGCATCACCGTATACCCATTTCCATGACCTAGATTATCTTTCTAAGTTATTAATCAAGTTTTACTCCTAAGGTTTCATCCCTCATCATCATATGTTTTTAACCATTCATGCACACTCACACAATACCAATACTTAACATATATCACAATATTCATAAATTATACACAAAGTAATATAACATGGTACAAGAAACATAGTCAAGCTATTACACTCAATTAATTTATCAATCTATCCTAATCAAGATTTAGGTTAACATTTATTCATTGCACAAGTATTCAACAACAAAATCCTTGGCCTAGTGGTAAGGCTTGTACCATACCAAGGAGGTTTCGGGTTCATCCAGAAGCCCATGACCAATCGATTGGTCCCCTGCTATTTTCCTAAGACTTTTGTGTAACATTCAATTTTCCCAAACCTGAATAATTTGTTTCCTTTCCAACAACCAAAACTACCAATACATTCACCAACACATATCATGATTTCATCATATAACATATATTTATTCTATAGGTTTCTCTTCTTCATGGAACATATAATCAAACAACAACAATAGCACCCAATCATAGAGAAATAGAAGTAAATCATGTATTCATAGAAAGCTTCATAGTCAAGAATGGATATTTATCATGATTCTTACCACTATTCTATGATTCTAACAAAACCCTAACTTCTAATCCATAAAGTTATAACTAGAACTCACCTTAGAAATAGAAGAGGAGAAGTTGTTGAGAATAATGAGATGAAATGAAGATGATGGAAAGGATTTGGTTTGATGGTTGATGTTTTCCACTTTTTCTTCAAGTTTTCTTCTTCCTCCAAGTTTCCCATTCTTTCTTTCTGATATCTCTTTTTTATCTTCCTTCTTATTCTTATCCCTTACTTTTATTCTTTCTTTCTATACCACACAAATATATAGCATATGATTAATATATATTATAACATTGGGTAGTAATACAAAATATCTCAATTGATATTTTATCTTCTAGTACCGATTGACCAATTATTAATGTTACCAAAATGTTGTCTCTTGTACTTATTAATATTGGTTTGTCTCTTTTATTAATAATTAATCTCTTTTGAGTTTACTGGTTACTTTATTGGTCCCAACTAATAAAATTTAGAGCACATATGAGCTCTAATTGTTCCAACTGACAAGAGATAGAGTACATAGGAACTCAATTGGTCTCAACTGACAACTAATTAAGAATTTAAGGGGATATGGGATATTACAAGTAAGAAGTCTATCACTAAGATGAGGGAATTGAAGAAGAGACTTGTTCAATCTCATGATTCAGACTCAGAGGATGATGAACACTATGTTACCTTTCTTGAGTCGGGTGGTTGGTCAATTAATGTAGTTTGAAGGATGTTTCAAGTTTTCTGTTCTAGCTCTAATAGTTGGGCAATCTTTTTTGGATTTGTAAAGGCTTTATAGCCTATTTGAACTTATTCAAAATAAAATAGTTCTAATGCTTGTGCATCTATGGATGTTGTTCTGGTTGTTCTACTCATATTTTTGGATGTGTATGTGCTAACATACTAACATATGCATGACTAAACTCTAGGTGCTATTTGATACTAACCCTTTTAAAAATTATGGTAAAAAGGGGGAGTAGTATTGTTTCTAAGACCTTAGGTAACACATGTTTTTGTTTGGTACTGGCCATCTGGTAAGTACAAATGATGATGTGCTCCATGCTGGAGCATCAGGCAGGGCATTTGACCGTTGTGTCTGTGAAAACAAATTTATGTTATTAGTATTCCTTGCATATTCTGATATCAACTACTAACTTCTTGTGTGTGCATGACTAAGTATGTGAATAATTGCATGCTGATATATGTTAGTTATTAGGATTGTATCTACTAAGTATGAGCTAACTAGATTCATGCATGACTAAGTCTATGAATGATTGCATGATTGTCTATTTGGTTTTGAGCAACTGAATGGATTATGTGTAAGCATATGAATCACTACTACAAAATATACCTTTGGTAACATTATTTTACTATGGTCGTTCAATCCATCATTGTAATATCTCAAATTGGGAGCGCCTGATTTTTTTTTAATTTTATTAGAAGACATTTCATTATGGTTGTGTTAAATAACCGTGGTGATAAATTAAGTGTTACAAACTTTGAATCCCAACAACAACATTTTTCCATTTTTCATATTAAAAAAAGTGCGTGTCCCTTAAATACATAAGATAAACAAAAGTTGAAAAATGGTTAACAACGGTTTTATTTATCCACCGTGGTAACATGTTATGTATTTAACTATGGTTGTTCTTATCAATAGTGATGAAAGGATTTCCTTTCAATTAAAACAAAACAAATTCTTTATTTCCTTCATAACATGCCCTAAGCGAACCAGACGACAACGATAACGAACTCTTCATCTTCACCTTCTTTATTCAATTGGAAAAAAATCTTCACCTTCTTCATTTTGTTTTTACCATATTTATTCATTTAGTTTCTTCCTTTTATTTGAAGTACAGTACGTTACTTTTCATGGATGGTGTTTATTTCTTTTATTCCTTTTTTGTTAATTTTAACGTTACTTTTCATGGTTGGTTTTCATTGCTTTCATTGTGTGGTTTTGAAACCTTGTATTCATATTGTTCCTGGTTCATAGTTCATTATGTTTTTGAAACCTTGTGTTCATATTGTTCTTGGTCCATAGTTTATTGCGTCTTTTATTGTTAAATATTATATTATTGTGATGGATATGCATATGCTTTAGGTTTAGTGTTATATTATTATTATGAATATGCTTTATGTTTGGATATACTTTAGGTTTAGGTTTTGGTGTGTCATTCACATTATTATTTTGATATAAATTTCATAATTTATTATGGATCATAATTGGATGAAAGTTGATAGATTAAGTCCGGTATATGAGAAAGGAGTTCTTGAATTCCTTGAATACTCTAAACAAAATCTTCCCAAAAATGATGGTATCTTTTTATTTTCCTTGTATTATTTAGAAGAATATCAATAAAAGTACAAAGGAAGAAATATTCCATAACCTATGTTGTGATGGTATATATCAAAATTATACTATCTGGACATTGCATGGTGAAGTAGATAAAAAGCAAAACAAGGTGTCACAAATTCACGAAGTTGATGAAGATGGAGATATTGATGATCGACTAGAAGATATGTTATGTGATATTAGAGAATATTCTTTTTGGAAAGGCCATATTTATGGTAATTTATGTAGTGATAAGGACACCCCTTTATATAAGGGGTGCACAAGTTTTATACGATTGTCTGTGATGTTAAAGTTGTTTACTCTGAAGGCAAAAAATGGATCATCGAATAAAAGTTTCACGGAATTGCTAGATTTGCTGAAACAAATGCTACTAGAAGATAACAATTTGTCGGATCGTTGTTATGGTGCCAAGAAATATTGTGTCCAATGGGTTTGGAGTATATCAAAATACAGGTTAATAGTTTCTTCCTTAAGGACTTAAGTAAGAACATTATGAGGTTAGGTGATTGAATGTCTCATATGTATTAAGGAAATCTTGGCTTAATTCATAACCGGTTAACTCAACCATTCACCCTAGCATCTTTTATCTTAATCAATTATTTTTACTCTTTGTGTGTTTACTATTATAAATTTCAAACAAACCAAACCGCTATCTTTTTGTTCTGATAGAATCAAATTAAAATAAGTATTTCCTACGCAATCCTTGAGATCGATACTTGGAAATAAAACTCCTTATTACTACATCGGTAAAAATAGTACACTTGATATTTTTCCGATCAAGTTTTTGGCGTCGTTGCCGGGGATTGCCAAAATACCTATTCTAATTTTTATACTATCGAAATTTTGTTGCTCGTCAACCAAAATTTTATCTGTGACAATTTTGTTATTCAATTCTAATCTTTGTCTAACTTATTTATGCGAGGTAAGGCCTCAGCGGATTTTCCTTTTGACGCAGATCCAGAAAGAACTCTTCGCGCTAGACTCAGACAAGCTAAGAGAAAGAAATTGGAATTAGCAGAGAAAGCGTAGGAAAAAAGTTGTTTTAGTGCACTCAGAGAATTCAGATTCAGACACGGAAACAGTTCCTGAAATCATGGCTGCTAATCCACCACCACCACCAGAGAGACTCCTCGGTGACTATGGTGGAACCAACACCCCGGGTGGTCGTATGACAATTGTCAACCAACCGATTACTGTAGAACAATTCCAGCTGCATCCCAGCACCATTAATCAACTCGAAAGACGGTCCTTCTCTGGAAGAGTGAATGAAGATGCCAACAAGCATCTGCAAAGATTTTTAACCATGAGCACAACACTGAAAATGCCTGGACATAGCGAAGAAGCAGTCTGACTTCGTATGTTCCCATTCACTTTAGCAGATGAGGCTGAAGAGTGGTTCTATTCCTTACCTGCTGGTAGTATCACTACATGGGAGCACATGGAAACAACATTCTTGCAGGAGTATTTTCCCGCATCTGTGTCATTGCGGAAAAGATATGAGATCTTAAACTTCAAACAGAAGGAGGGTGAGTCACTAGGAGATGCCTACAAATGATTCAAGAGAATCCTAGTGGCTTGTCTTACTCACAACATGGATGAAACTGAACAAATGCAAATGTTTGTCAATGGTCTCCGAATTCAAACAAGACAAATCCTTGATTCAGCAGCTGATGGCTCAGCCAACTTTGCAACAGCCACCGGTATGAAGAAGATAATTGAAGCTATTGCCTCGAACGAGCATTTAGAGTTATATGACAGGGTATCAAGCAAATCTGCAATTATTGACTTGAAGTTTGAAACAAATAAACAGGTGAAAATTGAAGAAGCTGTAGCTGCAGAGGTAGAGAGCACTAAACATAGGTGCTCAGAAAGTGGCTCAAGTGCAACAGGCACCGAGTGAAGTGTGTGGCATTTGCAATGGACCACACAATACGGTTCATTGTTTTGCAACACCGCAACAGATCGAAGATATAAAATTTTTAAAGCAGAACAATCCCTACTCCAACACATACAATCCGGGGTGGAAAAATCATCCCAACTTTGCATGGAAAGATCAAAGAGGGAACGTGCAACAGCCGGCACAGGGTCAATATCAAAATCAATATCAGCAGCAGCAACAACAGGTACCTAAGAAGGCAGATTGGGAGATCGCAATTGAAAAGATGGCAGCTCACAACATCCAATTCCAAGAGGAAACTTGAAATAATCATAAGAACACCACATCATCGATAAAAAATCTTGAAATTCAGATGGGTCAAATTGCCCAACAGTTAGCTTCAAATTCCCATGCACCTGACACGCTTCCTAGTGGGACAATCGTTAATCCCCGTGATCAAAGTCACATTAAAGCTGTGGTCACCAGAAAAGGAAAGGCTAAGGAACCACAAGTTGGCGAACAGGTTGAAGAAGAGGGATTGTTGGAAGTTGACTTGGAGATTAGAGAAGAGCCAAAACAAACTGAAGAAGTGGTAGTCAAGCCGACAAGCCAGCAAGAGAAACAAAAACCAAAGATCATTCTTCCTTTTCCGACAAGAACAAAGAAGAAAGATCTCCATGATTTTTTTGTTGAGAAATTCTTAGAATTATTCAAGAAGCTCGAGATCAACATACCTTTTGCTGAAGCTCTGGAACAGATGCCGATCTACGCCAAATTCATGAAAGACATCATATCAAAGAAAAGGTCGATCGACAGCGAACCACTCATGCTAACTGAAACTTGTAGTGCTATTTTGCAGGGCCTAAAAATTCCGATGAAGAAAAAAGATAGAGGTGCAGTCACTATTCCTTGTAGCATTGGAGATAGATCCTTCAAGAAGGCATTGATCGATTTGGGAGCAAGTGTGAGTCTAATGCCCCTCTCAATTTACAAAAAACTTGGGTTAGGGGAGGTGCAGGATACTCGCATGACACTGCAGTTTGCGGATCATTCTATGAAGAGACCCTATGGTATATCAACAAATGTTCTGGTGAAGATTGATAAATTTGTATTTCCGGTGGATTTTGTGATACTCGAGATGCCGGAAGATGAGGAGATTCCTCTCATACTGGGAAGACCTTTCCTGGAAACTGGAAGATGCATGATAGATATTGAGGAAAGAACCATGACCCTCAAAGTTTATGATGAAAAGCTCAAAATTGATGTGAGAGATACTATGAAATTCAAGGATGACGGAGGGGCGAGTAAAAGTATTGAAGTGTTAGATACAGTTTTTGCTCAATTTATGCAGATTACAACACCCAAGCTTACTTTGGAGAGAGTTTTGAGTTTATCTATTGTTGAGGATACTGAAGGAATTGATGAGAAAGAATCCGAAGTGGTAGCAATGTTAAAGGAACAACCGCCTTGGGTTCGTTCCCGACCGAAACGGTGGGAGGAGCTTCGACCTAAAACATCTTCAGAAGCAAAACAGGATATAAAAAAGGGGATAGAGTTGAAACAATTACCAAAACATCTCAAATATGTTTTTCTTGACAATGAGGAAAAATGTCCAACAATCATCAATTCAGGTTTGAGAGAGACCCAAGAAGGAGAGCTAATCAAAGTCCTAAAAAAATATAAGGGTGCTATTGGGTGGGCGATGGACGATTTGAAAGGAATCAGCCCGACAATGTGTATGCACAAGATTTTGATGGAGGATGATCAGAAACTGGTCGTCCAACCTCAAAGAAGACTGAATCCAGCTATGAAAGAGGTTGTTCGCAAGGAGGTTGTGAAACTTTTAGATGCGGGGTTAATTTACCCAATATCTGACAGTTCGTGGGTGAGCCCAGTTCATGTGGTACCAAAGAAGGGAGGGATAAATGTGATAAAAAATGAGAAAAATGAGTTGATCCCCACCCGTACTGTTACAGGATGGAGAGTTTGCATAGACTATAGAAGACTGAACACTGCTACAAGGAAGGACCATTTTCCTTTACCTTTTATCGATCAGATGTTGGAAAGATTGGCAGGTCATGATTTCTACTGTTTTCTGGATGGGTACTCAGGGTACAACGAAATTGCGGTGGCACCTGAGGATCAAGAAAAAACAGCATTCACATGCCCGTACGGAATCTTTGCGTATAGAAGAATGCCATTTGGTTTATGCAACACACCTGCAACATTTCAGAGGTGCATGACATCCATATTTTCCGATATGCTTGAAAAGCATATGGAAGTGTTTATGGATGATTTTTCGGTTTTTGGATCTTCTTTCGAAAATTGTTTGTATAATCTGTCACTTGTGCTGGAAAGATGTCAACAAACCAATCTAATTCTGAATTGGGAAAAGTGTCACTTCATGGTGAGAGAAGGGATCGTACTAGGTCATAAAATTTCCCATCAAGGGATAGAAGTTGACAAGGCAAAAGTGGAAGTGATCGCCAATCTCCCTCATCCTGTGAATGAGAAAGGTATACGGAGTTTCTTGGGACATGCAGGATTCTATCGAAGGTTCATCAAAGATTTCTCCAAGATCGCAAAACCTTTGACTAGCCTGCTTGTGAAGGATACTCCGTTTCTGTTTGACAAAAAGTGTAACGAAGCCTTCGAGACTCTGAAAAATAAATTGGTGTCTGCTCCTATAGTGATCTCGCCTGACTGGTCTCTACCCTTTGAGATAATGTGCGATGCGAGCGATATAGAAGTAGGGGAAGTCTTGGGGCAAAGAAAAGACAAACGCCTCCACGTCATCTACTATGCTAGCCATGTGTTGAATCCGGCCCAGATGAATTATGCAACCACAGAGAAGGAGTTACTGGCTGTGGTTTATGCCTTTGACAAATTTCGGCAATACTTGTTAGGAACAAAGGTAATTGTTTATACTGACCATGCTGCGTTGAAATATCTTTTTTCTAAACAGGACTCGAAGCCAAGGCTGCTCAGATGGATCTTGCTGTTGCAAGAATTTGACCTTGAAATTCGAGACAAAAAGGGGTGTGAAAATACCGTTGCTGACCATCTGTCCCGAATGTCTCCGATTGAAGAGACGGAAGAGGAACATCCAATAAAGGACGAATTTATAGATGAAAGAATCCTCGCGGTGGTGGGTGTTCCTTGGTTTGCTGACTACGCAAACTACCTGGTAGGTGGTATAATTCCTGACGACTTAAAAGAAAAAGTTTCTTCATGATTGCAGGTTTTATTTGTGGGACGAACCATTCTTGTATAAGAAAGGGGTAGACGGACTAATTCGTCGATGTGTCCCTGAGGAAGAACAAAACGAAGTCTTAAAGGCTTGTCATGACTCAGATTATGGGGGACACTTTAGTGGAGACAGGACAGCCGCAAAAGTCCTCCAATCAGGGTTGTACTGGCCCACGTTGTTTAAGGATGCCCAAGTCGTTGTGAAGGAATGTGACAGATGCCAACGGACAGGAAATATTTCTAGAAAGAGTCAGATGCCTCAAAAGGGCATGCTTGAAGTGGAATTATTTGATGTGTGGGGAATAGACTTTATGGGGCCATTTCCACCCTCATTTGGGAAAAATTATATTCTGGTGGCTGTGGACTACGTCTCCAAATGGGTGGAAGCCGTAGCTCTCCCTTCTAATGACGCTAGAGCAGTGGTAAGCTTCCTTAAACAAAATATCTTCTCAAGGTTTGGTGTGCCTAGAGCACTTATCAGTGATGAAGGAACACATTTCTTGAATAATCTCATGGAGAACTTATTGAAGAAATATAATGTGAAACATAAGATTGCCACACCATATCATCCCCAAACGAGTGGGCAAGTCGAAGTGTCTAATCGGAAAATTAAAAAGATTTTGGAAAAGACAGTGAGTGCTTCACGGAAAGACTGGGCAATCAAATTAGATGACGCGTTATGGGCGTACCGAACCGCGTTCAAAACACCAATTGGCATGTCTCCGTATCAGCTGATTTATGGTAAGGCTTGTCATCTTCCTCTGGAATTAGAGCACAAAGCCTTTTGGGCACCCAAGTTCTTAAATTGTGATCTTGCAAAAGCCGGTGAATCCCGAATTCTTCAACTTCACGAGTTAGAAGAATTTCGTAATCAGGCATATGAGAATGCAAAGATGTACAAGGAGCAAACACGAAAGTGGCATGATCAGAGAATCATCAGGAAAGATTTCTGGGAAGGACAACTGGTGTTGTTGTTCAATTCGCGGCTCAAGTTGTTTCCTGGGAAATTAAAGTCAAGATGGTCCGGGCCATTTGTCGTGAATAAGGTTTTTCCCCACGGAGCAATAGAGATTAAGAACCAAAACAATGGAGATATATTCAAGGTGAATGGCCAGAGGCTGAAGCCATATTTCAGAGGCCAACAACCTGGATTGATTGACCATATGCGCCTCGCCTAATGAGGTGGGCAACCGTCGAGCCATGTGACGTTAAACGAAGCGCTTCGTGGGAGGCAACCCACATGTTCGATTGTTAACTTATTTTGCTTTTTCTTTTCTTTTCTGTATGGGTATGAAATGTTGTTGCAGGTAAGGAGAAAGGATGCCATAGTCGTAATCACTTCTCAGCGGAAGGATGCCAGACCAAAGAAGCATTGTCGAATGCAGAAATTGAGAAAACAGGGCATCCACACGGCCACCCGTGTGCTGACACACGGCCGTGTTAATCAAAACAGTGGATTAACACGGGCGCCCGTGTGGTGACACACGACCGTGTTAACTAAAACAGTGGATTAACACGGGCGCCCGTGTGGTGACACACGGTCGTGTTAATTAAAACAGAAGATTAACACGGGTGCCCGTGTGCAGGAACACGGCCGTGTTGTTTGTAACGGGTAAAATTTTCAAATTTTGTGATTTTGGGTATTTTAAGTATTGGGCCCCACTTGCTATTATCTCTCTTCCCCACCACTCATTCTCACTTTTTCTGATTTTGGCAACCTCTCTCTCCCACTTCCTCCATTGTTAACCTAGCCTCCATCAAGCTAAGCTTCACTTTTCTCCTAGCTCCACTCACGTTGACCTCATCTCACCTTCACAAAAATTGTTCCTCTCGCCATCCTCTACACAGTGACGGTTGCATTTTTCACTAACCTGTTCTTTGGATTTTGAGAAAAAATTTCAGGTACCATCATGCCCCCAAAGCGTACAAGCAAGGAGAAGGAGGTAGCCACGTCTTCTCGACCAAAACAACGGGTTAGACGCTCTACAAATCCTCATGGCATCTTGTTCGACCAACCAGATCATCAAGAGAGGTATGTGATTCAAGCTAAACGTAAGCTTATTCCGACCCGATATATGTGTGATGCTACCCTGGATGAGTTAGGTTTGAAAGAAGAGGTGCACTGAATGTTCCACAACATCGGTATGTTGGAATACATGCAATTCGAAGCACCGACATTCGCTCGGATCACCCTTGAATTCTTGAGTACGGTTGAGTTCAAGATGAGTAGAAGGTGGACAGGTTCAGAGATGGAATTTTATGGGCAAATTACTTTCCTCCTGTTTGATGAAGATCATGAATTATCGGTTGAGGAACTTGGGAGTATTCTGAGACTCCCGGTATCTGGACCCGGAACCCCTCTGGACACTTTTTCTGCTATTGATTTCTGGCAAGCTATTACAGGTAAAACTGGATATAACCCTAGCTCGGCAAAAGCTTCTAGAATTCATAACCCGTGCTTCAGGTATGCACAAAAAGGGTTAGCATACACCTTGTTCGGACGGGGTGATAATACCGGGGTTGCAGCTAAGAGAGAGTTATTTTTTATGTATTGCATGGCACACAATGAGCGAATCAATGCAGTGGCTTTCGCCGCTAATCATTTGAAACAGGTTAGCCATGCAACTACTGGGGATATTTCTGTAGGTGGTATGATCATGCAGATTGTGGGCCACTTCGGGTATGATCAACTCTTGATGGAAGAGACTGCGGTAATGGGCAAGACTAAGATTGATATGCACACGCTAGTCAATCAACAAATGATTGCCATCAGGGCGACTCATTACGCTCTGATGATTCACAATATGGAAGTGCTCGCACTACCAGCACCTGGGTCCATTAGCATTGCCAATGCTGCTAACTGGTTGTACACAGGTTCAGCCCAAGCTGTAGGGGAAGATGCACAGGTTGACCATGACCTTTCAGGTGAGGACATGGAAGAAGATGAGACCCACGGTATGCCACCCCTACATGATTCAAGCCTACATGGTGAAGGCTCCTCTTTTATGTCTCAGGACCAGTGGGGTTGGATCTAGACGGAGATGGGAACTCTCCGCACCGAGCAGACCAGACAAGGTGCGGAATTAGACAGACAGAGTGTGGAACTGTTCCGGCAAGGGACAGTCATGGATGACATGCAGGCCATGATGCAACGTCTGATGTTGCATTTCCCACACGATCCCGCGCCTCCTCCTCAACAGTGATCACTGTAAGTCCCCTTCGTGTTTGAATTTAAACATTGAGGTCAATGTTTAGTTCAAGTATGGGGGGGTTTTTCTCCTTTCATGTTTTTATTTTCTTTCAATTTGTTTTGTTTTTATTATGTTATCATTATATTAGTATGTTTGTTTGTTTTGTTTGTTTTCTGTTCTTTTGGACCTACTGTGTGTACAGAGTGATGAGAAACGGTCGGACGAGCCCGGGATCAATGGTAGTGGATGAATGACACCCCTCAAACTTAGGCTGATAAGGCACCCCGGAAGTTGATGCAACCTTGAGAAAAGAAGTCGGACACAATTCGGGGACACCGGACCAAGAAAGCGGTATGGAAAGACCAAGTCAGAAAAGAACCACATAACACGGGGAGACTTCAGAGCTTGCAAGCTAACCAACCCGGTGAGATCATAAAAAGCCAAACACAAATATCAACATGAGAGTTCAGCCAAGTATGACTTTATCACTCTGATTTTGCGTATATCCTGTTGACACGTCACGACATGACAACACACACTGAGGCAAGTTGTTTGTTTAGCCAGGGCCTTTCTAACCATCCCTATATGTATGTTTCCCTTCGTAAACCCCGTTGAGCCTTAGCCATTTTATTCATCGTAAACCCCATGTTAACTTTTAAGCATTATTCATCATAAACCCCCTGTTAACTTGTAATCATTCAATTCCTTTTGTGTCATAACTCGGTATGATTGTGTGAATTGCAAGATGTGCAATAAAACTAAGTTTGGGGTGGAAATCTTGAAAGAGAAGGCAAGTGCATAATATGAGATCATACAAAAAGAAAAATAGTATGTATTTTCTTTAAAAGAAAAAAAAAGAAAAAAAAAGAGAAAAGAAAAACAAAAGAGAAAAATGCACTTGCCGAGACTTGAGACTCTAACAGATATAAACTGCTCGAAAAATTTGAGTAGGAAAAGAGTCAAAAGAGTGAAATTAACCCCCAAAGTATACGTGATGCACGAGAAAAAAAAAGAAAAATCACACAACATGACTACCGAGTTCAAAACCCTTTGTTATCCATTTTTTTGTTTATCCCACTGTACCCAAGCCCCGTTACAACCTAAAAAGACCTCAAAAAGTGTGTGGAATCTGCTGTGGTAGTGACATTAGAATGTATTCAAAGTTAAGAGTTTGGTATTGCATACTGTGCTGTGAGTGTACACACCTAACCCTGAGAGATATTGTGAGTGTGTGAAAAGCTTGCAGGTGAAGAGGTTTCTGATGTGGAAATGTGGTAAACTGCCTGAATCGGAGAGACCTGAAACTCGATTGGAAAGGAAGAACACGAATGGTGAAAGACTAGGTTGCATTGTGGAAGATGAATTCGTGGTTGACCTTTGTTTGGACTCAATACATCACTTGAGGACAAGCAATGAGACAAGTTTGGGGTTGTGACCGATCACCATTTCCATTGAATTCCCGCCGTTCATCCGACATATTTTCATCACTTTGGTAAGATTTATGTTTGTTTTTAGTTGCTTTGGAGTCATTTATCATGTTTTGTTGGTTTGGTATCGCATTGCATTCGATTACAAGTTTATGTCAAAAAGATCTCGTTTATGCTTCGTTTGGTAGTGTCATTGTTACAGGCCATTGCACAGGTTTAAAAGCAAGAATGGTGAAGTTATTGACACTCTGAAAGGCAAAAATATGAAGAAACAGCAGGTTAACACGGGCACCCGTGTGCCATAACACTGCCCGTGTTGTTGATCAGGCAGAGCAAAAGAGGAGGAGAAAAACAGAGATCAACACGGCCACCCGTGTTCCACCACACGGCCGTGTTGATTAAAACAGTGCATTAACACGGGCACCCGTGTGTAGGAACACGGCCCGTGTTGTTGCCTCTGTAGCTTGTGCTGAAAATAATTAATTATGGAGAACAACACGGCCACCCGTGTGGTGACACACGGCCGTGTTGATTGAACGCAGCTTGGAAAACCTAATTTTTGCTTTGTGAATCGATTCTGCTCATTAAGGGTAGTTTGGACCTTTTGCTTGGAAGAGATTCATCTGAAGCTATAACAAGGCTTGGAAGAGAAAGAAGAAAACACTTTTTGACGGACGAAAGAAAACATTGCATTGGAGAAGATAGCGAATACGAAGGATTTGAAGACGGCGAGATTCAAGGACATCACCCATTGAAGATCAAACTCTCCTAATTCATTGTAATGTCTAATCTTTACATTATGAGTTCTTTAAGTACTATGAGAGGCTAAACCCCCTGATGCTAGGGGGGTCGTCCTGATGTTATCGCATGTTATGAATTTGAACAAATGATTTCTTGATTACTATGTTACTTATTTCAATTCAATTGTGTGATGTTATTATGCTTTTGTATCGGACAAATACAAATTGATCTATGACTTTCAATAACAGGACTGTAATTGTTAGGGTTTTCACACAATTGGGTTTATGAATGTATCATCTAGGACTAGTAACTTTCGTAAATCACCGTAAACCTTGATATTATGTATGATTAAAACCAATGATTAATTTAATGGACATTTGAGTAATAATTGGTAGTTTAATAGTTTCTTCCTTAAGGACTTAAGTAAGAACATTATGAGGTTAGGTGATTGAATGTCTCATATGTATTAAGGAAATCTTGGCTGAATTCATAACCGGTTAACTCAACCACTCACCCTAGCATCTTTTATCTTAATCAATTATTTTTACTCTTTGTGTGTTTACTATTATAAATTTCAAACAAACCAAACCATTATCTTTTTGTTCTGATAGAATCAAATTAAAATAAGTATTTCCTACGCAATCCTTGAGATCGATACTTGGAAATAAAACTCCTTATTACTACATCGGTAAAAATAGTACACTTGCTATTTTTCCGATCACATGCCCTAATTATTTCTTATTATACAGGAAATAGAATGAAAATTTGGATCAATGTATGGAATATGGTGTATCGCGTTACAAGTTGAAGAACAACAATGATGATGAAAATGACAATGTTAGTAGGAAGCTTCCTTCTGCTAAAGTGTTATGGTATTTTCCAATAATTTCAAGATTCAAGAGACTTTTTGTTAATGCGAATGACACAAAGAATATTAGATGGCATGTAGATGAAAAAAAATATGATGGAAACATTTGCCATGTAATTGATTCTTTACAATGGAAGAAAATTGATTTGTTGTTTCCGGATTTTGGCATTGAGCCAAGAAACCTTAGGCATGGTCTTACCACCGATGGAATAAACCCCTTTAGTAATCGGAGTACTAACCAATCTTCGTGGCCTATTCTTCTCATGATTTACAACCTATCTCCTTGGTTGTGCATGAAACGGAAGTGTATGTTATTAAGTATGATGATTTATGGACCATGACAACCTGAAAATGACATATATGTTTATCTAAGTCCATTAATTTAATATTTAAAACTTTTGGGGGAGGAATGCGTTGAAGCTGATGATGGATATTTTGGTGAAAAGTTTAAGATGCATGCAATGTTATTTTACACAATCAACGACTTTCCTGCATATGGTAACTTGGCTATATATAGTGTCAAAGGATATAAAGTGTTTCCTATATATGAATCTAATACATGTTATCACCAAATTGAGTTTGGAAAAAAGACCGTTTACCTTAGGCATCGTAAATTTCTAAAACTCGATCATCCTTATCGTAGATTGCGAAATACTTTTAATGGAAAACATGAGTTTGATATGGATCCTAAAACTTTAATCGGTGTAACACCTCAAAATTTGCCCTCCTCTTCTTGGGACTAGCTTAGCATATTGCATTTCATATTTTAGGGCATTAGGCAGTGGCATTTTGCATATCATATAGAAATAAGACAATCATCCTCAAAAGTCTTCTCAGAGATGGAGAGGTACATGATTCAAGCCTAAGGGTCTCCACAAATTGATCACCAACCATCTGAGGGTTTGTGCTTCAATTAGGGTTTTCTTGGTCCTTCAAGGAGGTTGAGCATTATCTTGTTTGCAAGGATATGTCACCATTATCATGGTTATCTCATCTGCCAGGGCTTCATTGTGCATGCTCGAATTCCTTTGGATTAGGGTTTTGACCTCTAGTCAACCCTAATCAGTGCCAGTCTGCCAGTCAGGGTTTTTCAAGGAGATGAGGATTCTATTGGGCTGAGGGTCATATGATCGTTATATTGGGCTTGTATAAGCTAGGGTTTCATTTCTGAGCCATTTTCTCAAGTGGTAGAGGCTCAAAGTCCACAGTGCATTTTCAAGTCATCTGGGGCTCATAAAAGTCAACAGAAAGTCAACTGTGCAAGAGCTGAGGGCTTTGAGGTGGGGAAATGAGTTTCAACACCTCATTCATGTTCAAGAGAGGTTCATTTGTCATTTTAAACATATATCTTGAAGAATTTGAGGTCATGGCAAAAGTTTCCAAAAATGGAAAGTGACCTGTAATTTCAAGTTTCCAAAAATGGAAAGATTTTGCTTCAAATTCAACTTGATTTTACTTCATCAAAGAAGCTTCAAATGAATTTTTGTTGAACATGAAAGTTGAATATCTTTCTCTCCTCTTTCCAAAAAGTCCTATTTCATGAATTTATGATGAATGGTTGAGGAGTTATGCTCAAATGATCACCAAGTGTGCATGAAACTTCAACATGGCATAACTTTTGGCTCAAAACTCCAAATGAAGCCACTCTTTTTGCAACATACTTTTCATGACCTATATTTTCCAAATCAACCATTGCATTGCATGAAAAATGCTCATGGGATCATGTGTTCATTCATATGCATTTTGGAGGGAAATTGGGGAATTCAAATTTGGTGAATCATATGAGTAAAATGCCACTTCCATGTGTTTATGAGATGATTTTAAGTGGCTTTGGATATTTGCATGAGGAAATTCACGTGGTGCATGGCCATACAAGTCCATTATTCATTTTTGGCAAGGCATTTCAATTTTCACTAATCATAATTAGCCAAGCTTAATATGGATTAGAATTGTGATTAGTACATGGTATAAATAGTAAATCATAACAGAATTGCTCATAATCACATTTTTTAGATCTAGAATTGGCTTTTCCCTCCAAAATTCTCTCTCATTGAAATTCAAATTTTCTTCACACAAGGCATCAATTTCTCTGCATATTCTGGTTCAGCATGTATCATTGTGTAGGATTTGAGCTCTGGTTTGAAGAATTCCATCAAGATTCGTGCACATTCAACACATGAACACATCAATGGAAGTTTGAAATTCAACAAGATCTAGGAAGATTCAAGTGTGAATTCATATCCAAAGCTTCATAACAAGAGTGGAGAAGGAGATCTAGAGCTGGAGGAGGCTTAACCACAAGGATTTGGTCACTGCAAGTTCAGGTTGGTGAAAATTCGAATCTCATAATTCTTGATTCTATTGCCATGATCTTGTAGATCTTTCATCACTGAGAATTATGATATAAATTTTATGGAATTTGGATGAAAATTGAGTGAGATATGATGATTTTAAGTTTAGATCTAGAAACTTATTTCGTTCAATTCAGGAAATCCATGGAGAGTTAGGTTTAGCTTTTATGATATTTGAAATCCTCGCGACGAGAACTTTCCAACGGTATATAGTTTGTAAAATTCTGAAAAAAAAAGTTGCAGCTCTGCCGTGTACACGGTCGGAGAAGACGACCGGAACTACTGTTCCGGCGTCTGGTGTGGCGGCTAGGGTTATGCAGCGAAACGCTGCGTTTTGTGTTGTAGCAAGACCCTTGGCCGAGCGGGTTCGATCCTCACATGGCTTATGTTTGCTTTGAGCGCCTCTTTTACCATACGAACACGAGTTCGATTCCAGGCAAATGTACTTTTTGTGATTTATTTTCCAAGCGCTTGCTGAACCTATAGTGCGCGTGTTCGAATCCTCCTGGCGCGCATTTGTTTCATTTTTATTTTGAACGCCTTGTTAACCTCCAGGTCCTGTGTTAAACACTTGGTGATAGCATTTCCACCTTTTATTCACATTTCATTTTGCCATACATTTGTTCATTATTTCAATATATTTTCTTCAATTTGCAAAAATCACTAAAAATAGGAAATTAATCCAAATTGTTCCTAATTTTTTTTCACATGATTATATTGATGTCTTTTATTTTTAGATGTAATTTGTGTGAATCGAATGGTTCTGGATTTTTAATTGTGGACTGTTATTTGAACATGATGTAAAATGTGACATGTGGTGCTATTTCTTTTGTGAAATGATCATTGTTTGTCCAATTGATGTGAAATTTGATATGCTGAATCCTAACATGATACTTGATTTTTGAGAATTAGTTTGACATTTTTATCATTTTTCATTTCTGTTTTAGACACATGAATGCATGGTGTGACAATGTGTGTCACACATTTTGATGTTGATTTTGTTCATTTTCATTGACATGCTAATTGAGCTCCTATGATTCTAGATTTTTGCATGATGCTTGTGTTTGACATGTTGATATCACATAAAATTTTTCATGATTGTTTGATTCGTTTCTGTTTTAATATGGAATTTGTATTCTTGATGTCCAATTGTGTGCTTTGTAATTGCCTTTGCCATATCTTGCTCATGTGATGACTTTGCTTAATGCTTTAGGTTTGGTCCTTTTTAGGACATGTTCTTACTGGAATAAATGTGCTTCATGTTGAATATTGGCTTCTGTTTTGACTTTTTACTTTGCCTTTGACCCTAGTCTTGGTACTAGTGGTTTGTACTCACCTTTTGAGCTTTGTATTTCAGGTTCAAGCATGTAGCACTAATGATTGGTTTGATCTTAATTCTTGAGATGCAATTTACTTTGTCCACTAACCTTTGTTGTGTTGTAGGTTCCTTGGTGATGAACTCACTTGAGTTGTTGAGTTGTTGACTTGCCTTGTGTGCATATTGGTTGTAACACTGTTGACTATTTGTTGGATTTGTCTGAATGTGAATATTGACTTGTTTGACTTTCTTACAGGTACTTTAGTCGCTTTAGCTCATTGCTTGAGCTTTGCTTTGCTTGTGGTTGGCATACCACCTAGGTAATCATCTTCTAACTCCATGTAGTCTGGAAGCCCTGTCGTTTCTTTTGGCAGGCATTTGGCTGAAGTCCTCCTTAAGAGGCAATGACTGTGATTGTTTATATTTGTGTTGTTACTTTGTAAAGTCCTCCTAAGTGAAGAGGCAATTGACAGATAGAAGGGACTAGCAGTCAATCCCCTGTTAATCGTTGTGTCGTTCATTATGCTCGCACTACGTGCTGATGCTCTTGGACACGTCCCCCTGATCTTGTACAGTGTCAGTCCAGTGGAGTAGGGTTCCTCATTCTGAACCCCCACACCTTCTTTGATTTATGCTCACCTTGGCCAGGGTTAAGAGCTATGAGGACTAACCCTCATTACCTTTTCATCTGCTCACCCTGACGGTCAATGTCAGTGGTTAAGAGCCCTCAGATGCCCTTCTAGTATTGGCTTGTTTGTCGAGGTTGATATGACCCCTTGACTAAAGCCCAACCTTGTATGAGCCACTTGTTTGCATATAGCGTGTGATACCTATTCACCTGTGTTGCTTACTTGCTGTGTGATTGACTTGCTGCCTGTGCGATTTAGGTTCTGTTCAGATACCTCAACCTAGGGCTATTGTGGATTGCATGACAACTTTTAGGCTCGAGTCAGTCTCCCTATTAGTTTGTTATTCCCCGGTCTCTGGTTAGGAGAGAGTTTCTCCCCTGTTCAGGGGAACTACGTCGCCCTGATTCTCATACCAGATGAGATACGTAGGCAGGAGATTGAGCGAGATCTCTCCGGGCACTCTTTTCTTTTTTGTGAGTGTGTGTTTGTTCACTCTTTTCTTTTTTGCGCCCTTTTTCTTTTTCCACCCTTTTGTGTGTGTTAGGAGTCGGATGTAAGCCCAGCGATTGGCATTCAGTTTCCTATTTGTTTTGTGTGTTTGGAGTTGGATGTAAGCCCAACGATTGGCATTCCGTTTCCTGTTCGTTTGTTATTTGTTAGGAGTCGGATGTAAGCCCAACGATTGGCATTCCGTTTCCTATTTGTTTTGTGTGTTTGGAGTTGGATGTAAGCCCAGCAACTGGCATTTCGTTTCCTGTTCGTTTGTTGTTTGTTAGGAGTTGGATGTAAGACCATCGATTGGCATTCTGTTTCCTATTGGCGTTTGCTTGTCCGGAGTTGGACGTAAGACCAGCTATTGGCAGTCTGTTTCCGTTTGTGTGTTTCGTTTGACGTCTCATCGTCTCTTTTCAGTGTTTTGTTTGGCGTGCATTTGCCGAGCTACGAGTGCTCTGATTCTTCCTCTGGTTAGAGAAGATACGTAGGCATAGGATGCGATGTCCTAGCGAGCATGTTTCCCATTTCCCCGAACTACGTCGACTCTGATGTTTGTTTTTGATAAACTACGTAGGTCCAGGATGCGACATCCTGCAGGGTCCCCTTCCTCCATCTTCTTCCATCGGTGTTTGATTCCAGTGTGCATGCATTCTTTGAGCAGTTTATTAGAAACCTTATTCTATTCTTTTGAGCGTGGATCCCGTCGAGTACGACGGACGTGAGGGGTGTTAATACCTTCCCCTTGCGTAACCGACTCCCGTACCTTGTAATCTCCAGTCGTAAGACCATTCCTTTCCTTTCTTAGGTTTACTTCGAGCGTTTCCTTTCCCTCCTTTGGGATAAATAACGCACGGTGGCGGCTCTGTGTCTTTTCCCGCCGGTTGTTTTTCGCGTATGCGACAGCTGGCGACTCTGCCGGGGAGCTGAGAAGTTGACCTCTTGCTGGTCCATCTTCCCTAAGCGAGTCAATCCTAGCGCTCTTTAGGATAGTTTTGGTTGCTTGTACTGCTTTATTTATTGCATTCTTGTTTATTATGCTGTGATTGTATATATTTGCATATATGTTTGCATGCATCATATTATCATTGTGCTGGATTCTTTACAGGTTGGTTCCTCTGATTTGGGGTGGGTGTTCTGAGTGGGCTAAAACCCAGGCCCGAGTATACACCTAGGATTAGCATGGTCTCATGTTTCCTCACATGTTCGATCAGCATATTGTTGCGACGTGACATACCACAAGCCGGACGAGGTTCTTCTGAGTGAGCTCTTCCGGGTGGAGTATTCCATTTTGGTTGGGTTATCTCTTTAGAGCTGTTGACTTCGGTGACCGTTCTTTCCCGGATCTTTGGTTTAGATGATCTTATGAGAGCTGCAACGGCACACCCAAAAGGGCAAACCCGTTGAGTATCTTGTCCAATTGTCGAGACCATTATCCGCCTTAGGATGACCTTGTTAGAATTCACCTGTGAGGGGAGGGTTGATTCCGGCAGATGCATTTTCTGATGGTGACTTTGATGGTGACTATGGTTCAGTCGGATTTATGGATATTTATTTCTGAGACGCCGGAGTTCTGTCCGTGGTATTTATCAGCGGGTTCCGTTTATTTCGGATCCCCGGGTTGAACTGGAAGGTACTGGTTCAGAGGATCTTGTGGTTATCTGTTCAGAGGACTTTTTGGTGATAATGGTGATGTATTCTCCGTTCCGTTTATTTCGGAACCCTGAGTTGGATTTATGGTTATTTATTCCCTCAGATGGTTGTGATTCGTTCAGAGACCGGGGCTTCCGTACAGTGGATGTTCAGATGACTTGGAGGATACACAGTGACTTGCATTCATGCATCAGCATCATTCTCATCTCGCATTCATCTGCATCTAACTCATGTCTATCCATACTCAGGGTACATTCTCGATTGAGATTCTGGTTGAGAGACATCCTGATGTCAGAATGTTATTGTCGAATTTTTATCCGTCTCGATGAAGCCAGAATCGAAGGACAGAGTATTCCTCATACGGATAGACATTGCATTCATGCGTGAGTCATAATAACCTGTCTTCTGTTTTGCAGGTGTTAGTTTCTAACGTGTTTGATTGACTCAGGAACCATTGCTCGCGCACGTAGAATCATTCCCTTGCACGTAGCACGTCCACACAGATACCCTACCAGACGCAACAAATCTAAACTGATGGATCTACCCAACGCAGACATTCTCGAGCTGAAAGAGAAGATGGGAGAGTTGATCAGTGCTATGCAAGGGTTTGCCTTGGGACAGAAAGCACTTGCCGATAAGGTGGAAAAGCTCGAGCGGGCTTCGACTGCCAATAGTGGCAATAATCAGGAGGGTGTTTCCAACAATGGTCTTGGTGGTTCAAGGGATGTGGGTGATCCCAGAAAGAAGACAACTACTGCTGGTGTAGTGATCAACAATGGTGGAGGTTTTGATTTCGCTACAGGCGAGGGACTAGGTCCTATGGGCAATAATATGAAGGATAATCAGTTTCCTCCTTTCTTTGGGGCTGAGGAGGATAGAGAGGAAGACCAGTTCTCTGTGCTAAATGAGCAATTTGGTCAGTACGGTGTTCCGCCGCCAAACAAGGAGATTCAGGTGCTAGCAGAGAAGATCAGGGCTCTGGAAAGCCATGCTACTCCCGGGGCTATCAATATGACAAACATGGGGATGGTTGAGGGGATTGTAATCCCACAAAAGTTTAAAGTGCCCACGTTTGACAAATACAATGGAAGTTCTTGCCCGGAAACTCATCTCCAGGCCTTTGTCCGGAAAATTTCTGCCTATACAATGGACCAGAAGCTCTGGATGTACTTCTTCCAGGACAACCTGTCTGGGGGGTCTCTGGAGTGGTATACCAAGCTGAGATCATCGGATATCAAAAGCTGGCAAGATCTTGGAGATGCATTCTTTAAACAGTACCAATTCAATGCTGACATGGCTCCTAGCCGTACCCAGCTGCAGGGTATGTCTCAGAAGCCAAATGAAGGGTTTAAAGAATATGCCCAAAGGTGGAGAGAGTTGGCTGCCAGAGTTCAACCTACGCTGGTGGATCGGGAGATGTCTGATCTGTTCATGGGTACCCTGCAGGGGATTTTTGCTGAAAGGATGGTGGGTTGTCCCGTCACTGGCTTTGCAGACATAGTAGTTGCTGGAGAGAGAATTGAAAGCTGGCTGAGAATGGGGAAAATACAGGGAAATGCTCCGTCATCTGGAGTAAAGAAGCTATTTGGGAATGGTCAGCGCAAGAATGAGGGTGAATCGAGTGATGTGTATGCCCAGAGAGGACACGGTAGGGATCGTTACTACCAGCACGCTGCTGCGGTAACAATTCCTGCTGGTAATCAATCGGTACAACAACAACATCAGCCACCTCAGCAGAGAGCACAAAGAGCAGGGTATCAGGTGAGAGGAAAGGGGACTGATCGTCAGTTTGATAGGCCACCCGTGACATATGCTTTTCTGTTTAAGAAGTTGATGGATCTTGGGTTGGTTCAGCCGAGGACGATGGCTCCAGTAAGACCAGATCAGAGGCCTCCCAACTATGATGAGAACGTCAAGTGTGAATTCCATTCTGGTACACCAGGGCATAACATTGAGGGTTGTAGAGCCTTCATGCACGTTGTCCAAGACTTGGTAGACTCCAAGGCCATCAATTTTGCACCATCTCTGAATGTTAATGCTAATCCCATGCCGGCGCATGGTCAAGTGATGGTGGGTGTAATTGCTGAAGATTCAGGTCGCATCTGTACGGTGGGTGAAGAGATTGACAGTGACTGCGAGCTCGATGGTTGGATAAAACCGTGCGTACCAGGGATGGAGATCCAGAACTGGAAGGCCGAAAAGATCATCATTGTCACTCTACGTGAAGAGTAATATTTCTGTTTTTCAATACTGTTTGCATGAAAGCCATACGTTTTGGCCGAAACGTAATGGTCCATTGTAAGGGCCACCTCATGTGTTTCATTGTGCAACATTTTGCATCATTAATAAATGGATGTTTTTTGTAGTAAAAGCGGTGTTCCCTATTTTTCATTTATTTTTGCAGTTTAAAAAATAAAAAAATGACAATGTTTGTTTTCATTTTCATTCCTTTTGATTTGTCTCGTTCCGACCTCAAAGCAATGCATGAATCAAAATTCATGCAGATGCGATCATTCTCTGGATCTCATTGATAACAATTCTGTTACACCCTGTATGACTTCGACATTTCGATCTATCATGCCGAAGAAGAAGGCAAAGAAGGTTGTGATCTGCTGGAGGAATTAGCCAGGTTGTTGAAACAAGAGGAGAAGGTGATTCAACCGCACGAGGAGTAAGTCGAGATTGTAAATTTAGGCACCGAGGTGGTCGCTTTGGAGGCAAATGTCAAGAGCAGAATGGTAACACTGTTGAAAGAGTATGTTGATATCTTCGCCTGGTCTTATCAAGATATGCCAGGGTGGGATACCAATAGTGTTGTGCACAAGCTACCATTGAGAGAAGACTGTCCTCCAGTGAAGCAGAAGCCAACACCGAAAAAGGATGGAAATGTGAGAATGTGTGTGGACTACCAGGATTTGAACAGAGCTAGCCCGAAGGATAATTTCCCATTACCTCACATCGATGTGTTGGTAGATAATGCAGCTTAATTCTCGGTGTTTTCCTTCATGGATGGCTTTTCTGGCCATGATCAGACTAAGATGTCGCCAGATGATATGGAGAAAACAACGTTCATCACACCGTGGGGCACTTTCTGCTATAAGGTGATGCCATTCGGTCTCAAGAACGCCGGTGCCACGTATCAAAGGGCCATGGTGACTTTGTTTCATGATATGATTCATCATGAAATTGAATGCTATGTTGAGGACATGATAGCAAAGTCCCAAACAGAAGAGGGGCATCTGGTAGACTTGGCCAAGTTGTTTGACCGGTTGAGACAATTCAGACTGAGGTTGAATCCGAATAAATGCACTGTCGGAGTGCAGTCCGGTAAGTGGCTGAGGCTTATTGTGAGCGGAAGGGAATCGAGGTCGATCCTGCTAAGGAAAAAGTAATACAAGAAATGCCTGAACCGAGAACAGAAAAAGAGGTTCGTGGTTTCTTAGGTAGATTGAACTGCATTTCACGGTTCACATCTCATCTAACAGCCACGTGTGAGCCCATATTCAAGCTGTTAAAAAAAAAGAAGATCAAACGGTCAGGTGGAATGATGATTGCCAAGCGGCATTAAGAAAAATAAAAGGATAAGTTGCAGGAGCCTCCGATTCGGAT